>NW_028136366.1:0-600000 GCF_964662115.1 Mustela nivalis
GACTCATCTTGTACTTCCTTCTCCTCTCTTTCCTAGGCAAGCAGGTGCCTACCCCAGGACCTTTGCATATGCTGTTGAAGGACTCTGCCTAGATGTCTGTGGGCTTGTTCTCTCATTTCTTTTAGCTCTTCACACCCTCGCTTGCCGCCCTGCTAACAGAACTGCCCACTTGGGGTCAGAAAACTCACTTGGGGTCAATGAAGCAAAAAGCAGCTGTAATTCCTAATCACAGGGCAAAAGCAGCATCAGGGGACCAGTCGGAGACTGAGCCTCCCAGCGAGGACCCAAGGTCACATGCAGGCGGCAGCCCAGGGCTTTTCTTTCGCCCAGCTCCTTGGAAGAGAACAACTTCGAGTCCCAGTAGATTCTCATGGTGTGTCACCCTTTGGTCGTGGGAGCCATGCTTAGTGACCAGTAAGACACTAGTGGGGAATGTGTGATCCTGTGGAGAATCCCAGAATTCACATCGTCAGCCACTGAAGATGGGAAGGAAGGAGGATTAGTTTGGGGATCTGGGCTGGGTCTGTTGGGAAGACCCTGGTGTGTCAGTGGGGCCAAAGTGACCCCGCTCCTAGAGGTCACCACATGCGGCCTTCTTTCCTTCTCCTGAGGCTTGGGTTTGAGCGTCACCTTCTCGGGATCATCTCGTTGAGCGTCATTTCCTGCCATGACTGGCACCAGCCTCTGCAGGAGGTTGGGTTCCAATTGCTTCATGTCCCTTTCGTCTTGTCCCCTCCCCCCACCCCCACATCCAGAGCGCTCGGTGTGGTAGGGACGGGGGCAGGGGGGTAAAGGTCACCCAGACCTGTTCAATTCAGCTGCTGTTTGCTACGGACATACTGCTGTTTGCTGAGGACCTGCTGCTGTTTGCTGAGCACCTACTGTGTGCCAGGCCCTCTGCTAGGGATTCAGGGGACAGAAGGAGTGAGACAGACAGGGCCCTGCTGGAAAGCCTCGCATTATCCCGTCACCTGGAACTCCTACCAAGAAGCCACTTAGAGCAATAACTGAACTTTGAAAATAGCAAATTCCAATAGTTTGAAACATTTCCAAAAAATGGCCAGAATGTCTGCTTCCTGAGCACTCGGCAGGACCAGGCAAACCCTGGGCATAATGGGAAGGGGCCAGGGGCACACAGGCCCCTCCTGGTGTCAGGGAGGCAGGTCCTTCCTGGGGACCTGCTTGAAAGAGCCCACAGACATAGCCAACCTGGCCTCAGGGGTAGGAGAGGGATCTTTCCCCTGCAGACCCTGGCCTTAAAAAACGAGGGGGCAGACCTCCACGGGGGCCACATCACCAGTCCAGAGGCGACCACAGATGGAAGGATAGAGGAGCTGGCCATGGAGCCCCCCAATAGCCTCTCACAGCGGCCACAATGCGAATCGCCCTTACAAAGCATGGGGGCTGTTACTACTTCTTATAAGGGAGAAGAAGACCCACAGCTTTCTCCCACAGTGGCCTGTGCACTGGAGCTGGGGACTGACGCGCGGGACAGGGTGCTTGTGGGGGACTGTGGACACAGCTGAGCAGGGAGCCCTGAAGACCTGGGTACAGCAGGGTCCATCGCTCACTGCAAAGTAATGGTGAGCATGTGGATACATTTCTGGGGCCGTGGTTTACCCTGCTGTGAAAGGGATGTTTACACTTTGCCCTGTGGGTCAGTCCATACCCGGGAAGCCACTCTTCTTTGCCTCGGTGGGTCTTTAGGGGCAGGGCTCTGGGTCAGACTAGCCAGGTTTATATCCGGCTGCGGCCACGTCCCACCCATGAGGCATGCAACCTTGCTTGCATTTCTGAGCCTGGCTTCTGACCTGAGCAAGAGAGGATGGGGGTCCCCTTCCTCCTCCCAGGGCTGTGGGAAGGACCCTGGAGTGTAGAGTCTCCGTGTCCGAGTGGGGAGCCAGAGCTCCAAGTGGTCAGGGCTCAGCCCTGTGCGCAGTGCTCAGTACTCAGTACTGTGCTCAGTACTGTGCTCAGTAAACTCAAGGAACTATTTCTGGGTCTCCTCTGTAAATGAAGGCTTTCAGCCGAGCGCAGCCTGGTGGGAGCCAGCCACAAGGAAGCCTGTGCCATGTTCTTGGTTCTGCAGAGGCTTGGGCCTCCTGGAGATCAGAGATGGTGGACACAGAGTTGTGAGAATCTGGGGGCAGATGCCTCCAGATCCCGATGGCAAGGCATCTGGGGCGCTGCTTTGGGACCACCAACTCAACTGGAGCCACGGCCCCACTAAGGGGGAGAGTCTGGGAGGAGGATGGGGACAGAGCGATGGAACGTGGCATCACTTAGATTGTCTCCTTCCTCTCAACAACTGAGGACATCAGTCCGATGTCCATCTGTGTTTGCTAACCTGAAGAGAAAAAGCCAAAATTGGTAAAACTTGCGAAACATTCTCACCTCCAAGTTGCCAGTGACGTCATTCTGTCCTTTCGTGGGTCGAGGGGAATAATTTTAGAAAGAGGCATTCTGTGAAATTAAAAGGCATTCATCAAACGCTATTTTATGCGTAATGTAATCTATGGCTTTGCCGATTAGAGATGAAAATGCAGATATTAGACAAGTTAGTTCTGATATTCGGAGGCAAGTGAGAGATTAAATTACAGTAAGACTTCTTATACAGAGCCCTAGAATTTCTGGGTCTGGGGCACATGTTCCTTGCCGATACCCTGCCCTATATGGGGATGTCAGGTTCCCCGGGGGGATCAGCTGTGCGAAGGTCATTGACCCCAACGGCCAGTGCTGACCACCTCCTCAGCCAAATCATGAAAATTCCAAGTCTCCTCTGTTTGTCGGGCACAAGCTCCAGGGGAGCCCAAGCAGGTTCTCGCAGGCCTGTCCTCCTGAGGCTCCCTGTCCTCCGCACACCTCAGGCTCTGCCCGGGGCTGTGTGGTCAGATGGCTCCTTGCCAGGGAGGATGCCTGCCCTCCTCCAGCCCAGACAGAACCGGCTGTTCTTGCGTTACCGCAGAAGCAGATTCAGTACCAGATTGAGATCGTCCCCCAGTGCCTGGGAGACCCCAAAGCTGGCCGACGTTCCCCTAGGGCCCCGTGTGCCAACGTATCCGACAGCACAGGGCACGGCTCGTGGGCACGCACAGCCACTTGTCCCCCAGGGGACTGGGTCCTGTGCTCCCAGGGCCGTGGAACATGTTCTAGACGTTTTCTTGCTGCTAATGGAGGGGGGAGGGGGTGTGCCGCCAAAGAGGGGCATCAGTAATTGTTCTGGGAATAAAATTACCGCCCACAGATAAATCCTAGAAACAGCTGCCTAGAATATTCTTTATATTGGAAAGTATGCTTTGAGGTCATTACTCAGGATTTTATAGGCCATTTCTTGGCTGAGCCCCAGGATGGCTTATGGCTTTGCAAACAGACGACGTGGCCTTTTATGAATGACAGATGGCTTTTATCACACCTCTGCAGTACCGCTTACGGCGATAGGGATGTGGTGATGCCCCGTGGCTGTGAGCACCGGAGCGGGCGGCGTGGACACAGCCCGCAGGTCTGGCCTTGAGTAGGGGGTCTCTGGACCACATTGGTTGAGGGGCGTTTCCCACTCTGTTTTCCTGCCAGTCGCGTCATGGCGGGATAAGCCGCTGCTGGTGCCCCCGTATCGAGCACAGCCCCGGCACAGGCCAGTCTCCATGGGGATCTGTTGCCCCCCACCCCCCAAGGTCCCCGCACCGAGGCCTTTGTCCTCCTCCACCCTCTGCCCCATGGCCATCTGCGTGGACCTCCCTGCCCAACCTGTTCTCTTTACCAAAAGACAGAAGTCAGTGTTTGTTGAGCTCCTGCAGTTCAGGCCTGTGTCTAGTGGTCAAGGCCAAAAGCCCCATTCTCCTCCATCTCTCCCCTGGGCCCCTGCTGGATGGGTGCCTGTCTCCACGGGATCTGGGAACTGGGGCTCAGATCTGCTCCCGCACCTCCTGGCACAACAACAGGGTTGGAAAGATTTCTCAATCCGGGGAAATCACTGCACTGGACTAAAGAGGAATGGTTTGAATATCCCAAATTGAGCTTGGGCTCCTCATCCAAAGGCTTGTGGGAGAGCTCGGCCGCCTGAGAGCAGGTCAGGGCTCACACTGTGCTGCTGGGGTTGAGGGGCAGAGAAAGAGCCTTGGGAACATCAGCCAGGGCGAGCAAGGCAGGACAAGCTGCAGGATGGAGCCCATCTAGAAGCAGGGAGGCAGGGGGACTGCAGTAGAAATAGGGACAGGGACAGATGTGGGGGTGTTCAGAAGCTTCTCGAAGGGACCCCGGAGGTCACTCACTTTCCCTGGGAGAACTTTCATCACCTGGGTCTCAGGGTTTGCACCCCAGGCACCCCGGCAGGTGCTCTGCCCTGAACCTCCCAGACCGCCCTCCCCACCCCGTGGCCAGGGGACATCTCTTCTATCCCTCTGAGCAGAGCCTGCTCCAGGCTGCTGTCCCCCAGATGGGATCTGACCACAGTCCATGCTAGTGCCCGTAGGACAGTCTTCATGTTCTCCGGGGAGATGAGGAGGAGCCTCAGACAGTCTTGGGGGACACCGGGTACCCTTTAGAAAATGCCCAGCCCCAGCCTTCAGGGGACCCCAGGGCTGTCCAGACTGCCTTTGATGCCTCCCAGAAAATGCAACCCCCTCCCTGGTCTGTCTCCCCCGCCCAGCACATGCGGCTGGCCCGTCCCTGGAGAACACAGCTGCAAGGATTGTGGTGTTCTAGGAGGCCTCGGCGATTTGGACCACGCATGGGGAAAGTGCAGGAGCCGAAGGCCATCAGCAGCCTGGGGGCCCACAGTGACTCCTCAGTGGGGTGCTGACACCTCGATCTGTGGGTGGGCTTGGGGGAGCCCTAGGACTGGGAGGAGGTGTGGCCTGCCCAGTGATCTGGGCTTGAGAAAAGCAAGGGGCCAAGACTGCAGAACAACAGAGGCTTGGGTGTGACCTGGGGGCAGGACTTCCTGACTTCCTGGGAGGTGACCGCTGCACCCTGGCCTTTGGGCTCTAGTGTTCCCCCCCTTCCCACCAGGGAGACCCCAGAGGGGGGGAGCAGCCCCACACACAGGCACAGGGCCAAGCCTGCACCACGGAACCCAGTCGTGCTTGCTGAATCAGGGACAGAGTGACTCTTTGGGATACGGTTGGTGTTATTTTAAACACTTAGGGACTGAAATCCCTGAATGTGAAAGAGGCGGACTGGCTGTCCCTCCTTCCGCACTCTGGCCCCAACCTCCGCCTTTTCTCCTGGTCTCTGTTGGAAAACCAGGTGGCGAGCCCCGGCTCCACGGTTATTGCCGCCGTCACGGTGTGCAGCTTCCTGCAGCCCTGGTTGGCCCCCAGCCCCAGCACGGTGGTCACGGGCCAGGCTGGCTGCAGGCAGGGTGTCTTAGGTGTCTGCTCGGGTGGCTGGAGGCCGGGCATCCAGAATCAAGGCACCGACCCCCACGTGTGATGTCTGGCGAGGATTTGCTTCCTGGACACTAGATGGCCATCTTCACACAGTCTCCTCGTGTGGCTGAAAGGACAAAGGAGCTCTCTGGGGTCTCTTCTTATGAGGGCACTAATGCCATCCTTTGGGGCTCTCACCTCCTGGCACCACCCCCCTGGGCATCAAGTTTCCATATATGAATGGGTGGGTGGAGCAGACTAGGGTTTCAGCTCATCCAAGAGTCTGAATCCATCACTAAAATAGAAGGGGGTTGACCCCCTGCCCAGATCTGGTGCCGGGATCAAAGGGGCACCCCCTGGGCTGACATGGCATCAGAGAAACAAGAAGGGAGAGGCTGGAGTGAAGGTGGAGGGCCAGCAAGTTTCTCTTGGAGGAGAAACCCAGAGGGGCTTCCCCGAGGAATGAGAGCCTTCCACCAGCCCCGGGTGCTGACCTACCTGCCGTGGCCTGACTCCCACCGGCTGCCCCATGGCCCACACCCAGCCTCTCCTGGGAAAAGAAGTAAAGGCATTTGTGTTGTCTGCACACCCCTGGCCATTTCTGTGTCCTCTCGAGGGCATGGGTGAGTCCAGCTAGTCTCAAGGACTCAGGGCCCAAAGCCCAGGCTGCTGGGGCCATAACACATGGCTGAGGCCAGGTTGCAGATGCCTGGCGGCTTCGGGACCTCAGGCCTCTTCCTTCACCAAAACCACGTGCTTCTGGCCTAGGGTGACTCAACTGATTCTCTATTTTGGGCATCTGCAGATGTCTTCCTTCCTTTTCTGTCTTGTGGAGACTGGTGTGGTAACAGAACGGCCCTGTATGCACTGATTCTGGAATCATTAGACCTGGGGTGGTGACAGGAGCCGACTGCAGGAGAGCCCTGCTTCCCAGAGGCCACCTGGCTGGCATCTGTCTTCCGGGCCATCATGGGGAGCTAATGCCAGGCTTTAAAGCAAGACTCCCAGACCCCTCTCACTGGTGTACACCACCGGGACACCGTGTTAAAGCCTCGTGGGGTCGTGCCTTATAGTCATCTTCCTGGCTGAGCAGAGGAAACCCCAAGAGTCCCAGATCAGAGATTTAGTTCTTGTTGAGAAAGGACAAAGAGAGCCATTCTCTCCTGGCAGCAGGAAGTGCCAGCCAAGGACTGGGCCTCACCAAGACTCCCTAGCCAATCATGGGCTCTGGGGAGCCCAGCGGGGGTGCTCAGGGCAGGAAGGACAGCTGAGTATCTGGGTAGGCACCCCCGTACATGGACACGCATGGACATGTGGCTCTGCATGTGTGTGTGTGTGTCCGTACACACACACACACACACACACACACCCACACACACCCTCCTCCCTGCAGCAGCAACCACACAGTTAATCTTGAATCTCATAAACGTAGGGCAGCAGAACGGTGGGAACGCTCATGCCAAAGAGTCTTCTTAGTCACAGAAGACATGTGCTACCAGGCATCATCCCATTGCTTCTGGGATGGATCCAGAACTTGCCTTGGAGTAATTCATAAAAGGCAAAAAGTGAAATGTGCCCACCCCATCTCCAAAATACACCCATGCCTTCACTCTGGCCAGGGTTCCCCACCTGCCCTCCTGCGTGGACCCATGCCCCCTGGCCACATCTGCATGCCCTTCTCCACACCACAACATGCAAGAAACTCCTTTGGCTTGTTTCTCACTGAATCTCTCCCAGTCTCAGCACCTGAAGGCAGAGGTACCACTGTGAGCTTTGAGCAGCGTCCCGGATTTTTAAAAAAGCAGCTCTAAATCCATGCAGGAAGATCTGGATGGTGACAGCATCTCAGCTCACTTCCAGGTGCTGTGGGGGGTAGGTCCCAGCTTCCCTGAAACTCTGCCCCTCTCTAGGGTTCCTGGGGGTTGGGGGATCCTCTTGTCTGGGAGAGGTGGCAGAATGGCACGAGGGGTGGCCATGTGTGTGTGGGGAGAGAGGAAAGAAGCTGGTGTCCTGAATCCTCCTGGGTACGAGATCCCAAGGACCCTTCCAGATGCAAACCTCTCCTGTATCTTTAAGAGGTGCCAGGCCTGTCACTGCCTGATGCTGGGGTCCAGCCACCTCCTAGGCCCCGCCCTACACAGCTTTGCATGAGACACTGGGGAGGACGGCTCTTGTTTCACCTACACCCAGCCTCCCGAGGGTGCAGGAGGATCCTTAGCCTTCAGGGTCCCATTGCAGGGAGACAGGGTGGCTCAAGGGAGCAGGAATATGGGTGGTCACTCCTGGCACACAGCCAGATTTCTGGTGGGGCCTGGCTGGCTTCTGGCCAGTACAGGTAGCCTGGCGGCTCAGAGCACCTGAGACAGGCTCCCTCCAGCCCTGTCAGCCAGAGAGCACCTAAAACAGATCGAGCAAAGCTACTGGGCCTAGAGCACTTTTCCAGTTCTCTCCCCGAAAAAAAAGCAGGCAGAAAACTTTCTCTCTCTCTAGGCCAAGGATAAATTAGCTAAGGACACATGCAGCGCGACCATCATCTATCATCACGAGCCGGAAAGGATCCTGGGAACCTGTCCTGGCCTCGTGACTCAAGGTCAGAAGCTTCTGCCTTCCCTCATTATTTCTATTTTTAACAGTTGCGTTCAGGCCTCTTGCAAAAATAGCAAGAGGTGAGAACATTTCAAGTGCTAGCATGCCCCTCTTTGTCAGAAAACCACAGGGATGCAGGAAAAACCGGCCAGGATTTGGGTAGCGTGGGTAGCATCCTTCACCACCAGAGCTGAAACGACCCCAGTGATGCACGGGTCCATCTGCTCATGGCACAAGCGGGTAAACTGAGGCCAGCCAGCAGGCAGGTGCCCAGTCAGCCAGGGAGTGAGCCCAGGTTCTGGGGGCCTGATGGGCAGGGGGCAGTGCAAAGGGGCTGTCCCCTGCAGGCCCCCACCTGCACAGAGGGCCATCTCCCAAGCAGTCCAGGGACCTCGGAGGCTGCACACCTGTCACCGTCCTGTCGCAGGAAATTAGGGCAAGCCCCTCTGATGCCAAGGCCGAAGCATGCACTCTTTTTTGCACACACGTATGTGCATGTACACATGTGTCTATGCATGAATGCACGTATATTAGAGGGCACCGCTGTGTGTGTGCCTGTGCACAGGCCTGGAATGGGGCTCCTCTGCAAGACGGGCAAGGCCCCAGCCCCACCCAGAAGGGTGGGCATGGGGGCCTTTCCTGGAGAAGCCCCAGGCCAGCAACCCAGCCTCACTGTTGGAGCATTAGGGCAGTGGGTCTGAGTCGGCTAGGCCCAGTGAGCCTCCCTTCACAACCCCAGTGCTCGCACCCCATTTCTCTGCCCCTCTCCATCTTCAGCGCATCATCTGGCTTCAGGCCCTTGGAAGGAGAAGAGAGGAGATGTCGTGAGAGGACAGCAGGCCAAACCTCTGGCGGTCCCCAGACCTGCCGGCTCCCTGCACCTTTGGCTATACTGCGGCCTCCCAGCCCTGACTCTTGGGAACAGTCCTTGGGGCTGCCGGGGACTTTGTCCTTCCAGGAAGGCCTCGACGGACCCTCTGGTCCACGCACCCCCTTATTAGCTGACCAGGCATCTCAGAGTGCCAGCTGGGTGCTGGGAGAGTGGACAGCTGTCTACAGTTTGATGTGGGAGAGGGGCGTGCAAGGTCGTCAGGCCACAGAGGAGGAGCACATGGGCTGGGGAGGCTGGGAGCTGGCAGTGTGAAGGCCCTGCTGCATGCTGGCTCTCTGAGCTCACTGGTCCCCTCATACGAGCCCGACAGAGGAGGTGGGGAGTGCTCAGGCTCTCCTTCCGGAATGAAGCCAGGGCCGAGGAGCCCAGAGAAAGGGACTCTGATGCTGCCTCTGCCTGGGATCCAGATACCATCGGGAGGTGGCTCCCGACAGGGGGTGTCGGAGTGGGAGGGAGGTGCCCCGTCAGAACTTGCCCTGCGGACCTGCGGTCTGGGGAGACAAACCAGCCCCTGACCCGACCTGGCCGCAGCTTGGACTCTGGGGGAGATTACATCTCATGCTGAAATTTCAGTGTCTTCATCGGGGACTCAGGGCCTTGGAGAGGCTGCCCTCGGTTCCCTGCCACGTGGGTCTATCAGCAGCTCCCAACACAATGGGATTCCAGAGAGAGCATGCTGAGGGTGAAGTGGGGAGATAGAAAGTCACGGGAGGGACAGCCTTTACAACTCAGTCTCTGAGGAAGAGGTAGCCATCACTGGAAGCAAGTCCCCGGGTCCTGGCCATGCAAAGGGGCGGGGGCCACATGGGGCAGTGCCTGTGAGGAGTTCATGAAACACAGAGTGAGAACAGAGGGGAGGGGACCTCTCAAACCCCAGAGCCTCTTCTAGGGCCTGTCACTCCTCTCGGTCCGGAGGGATCCCACCCTGCAGACCGCCACTGCCTTTTTGAAAAGCTAAACCCAAAAGCTATTCGTCACCCCTGACCCCACAAAGAAATTACTGAACTGAAGAAACAGGCAAACAAACACATAACAACAACAACGAAAAGGCAAACTTCCATTCTTAGAGATATTTGTGCCATGACCTGTTGAAGGATATATATCAGAGGGAAAAGAGTATTTCCACATTCGAGAGATAGAAGGTGAATTTTGACTTACAAGCTTATTGGAATATGATGTAACTGGTTACAATAATAGTTTTCAAAATGACTTAGATCTTGAGAAAACAGTGTGGATTAGAGGTTAAAACAGTATTATATATGCACTAAGACAGAAACCACTTAAAATGTCTGCCCGAACTAAACATGCTACTTGATGTAGCAAATGTTAAAAAAAAAAAAAAAAAAAAAAAGGTAAAGTTACCAACTTTAGGATATGTGTTTTTCTCACATTTCTCCCTAACAAGAAGATACAGATTTTGTGAACACAGAGACTGGAGCCTGCCCAGCGTGCGGACCAGGTCTGAGCAGGGAAGCTGCCAGTGGGAGTTAGGACCTCGGGGAAGGAGATGGGAGCCAGGCCTGGGGAGGAAGGCCTAGTCTCTGCGGGATTTATCATCATGAAAGAAACAAAGATCAATGATGTTAACATTCTCCCAAAATGATGATGGAGAAACTAATTACTGAGAAAAATTTTTTTAAAGATAATGGAAAATAAGCTGTGCGCCTATAAATATTTTTGCCTTTTAATCAATTGTGATTAGAAAAGCCAATGCCTGGAGCTGTTGTCTGGTGACAAGACGCATAGCTTCGGTGCACCGGCCTGGCCATTACTTAACCAGGGGCTTGATGGCAAGAAACACATCACCCACTGGTTCATTTTATGGCTCATTAAGCAAGCATAGCAGACACCCATTACTGGTTTTTGGCATTAAGGAGATTTTGAAACGTATGCACGGCTAATGATGCTGGAATTAGCAAAGGTCAGAGCGAACGTTAATGGAATTCTTAGAACATTAATGGAATTCTTCTCTGCACCGAGTAAGAGGGCCCATTTCCTCCTCCTGGTAATGCTGTGGGTGCTATTAAAAGCAAGGCTGGAGCCCACAGGACTAGGAAATTTCAGCCCCTGGCAGGAGGCCTCTGAGGCCTGCCTAATGCACAGTCCTCCCCCCAATGTGGCCTGGATGCCCCGGGGGAAGGGCACACCTATGCTCCCCCCGGGCTGGGTGTCAGGACGGGACTGGGCTGACTTAAGGGTTCTTGTGTTCCCCAAGGCTCCATTTAAAGACTTCCCAGGCTGGGTCTCCCCCCAAGGCAGGGAGCAACTCAAGCCTGTTTTCCCTCTGAAACAATCCTTTGGATTGTTAACATCCAAGTGCTTTAGAGGCAATGGTTTTATATTCTGCTTTTCATGGGTTTTTCAATAAAAGCAGAGAAAATATCACAGTGGAGTTACTAGGGAATTGCCAAGAGTGGGTGCTCGGAATCCCCCCCCCCAGGCCTTCCTCACCCCCTTCTGGTGGCACAGGCGTGCCCCTATAGCTCTACAGGATCGGAGGGACCCTGTTAGAGACCCCAACTTGCCAGAGGCTGGCTGTCCGTGCACACGGGGCACACCTATCTGACAGCATGGGCTTTCCCTTCCCATGGACCCTGGCTGGTGGGGTCTCGAGCACCTCCTGAGACAAGACAGGTGTGATTATGGACAATGTGCGGCCTGGCCAGGGAGCTCCCGCCCACAACGCTGGCAGCAACCAGCCCTGGAGACTTGCCTTGGACTTTGGGGGGGAGCAGAGCCTCATCTCTACAAGGCAGGACGATGGGGCCCAGCTCATGGACACCAAAGGCCAATGACCCCAGAAGAGTGGTCTTGGGAGCTGCCTCTTACCTTGACCTCTGTACCAATTGGGGAGGGGGGCTATCTCAGTGTATGGTTGCTTAACTAGCTGTTTGGGCTGGAGGCATAAACCCAGAGAGACTCTTGAGGACTCTTGGGGATGCAGAGGGAGTTACACAATGTTGCTTCTGTGGGTCGGGCTGCTGACCTGGATCCAGAAAGGGATGGTCCCATGTCACACTCCCAATCACCCAGCCCGGAGGGTTATTCTGCCCATTTTAAGAACAAGCAGACAGAGGCCTGCGGAGACTAAGGAGGCTTTTCCAGGGGCATCGGGCTGGCATGCATCAGAGCCTGCACTCTGTTGTTACCCAGGGTACAATCAAGCACACAGTAAGTGCTTATAAATGCTGATTCTGTTTTCCCTCCTTAGCCTCATGGATGTAGGATGTAGATATTGTTTCTCTACTTGACCTGGTCCCTGGGAGGGGGATCTCTCTGTCCTCAGGGCTAGCAGAGGTCAGTGTGTGGCTGTGATGGGACCCAAGCCCCTGAGCCTCGTCCCCCTCATCTGGGATCTGGTTCCTGCCCAGGAGAAAAAGAGCCTCTGACTCCCAGGCAGATGTCCAGTGGGATCCTGGGGCTTGTAGGGGCAGTGCCGAGGGCCTGTGTGTTGCTTCAGGCAGTTAGAACTCGACCTTGGAGGCAGGGGTCTGGAAACCGCTGGGAATGCAGGGTCTCATGCAGGGCACGAACTGGGGCTCATGCACACAACTGTAGCCAGCACTGAGGCGAGGCTCCCAGCTGCCTGGACCAGGTGGCCCTCCTGCCCTGGGCTTCCACAGAAGGACCCTGTCTTCCAGTGAGATTTTGGTGGGTGTGATGTCAGCCAGCCCTGCCAAATGTGTGAGGGGTTGGATCTCTCTTCTTGAGCTCCTGCTGCCACCATGGACCCAGACCCAAGCACAGGCCCCCACCCCCACAGCCCTGCTGACCCGCAGACCTGTGAGGCTCTTCCACAGAAGCTGCTCGAGGGGGTCATTTCCTCTGTGACCTCACTGCAGCCACAGCCTATGGAGAGGACCTTCTCTGGCACGTGTGAAATTAGAGACCACCTGTCCCCCAACCCCTGCCTCCTCAGCCACTCACCCTGTGAGCCTCAGGCTGGCACCCCCACCCAGGACAGGTCTCCACACGTCTGCTTGTCTTGCCGGCAACTCAGGGCTTGCATGTCATCACATGGAAGGGTGCTGCCACGGACGGCAGGATCAGGTGGCCGAGTGACACCCAGGGCCACGGGGAGGCACTCGATGACTGGTTCCTTCTGTCCACCCTGGCTCTGTGCTCCAGGCAAGGATGTGTCCCTCTTTCCCATGGTCCTGGTGTAAGCGTGGCCAGTCACAGAGACCCCGTGGAACTGGACTGCATGGTTCTGACCACCAGGACCAGGAAAGTGGTCGAGCCCTACTGGTGTTTACAGTGCAGTTGGGAGGGAAGGGCTGCCCGTGGGGGTGCTGCTGACAGACAGCACACGCCCCATGTCCCTGCAACCTGTGTCCTGTAGGGGAGTGGGCCAGGGGGAAGGGGAAATCGGGGCAGGGCGTCCCTTAGGTCATGTGGCCAATGGCCAAAAGCAATGTCCCTAGTCCCTTAGAGGGGGAGCCCTATCTGGGGCACAGGGAGGCTCTCCCGCCATATGATGAAGCCCCAGGCAGCTGCTGTCTATGTGTGCTCAGGTCCGAGAGCCTAGGGTCCTCCACAAGTCAGCCTCCCAGCTAGGAGACCACCATTCCCTCTCACGGTGGGAGGCAGATGGAGCACTGTTTCCTCTAAGAAAACCTGTAGTCCGAACCCAGTGAGGTTCAGTTAGGTTGAGAGCTGTGAAAAGATGCCCATCTGGGCGGCAGTGCAGTGAGAATGTTGGGCCGGAGCCCTGGGAATCTGCCTCCCAGAGTCAAGATGTCTGCTGATGAAACCTGGTGCTGGGGGCCCAAGCTGGCCCACGCAGATGTCCCGAGCAGGCACTGCTGCCAGTGGAGGCCCTGGGTCCTCTCTCCTGGAGGGGTGGTGCCTGGTGGAGAAGCTCTCCTGCTCCCGTGTCCCCGTGGACCGTCCTGCCAACCCTCCTCCAAGGGGGGTCCACTCCTTGTGCGGCTGGCCGACAGAAGCAGCGGCTGAAATGCCCTTGAAAATGCTTCCATCAGGAAACATTCAGACACTTTAAGTATACACCTCGTATCATGCTAAATGACTACTTTGCTTGCTTTGATAACTATGATTTCTTTACCTTCCAGTAAACAGGGACCTGGGCTTTTTGTTTTTATTTTGCAGAATAAAAGATAGCTCAGTGACTCCTTCTCCAGTGTCTGCCGTGCAACCTCTCCAGTAGGTGTCAGGAAAAGGAGCAATGCAACCCCTTGGTGGGAGGTCTCTGCCTCCATACTCTGCTGCCCACCCCCAAACCCAGCAGGGACCGGACACCCACCTGAGGAGCCAAGAGAACAGAAGGGGGGGGGTGACAGCAAGTGCACTCCTGGGTATTTATCACAAAGATACAGATGCAGTGAAAAGAAGGGCCACCCAAATGTTCATAGCAGCCATGTCGACCAAAGCCCAACTGTAGAAGGAGCCGAGATGCCCTTCCACAGACCAATGGATAAGGAAGATGTGATCCATATACACAATGGAATATTCCTCAGCCATCAGAAAGGATGAATATCCATTTGCATCGACATGATGGGACTGGAGGAAACTATGCTGAGGGAAATAAGTCAAGTAGAGAAAGTCAATTATCATAGGGTTTTACTTATTTGTGGAACATAAGAAATAGCATGGAGAACATTAGAAGGAAGGAAAAATGAAGCAGGGGAATCAAAAGGGGAGAGGAACCATGAGAGACCACGGACTCTGGGAATCAAACTGAGGGTTTTTAGAGAGGAAGGGGGTGGGGGCATGGGTTAGCCTGGTGGTGGGTTTTAAGGAGGGCACGGATTGCATGGAGCACTGGGTGTTACATGCAAACAATGATTCATGGAACACCACACCAAACACTAATGATTTTTGCATGGTGACTAACAGGACACAGTAAAAAGAGAGGGTGAGTGTCTTTGCTCCAGCACCTCCCACTCAGACCCCCGAGCCCCAGGAAGGCCTGTGGCTGGGCTCAGAAGGGGTAAAAGCCTCCTCAGGTCAACCACGATGCCTCCCACAGACCACATCAGGTTTGCCCAGTACCACACCTTCCTCGTGGCCGTGATGCACTCTGTCCACAAACGTGGCCTCCAGGTCATGAGGCCCCTCTCTGCCGCCCTCTGGTTTTGTTTGACCAGCAGCACTGGACCACTGCCATGGGTTCCATTATTCCCTGAAACACCCCTCACCAGCTCCCCCCTTCTCCACGTGCCTGGTGCGGTTGGCTCCAGCGTGGCCTTGCTGCTTCCCTTCCCCAGGCCCTAGCTCCCCACGGCTGCACTCACATGCCCCTCACCGCGCTCACAGCCACATACTCCTGGCCTGTGCCACGCGTGCTGTGGGTTACCATTATGCCCACGGGGTGCTCCCATATGCTCCCCCAGCCTGGCCTGCCACGGTTCTCCTCTGCAGTGAACGGCTGCTGCCCGAGAGGCTACCTGACCAGATGTGAAGGCTGGAGCTGCGGCAGCCACTTTTGGAGGGAGAACGGAAGGCGCACACAGCGGGATGGAGGGATTCCTGCTTGCTAGAAGCCCCACTGCAAATTCAATGCCAGCGGGGAATGCCAATGGCCATGCTTCCTTCCCCGGAAAGAGAATGCATTTTGGGCTTATTTTAGCCAGTGTTGTTTTGGCTTTCTATTTACACAGCTGAACCAAATCATAGGGAATAACAAATCCGCGATCATTACAGAGCTGTCTCCCCTATAGTTTAACATCTTGGGCACAGCCATGCTGCTGCCCAAGAAAAACATTTCTAGCATAGAAAGCAGGCCCGGAACTCTCCAGAGCACCGGCCGCAGGACACGAAGGAAAACGAACCGGAAGGCTACTGAGGAAATCCATGTTCTTGGCTAACATCTTTTGGAAAAATGCCAGGCAATCTTTCTCGACCTTCTGTGTCACAACAATTAAGCAGCTGGTTTATGAACCATTAAACCGACTGTACTCATTGATGATATTTTAGGTTCTGTTGAAATTCATAAGCGGGTTCATCTTTCATAATAATCTCACGATGGGTCATCCATCACGTTTATAGCTTCAGAAACAGAGCAGGAAGTGTCACATCCTGTAATGTCTCCAGTAATGTTTATTTTTTCCTTAATTACAGCCTGAAAGCAAGGCTGCCCGTGTGGATGGTGGAGGGTGGGTGGGGAAAGTTCCTGTAGCTGATGATAGGACTTGAACGGGGGCCATATAGGCTGCCTTCTTCCTCCAAGGAAAAGCCACCAGTGATCAGGAGGGCCCACTGTGCACGGCTGTGTGATCTCTGGGGCTGGTCCCAAGAGGAGGCCGGCTGTGGCCAGTGGCCTGTGGGGGCTGTCACCAGCTGCACAGGCTTCCCCTGACCAACCTCCGTTTACATCTTTGGGATTACCCTGGGCATTGTGAGTTGCATCCAAGTCACTAGCACAATTGCTGTGTATTCTGGGGGAAGGGGAAAGCTCCATTCAGAAGCAGTCTGGGCAAATGCTCCTACCCCCATGAAACCCTCAAAGTCCTCTGTGTCTACTCTGGGGGTGGGAACAGCCCAGCCTGGTCTTAGTATTTACAGGAGTAACGCTCGCCACCCACACTGTGTTCTGGGCAAGGACTGGTGGCATGTCCCCAGGACTGGCCTTCTGCCCCCTACACAGTGCCCACCAACCCATATTTCCCCAGATGTCTCCAGAAAGACCAGACCGCTGAGGTTCAAGCGGTAAGCCTGGTTGGCACCTCTCAGCTCCCTTGTGGACGCAGATGTGGGGCAGAGCAGGTCCCAGACCAGGACAGTGGGGCTGTGGGAGGGAAGGGACAACTCAGGGATGGCAGCCACAGGCCAGGGTCCTAGGAATTCTGGATGATGAGGGAAGGGATGGGGGTCACTGGAAAGCACTAGCCTCCTAGAGACTGCTGAGAAGGAGACTATGATATGTCGACCTGATTTCATCTCTTGTACCAAAAAGAACAGCAGTTTTAATTTTGAGAGAGAAAGTTATTAGTGTAAAGAATTTTAAATGTGGCATGATTTTAAAGAAAAAAAAAATGGCTCACATGGAAAGAAGTATTTGGCCCTAGTGCTGGCTTTGTTTCCTCCCACTGGCTCAGGGTCGTGCTTCTGGGCCTACAGAAGGGTGACGGGACCACTCTCCCGACCCCAAAACACACTCCCACACAGACACCAGAGACCAAGAGAGACTTAATTATGGTTATGGAACCAAAGAGACACCTTATCAGCTTTGTAATATGAAAACAGCCATCTGGGAGGAGCTGGAGAGGCAGAGGGCCTGGCAGGGCGCCAAGCTCTTCACATTGTCAGCGACGGACAGGACAGACTGACTGCTCCTAGATGTGTGGGGATCAGTGAGCACAGCGCAGTTCTCCTCCTGGGAGGCACCGGCGCTGTCCTGCTGCAGATATGGGTTTACTCTTGCCTTGTTTTCAGATGTTCTCTCTCGGACATGGGGGCCACCCCTCTTGTTTGTTGGCATCTTCTCTGTGCCTTTATTTGCCAAGACCTGCTTCTAATGTTCACTGGAGAACAGCTTTTCTCCATTACAATCCATTATCCCCAAACTCTTAGGCAGTGTTATGGATATCGGCTTAAAAAATTACCTGGAGTCACCCCCACCCCTGCCAAACCAAAAACAAAACAAAGCAAAAACCAAATAGCCAGAGGATTCCTGATAAAATAGAAATTAGTTCCCAAAGAAATCTCATCTAAAAATATAGCAATTTCCGCTCTCCCCTCATTGTAGGAGGGTGTACTGGAGGACAAACTGGGACCTACATCCAGGTGACTGTCATTTCCAATCCCTCTTCTGTGTTATTCCCTGTAATTACTCAAAAATAGGTAGAAAAAGAAAATCTGTGACAATAGAGAGGTGGGTCTTAAAAAGAAATGTGCATATAGGTAGGTCTTCCCAGCTAGGCAAAACCATTTTCTGCACAAATAATTCAGGTAAGCCAGGATAAAAGGTATATCGATGATGAGGGAACTCAGGACAAAGCCGTCTGGGCTGGGTATTGTTGCTGATGGATCTTAAAAAGATTGTGCTAGAAGATTCTGTGAGCTGTCTCAACTGTGTCATTATTCCCTTGATCTCTGAAGTGCTTTCAACTCCCCAGAATGGAGTGTGGGGCTTCTGGAAGGGCTGTGGCGGCAGTTCAGTGACTGGGGCTTCCTGCCCAGGGCTACATGTGACCCCATTAGAATGGCCAATGAGGAACAGATCCTGTCTGCCCCACATGTGCTTGATCTCATTCTCCATGGGCAGCAGTGAGAATTGCATAACGGCATTATTAAGTATCCCAGAATTACAATTAATTCTAATTAGCCAATAAAATCTTAGTGCACTAAAATCTTGATGAACCAGAACTGAGATAGCCAGAATTGCCATGTTGTATTGCACTCTTCAGAGAAAGAGACAGAGCAAGCAAGAATGTAATCTAAAACCAAATTATAACAGAAATTCCAGGCGACGTTCTGGGACTGATATATATCTATGTTAGTCTAATACTACTCTCATCTGTAATGCAGGACACACTCAAATCTGCCTGTGCGGACTTGGCTTTGGCTGCCTGGCCCCCTTCATCTGCCAGGTCCAACTTGTCCTCACCCCTCCCCATCCTGGAGGTGCCAAGTTTCCTGCCTTCCTCATGGAGGTCCTCCCTCCCAGCCTACATTTAAGCCTGGGTCTAAACTGCTTGTTCTCATTCCAAACACTGGGTTGCAGGCCTGGCCGTGATTCTCTGATCTTTGTTTTCATTGTCTTGTACAAGTACACCACTCCTGCCATATATAGTGATTAGGATAAGACATACCTCCCACCCGCACCCCCCATTCCAATACCCAAGCATCCCATAGTCACAGCCCCTAAATCTCAAGAAACACTAGCGGTGAGGTGGGCGGGCACCTCAGGAGGCATGGGGTGTGAGGTAGCTCTGGGACACCCTCAAGGTGGGCAAACTCTGAACAGGACGGTCCCTGCAGCCCCATCCCGCCTATCTCCCACACAGAGGGAAAAGGAGGCATCACTCTGACTGCTCACCCTGGACTGTACAGAGTCTGTTTGACCATGGCCAGCACCTCCTCTCCCCATTATTGTCCAGGTTAACATGGCAATCTTCCCTTCGCCCCCCTGACACTGGCCCTTCTGTATGGCACACTGGGCAGTTAGTTCTGGCATTTCTGACCACACCTCTACCACCCACTTCCTGGACTGTGAATCACCATGCACCCAGGAGGGCCGTCAGAGAAAGGCTGTCCTTTGGAGGGCAAGGTCTCAGAGCTGGGGCTGGAGCAAAGGTGGTGAAGCCAAGCAGGCACCCCTTGCCTGGGACACCCCAAGTCACATCCCAGGGCCAGTTGCCCCATCTAAAAGTGAAACTTTCCCACAGTCCTTTCTGGTGCGGAGTCTGTCAGTGAACTGGCCCCCATGGGTCTCCGCCCACTCCTCCTGACATACCCACACAAAGTTCAAGAGGAGCTCTTGGCGAGAGAGACCCCCTCAGATAAACGACCTTCCCATCAAACAATACCAAGACCCCAAAAGGCAGCAAGGACCTTCCTCGGCCTCGGGTGTTTAGAACCCAAATGAGCTAAAATGATTGATCAGTGGTACCGAGGACATTAAAGAGTGCCCCGTCCTAAGCAAGTTCAAAAGCACATTAGGCGTGGGCACCTGGGTGGTGCAGTCAGGCATCTGACTTAAGTTTCAGCTCAGATCATGGTCTCAGGGATTGTAAAATCAAATTGGGCTCCCTCTGCTCCCCCCCATCATGCTCTCTGTTTCTCCAATAAATAAATAAATAAATAAATAAATAAATAAATAAATAAATAAATAAATAAATAAATCTTTTTTTAAAAAAATCGTGTGTTTATTTAGGAAAACACAATTCTTGTGACGTCCTTGTTGGAGAAGCCTTACGCTAAAAATACAGAACTGCAAGCACCGTGCGCGTGGCGGCCTCACTTAGATGCACAAACCCAAACACCAGACCTGGACGTGCCGCGCACCCGCAGAGCGGAGCGCAGTTCTGCAGCGACCCAACACGCTGCCGCAGAAATGGCCCCGCTCAGGTGCGGGTCCGTGCATGCGCAGAGCCTAAGGCAGGCGGACGGACAGACGGCTGGGACGGAGAAGCTGTGAGCAAGGGCAGAGTGTGGTGCCGGAGCCGCACAGCACCCGCGGCTGTCGTAGGGTGGGGGGAGGCCGGCGCACCCGCGAAGCCGCACAGCGGGGCTACTCAGAGACGTTAGGGGACGGAGAGCGAAGCCTGCGCGCCCGCGCGCCAGCACGGAGACACAGGCGGCAGCGGAACAAGATGGTGGTCGGGAAGGCTGAGGGGTGGGCCCTTTGTAGGCGGAAACCCAGGTACAGCGTGTGCCTCCTAACTGGGCGGGCCAAGAGCCCTCCACTTGAGTTGCCCGGTGCACGCGGGGGCTCCGCGAGCGACTCAGCGTGCGGGTGGAGAGAGGCGAGGAGGACGGCGCTGCGCAGGCGCAGTGTGGCGGCAGGCCCGGCGCATGCGCGGACTGTGGACCAGCCACCGAGGCCGGCCCTCGGTCCCCTGGCGTGCGTTGCCAGTCTCCGTCGCCCGTTCCGCTTCCGCAGGTATTTATTGGTGCGTGCAGCGAGGCTGCCCCAGCCAGGAGCCTGCGTCCAGGACCAGCCCCGCCTTTGAGCCTCAGGGTCCGCGTAGGCCTATGACGCCATCGGGAGGCGACGGGAAACCCACGCGTCCGTGCCCTGTCACCTCGCGAGAAGGAGACTCCCGCTTCCCGCGAACGTGGCGCGCGTCTGGCTGTCGGGCGGTGGCCACCGGCGCCTTCCCCTCCCCTGCTGTCCCCGCCAGAGAGCGGCCTGAGCTTTCCCCGGGGGGCGGGGAACGGGCGGGGGCCGCGGTGGAGGCGGCCGTCTGCGTGTTTAGAAATGGGGTGGGCGGCCTTCTCCCCTCAGGTTCTCCCCCGCGTTCCCCTCATTCTGCTTACGTTCCCCTCAGATTCTTTTCCGCGTTCCCCTCACATTCTCCTCACGTTCAGCTCATATTGTCCTCACGTTCCTCTCTCGTATTCTCCACGTCCCCCTCACGTTCCCCCTACGTTCCCCTCTCACGTTCCCCTCACGTCGCCATCACCTCCCCCTCACGTTCCCCTCACGTTCCTCCTCATGTTCTCTTCAGGTCGCCATTATCTCCCCCTCACATCCCCCTCAGGTGGCCTTCATGTTCCCCCATGTTCCCCTCATGTCGCCATCACGTTCCTGTCCCGTTCCCCTCACACCCCCTCACCACGGTCCTCTGGGAGCCTGTCCCATGTGGGGGTCTTGGAATTCGATTTTATGACCAGTCCTTACCAGCGCTTGGTTGAGAGAAATATGTCCTCAGTCTGTTTTGTGGTGGTTTCTAGTCGCGAGTGTAGACGAGCATTCTAAAGGATCCTTTCTTCACCCTTTGCCTTCTGAAGCGGTGGACCTGTGCAACCCGCGTGCGGCCCTTGGCCTGCTGCTCACCGCCTCCCCCAGGGAGCTGTTGTCACCCGTGAGCCCTGGGTCGAGGTCGCAGGTGAGCGCGGGGTTTGTTACCTTTTCGTCTCCATTACCGCCTCCGAAGGGTTAATTGGAGTTGGCGGGTCGCGGCAGAAAGACATGCTCAGTATATGACGGGTGTCAAAGTAACGACACTGTTCTTTTGTATCCCCTGTAAGAGGGGCGAGGTGTCAGAGGCCACAGCTTCCGACAGAGTCCGTACACCCGTGAAGGAGGGCCGTGTGCTGCCCGGGCCAGGACCTCCAGCCCCAGCTCGCCTGCAGGGACGGGTGTCCCAGTGATGCAGGTCTGCCCAGGTCTGCTGGGCTCCTCACTTTTGCCATCGCCGTGCTCTCCCCCATCGCCGTGCTGTCCCCCGTCGCCTGGCTCTCCTGCATCGCCGTGCGTGCCCCCATCGCCTTGCTCCCCCCTATCGCTGTGCTCCCCCCATTGCTGTGGTCCCCCCATTGCCGTGTGCCCTCTCATCGCCATGCTCCCGCCTATCGCAGTGCTCTCCTTCATTGCGGGGCACGCACCCCCACCATCGACTTGCTCCTCCCTATGGCTGTGCTCTCCCTCATTGCTGGGCTCCCCCCCCCCACCCATTGCTTTGCTCCCCCTCATCGCCTGGCTTCACCCTGTTGCTGTGCTCTCCCTCGTCGTCGTGCTCCCCCCATCACCATGCTCTCCCTCATCACCGGGCTCCCCCACATCGCAACCCCCACCCCCGCCGCCATCACCGGCCCCCCGTCATTGCTTTGCTCTCCCCTCATTGCATTGCTCCCCCCCATTGCTGGGCTCCCATCTCCCTGGTGACCTTTTGTGGTCTCTCGGTTCTCCCTCCGCACTGGGAACTGCACTTCATATGGCATCTCTCTGTACCCTTTCCTGGTCCTGGAGAGGGCATGGGTCTCTCCTCTGTGGGCACACTGTGCCCCAGTTACTGAGGCCATTGTGTGTGTGTGTGTGTGTGTACACGTACGCTGTGTCTCATCTATACTCCAGCCTCTGTTCACCCAATGCCCGGAGCTCACAGACACAGTAAACACTTGTTGCCTGACGAGCTGAGTGGATGAGGGAACGAGTGTAGTTTTCTGAGTTTTTGTTCTGCTCAGTACAGGACATAGCAGCAAAGCAGGCAACTGCAGAGAGGGAAGCAGCTGTTGGTGTGGTCCAGACAGCCTCCAAGACCATAGCACACACGGCAAAGGTGTGACTCGGTTGGTGGTGCTGCTGCAGAGGAGGGGAGTTACTTGACAAAGAAACGGTATTTACGTCTTTTTTAAGATCAGCTCTGTTGGGGTATAACTTACGCAGCCACTTTACATGTACATTTTGACGAACTCCAGCACATGGGAGCACCCATGGAACCACGACTACAGTTAAGATCTGGAACTTCTTCCTCACCAGAGATGTTCCCATGAGCTCCTTCCCAACCAGTCCCTCCTGCCTCAGTCCCAGGTGCCTCCGATTCTCTTGTTCTCCCTGTGGAGAGTTGTCCTGTGGTTCATGCACCTGCTGCACAGGGAGCCAATGATTGAAACTCTGGCTTTGAAGCATAGCAAGCTTTATTATCATAAGGGAAGGGGTCATTCCCAAATCTGCTTTGCCTTGTTGAATCTAGGGGTAGTTTACATATGACTGGTTAGGAATGTGAGTATGTGAAGGGAATTTTATGGGTTTCTTGAAACTTGAGGGGACAGTCTTTTTTTTTTTAAGATTTTATTTATTTATTTGACAGAGTGAGAGAGTACAAGCAGGCAGAACAGCAGGCACAGTGAGAGGGAGAAGCAGACTCCCTGCCGAGCAGGGAACCTGACGTGGGACTCGATCCCAGTATCCTGGGATCATGACCTGAGCCCAAGGCAGACGCTTAATTAACTGAGCCCTCCAGGCACCCTGAGGGGGCAGTTTTGAAACCACTGATGGTAAACATTCTTTCAGACAGTGAGGCACCATCTAGGACTGGTATACATCAGATAGTTTTAAGAAAAATGTTATCATCTGTTTTTTTTTTATCAGATTTGTATAATCAGTTGCAAACAAGGGTTAGAGTGACAGGGACAAAGTTAATGATAAGTCATGCACAGGGCTTAAGGAAACACAAAACAACAGAACATGGGGCTAGGTTAATAAGACAACTATAGTACAACTTACGATTGCAGAACAGGTCCCAGGACCAAGTGTTTGGCCTCACTTACTGTAATTTCAAATACATGGAATCCTACAGCAGGTACTGGTTTTTGGTTTATTCGCTCAGCACATCTCTGCTATTAACTGGTCCCATTATATTGCTAAGTGCTCTCAGGCAAGTGTTGTAGCCTTCCTGCTGATGAGCATATGGGTGTTTCACATTTGGGCTGTGGACACTTCCGTTCAGGCCTTTGTTTGGACGTATGTGTTCTTTTCTCTCGGGTAAATTATTTGCAGGGGAAGCCACTGTGTCATACGGCGAGTCTTTCTGTAGTATCTTTTTTTTTTTTTAAAGATTTTATTTATTTATTTGACAGAGAGAGAGATCACAAGTAGGCAGAGAGGCAGGCAGAGAGAGAGAGGGGGAAGCAGGCTCCCTGCTGAGCAGAGAGCCCGATATGGGGCTCGATCCCAGGACCCTGGGATCATGACCTGAGCTGAAAGCAGAGTCTTTAACCCACTGAGCCACCCAGGCGCCCCTTTTGTGTAGTATCTTAAGCTTCCAACCTGTTTCTGTTATTGATAAATTGGACTTCACTACAGTGTAAAGGGGCTCACTATAATAAGATGCCACTAGACCACGCAGCACAGATAGGGATGTGGAGTGTAAAATGGTAGAGGCACTCTGGGAAAAGTTCTGGCAATTTCTTACAGAACTAAGTACCGATCTACCTTGTGAGTCAGTAATTCTACTCTTAGGTATTTAGCCATGTCTGAAAAGGACTTGTACAAAAATGTTTACAACAACTTTGTTCATGGGGTGCCTGGGTGGCTCAGTGGGTTAAGCCTCTGCCTTTGCCTCAGTTCTGATCTCAGGGTCCTGGAATCAAGACCCGCATCAGGCTCTCTACTGGGTGGGGAGTCTGCTTCCCCTTCTCTCTCTCTCTGCCTACTTGTGATCTCTGTCAAATGAATAAATAAAATCTTAAAAAAACCACAAAACTTTGTTTATAATAACCAAACTTGGAAACAGCCCTTGTGCCCATGTAGAGAGTGGCTGAATTGTGTTCTATCCATACAGCAGGTGGTTATTCAGCAGTAGAAGGAAAAGAGCTATGATATGCAGAATGCAATCTTTTTTCCTTTTTTAATAGATTTTATTTATTTGACAGACAGAGATCACAAGTAGGCAGAGAGGGAGTGGGGGAAGCAGGCTCACCACTGAGCAGAGAGCCCAACTCGGGGCTCGATCCCAGGACCCCCGGATCATGACCCAAGCTGAAGGCAGAAGCTTCAACCCACTGAGCCACCCAGGCGCCCCTGCAGAATGCAGTCTTAAAGGAGGACATCACATATGATACCAGTTACATAAATCTGACCAGAGAACTCTGGTGAGGAAGATTCAGGAAAACTGAACAGGTTGACAATAGGATATTTCAAGTATTTGTTCTAGAAATTCTAAAAGGCTTTGGAAATCCTAGCACATACCTATAGTTAGCCATACTTGCTAGTGTGTCCACTGTGTTTTGACTTTATTTCAGCTTGTTGGAGTCACCCTGATGATCTTGTGCACCAAGCGTGCTCAGACTGTGTGGACTGGTTACTTGATAATGAGAATTGCAGAGAGTCATTACCTCTTAGGAGATATTTGGTGGACTCCACATCTTAACATGTGTGTGAGGTTCATTCATGGGTGAGAAATGAGGAAGGGGCACTGGTCTTGGGGAGCAGATGAGGGGCAACTCCCAGTGTGACAGTGATGGGGGGGTTTACTCATGCTGGGAGTGGTGCCTGGGGCTGGGGAGACCACAGGACCACCTCCAGCTCCTACAGACCCTTTCTGCAGATGGAAGAATGCCTCCACCGAGGAGATGGCCAGAAAATGGGTGTTCATTCCAGGCAGGTGTGCCCTGCTGGGCAAGACAGGGTTAGTCCTTAGGGGTGGAGGCAGACCAATAAATGGGTACACAAAGGCTGGGAGTGGTTTCAGTTAGCACAGAGACCTGAGGAATGGAGCTTGTGACAAATTGCTGGTGTGGCATGATGGCTGTGAACGGGAAGCTTAAAAGGTGCAAACCAGTTTGGTGTAGTGGATAGTTGTTAATGACTTCAGTTTTTCCCATTTTTGCTTTAGTTCATCCTGGGTCTCTTTTTCCTTTTTTGTGGTTGTTTGATGGGATCATTTTGAACTAGATCAGGCTGGCCAGGGACTAGTCCTACCCAAGTGATGCTTGTTGGTTGGGTAGGGTGTAAGAGCACAGGAGTCTGCTCTTCTGTCACCGAGGGAGGTGCCAGTCTCCCTTTGACCCCACTCACAGCCCTGGTGGGTTTTTTTTCTTAGATTATATTTATTACCACTTTTTAATTGTTTTTTATTTTTTTAAAGCTTTCTGTGTTCTTTTTTAGATTTTATTTATTTATTTAACAGACAGAGATCACAAGTAGGCAGAGAGAGAGGAAGGGAAGCAGGCTTCCTGCTGAGCTGTGAGCCCAATGCAGGGCTTGATCCCAGGAGCCTGGGATCATGACCTGAGCCGAAGGCAGAGGCTTTAACCCACTGAGCCACCCAGGCGCCCCACTTTTTAATTATTTTTTAAAGATTTTATTTCTTTTTGGATGCACATGCAAGAGAGAACAAGCATAAGCAGGAGGAGGGGCACAGGCAGAAGGAGAGGGAGAGGGAGAAGCAGATTCCCCCTTGACAAGGAGCCTGAACTGGGACTCGGACCCTGGGATCATGATCTGAGCCAAAGGCAGACTCTTAAGCAGCTGAGTGCCCCAGGCTCTCTCAGCCCTGCATTCTTGATAAAGGGAAATACCAGCTTCACTTATTGCCCTGAACCTGCAGGTTTGCTTGGGCAGTAGAGAGGTGGCTACAGGTGCAAGTACAGTGTCCCAGGGAGCCCCAGGTCCTTCTATGAGCTTAAGGAGAATTTTCTTTCTTTGTTTTTTCTTTTAGAGATGGAGGTGGGGGAAGGAAGGGCGGGGAGGGGAGAATCTTAAGCAGGCTTCATGCCCAGTACAGAGCCCAAAGTGGTGCTCTATCTCATAATCCTGAGCCGAAATCAGGGGTCAAATGCTTGACCAAATGAGCCACTCAGGCACCCCAGGGAGAACATTTTCTCAGCAGAGCTCACTACAAATCAACAGAAATGGAGTGTGGTGGGGATACTTTGACATTAAAATATGTGGAGGAATGCTCTAGTGTTCACTTAGGATATTTTGGAAAGAAATCAGGTGATCTCTTGTAGCGTAGGTCAGGGCATCTTGGTGAAGAAAGAATCATTATGGAGCCTTTTGACACTCAGGGTTGTGTAAATCATGTAACACTGCACGTTGGTTCTTGCCATTCTCTGTTCTAGCCATCTGCCTACCTCTGTAGGTAGATCACAAAACTCCTTTCCCTTCTGTCTTCCTGCTCTCTAATTTGGGAGTTTCTTTTGCAGAGGATGGGGACCCTGCAGTGTCTGAGAAAATAAACTGGACCATGCAAAGGACGTTGGCCAGTGGTCCTGCGTAGTGGAGATGCTCTCCTGCACACAGGGTTGCCTTCAGTGACATGAGGCAACCAAGCTGAAAAAGAGTCTCTGCCATTTCTTTTAGTCTAAAAGGCCTCCACTAAGTGAGGATTCAGAAATGTGCACGGATGTGGCCACCTGGCCTCCTCAGGGGTGATGATGGCTGAGGGGGTCCACAGAGGCACAGGTGCGTTGTTGCACAGACATTCCCAGTCCCTGCCGCCCACATTCTTGGACAGGCTGTGCTCATATTGCATGCCCTCGGCTTTCTTTCCACACCCTGAGAATCATCCCAAGGTCTTATCCCATGTCTAGACTCAGGAATGCTAAGATGAAACCACAGCCCTATACACGTTCCTCCTCCCTCTGGAGGGGCTGACTTCTTCGATACCAAGCAGAGTGCTGGCCACAGCAGTCAGGCTTGTCTGGACGTGGTCAGAGTCAGGCCACAAGTCCCTGCACCTCAGCCTTGCAGACTCACAGGGCGCACACCCAAAGTCCTGTCTAAATCTTGCATACGTATTCCAAGTCTTCTCTCCAAATCGTCAAAAGTTTAACTTTTTTTTTTTTTTTAAGGCAGAGATCACAAGCAGGCAGAGAGATAGAGGGGAAGCAGGCTCCCCACCGAGCAGAGAGCCCGATGCAAGGCTGCATCCCAGGACCCTGAGATCATGACCTGAGCCGAAGGTAGAGGCTTAATCCACTGAGCCACCCAGGCGCCCTGGAAGATTAGCTTTAATACGAAATGATTAGCTTTAATACGAAATTTGAAAACTAGACAGAGGCCCCTCTGGAAAGGCTGTAATCCTGGCGATGCCAACACCAAAAAGGGACCTGGTCAGGTAAAGTAGCTATCGTTGCTCTGTCTCCACTGTGTGTGACCTGCTCCCTTGGAAGGACAGCATTCCTGCACATGCTCTAATGAGTCAGAGTGGTCTTTGCTGACCAGAGGCTCCAGCTGCTTGGGAGGGAGGGGGAGAGCACCCTGTAGCTGCTCTCCCAGGATGGCCCATGGGCACGGGGTCCCTATATGGTGGTATGTGGGGGTTTGTGCTCAGTCACCTCCCATAAGGGTTATCTTGAAAAAATGATCAGTAGGTAGTCTGGGCACCTATGTTTCATCCCACCTCATCTGCACAAGCAGCTCTGGGAACTTGCTGGTGCCCTCTTGACGAGAATCTCCAAAGGGGGTCCCTCTTGTGGCTCCCCTGGCCTTGCTGTTTCCGGACATCTCAACACATTGACCTCCTTGCTGTCCCTGGTCCTTGACCCTGGGATCCTGGAAGTGCATGGATTAACGCAGAGCAGCTGCAGAGGGAGAGGACTGCAGGCCACAGAGCCAAACCTGGTATCAGCAGATGGCCAAGAGAAGGCCCAACTATGCTGGTTCTATGCTGAGTGTATGCTGAGCCCTAACATTGTTGGGAGGGTTACACCAGCACAGGTGACCCCCCACCACAAAAGAAATGGACCTGCACCCAGCACGTCTTCACAATTTGTTCCTTTATCCCATCAATCAATGAAGTGTCTGTCTTCACTGGGATGTGGTGAAAGCTTCACTGCGTTCCTTTCAGGCACCTTCTGGGTCCTGGGGTGAGGCCAGAATCAGCCCTTCATGCGGGGCTGGGCTCTCAAGCCAAGACCTGGAACTCAGTCTCTCTTCCCTGGGGAGCCTACTTGAGGGGTCTTCTTGTCTCCATTCCTGAAAAGAGTGAATCTGTGCCATCAGATCTCACAGAGTCCCCAGTAAAGTCTAAACTTCAGGGTGGGCAGAGTCTCACAGTGGCTAGAAAACTCCTCTCTTGGGAGATGAAGGATGGGAAGTGACCCCTGGGAGAGCATTGCTTTCAGCTGCCCAGAACACTAGCCTGGGTTCCATCCTCTGCTCCCTGTAAGTGTGGGTCAGTCTGGGCCTCTGAGGGGCCCAAGGGCAGTACAGTGTCCCTGCCAGAGATGTGCCAGGATCCCAGACCCAGGAGGGCCACCCCGGTCTCCAGGGCTGCAGCCATCTGCCCCTGGCCTCATACCCTCACTTGTAAGTGGGCTTCACCCTCTGTGTCGTGCCTGGGCTTTCAGAGAAGGCACTGACTGTCTTATGTACGCGGGACTCCCTCCAGAAGTCAACACCGTGCATGAGAACTTGAACATGTCCCAAGGAAACTCCGTGAAAGCAAAGCAGTGCCTCTGGCCACAGTAAGCCTGCCCTGGGTCCTTCCCTGCAGTACTCACTAAGAGAAAGCTGCAGTCCTCATCAGCCTGGTACTTGGGTTTCTGCAGCACTGCCCCCACCCCACCCAGGGCCCGGGGGCTTGGTTCTGAGGGAAGGATGAGAAGGGAAGTTTGAGGCAGATGCAGAGGGGAGAGAGGGGGCCTCACAGCCCCCATTTCCTTCTGTGATCATCACTGCAGATCATCCACAGTCAGAGGCCACATGTCTGATTGGAGCAGATGTAAGGGTGAAAATGTCTCTTCAGATAAACAACATTTAATAACATCTTCACATTTGTATTCACATTACCACCACTGCTAACAGAGGTGACCCCCTGCCCAGCAAGGAGGCCCACCTGGGTGGCCTTCCAGGAGTCACATCATGGCCCTGGGTGTCCTGAGAGAAAACTGGAGACAGCAGGCAGGCTTCCCCTCTGGGTCCTGGGCACTGGTCACCCATCATGAAAGGAAGGTGAGCGTGGGCTTCTGCTGTCTTTCTCTACCTTGTTAGAATTCTAATTTCTTAAAAAAAAAACTATTTATTTATTTGACAAAGACAGTGAGAGGGAACACAAGCAGGGGGAGGGGCAGAGGGAGAAGCAGGCTTCCCGCCGAGCAGGGAGCCTGAAGGGGCCTTGATCTCAGGACCTTGACATCATGGCCCAAGCCAAAGGCAGATGTGTCACTGGCTGAGTCACACAGGCACCCCTACCATGTTAGAATTCTAAAAGATGGGACCTTTTCTGTATTTAGGCAGCTCTCCAGGACCTTTGTGTGCCCTCAACTTTAGTCAACTTTCTAATTGGAAAAGTTCTTACTCTAAGGTGGCTGGTATTTTCCTTTCATGTAGGATCCTGCTCCCAATCCCTGATACTGATGAAAATTATTAAATTTTATTTTATTTAAAATACATTTATTCCTGGTGCACCTGGGTGGCTCAGTTGGTTCGGTGTCCAACTCTTGATTTTGGTTCAGGTCACGATCTCAGGGTCGTGGGGTCTGGTGGGCTTCATGCTCAGCATGAAGTCGGCTTGAGATTCTCTCCCTCTGCCTTTCCCCCCCGTGCTTGTGCATGCGCCATTTCTCTCTCTCTCTCTCTCTCTCTCAGTGTCTCTAAAATAAATAAATCTTGGAAATACATTTATTTTTTCATTGTGACAGTAACAGAAGGAGTATTTTTCCAAAACTAGAAGGATCTGACAGTTAATTTTAAAAGCTGGTGAAAATAGGTAATAAATAAGGAGCAAACATACTTTACATATATTTTTTACTTAAAATCTGTAGCTGTGCATTAATTTTTAACTAAGTTTATTGAGATACACTTTTCACACAGTGAAACCTTCAGGTTTTGACACCTCATGTTGGTAAGTTTTGACAAATGTAGAACGTCGGTAAAGGTACATAACAGTTCCATTGCTCCAGAAAGTCCCCTCTTGCCTTGCTGGTCAGTACCCTGCCCAGAGGCCACGGCACCACTGGCCGCCATCCCCAGGTGGCCAGTTCTAGCCCAGTTGCCACTCTGGATGTTTCTGTACAGGGTTGAGGGCTTTGAGTAAGTACTGGTCTCAGGACTGGGTTTTTAGTCTCCGGTTTTGGTATAAACCACATTCTTAATTTGTCTTCCTAAGATGTACAGTTTCAGTATTTTTCCTCAAGTGGACTGAGAAACCGAGTGCATTTGTAAAGAAATTGAAGACCAGAATTCTTCCAAATATTCAAAAATTATTTTCTGTTTAAGAGTTGTCTTGCCTATACCTAATTCAAAATCAGTTTTTAAAACAACTTCATAGGTGCTTGGTGGCTCAGTGGGTTAAAGCCTCTGCCTTAGGCTCGGGTGATGATCCCAGGGTCCTGGGATTGAGCCCCGCATTGGGCTCTTTACTCAGCGGGGAGCCTGCTTCCCCCCCCCCTCTCTGCCTGCCTCTTTGCCTACTTGTGATCTCTGTCAAACAAATAAAATCTTTAAAAAAAAAATAAAACAACTTCAACTCACCTATATCTTGATTCTCTAAATCATTTATCTTAATCATCATAGAAACAGTTTTCTTTCATTTTACATTAACAGGTAGTTGGTTTACATAATCAAACAAGCTATGCGATAGGGAGAATGTGAACAGGTGGCATAAACAGGTTTAGGAGCAAACTGAGGTGTGCTAGCCGAGGTCACAGTGGAAAGTGGTCTGCTTCTTTTTGCTGAGCCCGTAACCCCGTGGGTGGTAGAGCAGAGGTGGGACTGTTGCAGGTGCTTACATACAAACACATGCAGATGGACGAGAACAGACATGGACGTGGTGCTGCTCCCCACAGTGTCTGTTGTCAGCATGTTTCCAGATACTTTTCCAGTCTCACAAATGCGGTCATGGACATGGAGTTGACATTATTGCCTGGTTGGAGGGAACAGCCTGTGTGTACAACTGCAGGTGGGGGCCCCCAGCAGGCCACTCAGAGCTCACTGAGAGCTCACATACTCCTGGCTGTGGTTCATTACAGCAGAAGGATACAGGTTAAAATAACCCAACGAGAAGACCCAGAGTCCAGACTCGGAGCTCCCAGCTGTCTGTGGGCAGTGCTCCCTCCTGCCTTCCATAGTCTTTCCTGGGTCTCCATCATCTCCTGCTCTTGTGCCTGACCTGTCTCCAGCCCCTCTGGAGGGTGCCTCAAAACCCCCATTCTAAGTCACAGACTTCCTTGTGGGGCCCAGGGGCCACAGGCAAACAAAGGCATTGTGGGGCTTAGCCATCCCCCCTCAGGATCTGAGGGCAAGGCCAAGCCTGTCTTTGGACAAGGTTAAGTTCTTTACCACACAGTCCTATACAAATTCTTTCTTCCCTTGGAAAATGGAATCACACCATACATTTTATTTTGCAATCTCCTTTTCCTGTTTTCTACATGGATCCCTTTCCTTGGTCCAGAGAAATTTTGGGGCATCATCATCTTATAGATTCATGGCATGATAGCTTTGTTCACCTAGGCTTTCTCGAATTTTCCATCACTATCTGCTCACTCTGGCAGCTTTTTAGGAAGAGAATTTGTATACTGGCAAGTGAATGTGGATGGCTGTCAGTCGGGTTCAGGAGGAGACCCTGATATGAGGAATTTTTGAAAGGGATGTAAAGGGCATGTTCCCTGGGAGACATGGTATTGAGGAGCAGGGAGTGACTTGGGCTCCATCTCATGAAGGAACTCTGGTGACTGCAGGTCACAGCTCACAGGTGTCCCTATCTAGTGGCAAGGGTGTTCAGGTTCATAACCTTCCTGTCAATGGCCAGTTAAGGGTTGTTCCCAGACAGTTCCATCCCTCCAGGAGCTCAGGGGAAGGGGGTTCTTGTGACCATAGGGCACCCCTCTATTAAATATTTAGAAGCTGGATGTTGGGAGTGAAAGACCTGGAGCTTAGGTATGTAAAAACGGTAGACGGACAGCTGGAAATGCAGGAAGAACATGGATGGCATCTACTGTAATTAGATCCAAAGAGAACATGACATTCAGAGGGCCACAATACTTACCTCCTGGAGTAAGTGGAAGCTCTCGGTGGAATCCCCTAACCTCAGGTCCTAGTGGGGTGAGCACCTAAACCAGAAGCAGAAGCTCAGGGACCACCTGCCATCACCCCTGAGCCCTGGGCCAGGTTTGCTTTGGTGTTGGCCTCTGGTGCCCTGGGCAGAGATGCTGGGGAAGTGTCTTTACTCTGTTAGATCCCACACAAGCTCAGATTTTCCCAGGGACTGTTAATAGACAAGTAGAACATGGTGGCAAAGATGAAGTGACTGCTGCCTACAGGAATACCCCTCCACCCATCGGATTCTCTGTCCTCCCCACCCACCCCACCCATCCCATCTTTTCTGTCCTACCCACCCCATCTTCTCCGTCCATCCTATTTGCCCCTCCTGTCCAATTTGGCATAAGGTTATTTCAGTGTAAGACACTTGGAAAACAGCAGGCACAAGAAGAACAGTCTTCCCTCTCTTTCCTTTCTGAGAGCAAGAGACAGTCCTGGCGAAAGGGACCACCCCTGCCCCAGGAGAAAAGCAGTGGCCTTGCCAAGGGGATGGGAGTCCAGGCTAAGAGAGTTCTGAAACCTTACAGTAACTCCCATTCAGGTGTTTTGGATACTTTCCCACAGTTTCCTCTTTGTGCACACTGACATGAAACATGGTTTTGCCATTTCTCTGGGTCTTCATTCTTATGATGGCTCCCACGTTATGGAAAACTTATACTAAGTAAACTAGTGCAGCCCCCCCCCCCCCCCGTCCTGCTCCCTGCTAATTCTCAGGCCAGGCTGGAGACTTCAAGAGGGTTGAGTGCTTTTCCTCCCTACGTCCTCAGTCCCAGAACAGCTTCAGTAGAAAATGGGAACTAGAAGACTGTGAGTGAGTGATCAGTGACCACAGCATTCTCATTCCTCCCACAGCCCTGCCCCAGGGAGCCTGTGAATCTTCCCTTCTGGCATGTGTGCTTTTGCTCACTGTGTTCTTTAGTCCATAGGCCGAGTTCTCAGAACACCTGTGTTTATTTGTCCCTGAATGTGGCCTTCTACCTCCAAATAGGACCCCAAGGAGAAAACAGGAAGGATTCATATACCCAGTTAAAATGCTGCACAAGCAATAGGCAAAGAACAGAGCAGCGATGTGATGAGACCATATATTCAATAACTACATAAAAAAAATTTAGGACCCTCAGGGCACCTGGGTGGCTTAGTCCTTTAAGCATCTGCCTTTGGCTCAGGTCATGATCTCAGCATCTTAAGGTCGAGCTCGACATTGGGCTTCCTGCTCAGTGGGGAGCCTGCTCCTCCCCGACTCGTGCTCTCTCTCTCTCTCTTTCTTGCTCTCTCTCAAATAAGTAAAATCTTTTAAAAAATTTAGGACCCTTAATGAGTAAAGAGCTTTGAGAGAGAAAATTCCGACAGACAGTGACATAGAAAGACGTGGACAGTGCCTCACACATGAGGGAACGTAAATGACCACTTGGCCTGAGAGAAGGTTCCCCTGCACAAGCCATCAAATAAATGCAAATTGAAACAAGATTGCTTTTTCTCTTATCAGAGGGGCAGAGATTAAGACATCATAATATCCCCTGTTGACAGGGGAGACTGGGAGGGATGCAGATGTGAATCCTATTGCACCATTGGCCTCAGAAGGTGCTCAGCTGTGTGGATTGTCTTGCAGAGAAACATCAACCCTTGTCCAAAAACAAGAGAAAAGCATCTCTAGTTCTTGTTATGGCCTTTCCAGAAAATACCGTAGGGGTTTATATTCATGGAATTGCTTCAGTTGCTTCTCTCTTTTGTCCCCCTCTCTGCATGAGTGGATCCCGTGGAGGTAGTCTCTTGTGTCCCTCTTCTCCCTGCACCTCTGGGGAAGCTGGGTGGATGTGGGCACTGGGCTCAGTCTTTACTGTGCGGACTTAGCCTGTTTGTTCCCCAGCCCATCAGGACCTCACTCGTCATGAGAAAGGAGCCCGTCGCCCTAAGCCCTTCCTGGGGCCTGGGGTCAGTGGTGGGGAAGGTGCTGAAATCTGTGCTTGCCAGCACTGCCCTTTATGTGTTTCTGTTCAGCCTCACTGCAAGGCTTCAGTTCTTGAAATCCTTTGTTTCAAGGATTTGGTGTGTTGTACATCAGAACCATCCCGAAGTTAGCAGAAAGCCAGACTCTTACAAAGGAAAAACCAGGTGAAGAAACAACCACTCTCCCAGGCTGCAGGGAGAGTGCTTTTGAGAAGTTCTGATCTATAAATATGAGTAGAGCAATGGCTTCTCAGCAGCCCCGGCACAGGGTGTTGGTCCATATCTTGGGGGAGATGCTGCCAGGCTGTGCCAATGCCCCATTTCTCCTCAGATTTTTGCCTTGTAGCCAGAAACAGTTATTATGGTGGTGTTTGTCTAGTGGTGACATTTTACTTCCTTTGTCCCATCTACATTTACTAATGAGAGCTTTTCTGTAGGAAAACACTGTTCCTTCTTTCACATTTATGTATCTGTTTGGGTATTTATATCAGCATGGACTCCTAGATGTTTTTTGGTCTATAGGTGATTATCTAACACTGTCCTTATTAATTAATTCAGAACAAATGCAAAACCATTCGTTTTTCCTCAGATCATTCTAGCTTTGGTCATTTGGAGCTATTTCAAACTCCTTGATACTTACTTGGTGAAATTCTCAAAGCCAGACTTCTCAGACCTCCTGTGGGCAAGAGGAAGGAGGTGTGGGGACAGTTCCCCCAGGGGAGAGTGAGTTTCCAGACCTCTGGTCCCTGCAGAGTTGATTTCTCACATAGACACCAGAATCCACAGATAAACACTGATGGTAACAATCACAGTAAAAATGACCATTTATTGAGTGTGTCAGACAGTTTGGGTACATTTTCTTATTAAATCCTCATTATAAACCTAAGGTTTTAGTTTCACTATCCTCATTTTATACATGAGGAAACTGAGTCTAGGAGCTATAAGACCTTGGCTGGGTTCATCCGGCTGAAGGAGAGGGTTTCCTGGACCACGTGTCCATTCATTGTTGCTGTGCGGTCTCGCTCCGACCGGAATTGGGGTCAGTGAGGATGATGCCTTGCTCACGTGCGTCCTTTCCAAAGGCTCTCCTCTTTGCAGGGCTGGAGCAGCTGATAAAAAAAGGATCTCTCTGTTTAGGCACTGGCTCCTCACTCCCAGTGGAGCTCCAGGACCTAAAAATAACCACATGTTTTCTGTTTTATACAGAAAAAAAATATGCAGTTTATTTTGTAATGTTTACTATTTCTGAAAGCCTGAATTTTTTCTACATGTATTTTTAAAATGTCTTTGGAGGTGTCCTTGGAGAAAGACACAATGCAGGTTTCGCAGGGGTTCCTCCACTCTCTAATCCAGAGTTCCAGGGAACAATTGCTGGAGACCAGATCTCTTGACCAGGAGACAGATTTTCAGGAAGCCTCCCAGTTGCAGATCAGAGGAAGAACAGCTCCTGAAGGAGCATGGGCTGTCCCTGTGCAAGAAGGGGCGCATAATCTCATGGCTAGAGGCTGACTGTGGGAGCCCAGGCCTCGGTGGGGCTGAGGGGTGAGTGAGAGATGGTAGTTGTTCAGCATCACTCTGGCTGCTGCCAGGCATGATCTTCGTGGAAGGAGGGGAGGCATTTTGCTAGGCCTTTGTTTATGCTTCTTTGCTCCTGTAGGGAGTGTGGTGGGGAACTCAGTTGTTTCTAGGGTTCCCCCAGAGACGGCAAACTAGGATGGTCATGGGCGGCTGGTGGTGCTCGGTGCTTGTTCCCTGCCTTTCCTTCTCACTGAGACACTGGAGGTTCAGAAATATATAAAGAACAAATGAAGTGGGGTGCCTGGGTGGCTCAGTGGGCTAAGGCCCTGCCTTTGGCTCAGGTCATGATCTCAGGGTCCTGGGATCGAACCCCGCATTGGGCTCTCTGCTCATCAGGGAGCCTGCTTCTCCCTCTGTCTCTCTGTCTGTCTGCTTCTCTGCCTACTTGTGATCTCTCTGTCTCTGACAAGTAAATAAATAAAATCTTTAAAAAGGAGATTCCTTAAAAAAAAGAACAAATGAAGTAAAAAGAGACACAAATTGCCCGTAGCACAGGAAGCTGGCACATGGCTGAGAGTCATAGACCACAGGGTATTTCTAGTGAGCAAAGAACAGTAGGACTGTGGGTGGGTGTGGGTGTGTGGGTGGCGGAAGAGGATCCCTGCCCATTCCAGGGACTGCAGAGGACAGGGTTGCCTGGATGTCTTCCAGGGAGCTCTCCTCTGTGGCCACCATGGGGGGGCCCTTCCCATCAGGACCTCTCCTGCCACGTGGCTGGCACCAGCAGACCTGAGCAGAAGTGTCTGGGGCGTAGAGCCAGAGGTGGGCAGAGGCAGGAAGTAAGGGGGAACTATGTAGGTGAGAATGGTGGCAACAAAATATGTCAAATGAACACGTGTCCTATAGAAAGTCCGTAGTAATTTGGAAAATGTGGTAGGGCCAAACTGAGACCGGATCTCAGTAATAACAACTTAGGAATTATTTGGAAAGGCAGAGGCATAATGTGGAAAATGCTCACAGTCTCACTGAGGTTACTAAAACATTCTGAGTGAAGGAGAAACACCATCTCCTGAAGGTAGAGACAGACTAGCAGGTGGATTCATTCTGGGTTTCAAAGATTCCATATAAGTCAAAACAAAATGATACCTAAATTTTCTAAACCTGCTAATGTGACTCAGAACTTATGTGGAGGAATAAGTGAACACAGAACCACAAGTGTCCCAAGGGAAGAACAGCTAGGACAGAGATTATTTATCAGGTCTTAAAACAGAGTACAAAGTGACGATCACTCAGAATGGGTGCAAGAGGCATCGTCTGTGTCACTGGAAAAGCACATATCAGTCTGAGAAGAATCCGAATTCATGTAATCTACTAAATGCTTATGATATTACCAGTAGTCAATGAAGGGTTATTCAGTCAGTGATATGAGGCCAAGAAATAAGCTACATACATTAAAATTAGATGTTCTTATATCCCCTTAGAATATAATCAATTCTAGACAGATTTGATTTCCAAATAAAGCCACAAAAGAAGACTAAACAGAAGAATGTTTATCACCTCTAAGGTAAAAATTACATTCTTCAGAAAAATAGGTAAGAAAGCACACAAAAAGTAGAATCGGCATTGAAATTATAATTTAAGACAACAAAGATGAAAAACAGGAGGGTAGTTATAAAAATTTTTAGACCTACTCCCATCATATATAAGAATTTCTAAAAAATGATTATCATATCAAATGAGAAATGGGCAAAAGATGTAAGGCAAATAATAATAGGAAACATGAAAAAATGCATCATTATTGATCAAATTGATAAAGCAGGTTTAGATCAGAAATTGTTATTGATTTTGAGAGGATTATAGGCAGTGTTGGTAAAGGAGGCATTTCCAAGTTCTTCTGGTGATGGTGGTGTGGAAAGATAAAAATTTTCTTCATCCTTAGTTAAGGAAATATGTTGAGTTGACCCCTCTTATTCTGCTTCCCTTTCTCGTTCAGTCCCTTCCTAAAGGATTCAAGGCCACTGTCTCTGGGGGCTGAGCTCGGGCCAGGGCAGGGTGAGGGGCATCCAGTTGGAGTGTGGCCACGATGGTGGGTGATCGCTCACAGCTGTTGTGATCGAGGCAGTGTGGGGGCACCTCGAGGGTTTGGCTTGAATACCATCTTTACCGAAAGAAACAAGGACTTTTTGGTCTGGCAGCTCCTTTTGGTGCTGGACCTGAGAAAGATGAGCAGGGACTCTCAGACTGTGCAAGTCAGTGAGGAATTGCTCTCAGAATGATGGGAACATCCCAGATACCAAAGAAGCCTGTGCAAGAAGGGTCCCGTCTGCCAGTTGCAGGACAAGTGCAGCGTCAGAACAAGTAAAATATGGGACAGGTTGAATGTAATAAAAGCCACACATCAAACTGTTGTAAAGAAATCCACAAATAAGTTCAGAGTTCCATGAGAAATGGAAGATTTCAGTAGAAAATCAGTGCAGAAGCCTGGTGCACACCGGTGTAATCAAGTGATGAAAAGGAACATTGTCAGCAAAGGGACAGATGGCCACCTGATGTGTGTGTGTGGACAGTCCCTTGCATAGCCTTCCTGTCCGAGATGCATCTAACCCCGAGGAGACCTCAGACAGACCCAGATGGACAGACGCTGCACGGAGCAGCGCACCGAGATCACGAGAGTCAAGATGGGACTGAGCGCTCCTCCTGACTCAGGGGAAGGGGTGAAGACGCTGCAATGCGGTCCAGACTGGACCCTTCTGCTCTAACAGTGACATTGGGCCAGCGGCAAGACCTGGGAGGAGCTGAGAGGTAGGTTAATGCAGTGCACCCGGCTTTGATGTGGTTTGATGTGGATGGCTGGGCCATCCTGACGCAGCACAGTGCCCTGGCTTGTGGGAAACTTGGGAGTGATGGAGCCTCCCAGTCAGCAATTTATTTTTAGAGCAGTCAGAAAAAATCCTTGCACTGCGCTTGAGCTTCTGCTTAGGTTCGAGCTTTGTCACACACATAGGCACACACGTGTGTGCACATGCACACATGCACACACATGCTCTTTGGCCTGGCCGCTCTACTTCCAGAGGCTGTCCTAGGATGGTAACTAGAGTCCCTGCCCGAGCAGTGGGCAGTGAGATTTAACTCATTAGAGTGAAACACTAGAGACCCGGTGAGGGCCTGCCAGCAAGGAGCTGCACCTTGTCATCAAGACACACGTCTGTGAAGGACATCTGATGACAGTGGAATGTGTCCATGATGTGATGCATCTACAAGTTTGTAGAAGGGTATAGGAGAATATTCCAGTTCAGACAGATGTGCAGAAAAACCTGGGAGGTTCAAGAAAGCAGGCAGACTTTGGATGACATCAGGCACACAAAAGGAGGGGGACGGAGAAGGGGGAGGGGGCTTATGGCTCATTTAGGAAACAGACCTTTCTGCCTTATGGCTGGGCCTTCCCTTGGGAGCCCAGCCCCAGAATCAGCTCAAATGCAGAGCCTTGTGACTTTTGGACCTTCATAAGCCAGCCTGCGCTGGGCAGACTCTGAGGGCCCAGCATGAAGGGCAGGGAGCCTTCCAACGGCATAGCTCTAGGGTCACCCTGTGGCCTTTGGGCGGCAGCTGAGGCACTCGGAGGGTTCCCCAGGTTGGACCATGGGCTCCCTAACCTCCACGCTGCTCCTTCCTTGTACAGCCACGCTCTGGAAGGATGGCCCTCGTCCCCTGACTCCCTTTGTGGAAGGGAGCAGCCTCAGTGCAGGCCCAGGCTCTGGGGGCGGGGTAGGGGGAGTTCCAGGCGCAGCCACCCACCTTGAGCATTAGGCTCAGACAGCAGCCCACACAGGGCCACGTTGACAGGTGCCTCGGACAGGTCCCTGCTGTGGACAAGTGTGTCCACCCTGATTAGCGTCTGTGTCACCAGCCCAGCATGTTTTGGGCCCTGTCTGCACCAGCCTATCACTCGCTGGGCATTGGAGACATGAAGATTCTATAACGGGAAGGTAGTTGTCAGGCTCCCTTACACCCCAACGGCCGGATCTCCTGACAAGGATTGTAATTGAGACCTGGTTTGCAAGGATATCGGCCCCATTCTCTGGCCATCGTGGTGCGGGGGTCTCGGTTCAGTGTGTGTGGGGACTGGAGGGAGGATTCAGGTGCCAGAGAAGCAGCCCCATGGGTGCCTGGGCTACCACAGCCTCAAGGGTCAGGGCTACAGCAGCGCAGCACCCAAGGGCCTGGGGTCAGGCTGCAGAAGTTCAGAACCCAGCACTCCCTCCTCCATGCCTCAGCTTGTAAGTTTGTGGGATCTTTTTATTTCTTTATCTGAGTGTGAAGTAAACAAGTGTTTTCAGTTATGAAGCTTTTATCTGTGTGAGCGACACTTTGATAAAAATGTGTATTTAGAGGAAAAAAAATGAAAATACACTGAGGGAGCTTAAGTCCCTGCTGGTGTGAGGCCTGTGTGACAGCCCCTTTCTTGCTCTGGGGTTCCGTTTTCACAACTGCCAAGTGTAGAAGGCCACATAGATTCTGCTGTGATTCTGACACAGTGAGGACACCCTATTTACCCCAGTACCTCTGACATCGGAGCTACCAGTGAATACCGTTCCAGGAAACTGGGGAGAGCAGGGCCACCCCAAACTGCACCCCACCTGGGTAGAGGGCTGCCCTGTGCGGTGAGGTGGTTTGGCAGGTATAAGGAGCCTCTGGGCTCTGGCCTGCAGGTGTTAATCCAAGGGCAGCTCTGCACAAATGCCAAGCATCAGGCCTGGAGAACAGAGAGGATTGGATTCCCCTGCAGCCTGATTACACAGGAATGTTCCCTCCACCGCTTGCCCTGCAGAAGTCTCTTCCCTGCATTATTAGCCACTCCTTCAGTTTTCCTCATTTTGTGCATGACAAGAGGGTGTCTCAGAACCAGAGCTCTTGCCACGGCTCCCTCAGATGGCTGGGACCATCTCAGGCTCACGTGCATGGACACAGTAGCATTTCTACCCTGTGTCCATTTGCATCTGGCCAGCAAGATCCCTGTCCACAGGCATCTTCACCATGACCTTGACCTCAGGGCCCCGTGGCCCTCAGCAGCCTGTATTAGTCCCCATGACTCATGGAGCACACAGACTCCCACTTCCTTTGGCTTGTCTAGAGTCAGCCCATCTGTCAGATTGATCTCATTTTCCACTTGGAGGGAGTAGGGCAGAGGGCCTCCAAGTGAGCCCTCCACTGCTGGGCATGGGGTGGGGTGGCGTGGGAGGGCCACTCTGGGGTGAGGCCATAACCCTCACCCAGGAGCACCAGGGGCATCTGGTGCCTCTGGTTCCCGTTTCCAGTCGGGCCCCTCCTTGTAGCTGAGAAGGAGCCGCTGACCTCTGGTGCAGAAAATTTCTTAATATTAGAGAAGCATTCAGACAACCTGTGTCTGGCTGGGCTTTACAGACTCAAATTCTGTCCTCTCACTCACCTTGCAGACATCCCCGTGCCGGGCAGACCCAGGGCCTGTGGGTAAGGACAGCCTGCTCTTCCAGGGTGAGGAGGTAAGCTGCTCAGCCTCACAGAGGTGGCCCTGGAGCCAGCCGCAGTCCCTGGCATCCCACACCAATGCCATCATGGGTTCATTCCCTTTCCCGGCTCGTTCTTCATTCTAATGGCGTTTTGTTTATTTGTTTGTTTGTTTTTTAAAGATTTTATTTATTTATTTAACAGAGATCACAAGTAGGCAGAGAGGCAGGCAGAGAGAGAGGAGAAAGCAGGCTCCCTGCGGAGCAGAGAGCCCGATGCAGGGCTCAATCCCAGGACCCGGGGATCATGACCTGAGCTGAAGAAAGAGGCTTAACCCACTGAGCCACCCAGGCGCCCCTCTAACGGTGTTATTGAGGTGTAGTTCATGCAGCCCACAAGTCGCTGCTTTGGTTTTCCTGCGCTCATACACACACGCAAGCATCACCACACTTCATTATGGGCCATTTCAGCCCAGAGAGACACCTGTACGCCTTTGCTTGCCCCATAATGACAATCACAGTGCAGCTGGCCGGGTCCAGTGGGAGCCACCTCCGGCGTGGTTCCTGGTGCCACACGCCCCCACCCGCCCTTGCTGGAGCCCTGGCTTAGCGGTGGGGTTCTCCTTGTCCAGCTCCTGGTGCAGAATGGCTGCTCGCAGGCAGCAGCGTGGGACTGGGGCCACGTGGATGTAAGTACAAATCCAGCAGCCCTCAGTGTAACCACTGGAGTGTTATCTGACCAGAGTTCCCAAGGTCATGGTGCATGTGGCCTTGAACCCTCCTAAGGTGGGTGCAGGCACTTGACCTAGCATGGGGCCCCAAGGATCTGACCCCCATTAAAATAGTTAATATGGGCCAGTGTGAATCAAAGAGGCCCTCGAGGACTGAGACTTCAGGCAAGTGAAGGCAGGTACTCCACTGGACAGCCGCTGTGGGCGTTCCTCAGCTGGGCCCACGGTAAAGCTCAGCTCCCAGGAGTAGTAAATCCACTGATGCTGGCTGACAGGAGCCAGCATGGATTTTGCTGTTACAGATCTGGCTGACTGGTTCTTTGTGGGGCCCATTTTGGCCACTGTGTGTGTGCCCTCACCCTGGCAGCTGTCTTGGCCTCTGCTGACTGCTGGCAGCTTCTCTGTCCTTGGGGATGAGACTGCAGGGCTCCCCGCCCACACAGACACCACTGCTCTCTCCTTCCCAGAGACATGCCCTGAGCAGACGGTGGGGTCCGGGCATGCAGGACGCAGTGGCTCAGAGCAGTCCTTGCCCTTCATCCCGGAGCTAGCTATGGCTCAGGACAGGGAGGCGCACAGAGACTTCTGCTGGCCCGGCAAACAGAAGGGACCCTCATGTAAGGCAGAGAAAGCTATTTCTGGGTCCCTCCGAGGCACCTTCAGGCTACAAAGCAGTGCCCAAGGCAGACATGGTCCCACTCTCCCTGGTTCTCCAGGGTACTCAGGCAAGCCTCGGCTTCTCTGGGAATTCAGTTGCTTCAGGAAGGAGTCCTTCTGGGCTGGAGTTCAAGATCTGTCACCAGCCTTGTGGCCTTTGGCATCCCTTGACCTTCAGGTGTAAGACCCAGGGAGGCTTGAGCAGATTCCCTCAGGCCCGTTCTCCTGAGGCTCCCTGTCCTCCGCACACCTCAGGCTCTGCCCAGGGCCATGTGGTCAGAGAGCTCCTTGCCGGGGAGGATGCCTGCCCTCCTCCAGCCCAGACAGAACCGGCTGTTCTTGTGTTACTGTAGAAACAGATTCAGGACCAGGCTGAGCTCCTCCCCCTGGTGACTGGGAGTCCCTGAAGCCAGCTGGCATTCCCCCAGGCCCCCGTGTGCCAATGCATCTGACAGCAGAGGGCACGGCTCGTGGGCATGCATGGCCACTTGTCCCCCAGGGGACAGGGTCCTGTGCTCCCAGGGCTGTGGAACACGTTCTAGATGCTTTTCCTGCTGCTAATGGAGGGAGGAGGGGGTGTGCCATTGAAGAGGGGCATTAGACACTGCCCGGTAATCGTTCTGGGAATAAAATTACTGCCCACAGATAAATCCTAGAAACAGCTGCCTGGAATATTCTTTATATTGGAAAGTATGCTTTGAGGTCATTACTCAGGATTTTATAGGCCATTTCTTGGCTGAGCCCCAGGATGGCTTATGGCTTTGCAAACAGGTGACGTCGCCTTTTATGAATGACAGATGGCTTTTATCACACCTCTGCTGTACTGCTTACGGCGATAGGGCTGTGGTGATGCCCTGTGGCCATGGGCACCTGAGAGGGTGGCGTGGGCACAGCCTGCAGGTCCAGCCTTCAGTAGGGGTCTCTGGACCACACCAGCTGAGGGGCGTTTCCCACTCCATTTTCCTGCCAGTTGCGTCACGGCGGGACAGGCCGCTGCTGGTGCCCCCGTATCGGGCACAGCCCAGGCACAGGCCAGTCTCCACGGGGATCTGTTGCCCGCCACTCCTCAAGGTCCCCACACCGAGGCCTTTGTCTCTCCTCCTCCACCCTCTGCCCCACAGCCAACTATGTGGACCTCCTTGGCCAACCCATTCTCCTTGTCAATTTTTGTCCTTTTTTTTCTCTTCCCACAATCCAGGCCTGGCATAGAGGGGCAGCAGCTGCTCTCTGTAGCTCCGCGGCCCTGGGGGGCTCACACTAACTACGGCTCCTATCAGCTTCAGCCCTGCTCTCATTGCAACAGAATTATTATCTTATTTGTTTGTTTATTTGTCAGAGAGAGAGGGAGAGTGTACAAGCAGGGGGAGCGGCAGGCAGAGGGAGAGGGAGAAGCAGGGTCCCCACTGAGCAGGGAGCCTGATGCAGAATTCGATCCCGGGACCTTGGGATCATGACCTTAGCCACAGGGAGACGCTTTGCCGACTGAGCCACCCAGGAATCCCACAACAGAATTATTTTTAATAAACGGATTTAATTCTTTTTTTTTTTTATTTTATTTATTTATTTGCCAGAGACAGAGGGAGAGAGAGCGAGCGAGCACAAGCAGACAGAGAGGCAGGCAGAGGCAGAGGGAGAAGCAGGCTCCCCGCCGAGCAAGGAGCCCGATGTGGGGCTCGATCCCAGGACCCTGGGATCATGACCCAAGCCGAAGGCAGCTGCTCAACCAACTGAGCCACCCAGGCGTCCCAAACGGATTTAATTCTTAATCTGGGAGAGGTTACTGCATTTGGCCAAAATAGGCATGACTTTGTTTTTAAAATCAGCTCTGCTCAAAAAATGTTTAAAGAAAAGATGGCGCACAGAGACTCGGCTGTTTAGATGCCTGGAGATGGCATCAGGAAGAAGCCCAGGGACCAGGGGCTAATCCAGGGCTGAAACTGTTGTTTTTCCAGCCCATCATGGGGCAATGAGTCAAGAAGAAGAGATAGGATGAGTCAAGACCACAGCCCAGAAACTGTGGTGACACATGAGCTGCTCTGGTGACCCCGGCTTTAGAGGAGCAGGAGGTAGGGGACTGGGGTGCAGGAAGAGGGGGATACTGAGGGCAGGAGGAGGGGGAGGGCTGGGGGAAGGAGGAGGGTAGGGGACATGGGGAGCTGGGGAGTAGGGTGGGGACAGTGCCCGGGTGCTGCTTGGTCTCTGAGACTCACACCAGTGGGTGTGGGCTGGTGAAACAAAGCTGCCTTGTGCACATGTACATGCCACATCCATTCAGGAAGGCGGGTGGACCCACTGGGCCTCACACAGCCCAGTGTTTCCCATGGCTGTGAACCGTGGGCCCTCAGCTTTGAACAAGTGCAAAGTCAAGGATCAGTAATGAGAAAGGGCTCTTGGCCCTGTGGCTGCTCCTGAGAGGACAGGGGTGTAGTGCTGGGAGCTGAGGCTCAGCTTACAGCATCCCAGCAGCGTCTGTGTCCCCCCAGTCTGGCTGCTCCTCACTCGAGCCATGTGGCCAGCTGGCCAGGGTGTCGAGCCGCCTCAGCCTGAGGGTCCCATCTGCCCTGGGGTGGCAAGCACTCCCACGAAGCTCATGTCCCAAGGCCCTGATGTCCCAGGGCTGTGGCAGGGCCAGCAGAGCCTGGGGCACTTGGCTCCCAGCCCAGGTCCTACCTCTTCTCGCTCTGTCACCCAGGCTGGGCAGGGAGACCCCTGGGCAACCCAGTGGGGTCTGTGAGGCCCAGTACTGAGCCTCCACTAGGGACAGGGAAGCTGACTTCTGAAGTCAGGGAGGACAGAGCAGGCCCTGCACCCAAGCCTCCCAGTGACCCTGTTCTATTAATTTCAGGATGAACCCTGATGGCCAAGAGCACCCAGAGCTCAGGCCATCGTCCCCCCTGGAGGTTCCCTGCCCCAGGCACTGGGCCCTCCTCAAGGCAAGGCTGGGAAAGGCTCCAAGGGGCCACTCCTGCTTTCACCTCTGCAAGGCTGGGAGGCCCCAGGGGACCCCGAGCCTCCAGCTCATTAACCCCAATCTGCACTTGGTGCCTGGGCACATGGGCAGACCCTGGGTGCCCCAGGCTCAGCAAGGATTGATGTAGCACCGTGTCAGGAGAGCTGAGCCAGGGGACCTCTCTCATTCTCACTGACCACAATAGAGCCCTGAAGCCTCTCTGTGGCCTTTGCCTGTCAAGGTGCTGGCTAGAACCCGGAAGCCTGCCTCACTAGCACCCACCTTGGTCTGTAACTTCCATTGCTGATGAAGATAAGAGCAGTATAAGGAGAGCAGAGGGCCCCTCACTCAAGCAGGGGGATCAGGACAGGCTTCTTTGGGGAGTCGAGGGATGAGGCAGGATGGGGGCAGGAGGGAGCAGGGAGGGCCCTGTGAGGGGCACTGATTGTGGGTGGGTGTGGAGGGGAATCGAGGCCTCAGGGAGCTGAGCAGGGGGCCGGGTTGGGGAGTGGCGCGAGCTGGAGTGGGGAGGACATCAGGGGTTTCCCGGAGGAGACTCTTGAGGTGGACGTGGGAGGCACGTGCCCTTTGCCAGGGTTGGCTGTTGAGTCGAGACCCAGACTTTGAAACAGAAGGGGCCTGCCGGGGGCTCTCTGCCCCGTTGTCTCTCTGCCCTGTCATCTCTCTGTGGTGCCCGCCCCTCGTCCAGTGACCGTGTCCAGCAATCTCTGCCCTTCATGGGGCTGCAGGGTCCCCGTGTCTCACCCGGGCAGTGAGCCCGTCGTGACCTTTGAAACCAATGACATGTACGATTTCCCCAAGTGTGACTCACCAGATGCAAGGTTCCTGCAGGAGGGGGTCTGAGGGAGAATAGCTAATTGCTGCTTCTGCTTCCTGCAGTGATTCTGTAAGGTCACGCCAGAGTCTGTTCTTCACAGAGGACGACCAGGAGATCTGCACGGAGTGCAAACAGGAGCCTTCCAATGGCCCTGGGGCGTGATGAGCTGCTGCAGCAGATCGGGGGACTAGTGTGAGGAGAACTCTCTGGGTGGCCTCGAGCTGGGCCGTGTGGGGCAAACGGGGCCTCACCTCCTGGAGAACGAGGACATATGACTGGGGGAGTTTGGGGATTCCAGAAAGGGAACAGGGCTGGCATGCCTGCCTGCCCAGCTTTCTGACTGACTGGGCCACCTGTGCAGAGCATTCCAGAAGCAACCGGCCAAGGACGAGACCCGAGCCGAGGCTAGAGCTGCAGCCCTGGGGAGTCGAGTTAGCTCAGCTGACATCACCACCAGCTGAACCCAATGAGACCCACCACTGGCAAAAAACACCAGAATCCTAAAACCAGTAATACGTTATATGCTAATTAATTGACTTTAAATAAAAAAAAAACAAACCCAGAATTAGAGTCTTCTCCAGACCACATTCATAATGTGGACATAACTCAGAATCACTATCCAACACGCAGAAGAATGAATCCATGGGACGCACTCCTCGAAGAGAGGAACGTGAGTGGGGAGAGAACCCGGGAGGCCCCAGGCGTCAAGACCCCAAATGGGGCTTGCACCCTGTGTGCCGTGAAGCTTGGTGACTTGGTGCGGAGATGTTCGGTATTCTGCCCTCTGCATCCTTGGCCCGTTGGGGGCTGTGCAGGGACCCCTTTGTCCCTGGCTGGGCTCGTTCTCTGCAGTCCCCTCTGTCCTCTAACGGTATGGTGACTCCAACTCTTCTGGCTTGCGTGAGTGAGATTTTTTTCAATATTTTTGCTTTTGTGTGTGTTTTTATATCTCACATGGGTGTGGGGCAGGCAGCACAGGGTTGAGTCCTGCTGTCTTACCCCACCTGACAACTTAGGTCTCCGGATTGGTGTTCGCAGAGCGTTCTCATCTGATGCTGCTGTTGGTAAGAGTCAGTCTTAAATCTGCGACCTTACTATTTGTGTTTTTTTTTTTTTTTTTTACTATTTTATTTCTGTTTCCCTTTTCCTCTTAATCTGCCTTCTTTTGGAGAATTTGAGTATTTATGATCTCATTGAATCACATTTTTGCTGGTTCTGTATAACTATGTGTATGTGTGCATATGTGCACATCTGTGTGCACGTGTGCGTGCACGTATGCGTGCTCACATGCTTTAGGGTTGGTAGTGCATGGTTTTGACCTCATCCATCTTCACATAACGTCACAGTCCTTCATGCCAGTTCAGTGGCCTCACAGCAGTGGCCCCATCCCCCGGCCAGGGTTCCTGGTGGTGTTGCCCTGTCCACACTCGTCTTCATACCAGGTCCCCCTGTGGCGTCATCTTCTTTCTGCCTGAAGGACTTCCTCAGCGTCCCTTGATGCCTCTGTGCTGGACTTGATGAATTACTGTAGCATCTGTAGGTCTGAGAAAGTTGATGTGTCACCTTCTTTACACCATTTGTTCCTGGTCATAGAATCATGAATGAGTAGTTTTCCAGATGATGGAAGGCAGGCATTTGCCAGTAAAAGATAACTAGTACCAAGCAGAAAAAAGACAACCCTACAGAGATGCATCAGAATCAGACAGATGGTTGCCAATGCCAAAAAGCAAATCTCAAAAGCAACTAGAGGAAAGGTGACTCTGTACACAGCGGGAGTAATGGTTTGATCAACAGCCAACTTCTTATCAGACTCTGTGGGGATTGGAAGAGAATGAGACAACCAGAGTTAAAGTGTAGAAAACAAACAAAAAGGTCTTTCAATCCAGAACCCTATATCTCTCTGTGTCCCTTTATATTCCCTGTGCCCCCCTATATCTCTTTTATTTCTTAGGTCCCCTATGTCCTCCTACTTCCCCTCTATCCCCTACTTCCCCCATGTCCCCTTCTGTCCCCCATGACCCCCATATCCCGTAGGGCCCCTATGTTTCCCTGCATCCCTTATATTTCTGTATATCTCCCTATATGCAGCAAACATATCCTATAAGAGTGACTGCTGAAATATAGATTTTCTGGATTTTAGAAAGCTTAGAGAAATTATCTCCAAAAAACTCTACCATCAAAGATGCTAAAGGAAGCTCTTTGGGATGGAGGACATTACAGCGGAGCAAGGAGACATAGATCCTCAGAACGGAGTAAGTAGCCTCAGAACGGTAAACAGGTCAATGTAAAAGGCTCCTTGTGTTAGTGTTCCTGCCCCTCCTGACTTTTGTGCAGTACACACAACTTAAAGTCAAAACTGTAGTATCACTGGGGCGGTGGAGGGATGAACAGGTGCAGTGGAGGATGTCTAGATCACCGAAACCTTACTGTGTGGCTCTGCAGTCACGACACGTGTCGTCCATGTGTCCAAATCCACAGAACGCACAATAATGCAAACTATGGGCTTCGCTTGGTGATGTGACAGCGGAGCTTCCTCAGTGATAACAAGTGTCCCTCCATGCCAGGGGTGCTGATCAGGGAGGAGGCTGGCCACGTCGGAGGGCAGGGGGCATGTGAGAAACCACAGTACCTCATTCTGGAATTTGCTGTGAACCCAAAACTGCTCCAAAAAAAAAAAATGAAGTCTTTAAATAAAACTGTAGTATTTTTTTCCTGAACTTTCTAAGGTGTGTGGATGTAAGACATGCATACGCTGACGGCAGCATGAAGAGTGGGAGGGGTGGCCCAGGATGGCTGCAGTATTTCCACACTGTACTTGAAGTAGTAAGATGTTCATTTTAAGTGGGATGGGAGAAGTTCAAGATGGGTAAGAAAATGGTATGACAAGCAGAAAACACATCTGAAGAAATTCTATAGCCACTCATAATTTTTTTAAAAAGCCCAGCAAAGTAGAACTTCTTTAAAATGATATAGGCATCTACAAAAAACCACAGTTAACATCAATAGTGAAAGGCCAAATGCTTCCTTTATAAATCAGGACCAAGACAAAGATGTCCTTTCTCGTGTTTCTTGTTCAACATCATGCTGGAATTCTCAGCTAGTGTGAAACAGCAAGAAAAGTCATACAGATTGGAAAGCAAGAAATAAAACTATCCTTTTTCATAGATGACATGATGTCTAGATAGAAAATATTGAAAAAATAAAACCTAGAAGGCCAGTAGAATTCATAAATGAGTATTACATTGTCATAGGATATAAAGCCAGCATACAGAAATCGTTTGTATTTCTATACACTAACAATAAATGATTGGAAATGGAAATTTCAAAACTGCCACAGAAGAGTAGCAAAAATCAACATACTTTGGAAAAGATCTTACATATACAGGATCTGTCTGCTGAAAACTCAAAAACTGGAAGAAATTTGGGCTGGTTTAACAACAGGACTGGGTGGCTTATAAAGAGCAGAAATTTATTTCCCACATTCTGGAGGCTGGACGTCCAAGGCCAAGGCGCCAGCATGGTCATATTCTGGTGGAGGCCCCTTCCTGGTTCATGGCCAAGACCTTCTCCGCATCATCCCATGGCAGAGGGGACCAGGGCTCTCTCAGGAGCCTCTCCTATAAAGACACGGATACCATTCATGAGGATGGCATCCGCATGACCTGATCACCTCTGAGAGGTGCTTCGTTCTTTTGTCAATTTCTTGAGGAACCCAATATTCAGTGGCCTTTCCCCAGTGGCTGCCTCAATTTGCATTCCCACCAGCAGAGCACGAGGGTTCCCCTTTCTCCACATCCTCACCAACACATGCAGGCTTTAGTTGTTTTGATAAGAACCATCTAACGTATAGGAGATGATGTATTATTGTGGTTTTGTTTTGCATTTCGCTGATTATCAGTGATATCAAGCATCTTTTCATGTGTCTGTTGACCTTTTTTTTTTTTAAGATTTTATTTATTTGACAGAGATCACAAGTAGGCGGAGAGGCAGGCAGAGAGAGGAGGAAGCAGGCTCCCTGCTGAGCAGAGAGCCCAACACAGGGCTCGATCCCAGGACCCTGAGATCATGACTGGAGCCGAAGGCAGAGGCCTTAACACACTGAGCCACCCAGGTGTCCCAGTCTGTTGACCATTTGTATGTCTTCTGAGAAATGTCTATTTGAATTCTTTGCTTATTTTTAATTGAGTTGTTTTTTTGCTACGGTGTTGTGCAAATTCCTTATATTTTCAATATTAACCTCTTATCAGATGTACAGTTTGTAAGTATTTTCTCCCAGACTCTCAGCTGTCTCTGTCCTTGATGTTTTCCTGTGTTGTGCAAAAGACTTTCAGTTTTTTTTTTTAAGATTTATTTATTTATTTGACAGAGATCAGAAGTAGGCAGAGAGGAGGAAGGGAAGCAGGCTCCCCGCTGAGCAGAGAGCCCTATGTGGGGCTTGATCCCAGGACCCCAGGCTCATGACCTGACCCGAAGGCAGAGGCTTAACCCACAACCACCCAGGCGACCCAAAGGCTTTTACTTTGAATGAGTTCCCTTTGTCTATTTTGCTTTTGTTGCCTGTGCTTTTGGAGTCATATCTAAAAGAAGTGTTATACAGGCCAATCTCAAGGAGCTTTTCCTCTCTATTGTCTTCTAATAATTTTATGGCTTCAGGTCTTAAAGATTGTAATCCATTCTGAGTTGGTTTTTACATGGGGAGTGAGTTAAGGGTCCAGTTTCATTCTTTTGCCTGTGGAAAACCAGTCTTCCCAGCACTTTCTGTTGAAGACACTGTTCTTTCCCCATTGTGTGTTCTTGCATCTTTATCAAACTTCAGTTTACCCTATGCACGGAGTTAGTTCTGCCCTGTCTCCTCTCCTCCATTGGTCTGTGTGTCTGTTCTTATGCCTGTGCCATGCTGTTTTGATTACTATAGCTTTTTTTTGTTGTTATATAGTGCCATTTTTTATTTATCTCTTTAAAGTTTTGTATTTTTTTAAGTATACCTATTTTGCATATATTTTGTTAGCTCTGTCTCATTTTTTGTTGCTATTTTAAATGATACTTTTTAAAAAAAATTATTTATTTTCAGCATAACAGTATTCATTGTTTTTGCCCCACACCAGTGCTCCATGCAATCCATGCCCTCTCTAATACCCACCACCTGGTTCCCCCAACCTCCCACCCCCCGCCCCTTCAAACCCCTCAGATTGTTTTTCAAATTCCATAGTCTCTTCATGGTTCACCTCCCTTTCCAATTTCCCCCAACTCCCTTCTCCTCTCTAACTCTCCATGTCCTCTGTGTTATTTCTTAAGCTCCACAAATAAGTGAAACCATATGATAATTGACTCTCTCTGCTTGATTTATTTCACTCAGCATAATCTCTTCCAGTCCCATCCATGTTGCTACAAAAGTTGGGTATTCATCCTTTCTGATGGAGGCATAATACTCCATAGTGTATATGGACCACATCTTCCTTATCCACTCATCTGTTGAAGGACATCTTGGTTCTTTCCACAGTTTGGCGACCGTGGCCATTGCTGTTATAAACATTGGGGTACAGATGGCCCTTCTTTTCACTACATCTGTATCTTTGGGGTAAATACCCAGTAGTGCAATGGCAGGGTCATAGGGAAGTTCTATTTTTAATTTCTTGAGGAATTCCCACACTGTTCTCCCAAGAGGCTGCACCAACGTGCATTCCCACCAACAGTGTAAGAGGTTTCCCCTTCTCCACATCCCCTCCAACACATGTTGTTTCCTGTCTTGCTAATTTTGGCCATTCTAAATTAATGATTTTAAACTTAATGGTCTAAATTAGTGGTTTTAATTTGAATCTCCCTGATGGCTAGTGATGATGAACATTTCTTCATGTGCCTGATAGCCATTTGTATGTCTTGATTGGAGAAGTGTCTGTTCATATCTTCCGCCCATTTTTTTATATGATTGTCTGATTACTATAGCTTTGTAGTACATTTTAAATCAGGTAGTGTGAAGCCTCCAACTTTATTATTTTTGTTCAAAGTTGCTAAACAGGGGCATCTGGGTTGCTCAGTGGGTTAAAGCCTCTGCCTTCAGCTCAGGTCATGATCCCGGGGTCCTGGGATCGAGCCCCACACCAGGCTCTCTCCACAGCGGGGAGCCTGCTTCCCTTCCTCTCTCTCTCTGCCTGCCTCTCTGCCTACTTGTGAAATCTGTCTGTCAAATAAATAAATAAAAGTCTTTTAAAAAAATTGCTAAACAACTTGTGCTGGTGACTCCTCTCCTGACATGCTGATTAATACTTATTTTTATGGACAAAGGTTTTCTTTTCTTTCTTTTTTTAGAAGATTTAATTTATTTATTTGAGAGAGTGAGTGAGTGAGAGAGAGAGCACAAGCTGGGGCAGGGGAGAGGCAGAGGCAGAAGGAAAGGGAGAAGCAGACTGCCCATTCAGCAGGGAGCCCGATGTAGGTCTCTGTCGCAGGACCCCAAGGTCATGATCTGAGGTGAAGGCAGACACTTCACCAATCCCCAGGGTTTGCAGTTAAAAGGCAGAGATTGTCAGGATGGATACAAAACCAAGGCGTAGGATGAAAACATGACAGCGAGTGGTTTTCCTCATTCGAATATTAAAATCATCTCAGTAATAGACCATTTTCTAGCATCCTATGTTTTCCCACTCTCCTAATGCTATTACTAAATCTGAATAATTTTAAGGGGGAAAATTCTTTGTTTCATAGAAATGCCAAGTGGGGGACCCATTTTAAAAGACGTTGTCAAGGGTAATTCCAGGGCTTATCTTGAAGGAGGACCCAGTGCCTGTGTCCAGACCCTGGCTGAGGTCTTCCTGACAAGACATGAGCCTTGGAGGGAGGGGTAGCAGCCTCTGTAGGGACTCTGAGCTCCGCCAGCGGCAGGCAGAGGCCCTGGGGAGGCAGGGACACAGGAAAGCTGCTCGCCTACACGGGGCCCAACCCTGGGCGAGGCCTCAGGAGCTGGGAGGACTCCAGCATTACTGCGTAGACCAACACACCTCACCACGAATTCCGGTAGGAAATCGTGAGAGAAAGGGAAGGTGCTGAGCTGGGGAAAGCAGGGCTTTTGGAGCTTCTGCTCCTGCCCCGGCCACAGGCTCAGGGACCAGCTTCCAACAAGCTCCTTTCTACGTGGCTGGGTTTCCTCACCTGTAGTGACACAAGCCAGATGGTCCATGCCATGTGAGAGGCGCCTATGTAGGGCAGGTGTGTGTTTTCCTTCCCTGCCCGCAGTGCACCGGCAAGACCCCAGTGCCTCAGGTCACTCCCTGCCCAACATCCCTTTAGAAAGAGCCTCTGAGACACAGCCAGAGTCTTGGGTCCTTCACCGGTACAATTTTAATGGGCTGCCAGCGTTTGCTGAGGGCATATGGGAGGGAGGGTAGTTGGTGACCTTGGCAGACAACAGTCCCACACCAGGGAAGGTGGGGTGCATCACTTTCCTTCAGCCACACCACGTTCATCAGTGGGACAGTGAGTGAGGCTTGTTCTACCCAGTCACGGTGCAAAATGTATAATTTTTCCCAAAGAAATTTGAAGTTAATGAGAAGCTAGATCATAGGAGAGAGTATGCACATGTCAGGTTAATTTTAAATCAACCTTCAGGTCAATCTATCTTAATTATTACATTAACTGCTTTTGACTGGCAATTCCAGTAATTGTATTAGCATAACACTTGGTGGTGTAATTGCTTTTTGGATCCTGTTCGTTGTGATTCCAGAATCAGCTTCTGGGCTCTTTCCCTGTGCTGGTGTTAAGTGTGTGTGTGTGTGTGTGTGTGTGTGTGTGTGTGCGCGCGCACGCGCGCGTGCACGTGCACGTACATGTGTGCAGGTGCATTGAGGGTGCTTTTTCCTGATTGTTTTTTTTTTCCCATTTTTTTTTCCTTTTTTTCCTGATTGTTAATGAATGTATTTCATGGTGCTTATTGATATTAGAGAGCCCTGCCTTTATTTAAAAAAAATTTTTTTTTAGATTTTTATTTATTTATTTGACAAATAGAGATCACAAGTAGGCAGAGAGGCAGGCAGAGAGAGAGAGAGAGAGAGAGAGAGAGAGAGGGAAGCAGGCTTCCCGCGGAGCAGGGAGCCCGATGCGGGGCTCGATCCCAGGACCCTGAGATCATGACCCGAGCCCAAACCACTGAGCCACCCAGGCGCCCCTATTTAAAAAATTTTTTAAAGAAAATTTTAAATTTTGAATATTTTTAGATTTAGAGGAAATGGTGACAATAATTTCCATGTACTTCACATCGGAGCTCCTCTACTATTAATATCTTCCTTTCCTGTGGCCCATTGGTCACAATTAATTACCCAATATTGATGCACTATTCTTAAAGTCCATGCTTTATTCAGATTTTTTTCTTTTGCCTTAATGTCCTTTTTCCGTCCTAGGATCTCACTCAAAAAATACTACCTTCCAGTTAGTCATCACATCGCCTTAGTGGTCTCTTGGCTGTCACAGATTCTCAGACTCTAACCACTTTCTGGTGATGCTCCCGGTTTTTCTTTGTTTTTGTTTTTTTTAATTTGACAGAGATCACAAGTAGACGGAGAGGCAGGCAGAGAGAGAGAGATAGAGGGAAGCAGGCTCCCTGCTGAGCAGAGAGCCCGATGCGGGACTCGATCCCAGGATCCTGAGATCATGACCTGAGCCGAAGGCAGCGGCTTAACCCACTGAGCCACCCAGGCGCCCGATCCTCCCGGTTTTAAAGAGGATGGTCAGGCATTCTGATTGTACCGCAGTCAGAATTTATTAGGATTATGCTGTGGGTGGGTTTGGGGGAGGCAGACCACAGAGGAGAAGCAGCATTCTCACTGTGCCCTGTAGGGGTCCATACTAGCAACAAGACTCATCATTCTGGATGTGACCTTGGCCACTTGACTGAGGTTGTGTCTCTCTGACTTCTCTTCTGTAAAGTTATTCATTCCCCCCTTTTCTACTGTACTCTTTGGAAGGCAGTCATTATGCAACACCCTTATTTTTTAAAACGGCTTTTTTGGGATATAATTCACATCCCAGACAATTCATCCACTTCCCATTTAAAGTGCACAATTCAGTGGTTTTTAGTGCACTCACAGATAATGAGTGACAATCACCACACACATTTTTGGAACATTTTCTTCACCTTGAAAGGGGACTCCAAACCTTTTAGCTACTCCTTGCCCCCTATAAGCTCATCCCCAAACCCTAAGCAACCGCCAACCATAGATATGTCTGTTCTAGGTATTTCGTCTGAATGCAGACATGGAACACATGTCTATGGGACTGGCCTCTTCCCCTGAGCCTAGTGTTAGAAGGTCTGTCCCTGTAGTGAAGATGCCAGCACTTCACGCCTCCTTCCTTTCCTTCTTTCTTTCTTAAAGTCCTTATTTCCTTTTGATATTCCTTCTGTGGCCACACCACAGTTTGCTCATCCGTCCCCCAAGTCACAGAGTCGCTTTTATTTCTCAGCTTCATGGAGAGCACCCACACTGGGAATGTCTGTGTGTCTGTAATGTCTGTTCCAGTAACAACATGTGCTCTAACTGGTCTTGGGCACCTGCCGAAGAATGGGAGAGCAGCGTTGTATGCTGGCTCCCTGGTAGCTTTGGGGGGCCAGCCAGCCGTGGTCCACAGCAGCTGCTCGAGCCCCCCATGGCTCCAGCCACCGGGAGGGCTCCGTCACATCCATCCTCGCTGACGTCACCCGTGTCCTGTTCTGAGAGCAGCCGTCTCACTTCAGGGCTCAGCCTGGTGCTGATTTGTCTTTCCCCAGTAACTAACAGGGTTCAGCATGACCTGCTTAGTGCCCGTGTGTACATCTTCTTTTAAGAAATGCTGATTCAAAACCTTTTTCCTATTTTAAATTGGGTTATTTGCTTTTTGCTACCAAGTCTTATTCATTCTGGATACAAGTCCCCTGCCAGGTATTTGATTTGCTAATATTTTCTCCCTTTCTCCCTTTCTGTGGGTTGTCTTTTTGCTTTATTGGTGGTCCTGTTTGCAGTCTGATACAGTGTGATTTTTCTCTTCTTCCTTTGATCCTTGTGCTTTTGGTGTCATATCTAAGAACTCATTGCCTTATTAAAAAAAAAAAAAACAAAAAAAAAACAACTAATTGCCTAACTCAAGACTGTGAGGATTTCCTCTATATTTTCTTCTCTGGGTGTTTCTGTCCTTGTCTACCAAGATGGTGTGCTGCATTGACTGAATTTTGGACGTATGGTCAACCATGCATTTCTAGGATAAATCTTTTTTTTTTTTAAGATTTTATTTATTTATTTGACAGACGGAAATCACAAGTAGGCAGAGAGGCAGGCAGAGAGGGAGGAGGAAGCAGGCTCCCTGCTGAGCCGAGAGCCTGATGCAGGGCTTGATCCCAGGACCCTGGAATCGCGACCTGAGCTGAAGGCAGAGGCTTTAACCCACTGAGCCACCCAGGTGCCCCTCTAGGGTGAATCTTGCTGGGTTCTTGTACACAACTCTTCTTGTCTGTTGCCAGATCTGGTCTGCTACTCTTGTGTGTTGGGTTTTTGCATCCATGTGCTCAGGGGACTTGGTTAGCTGTTTTCTTGTAAAGTCCATCACCTCAAAGTATTGTCTAATTTCCTTCAAGATTTATTCTTTGATCCATTTGGTTAAATAGGAATATGTTGTTAGATCTCTACATGTTTAGATTTTTTAGTTTAATTTTACTTTTTTCAGTGTTCCAAAACATTTTCTTCAGTTATTGATGTCTAATTGAATTCTCTCGTGGGTGTCCAATCGACTTTGTATGATTGCTACCCCTTTAAATGTGCAGAGACCTGGGGCACTTGGGTGGCTCAGTTGACTGAGCGACTGCCTTCGGCTCAAGTCATGATCCTGAAGTTCTGGGTTTGAGCCCTGTATTGGGCTCCCTGCTCAGCGGGGAGTCTGCTTCTACCTCTGCCCTCCCACCCATTCTCTCTCTCAAATAAATAAATAAAATCTTAAAAAAGAATAAATGTAAAGAGACTTGTTTTGCTGCCCAACGTATGGTCTTACAGAATGTTCTGGGTGCCCATAGAGACTATGTGTTCTGCCATTGGCCAGGGGCTCTGCAGAGGCACACAGGTCAAGGTGGCTTACGGTGTTGTTCAAATCCTGCATTTCCTTGTTGATGCTCAGCCTTGTTGCTCTGTCCTTCATTGGAAGTGTGGCATTGAAGTCCACAGTTATTGTGCCCTTTTCATCAGACTTAGCATCTGTGTCTGAGCTCCTTAATGGAAAAATGCTGAATTGGTTCTCAAGCTAATTGCCTCCCTTCCCCCATCTGATGCCAGACATCCCTTGATGGGAATCTTAGAATGTTCTGGGCACTACTTCATGCTTTAGATCTGCCTCTAGTGTTTGCACTCTATACATGAGGAAACAGACCTACGGAGGATCTGGGAAAACTGCTCCAAGACACCTGGCTGGTTCAGAGCTAGATTCTAAGACAGCTGAGTCTAGAACCTGTGCACAGCCCCACATTTCTAGATGTCCTCTGGGGGGTGCCTAGATGGTATCATGGACGTCCCTGCACTAGGAGAAGACGGCAGTCAGTTGGCATGTTGACTCACCTTCAGGGAGCAGTAAGGGGCCAGGCAGGCAGGGGTCCCTAAGCCCCATGCCCCTGTTAGAAACAGTCTTCCTAGAAAGGAGGCGACAAACATGCAGAGAGTCCCCACGCTGGAGCCTCAGACACAACGTTTATCCTGGCTTCGTGTCAGGACCAGGAGAGAAGGCAGGGGGCGCTTACTGAGCCTGGCCTGGCCCACAGTAGCCCACTTTGTAAACAGACGGCCCAGCTGGTGGATTGATGAGTGCAAAGAGGTCTGCCACAGACCCAGTGTTTGTGCCTCCCTGCATTCAAATCTTTAGACTCAATCCTTAGTGAGTTGCAGTTAGGAGGCGAGGCCTTGGGGTGATTAGGTCATGGGGTGATTAGCACTTGTATAAACGAGGCCCCAGGGGCGCCTAGGTGGCTCCGTGGGTTAAAGCCTCTGCCTTCAGCTCGGGTCATGATCCCAGAGTCCTGGGATCGAGCCCTGCATCAGGCACTCTGCTTGTCAAGGAGCCTGCTTCCCCTCCTCTCTCTCTGCCTACTTGTGATCTCTGTCAAATAAATAAAAATAAATTTAAAAATATACATATATTTAAATGAGGCCCCAGAAAGCACCCACACCCCTCCCAGCACCGTGGGACACACGAGGAGCCACGGTCCACGAACCTCAGCAGAGCCAAGCCTGCCAGCTCCTTGACCTTGGATATTCAGCCTCCAGGCTATGGCAAGTAAGTGTCTGTTGTTTGTAAACCCCCCAGGCTATGATGTTCTCCTCCCACAGCCTGAGTGGACCCAGATGCATTCCTCTCGAGTTCGGGGATAACTTAGTACGTAGACATATGGGGCTGCTGAGCCATCTATTACTTGGAGAGTTTTGGAACCCTAATAAGAAAGGAGGCCCATCATGACCCGTTCATTCTACTGCCCGGGAGGCTGGAGCCCACGATGCGTTAATAGCTCCGTGTGCTGAGGGTCACCTGGCCCTCATCTTGAGGCCGAGATCGCTGCCTGTTTCACAGACAGAACAACCGAGGCTCAGCTGAGCTCGCATCACTGGGCTAAGGTCACGATTGCATGTGTGTCACTGGTCCTCTCCACCTGGGAGCAGCCCTATCCTCCCTCCCACTGTAACGGACCCTGCCCAAGCCTCTCGCTCCACCCAGACCTCTGGGTGCCCCCTGACCTCCATCTCTTCTCCTGGCCCCCGGAGCCTAGTTCTCATTCTGAGCAGCCTTGAGCCATTGCTGACTGCTGCGCCTACCCACCCTGGGATGGGTACCAGGGTCCGGCCCCCCTGTGGTCCCCTCCACAGTGCGGGGCTTGGAGAACCAATGAGTCAGGACAGCAGGCAGCAGCCTCAAGCCGAGGTGGCCTGCACCCAGGTCCCAGAGGACAGGGCTGGGAAGGTAGCCCATCGGCTTCTTTGGGTCTGGGGAAGAGGAGGGATGACAGCACATCATCTGGGGCTGTTTGGCCTGACGAACAGAAGCAGGAGCCCCTGGAGCCGATGAAGGTGTACTGTCTGAGCCTCCTGACTCTGTTTTTCTGTGTCCGCGGTGGGGACCAGCTTCCCCAGAGGCAGAGAATGGTGGGTACACCAGGCAGGCTCTGGTCCCACACATGTCTGGGTCTGCCCGTTTGCTGAGCCTGGCACAGTGGCTCCCTTAGACCTGCCTTTCCAGGACCTCCATAGAAGAGCCCAAGAGCTGCTGAACGGTAGGGCACCCTCTTTCACTGGAAAGGGTCCTGGTGCAGTTACTGATCGCCTGTGAGGGGTACCCAGGGCAAGTGTCTGCAGCCCATGGGGACAAGTGGCATGTGGCCTGCCCAGCCTCACCAGCGGAGGCCACATCCCCTCTTGGAGACTCAGGAAGGGCATGGCCCCCCAGCAGTGTCTGTGCCCTTGAGGCTCTCCTGCCAGCTGGGTCCTCTGGGAGCCTGGGAAGCAGCAGCCTGGGACTGTGACCACAGGAGCTCTGCGAGTCATGTTGACCAGGGCGACTTCAGCAGCCCTTGTTCATTTCATTGCACCTTCCCCACTGGGGCTTCCTGCCCCGTAAATGGGAAGCCAGAGGGGAAACTGGGCTGAGCTCCCCAATCTGAGGAGAAGGGATGGGAGACCCTGACAGTGAGCCTGTCCATCCAGTCTGGGATCAAGCTGGAGCTCCATGCAAGGGGATTTTTTCCTGATCTTATCTCAGAATGTATCCAAGCCTCCCCTCCTGTGTGTGCTGCCCACGCTTTCCAGGTTCACTTGAAAATGGCCTCTAGAGCGCTGTGGGGAAATCGAGGGGTAGAGCGTTAAGGAGACAAGCTGTCTGTGCCCACATCCCTTGTGGGGTCTCTAGCTCAGGCTAGCAGAGGAACATGGGGTAGGGTCCTGCCCTCTCTCCTAGGCATGCTGCACACCACTGGCCTGAGGGGTGCACCCCAGGACAGGATGGGGAGCTGGGGCTGGCTGTAGGTTCTGGTCCCTGCAGGTACAGCTGACATGCGTCTGCCCCTGGAGTCTTCCCCACTGACCTCCCCTTCACCTCCACTCCTCCCCACTGGCGACCAGCATCCTAGATGTGGTGTCTTTAAAGAGGAAGCCTATTTGATGCCATTAAAATAGTTACATAGTATGAAGATTGATTTCCAAACCTTGTCCTTCAGCAGCAGCCTTTATTTATTTATTATTTTTTACTAATTACATTTTTAAAAAAAAATTATGGTTAAAAAAACCAGGTAACAGGAGTGCCTGGGTGGCTAAGTGGGTTAAAGTTTCTGCCTTCAGCTCAGGTCATGATCCCAGGGTCCTGGGATCGAGCCCTGCATCAGGCTTTCTGCTGAGTGGAGGGCCTGCTTCCTCCTCTCTCTCTGTCTGCCTCTCTGCCTACTTGTGATCTCTCTATCTGTCAGATAAAATCTTAAAAAAAAAACCCATATAACAAAATTTTCTCTTAGCCCTTTTAAAGTGAACAGTTTTGGGGCATTGAGCACATTCTTTTGAGGCCACGTGTGGGATGGTCCTACTGGGTGGCCAGAGGCATCCCCTGCCCTGGGGTCTATCAGTGAGAACCCCCTAAATGACATTAATTCCCCTTTTGTACAGACGAACCCGTCCAGCCTAGTACCTTCTGTCCATATTGGCCAAAGCTGGGCATTCAGGAGCTTTACCTGTAATGACTTGCTCAGGGTGCCCTTCATGGTCACAGTTCTGCAGAGTTTCATCAGTGGGACTCTGGGGTATGCAGACAGACCACAGAAAGCTGCATGTTCTCGCTCCTTTCCTCCAGCCGCAAGCCCCGGCAGGCAAGTGAGCTGAAACGCATGACTTAATATGCCTTTTTAGTGTCCTGCTGGCTAACAGAGCTACCCTCTGTGTGTGGTTGCTTCAGATGGCAGGTTGAATTCCAGGGCTAAGGCTGACAGCGAAAGCTGTTTGCAGTAAACAGTCCATGTGTTTGGAGAGAGGCTTCCTGGGGGAGGGGGTTTCAGCAGAACGAGGGACCAGGATGATGCTGTGGGCCCACGGTTAGCTCAGACACCTCTTCTGTCCTCCTCCTTTACTTTGGGGTCTCTTCCAGGGCCTGAGGATGCATGCCTGGACACCCTCTCCCTGGGACCTGCTCCCTACGCTACCCTGTGTAGCAGGTGCTGTGTGTCCCCCTGAAAGAGGAGGATGAGTGGCTGGAAATGTCAGAGCTAGACGTCAGCCTCTTCTGAGCCATAGAAGGCGGGCCCCAGGGGAGGAAGGAAAAAAGAGATAGGGCTCTGGACCTTCCTGCTTGAGCGACAGTGGAGGAGGAGGCCCTGAGTGGCTGGACTGGGCTGTGATGCCGTCCTGGAGGGGACACACAGAGGCACACACAGGACAGAGACATGGATACACAGACACACACACAGAGACATACACAGAGACATGCAGATGCACACATGCCACACACACACACACAGAGACACAGATATGCACACATACACACACAGAGAAATACACAGATACACACATGCACACACACGGACACAAACAGAGACATACAGATGCACACATGCACACATGTTAGGCACACAGACACATAGGCACACATTTACAGAAACACACCTCTGTTCAGCTTGGAGTCCACAGCCTCCTACCCTGACCTTGTCAGTGGAAGGAAAAAGACAAACCACCAAAGTCCGGAGCATGGCATGGAGCTGATTGTGAAAAATGCATATTTGCCCCCGGAGAAAAGGGCTTCTCATGTTAGTCTTTTGATTACAGTGGGTTAGAATCGATCTAATCCTACTCTGAATTCATTTTGGGGAATTTCACATCCCCCAAGACATTAGGCCCTGCCCCAGGTGGATGCTGGGCCGGGACCCCTTCTGTCCGTCTCCAGGGATGATTTTGGATCTGACTGCCCTGTTCTCTGCTGGGGTTTTCTTCCTGGAGAAAGACAAGAATCTCTAGGTGTGAGAAAAGCAATAGGTCCTGTACTTCCCGACATAGGCCGAGTCAGCTCCACATGGACCCAGGACTTAAATTTAGGGTGTTCTTCAAAACTTTGCCTGCAAGGTTTGTGAATTATTTGGGACCTTGGAGCAGGCATTCCTTAAATATACTATGAAGAGCTCTAACCATAAAAGAAGAAGCTAATACTTCCAAATACATTAAAAGCCTGTCAATGAAAAATCCCCGTAATGAAAGTGCAGGGGAAATTGGAGATGAGACACTCACACCAGGAGCAGTAGATGTGCAGCTGTGGCGTGTGTCCGTCTGGGGAGACATCAGTCACCCCTCTCCTCCTGCAGTCTGGTCGTTGGGCAGCGAAGGGCTTTGCAGGGGTCCGTTCCTCGCAGGCCTGAGAGACCCTGGGACCCGCCTCCCCATGGCTCCTCCCTGTGTCCCCCCTGACTGGCCTTCCCAGGACCCTGTCCAGCTTGAGGCAAGCAGCTGGGTGAGTCCGGCTGTGGGTCTGAGTTGCGGGCGCCTGTGTTCCCAGCCACGGGGGCGGGCAGGGGCAGGAGGAAGTGCTTCTGAGTCAGAGATTCTGTGGGGCTCGTTTTCCAGGACACTGACCTCTCTGTGGCCCCAACACTGGGCCAGACGGAGAAGGGCGTGGGCTGTGGCTTCTGACTGTCCCATGAGCAAGTAGACACAGACATAAAGACACACACAGGACAGAGACATGGATACACACACACACACACACACACACTCACACGCAGAGACACATACATGCCCTTGGGCAGAGGCAATGGCAGCCACTGCTCTTTCATGGCCAGTGACAGCGTCCCCTGGGTGGGACCCCCAGAACAAGGCCAGGGCTGGGCCCTGTGAGCTCTGGGGCAGCCAGTGGGAGTGGATCCCCATGTAGCTCCAGGGTGCGTGTGTCCGGCTCCCCCCTCTTGGGGGCCTCCTGCCCCCTCTCCAGGCCCCACTCAGACCTCTGCTCCCAAAAAGCCAATCAGGGCTCCTGCTGGACTTGGTCCATGGCCAGTTTCCATCGACAATGGTGAGGGGAGGCTCGAAGTGCTAGTCTGCAAGAAGGTAACCTCAGGGGGCTTGGAGCCACAGGACAGGGCCTCTGGGAGGCAGTGGAGTGTGCCTGGGGCCTGGACACAGGGCCCGAGTCAGAACCCCAAGGGATGTGGAGGCATTGGGCACGTGGGGAGTTCTTAGGCAGACAGGGGGCTTGGAAGGAAACACTGGAGAGCTGACCCCTGGCCCCTGTGCATTGCTCCCACAGGCCTGGTGGGGCTGCTGGGGTCAGACCCTGGCCCTAGGAGACCCTCTGAGGTTCGGGTTAGCGGAGCCAGCGCTCAGCCTCCCTCTGACGAACCCCAGCCGCTCCCCACAGCCAAACAAGAGCACCTACTCGGTGGAGGGATGCTCCACGTGCTGATGGGTCTCAGTCTCTGTGTGTTTGAGGAAAATAAGTAATTGTCAGTATTTGCCTCTCAAGACATCAAGTGCCAGGCAACCCCGTCAAGGCTTTTGTGGGGAGTATCTGATTCCTTGGGCCAGGCTGATGTGGAGAGCCCAGGGACCACCCCCTCCTCAGGTCACCGCCCCCCGGACAGGCTGGTGGCTCTGGTGGGGCCCGGCTGGCCTTCCGGGTGGCCTCCTGCCTTGGTGGCCTGAGGTGCTGAGTCTGAGCTCGGGGCCTGGACAGTCACACCTGACCTGGGCAGGCCAAGGACCCTGAGGCTCTCCCTGGTGCCCATAGCCCCGGGTTTGCAGGACAGACTTGTACAGTTCGTTGGGGGGAGAAGCGGCTGGTGCGCTGACCCCCCAGGTCTCCTCCAGCTGAGGGAGCCAGACCAGCCCTTGGCATGGAGGAGGAGCCTGGAGGTTGGGGCGCTCCTTGGAGTTGCAAGCTTTGGGCTGAGGGCACAGCCTCTAGTGGCTGCCTGAGCCAAGGGTAGCAGGGTCCCAGCGCTGACCCCTCCCACCCCCTCCTGCAGGACATCTGGCAGCAGGCAAGGGAGGCTGGGCTTCGGATGCTGAGAGCCCTCAGCTCCTCTCATCAGGGACAAAGCGGGGACACCCGAATCCTGTTCCAGGACACGCTGCAAAGCAAACTAGAGAGCACAATGAGCCAATCAGAAAGCCAGGGAGCATCAGAGATGGTGTAATCTCCAGGCACCTTGACTTGAGCTTTCTTTCTTTCTTTTTTTTAAGATTTTATTTATTTATTTGACAGACAAAGATCACAAGCAGGCAGAGAGGAGGAAGCAGGCTCCCCGCCAAGCAGAGAGCCCCATGTGGGGCTCGATCCCAAGACCCTGGGATCATGACCTGAGCCAGAGGCAGAGGCCTTAACCCACTGAGCCACCCAGGCGCCCCCTGGCTTGAGCTTTAATCCGAGCTTCCCCCTCCTTTCCCGCCAGCCACTTCTCAACTGTTTGCTCTCCCTTCTTTTCAAGTAGGTGACGCCTTGGGAGACAAGGGCGTCAGCAGAAAGCAAGGACAAAGGAACAGCTTCTTGGATTTTGATGTAAAAGCTCAGGTCCTCGGTAGGATAAAACCAGAGAGAAGAATTTGGGCAGAAACATGCTAAGTGAGGGTCCGGCCTGCTCGGGAGGACCTCGGTAGGGAACCTCCTGGCTGGGCTGCCCCTCCTACAGGGCAGGGTGCGGCCGCCCTCCCCCCACACACTGACACACACACACACACACACACACTCTCTGCATGCTTGCATCAGGCAGAGGGAGGACAAACCTTTCAGCCTCCGTACCTCAATGGTACTGACCACAGCAAGCTCAGACGTGTGTCCGGGCCTCTCCAGAGGGCTGCTCCAGGACCAGAGCCGGGACACTGGCCACACAGCAGGGGACCTCCCGATCGGGTGTATTCAAAACACTGCTCTCTCCCCAGGGAAGGCCTTTGCTTCCTGGGTTTCCACCCTCCGGCTGGAAAGACCACAGGGGGCCATTTTCCTTCCAGCTGCACCCACAGGGGTCTGTGGGGAGGGAGCCATTGCTTCCCACGCAACCCGTCTGTGGTCTTGACCATTCACTGGCTGTGGGATGGTTGGCAGGGGACCCTCTCGGGTGTGTGGTCAGGTCCCGCTTGGAGCAGAGTGCTGGGCCCCCGGGGCCATCTGGCGAGGACTTCTTGCCAGTAACAAGGGGCATCCACAGCTGACGGCAGGAACAGGACCCTGAGAGAGTCTGGGGGCTTTCCCACCATCCCTGCGTGACCTGAGGGTCTGGTGGAGATCGACACGCGAGGTGAACAAATGAGGGACAAAGGAAAACACGAGTTGGCCCACTTCTCCTGGAAACCAAACTCGGAACAGGCAGTTTACTCCACATTTCCTAGGGGCCCTAACAGACCCCATCTGCTGGCTCCCCACCTATGAGCGTCTGGGGAGACCCTCGCTGCTCTAGTCCCTCTAGCTGTAGCGACCCTGCTGTGGGTAGGGACGGAGGGATCAAGACAGGGCATCTCAGCGACCCGGCGCTCTTGCTTATCCTGGAGAGTGTGTTGGGGGCCTGCTCAGCTGGCACAGCTTGGGGTGGCGGGTCACTGGGCTGCAGGGGCTGGCGCTCAAGCTTGGACGCCCCTCACGCAGAGGGCCATGGGTCAGAGGGCGGAGCAAGGCTGTTCTAATGGCGTTGGAAGAAGAAAGGAGGCCTCACTGCCCCATTCAGTCTCCTCCTCCTTGTTGCATGGCTGTGAGTGCTGCTGTCCCAACTGCTCTTTCCCTCTGCAGGTGATGCTTGTGACCCCATCTCCCCAGCATGTGTGGTGAGAGGACACAGCCACAGTGGCCTCAGGAAGGAGCCAGAGCCTTCCCTGGGTGCGAGAAGCCTGGAGGCTGGGGTGCTCGTCTCTCAGTGCCTCTCTGGCTGGTGACACAGCCGCTAGCTGAGTGGGGCCCGTCTCTTGGTTTTCACAAAATCCCAGGGGGTTGGCAGTAGCTGTGCCGCCTGGACAAGCTGGGGCCGTCGGGGACCCTGGGACCCCAGGCTCTGGTCTCGACCTCCCCGCGGACTTCTGCTGCCTCCCAGGACTGCGTGGCCTTGCTCTGAACCGGCTCACACCCTGAACAGAGCCGGGTGCTCAACCACATGGACACTGTGTGACCACAAGTCCCCAGGACCAGCCTGACGTCTGCATGGGAAGGACAGGCACTGTGCATGGTGGCTGAGGGCAGGTACCCATGGAAGGGAGAGCAGGGATGGAGACACACCCCCAAAACTGAACACAGCTGACAGCAGGTATGGAAACGAACCTTCCCTCTGCCTTCTAACTCTCAGGGAGAGCGGATCATGGTGTCAGCAGAAATGTGGCTGTCTAGGAGGACAACGCAGGGCATACATGGCCTTCTGGGGACGGCCGGCAGCTGTGCTGGGCAGTGAGGCTCCCGTCAGAAGAAACAGTGACAGGTGCATGGGAACTGGGCAGCTTTCTGCAGGGACCAGACGCCACTGAAAACTGACTCTCATTCACTCTGTCACAGAACAGTCACAAAAGCGTAAAACACAAGTAGCTCAGCTCTTTGAAAACCTGATTACTTGGGGATCGTGGCAGCTGTAATTGGAAACGGGCTGCATGGAGGCAGCGTGCCTTCGAGGGTCTCGGCCAGACCAGGCTCAGGCCCAGGACATCTGAGCGGCCCAGACGGCCAGCCCGGCCCTCACCTGTGGCCGGGTCCACGGCAGCCCACGAGCCGGGTCCAGGCTGTGGCCAGATCCAGATGTGTGTGAGTGAGCGTGTGTGCCTGTGTGAGTGTGGAGTGTTTCTGTGCCTGGGCGTTTGTGAGTGTGTGTCCATGCGAGTGTGCTGTGGGAAACCATGGTTGTGGCTGACCACATGCCCTCACGTCTTGGTTCCTCGTCCGTGCCAGACACCACGGGGAGAAGGGAAGGAATGGGTGGGGCAGTGCCTGGCTGTGGGCCATGGGCTGAGTCACAGAAAGGTCACGCTCAGGGCAAATGTCACCCAGACAAAGGAGCAGCCTCCGCAAGGCCACATCTCCCAGACTGGGCCCCAAGGGCTGTAATCACAGCCTTGTGCCCCCTCTCACGCCTTGGCTTCCTTGTGGTCTCTCCGCACAGCACGTCCCCACCCACACCCACTCCTGTCTGGCTTCCGCCTCCAGCCCCTTGCTTTCTGCATCTCAGAGCCCCGACGGGCCCTGGGTCCCTCCTAGGCCTCTTCTCCTTTGCTAGCCTTTTCTTCTTTCCTGCTCCTGACACACTTTGCTACCTCGTCATGCGAAATTAAGTCCGAGACGATTGCAGACAAGAACTCCCAGCCCCGAGATAGGTTCTAAAATAGCGACAGGACGAACATCCCACTTTGCCATGGAGGGCTGTGAGGACTCTGGGGGTGGTGAATGCCTCTTCCGTTTGCAGACTGGCTAGCGCAGATCCCACAGGGAAAGGGAAATTGTTGATCTAGTTCCTCTGATGGGTTTGCTTCCTTTAGAAGGGGTCCAAATAAAGCTCTGCAGAGATCCTTGCTTATTTCTGCCTTCTTGTGAAACTTGAAGGTGTAAATTATCTCCATTGCGTTTATGGATCAAGGCCAAATTACAAATTTCCATGACCATGGTGGGAAGTGAGTGGGAAGTGAGATGCGGTGATGAAGGGTGTAGGAGGGAGGCCACGCCGCAGTCCCTCATGCATCCAGTCGGGAGAAGGGCCGAGCAGGAGGAAGCTGGGCTCCGCAGTGTTCCCGTGGACGGCTCCCATCTGCTCACTTCCTGCCCCACCCTCGCAGCAAGTGCGGTGACAAGATGTTCACTGTCCTGAACTGCTGATGGACGTCGGGATTTTTCTCTTCCACTGGGATGCCTTCCCTTGCTCAGCCTCCCTGAGTCCCCTCGTCTCATTTCCATGGACATCTGTGTCCTCAAGGACCTTCGGTTTTTGTCTGGTTAGTCCCAGATGTGGGTCGGAGACAAGATGGAGAAGGACAAGGACCCAGCCCTTCCTGGCAGCCTGTTGGCGTTCAGCTCCTGTGGCATTTAGGTGGGAGAGCTGCTGTGGGTGCACACGAGGGTCAGGGTCTGTGAGAGCCCCAGAGGTGGCCCCAGGACATTTGTCTGGTCAAAGGTATGGTGCAGGTGGACATGGGGGGCCATGAGCCCCGTGGCCCTAGGAAAGGGATGGTCCTGTGTGAGCTGGAGGGCTGACAGCCCCACACAGAGAGCACCGGCAAGGCCTCTCCAGGCGGGTCTCACACTCAGCCTGCCTGGTGTGCCCGCTCTGGGCATCCGTTTGCTTCAGCCTTGTTGCCTCCAGTCCTGGCAGGAAAGATGCCCCAGGAAGACTGGCCTGAAGCAGGACTCTTGTTTTCTCAGGGAAAGGACTCCTCCTGGTCCCCTCCACTGGTCCCCTCCGCTTGGTTTAGACGCCTTGCGCTCCCATGTGCGGTGACCCTGGGAAAGTTTAGCATGGATTCCCACCACTCCTGTGATACCGAGGAGGAAGGAGATGTAGTTGTCCTTTATCAGACGGGAGGACATGGCCTCAGGTGGGCAGCAGCTCTGACAGACGGGCTTGGCTCCAGCCTAGCCTCCACCTCCATTGGCCAGCAAAGCTGCTCGAACAAGCCCCCACCTGCCACGCCCCTTCGCTAAGGGGTCTTCTTTGCTGACACCTCGGGTCTCCCTGGCCCTGGACTTGTCCTCTGAGTCCTTTCCCGGGGGGCTCTGGCCTCCCTGTCTGCGGTGGGTCGGGAAGTGTCCTGTCCCTCCTCAGCTTCTGCTGCCATTCGTCTTTTCTCCTCTTACGATGCTTTCTGACCTACTCTAGATTCCCGCTTCCAGACCCGGGCTCTGTCACTTGGAGACCAACTCTAGTACCTTCGTCACACTCCATGATTGCTGGGTTTTCTACGTGGGTCCTGGGGGGCCCACACGCAGCCCCGGAGGCCACGTCAGAGGTGGGTCAGGCCCTAGGGAGCTACATCAGCTCTCAGAACCCCAGGCGCTAAGTCTGCTCGAGCTACAGCTGCACCTGCTTCGTGAGGCGGGTGGGGGGAGGGTTGGGGACAGATTACGCTCTAGGAACAGAAAGTGCAGGAAGCAGCAATTAGTTCCTAGTGAGGACTGAAGAAACGGTTCTAAGTAAATGTGATGGGTGTACGTTCTTGAACGGAGTTGTGGTTGTAGTCATGGCTCTCTGGTTCTGAGGGAGGATTGTCCTTGGACGGATATACTGGGTGTTTTAGCTCCTTCTGTTTGCACCTGCATGACCCCGGATGAGGGGGTCCATCTTTCAAACCCTATGCATTCTCTCGGCCGCCACACCTACCCCCTGGGCTTTCTTCAGTTGTCAGAGCAGTCCCAAGATGAGATGAACCGTTCCGTGTCCCCAGGAGGCAGAGGAAGAAGACTCACACCCAGGACAAGCTACTTCCTCCCGGAGGCCATCCTCTGGGCCAGGACAGGATAGCCTCAGGTCAAGAGCGCCAGTGGCAGCTGCAGCTCTGGATGTGGGGTAATGGCCGGCAGGGGGCGAGCGGGACGAGACCCTTGCCCACAGGGCTGTGGGCTTGCACCCAATCCAAAGGGCACACTTCTGGGAGAAGAGTGAATCCCCAGGAACCACCAGAGTCTCTCTAAGGTTCCCAGCTCCTCGAGAGTGCCCTTCAGTTCCAGCATCGGCAGCTCTGACATGACATCCTGGGAAGCCGGTCTCTGCTGGCCCATCTCACTGGCTTTGGGGCCGTCTGTCCCCAGCAGGCCTGGGTGGCATGGCCCCTGGGTCTCCATGTGTGGGCCCATTTGCCTGTATGTAAGCTGTGAGTCAGCGTGAGCCCTGAGTGTGGGTGTGTTGTCTCACCCCTTGGGGCCTGGTGATCCCATTATGGTGGGATTAAGGTGGCCTTCCTGACCACTGCTCCCAGCCGTGGTGGGCACGGGCTGTGAAGCTCAGAAGGCAGCCTCCCTCAGAGTCCTCCAGGGACGGCGCCCCCACACCTGGGCACGGCAGAGGTCCTGCGTCCCAGGGAGTGTGCACAGCTACACGTAGCCATCTGGCCCCATGAGCTCACCCTGTGTCTGAGGGCACTGTGGCTGAGCTCAGAGAGGGAAGCTGTCGCATACGACTCTGCTCCCTGTCAGGGTGGCAATGGGCCGTGGGAAGGGCTGTTCTCATCACTAGCAGCATGTGAACAGAGAGGCAGGTGATATTGTGCAGTGTGTAATAACAAGTGTGGGCTTGGATCCTGATGCCACCCCCGTTCACTGAGGAACTGTGGGAAGATCACCTGACCTTCTTCCTCCCCACGCCCCTCCTCTGTAAAATGGGGTTGCCTTTGTGCCTCCTATAGGGAAGCCATATGAGAGGGTCTCTGGTGCTCAGGATGCTCCTAGCTCATGCTGATTTCCCCGTCCACACTGGGAAGCAACTGCCCTATTTTCCCTGCTGCAAAACTGTTCTCAGCTCTATGGAGCAGCTCACCCTGACCTCAGGCCCTCAGTGTCTGGCATAGTTGCCCACCTGGGGCTTTGAGCTCTGTCCCTCCATTGCCCAGTTGGTCTCCTTCTCCAGCTATGCAGCTCTGCCTACTGCTCCTCAAGCTCACCAAGCAATTCCCACTTCAGGGCCTTTGCATGTACTATGCCTCTAGATCTGCTCTTCCCTAGATCTGCATTTGGCTGGCTCCTTCCCCTCAATCAGGTGACCCCTCCTCACCCAGCCCGGCCCCAGCCACCCCCACTGGAGGGCTAAAGCCCCTCCTGCAGCCCACCACCACCACCTCTACAATCTTCACTTCACTAATTCTCTTATGTTATAGGATTAAGTCTCCTCATCAGAACATGAGCTGGAGGAAGGCTGTCCCTGACTTTCTGTTGCTATAACATGAAGTGTGTGTGTGGTGGGCACTTAGTAAGCATATGCTGGGTGCCCTGACTGTACTGAGTGAATGAATGAAGTCTATTTTTTTTGAGAGCACGACCACGTTCTTGTTCGAGAATAGCCCTGCCCAGCTCTTCTCCCGGATTCAGTGTCCACTCTCTCTTCTGCAACATGTGCCTTTCAGGGTCGCAGGGTCGCAGCCAGCTCTAAACTGGACTCCAATTTTAAGCAAACCAATTTTAAGCAAACCCTCTAAAGGTACCTTTAAAGCAGCTGTATTCTGATGTGCATTTGTGTCCACAAATTACAGAATTCAGCTATAAACCCTGCACAGCTGCGCTCTCCACACGTGTGCTTCCCTGGGTGAAAATAGCCTCTCAGTGTCACGTGGTCAGACGTGGGATGTGCAGGGGACCTTGAACGTGCATAGGGGACAGAAAGACTCTGCCTGTGTTCAGAGCGTGTTGTGGGCCTGGCAAGCACCCCTGTTCAGTTCTGGGGTGCTGCCTGAGCCGTCTCTGAAAGTCAGGGGCCCGCAGATAGGGCTGTAGTAGATTCAGAGAGGTAACCAATAAATTTATTTTGTCATCCTTGCTCCCTAATAATCCTTAGTGCAGTGATTAATACCTAGATACCGAACTTGAAGGAAGACAACTTCTGGATTATTAAAACTCTCAGGGGGGGGGGCGCTTCTGCTGTCCGTACTGCTTAGTTGCTGTCACATGCTTTCTCTCCAGGGGTGGCTAGGACAGGCACCTGCCTTGGCCATGGGCCTCACACACAGTCCCGAGAGGAAAGCTCTGGCTTCCTCTTCAGTGGGTTCCTCAGGAGGCGGAAACCTAGACCCACACGTGTCTGTGCTTAGCACAGGTTTGACCTTTGGTGACAGTCTTTTGGTTCCATCTGCTGACCTCCGGGGACTCATCAGTCCTCAGTCCCTGCCTCCCGAGGGTTGGGTGAGGGATCACTAAGCCCAGCGCCTCCCCCGCTGAGTTCATTCCCTGCTGCAGTGTCACAGGGACCACGAAGTCTGGGGCTTAAAACAGCACAGAATTAGGGGCGCCTGGGTGGTTCTGTGGGTTAAAGAATCTGCCTCAGGTCATGGTCTCAGGGTCCTGGGATTGAGCTCCGCATCAGGCTCCCTGCGCAGTGGGGAACCTGCTTCCTCCTCTCCCTCTGCCTGACTCTCTGCCTACTTGTGATCTCTGTCTGTCAAATAAATAAATAAAATCTTAAAAAAAAAAAAACAGCACAGAATTATTCTCTTGAAGTTCCAGCAATCCGAAGTCAAGGCGAGTTTCAGGGGCTCATCTCAAGGTGCCAGCCCGGCGGGTCCCTCTGGAGGCTCCAGGAGATGCAGTCCTGCCACTTCCAGCATCTAGAGGCTGCCGGTGGCAAAGCCGTCTTCTGTCTCTACTTATGGTGTCATGTCACCTTCTCCTTGGGGTTGATCTTGCTTCCCCTTATGGGGACCCTCCCACCTAATTCAGATGCTTGTCTCCATCGCATCTATGGATGTGTCTTGCCATAAGGGTCACACAGTCACAGATGCTTGCCATTAGGGATGTGGGCACCTTTCAGGTGCCCAGTTCCCCTATTTTGAATATTTTAATAGTGGTTGCCTGTGTGGCTCAGTGGGTTAAGCTTCTGCCTTCAGCTCAGGTCATGATCTCAGGGTCCTGGGATTGAGTCCTGCATTGGGCTCTCTGCTCAGCGGGGAGCCTGATTCCTTCTCTCTCTCTCTCTGCATGCTTGTGATCGCTCTCTGTCAAATAAATAAATAAAATCTTTTTAAAAAATAAATATTTTAATAGTCTGGCATATTTATCAGAATTAATGAACTGATATTAATATATACTTAATTAACTAAATTCTATAGTTTATTCAGATCCTCTTAGTTTTTCCCTAGTGAACTTTACCTGTTGCAGGATCCCAACCAAGATACCCAGGGCATTCAGTCTTCATGTCTCCTTAGGCTCCTCTTGGCTGTGATAGGTTCTCGGACATTCCCTGCTTTTTATGATTGTGATAGTTTTGAGGATGACTCAGGTATTTCTGAGCTCTCTCTCAACTGAGATTTGTATGATGCCTTTCTCATGATCAGACGGGTTATGGGCTTTTGGGAGGACCACATGGTGAAGATCCATTCTCATCACATCATACCAAGGGTGTCTTACATCAGCATGACTCATCTCTCCCAGTGTTGACCCTGATCACCTGGGTGGAGGTGGTGTTTGTCAGGTGTCTCTCCCCAGAAGGACTCTTTTCCTCCTGTCTGCACTGTACTGCAATTACCCAGACTTCTACTTTATGGCTTGTGCTTTTTGTGTCTTCTTCTCCCTTTTTTTTTTTTTAATTTATTTATTCGACAGGGAGAGAGAGAGAGAGAGAGAGAGAGAGAGAGAGAGATCACAAGTAGGCAGAGAGGCAGCCGGGGGTGAGGGGAGCAGGCTCCCCGCTGAGCAGAGAGCCTGATGTCGGGCTCGATCCCAGGACCCTGGGACCATGACCCGAGCTGAAGGCAGAGGCTTTAACCCATTGAGCCACCCAGGTGCTCCCTTTTTGTGTCTTTTTTATGAAGTTTTGCCCCTCAGCTGAGAAGAAAGGAGGAGGAGGAGGAGTCAAGGCCCTCTTCCTTACCTCTTCCTGTGGACCCAATTTTCCTGGCCCCATGTTCCCTGCTGAATTGGCTTAGCTTCCTTGTCAAAAATCATTTGATGACCATTCTGACTGGTGTGAGGTGATATCTCATTGTGGTTATAGCAGCAATGTCCACAATAGCCAAACTATGGAAAGAACCTAGATGTCCATCAACAGATGAATGGATCAAGAGGATGTGGTATATATACACAATGGAATACTATGCAGCCATCAAAGGAAATGAAATCTTGCCATTTGCAACAACATGGATGGAACTAGAGCGTATCATGCTTAGCGAAATAAGTCAAGCAGAGAAAGACAAACTATCATATGATCTCCCTGATATGAGGAAGTGGTGATGCAACATGGGGGCTTAAGTGGGTAGGAGAAGAATAAATGAAACAAGATGGGATTGGGAGGGAGACAAACCATAAGTGACCCTTAATCTCACAAAACAAACTGAGGGTTGCTGGGGGGAGGGGGGTTGGGAGAAGGGGGTGGGGTTATGGACATTGGGGAGGGTATGTGCTATGGTGAGTGCTGTGAAGTGTGTAAACCTGGCGATTCACGGACCTGTACCCCTGGGGATAAAAATATATGTTTATAAAAAATAAAAAATTAAAAAAAATATCCTTCAAAAAAAAAATCATTTGATGGTATCTGTCAGCCTATTTCCCTGCTGTGCTCTGTTCTGTCATCTCTTATTTTACTAATGTAGGTATGGCACAAATATTGCAGCTTTATAGTAAATTCTGATAAGTCTCCTGACTTTGTTATTTTTTTAAGATTGTTTCCATGCTTTTCATACCTTTGCCCTCCTTATGAATTATAAAATCATCTCGTCAATTTATAAAGAACATTTTCTGGGTTTTCATTTGGGATTTTTCTGGAATAAACAGGTCAATTTGGGAGAAATGGTATTCTAGTAACATAAATCCTTCAATCAAAAACATGAAATATTTATCTCTTTTTTGATTTCTCAAATGAGTGCTTTGTGGATTTTGGTGTAGAGGTTTTGCATTGATAAATTTGTTAAATTTATCCATAAGTATTTGACGTTTTTTGACACTATTGTAAGTGGCATTTTGCATCTTATTTTAAACTATGTGGCATTTGTGTATAGGAATGCAATTGATTTTTATATATTGACTTGGTATCATGTAAAGTTGAAAAATTCAAGCTTTTCTTCTTGTAGATTCCTTAGGATTTTCTTTTCAGTTAATCATATCCCCTGCAAATGAGGCTCGTTTTACAACTTCCTTCCTGATACATATACTTTTATCTCTTCTCCACATTCTTTGCACTGTCTAGAACCTCCAGGCCACTAGAACAGAAGATGTGAGGACAAACAGAAATACTTCTCCTTTTCCCCATTTTAGGGGGAAGTTATTCAGGCTTTCACTGTCCATTATAATGTTTGCTGTAGAAGAAAAAAGCCTGTTTTAATAGTATTAGCTGCTTGGGAGAGCAAGTACCTGTTCTTATCTGAAGGCGGGCCCTTCCAGAGGCCTCCCTAATGTGTTAGTTCGAGATGACATCCAAGTGACCAGGTGGCGCTGCACAAGCTTCTGTCTGGTGGTTTTTAGTTTAGTTTAGTTTTGTTTTGTTTGAGCCTCATGCAGCCAGAGGAGGAAGCAACACCCTTGGGCCCCGTGTCCCAGCCCCTCTCAGCTCCACCTGGGGTGCGGTGAGTGTCCGGCAGGGTCCCAGTTTTGCTCTTTCCCCACTTTATGATCCAAGAAAACCAGGCAATTGCCGGCTTCATAGCCCAATCCTAGTTAACGGGGAACACTTCCACGAGGCAAAGACAGACGGGAGAGCGGGCAGGTAGGCACTGACTCCACGAGTGTTGATCTCAGCGCCCAGCCCCATCTCTCCATCCCCTCCGGTCCTGAAGCCAGTCCGTGTCAGGGAAGCAGCTGGCCGGACTGACAAGGGCAGAGGCTGCTGAAGAGGTGGCTGGGACAAGGGTCCTTCTTCTCCTGCAGAGACACAGAGCTGCACAGGGTGGGCCAAGCTGGGCCAGCAGGATGTGTGTCTGAACACATTCCACATGCCTACCCTCTGTCTCCCCTGACACCCCAGTTCTCGGCCCTTCCATACTTGTTCTCTTGTGCCGAGGGAGAGACACAAGGAAACCATTCCATTTCACTGAACAGACAAGCTTAGAGCTCTGCTTGAGGAAACCTGCACCGAACGGAGGGAAAAGGGCCATCGGATTTGGATGTGTAAGTGGCCTGCGTGCCGCTTTCCAGTGCAGGATGGGGAGCTTTGGGAAGCCTCGGAGCTATTTCCTCTGAGGGCAAGGTGAGGGTCCTTTCGCTCCTTTTCTGCCAGACTGGGAGGCAAATGCTCAGAAAATGAAGGAATTTTGGCAACTCTAAACTACTCTCTCTTTTCCCCTTTGGTAAGATGCATAAAAGCGAAATGTACAAATGATATATCCAAGTTACAGGCTGAGGAAATTAAAAAGTGAGCCGAAGTGCATGGCCAGCACTGACTGAGCAGGGCTGCTTTGGATTAAAAACAAACAAACAAACCAGCAACACATTTTTTAAAAGATTTTATTTATTTGACAGAGAGAGAGAGAGAGAGGGAGAGAAGCAAGCTCCCTGCTGAGCAAAGAGCCTGATGTGAGGCTCGATCCCAGATTGAGATCATAACCTGAGCTGAAGGCAGCGGCTTAATCCACTGAGCCACCCAGGCGCCCCCAGCAACACATTTCTTTCCCTTGTGCTGCTGGAGTGACACAAGCTAACATTAGGAATGATGACGTTTCTGCTGACTAATAGACCTCCTGACTGGTCAAGTCTCACCAGGAAACAAACGCAAGATGGGGCACAGGTGCAAACACGGGCAGGACAGGAGACATTGCAGCATACAGAGGGCAAAGCTCTAAGTGCAACTTGAATATGGGCTGGATACCTCACCACGTCCTCTGAACCTGGACCTAGACCTACACAAAAAGAAGAATGTTCTCATCACAGGATGGTTTTAGGATAAATTATTTACCGTGTGTAAAATTCCTTGCAGAGTTGCAGTGAAGGGTCAGTGGAGGCCAAGTCCACCCCGTTCTCCGCTGACCACGGCCAGAGCGTCCCTGCATGGGAGAAGCCGCGGGTTGGTGGAGTCTCCACCGTGAGGCAGTTTTGCTGGGTTTGTTTGGGTCTGGACACTGGGCTTTTCCAGACTGGTGGATTAGAGGTGCTAGAAAGGTTGTTGACTCGTGATGACGTGGCCAGTGGCTGTTCACACGTGCAGGGTCATTTCCTAGAGAAAACTCATCTGTGTGAAGGTTCTGAACCTCTTTGGAGCCCCAGCTGGGAGCTGCCCTGAGAAACTTCTCAGTCACGGAAATATCAACAGATAATTCTAGGGCTGGGGACCTGCTATCTTCCAGGTGTCTCCTGGGTGTGGGTGCCTAGGTCCTCTCAGGACATGGGAGACAGCCACGTTTGTGGCTCTAGAGGGGCCGGGGCATGTCCTTGACTGAGGAGGTGAGTCTACCTGGAGACGAGGCATGGGTCCCGCCCACTTCCCAGGGACCGGCCTCTGCACTGAGGGTGTGGGACCCGTCTGGGGATCAAGTCCAACCTTTTATTGCCTCCTGCAGGGGGTTTCCGGGAGCACAGTGGAAGGCCTTGCGGCATCACCCTTGGACGCTGCTCACACATCTCAGCCATTCAGAAATCATCCAGGCATCCTCGCAGAGCGTCTTGTTTGGACCAGGCAGTATGCTAGGTTCTGGGGGTGCAGAGCCAGGGACGATGTGATAGTTGATTGCCTGTGGGCCAGGGATGCCCAGAGAGATGGTTAAACATGAGGGGGTTTCTGGAAGCGATAGGATGGGACTCAGTGGACAGTGGAAAGGTCTCCTTCAATCCACTGATGGTCTGAATAGAACAAAGCAGTGTGAGAAGGGCACATTCTCCGCCTCTGCAGGAGCTGGACATCCTGCTCTTCTAATGTTGTGACAGGACAAAATATCAACACCCGTTGTGATGGGACACATTTGTTCATGATGACTTCCTTCCGTTGCTCACTTGAAGGGGGAAGGACATACCCCCCCACATATGCCATTTTGGCCTATGTCTTATGTTGAGTGCATGTATGTTTTAAATTGTTCTACCCTCTTGAAGAACTGACCCTTTTCTCATTATAGGCTAAACTTCCTTGTTTCTTGTTACAAGTTTTGACCTAAAGTCTAAATTGCCTGATACAGGTGCCATTACCCGACTGTTGTTTGGTTTCTCCTTGTGTGGAGTCCCTTCTCCTCCCTTCCCTTCGAGACAGTGTGTGTCCTTGAGGTTCATATGGGAAACACAGAGTTGGGTCTCGTTTGTCCCCCCATTTGGCTCCTCTATGCCTTTTTATTGGAAAATTTTATCTATCTAAATTTAAAGTAATTGTCTGAAAAACAATCTGAGGGGTTTGAAGTTGGGGGGGTGGGAGGTTGGGGGAACCAGGTGGTGAGTATTAGAGAGGGCACGGATTGCATGGAGCACTGGGTGTGGTACAAAAACAATGAATACTGTTACGCTGAAAATAAATTTTAAAAAAGTAATTGTTGGGGATGGCTGGGTGGCTCAGTTGGTTGGACGACTGCCTTCGGCTCAGGTCATGATCCCGGAGTCCCAGGATCGAATCCCACATCGGGCTCCCAGCTCCATGGGGAGTCTGCTTCTCCCTCTGACCTTCTCTGCGCTCATGCTCTCTCTCACTGTCTCTCTCAAATAAATAAATAAAATCTTTAAAAAAAAAGTAATTGTTGGTAGGCAAGGACTTGTTAATACCGTCTGCTGTCATATTCCCTTGTCAAGTGATGGTTTTCCATATTGGATTGCTTTGATTTCCCTCTCTTTATCATTTGTGTAAGTTCTGTAGGTTTTTGCTTTGTGGCTACTATGAAGCTTACATAAAACGTCTTATAGATGAAGCAGTCGATTTTACAGTGTTAACTCAGATTTTATACAAAAATGCTTCCCTTTTACCTCCCTGCACACACAAAATTCATGCTTTTGATGTCACAATTTACCTCTTTTTTTTTTTAAAGATTTTTATTTATTTATTTGACAGAGATCACAGGTAGACAGAGAGGCAGGCAGAGAGAGAGGAGGAAGCGGAAGCAGGCTCCCTGCTGAGCAGAGAGCCCGATGCAGAACTCGATCCCAAGACCCTGGGATCACAACCTGAGCCGAAGGCAGAGGCTTTAACCCACTGAGCCACCCAGGTGCCCCACAATTTACCTTTTTTTATAGAGTGTACACATTAACAAGTTATTGTAGCTGTAGTTATCTTTAATACTTTTTTTTTTTTTTTTTTTTTTTTTTTGCTTTAATGGCTTCTGGAGCTTCTCCACTGGAAACCTAGACTTCCACAAGTCTCCCTCATCCCAAGGTGATTCTCTAAATTGGTGTTCTTTGGGGGGAGAATGCAGAAAACTTAGCTCACCATGTTGGCGATGGCCATCCTTTTATCTGAAGAAATGCAATCTGCTTGTTTCCTTCATCGATTATAAGCATAAAATCTTTATTGCATGCTTTTTTTTACGTCTGTGTGGGTATCACAATATGGCCCTTTCCTTAAAATTATCTTTTAAATATGCATGATGAAGTTTCAGTGTAAACATGAGGTTGGGTGGGGCAGAGTCTGGAGCCTATGACCAAGAAAGAATTCTTAAGAAGTCTCTGGTGCAAAAATGTGATTTTATTCAAGCATGGGGACAGGACCCGTGGGTAGAAAGAGCTGCTGCCCTGGGATTGTGAGGGGTGGCTGATTATATACTAAGGGGTTAGGGAGGTAAGGAAAAAGGGAGGGTTTGAAAGAACTTTCATATGCTACAGAAGACCTACAAGATACCAGAGGCCTGGCCGTTGTCAAGGTTTTTCCCTTTAGCAAGGCATTAACATCAAGATAGTTGGGAGATTCCTGGAAGAGTGTCACACACGTCCCACCCAGGAGTTGGGGGGAGGTTGCAATGGGGGGTGAGCTTGTGCCTTGTCTTCAGCTTGCCTTCTGTCCCCCCATCATGCACACACACACACAGTTGTCTTCCTTTTTTGCTGTAGGGTGAGGTGTGAAAATGACCATATGGCCTGAAACAAGCAAGTTCTTGACAGTCAATGGGAGAAATTGATTGTTTGGCCATTAAACATTTTGGTCAAAACATTAAAGACTCTTACTCTCAGTTATCAATGTATTGGAAAATGAAAAGAAGTGAAAAACTATACTTATTTAGCATATAGGAACTTTAAATGTATGAAACGTTGAGAATTACATTATTTTACTACTTTCCTATTTTTTTTATTGTTATGTTAGTCACCATACAATACATAATTAGATTTTTTTAAAGATTTTATTTATTTATTTGACAGACAGATCACAAGTAGACAGAGGCAGGCAGAGAGAGAGGGGGAAGGAGGCTCCCTGCCGAGCAGAGAGCCTGATGCAGGACTCGATCCCAGGACTCTGGGATCATGACCTGAGCTGAAGGCAGAGGCTTTTAACCCACTGAGCCACCCACGTGCCCCAAAGTCATTACTTTTTGATGTAATGCTCCAAGATCCATTGTTTACATATAATACCGAATGTTCCATGCAATTATTTTACTACCTTTTTTTTTTTTAAAAAGATTTCATTTATTTATCTGACAGAGAGAGACACAGTGAGAGAGGGAGCACAAGAGAGCAGCAGAGGGAGAGGAAGAAGCAGGTTTCCAGCCAAGAAGGGAGCCTGATGCGGGGCTCGATCCCAGGACTCTGGGATCATGACCCGAGCCAAAGGAAAAATCACCCAGGTGCCCCCATTTTACTACTTTCTTAAAAGCTTACTGAAAGGTCCCCCAATAATGGGTCCGTGATTAAAGGAGTGAGACTGATACAAAGTGAAGGTCAAGCAAAGCTTTATTTCATGCCAAACATCAAGAATCAAACCGACCAGCTGGGGCCATGCCTCTTACAGAGAGCTCGACCCCTCTCTGCTTCTCAGACTAGCTTTTAAGGGCAAAGGCCATGTGGTTGGGCCTGGCCACACACAGGCGGCCAATGAAATTATAACACACAAAGAAAGCTGCACAGTCATGCTAGGTCACACATAAGTGACCAATTGAATTACAATTTACCCTAGTAGATATTTGAACCAGCCTATCACCTTGGTCAGAATTGGCGCCCAAAAGGCTCTCAAAGGGTGGGGCCCATACTCCTTGGCAACTAGGGAGACAGTATGCCCCCCCCCCCACTGATTGGATACCTCTACCTGGCCTGACCCACCCTTGTATTTGGGCTTTGTTACCTGGGACTGATTTCCTGGGACTTGTTTTTAAGTTAAGTTCCCTGGGGGAAAGGGGGCAGGGACAGTTTAAGGGTTAAACAGCAAAGTTATTGTTTAACCGGATGGAAGCGCTCTGGCTAAATTGGTCTTTACACTTACTTAGTAGTTGGAATAGTGCTTGGCTTCTCATACAGTTTAATATTTGCAGGAGGCATCTTTTAATTGTTGCATTCAATGTTTCTAAGTTTGTATCCACATTCCACGGTCTATCCTTTGCTTTCAATGTTTCAAAGATCTCTAGGAGTCCTGACAGTGATTCTCTGACCCGACTCTTTTGTCAGGCTCCTGACCCTTCTGGGCTCACCTGTGCATTTCCGTGTACAGTCTGGTCTGAGCAAGAACTCTGTTAGGTCCGTTTAACCAGAAGCCCTCATCCTTGACATCTGGTCCCCTTCCTATCCTCCAGCTCTCTCATTCGGCCTCTCCCCCAGGGGAGGGCTGACCGCTTGGCCTGTTAGGCAGAACCCACCCTGCCCCCTGCCATTTCTGGCTGGTAACTTCCTGCCTGGGGGCCCCTCCCTCCCCAGGGCTGCATCTGGGTTGGGACCCCTTTTCACCCCGTGTAAACTGCCGTTGCCGTGGTCCCTCTCCGTCCATCGACGGCTCTGAATATGGCCTGCCTCGCCATCTCTAGAAGATTTCTTCGAATGCTTTTCCTCTGACGGTTTCTCTCAAGCAAAGGCTTTTGCTGCAACAACAGTGTCCTCCGTTACCCAGACCCTCTGGGTAGGAGAGCACCCATGGGCCCCGCGGTCAGATTTGCTTCTTGACTCCCTTTATGGTCCACTCCGACTTCCTTTCTCCACTGTCACTTTTCCTTTTTTTGGTCCGTGTTTGTCTTTTCCAGCCAGTTCCCTCTTTCCTCTGTTCGTTTGTGTGAAATACCACATGGATTTTTCCTTGGAGATGCATGGTTTACCGTCTGTGTGCGTCTGGGTGGCAGACACATGGGGGCGGCTGAGACAGGCCTGAAAAAAGTCATGTGACCTGTCCTGGCTCTTGAAGCACGTCTGTTATTTCCAATGGGTTTTATGGACAGAGGGCTTAGTGACAGTCTGGAGTTGAGGTACCTTTGGTTCTTACAACTTGAGTGTCTCCAAAGTGTGCAAAGTGTGTGCATGTAACATCAGATTATTGGGTATCCCAAGCAGAGTAAGAGAAGCATTGCAGAAGAAATCATATCTGAAATTTCCTCTCCCCTGGACAGAACCTTACCTTTATTTGGGAATTATCCTGAGAGCAGGGGTATGCCTGGTTTTGCTCTCTGACTCTCCCCAGAGACAAAGCCTCTGGCATATAATGGGGGCTCAGTCTGAGTCTGTGTATGGGACGTTGTTGAACATTCAAGCAGAAGGTGGGAAGAACGGTGCCCCTCAAGGTGTTGATATCCTAGTCCTCAAAGTCGCTGTATGTGGTATCTTCCAAGATAAAGAGGAATGAAGGTGGTGATGGAGTTAAGCCTGCTAATTAGCTGACCTCGAACCGGGGTTAGTAGCCTGGATAATCCAATGGGTTGGAAAAGGCAGGAAGACTGAGTCTCTCTTATAGGCTCCAGAGGGAATGCTGGCTGGACAAACACCTTGATTTCAGACCAGTGGACCCTCGCTGGCTTGCTGATGTCCAGAACTGTAAGCTAACAAGCTTCTGTCAGGAGCCACTAAGTCTGTGGTCATGTGTCACACCGATGATGGGAGATCAGGGCAGACAGGTGCTGTCGTATGTGCTGGGAGGCAGGCCCTGACAGTGTTCAGACCCCATGAGGCAGCAGGCCCAGTGCTTGAGGCTCACCAGCTTTCAGGTCAGGGTGGAAATGTTGGATTTTTAGTTGGTTTTTTTTTTTTTTTTTTTTTTTTTTGGAGGAAGATGCTTGAGAAGGAAAAGTACTCAGGCTTCTGGAAGTCAGGCTCAGAGTGGCCAGTGGATGACCTCCCCTAGCAGGGATGAGACACCAGCCAAGTGGCTTTTCTGCAGCTGGAACCCCATTTCCCAGGTTAGGAGAGCAGACACTCAGAGAGAAGGAGGCCATGGGGTGACAGGGCCCCCTTTTGTTTCAGTGTTCCTTTTCTAAAAGAAAACTGGGAACAGATGGCCCCCACAAGCTATTTCTCTCTAACAAAATGTGGATCGGCATCTGCATGCCTGCTTCCAAGCCCCAGGGAGTCCCGGGGCCCCAGACCTGTCCATGCAGAGAGCTCAGCGTTCATTTCCAGAAGGCTGCTTGTGAGACAGACTGCAAGCTGGGGGCTGACTGGCCCTCCCGTGAGCATGGAAACATCCATGTGCACGTGTGGTGCGCGAACTCACACACCCTCTTTTCAGTGTGAGTGACCTAACGCCCAAGGCCCCTTCACCCTGCTCCTCTTCTTACTGGAATCCCGGGAATTTGCACATTCCGGTTCCCAGGGGTGGTAACCTGTACTGGGCTCCCTGCCCACCACTCACTGCTCCAGGGAGAGGATCCAAGCTGGCCTTGGCCCTTCCAGCACAAGGGGCGGGAGCTGCTGGGGGAGAGAGGCCCAAGAAGGACTGGGGATTCCCTTCTCCCACTTTGTCACCTGCAAACACAAAACAGCTTTCTCCTCTAGCTCTTGTCAGCTCCCCAGGATCCGCTCCTTCCCAGCCCCCTGCTGGACGCCGTGGAAAACGCCAGCCCGGCCCGCTGCTGCCCCCTTGTGGAGAGTTCTCGGTTTCTGTGTTTGGCATGGATCAGGAAAGGGGTTCTGACTACTTCTAACAGGACAGGTACCTTCGTGCACGCTCTGAAAACACAGTTTATTGCCACACACTGCATTGTTTTTTGCTTTTTGTTTTTTGTTTTCCAAAACAAAAAAAGCAGCTCTCCCCAGCAGCTTTGAAGAAAGACTCCCCCCGCCTTCCGCCCCTGGGACATCAGCGGCCCTCTTGGGAAGTGGGGGAGGGATAGCATTGTCAAAGAATCTCTCATGCCCAGAAGGTCCATTCACATCTGAGATGCTTGATGGGAAGTGTTGGGGTTGGCTGACCCACGGCTTTGCTGGTGCTCTGGACAAGCAGCCGGCCACCGTCTCCGCAGACAGTCCTTTCTCTCCCTCGCCCTCAGCTTTGTTTCAGATTGTTCTCCGTGGCACAGACCTGCCGAGATCATCACGTCTGAGAGTGTGGATAAACATGCTGGTTGGGTACGGGACATGCTGAGCCCTGGGCCTGAGGATTGGAGCCGGGACAGGTGGGCCGAGTCTGGGATGCCCTCCAACGTGGCCCTTCTCCACACCCACCTTCCTGGCACCTGGGGCCTCATCTGTCTTGTCTGGGCACACGACGTGCAGGGAGGCTGGGCATGTCCTGATGTGTGTCAGCAAGGGGACAGGACAGCATCTTCACACCCCATCCCACCTCCCCCCAGCCCCAGCAAGAAGTGCTGTAGGCAGTGAGAGGAAGGGAGAGTTGCTGTGCCGCTGAGCCTGGGCAGTCCCGCCCAGCCTGGGCCTCCCCTCTGAGGACCACCCCAGCCCCAGAACTTGCTCCGTCTGACTTGCTTCCATGTCCACGTGGGCCTGGGTCATCCTGCAGGCCCCAGAGAGCAGCCAGGATGGCTCAGGGTCAGGGCATGACTGCCGGTCTGCTCCAGCTCTGGTCAAGCCTGGGGGCCAGAGTCTGTGGTGGGCACAGCAGGCCCTGTCAGTCAGCTGTGACAGGGAGGTCACAGGGCATGGTGGGTTTCAGGAAAGCCACTGCCCATCCACCAAGTCCTGCTTAGAGGGCTGCACCCCATCCATGTCAGGGTACCCACATCGCCCTTCAATGAATGTGTGACACCACGGGAGAAATTTTATCTGGAGCAGGAAGCAGAAACAGTGTGGGGGTCCCCAGAACTACCACGAGTTCACAGAGTATGTGGGCACAGGTACCCTTCGGCGTCCTGACCTGGGCCATGTAGTCACCGTACCCATGGGGGCTCCCCTCCTTTTGGGGATTTTCACCCCTGGCCCAGATATAGCTTTCCTCAGGGAGCATCAGACACTCACCACAATGGTCAGCCTCGCCTCTGTCTTAGCTGGAGCCCACCTCCTGTTCTCTGACCTCAGACCAGGTGTCACTTTGTGGTCAGCAGCAGAGAGGCCTCTCCGTTACCTAAAGAATGGGTTTGCTTCTGCTGACCTTCCAGAAATAGCCAGTCTGCATACATCACTGTCATTGCCAAGGACGGGGCCCTTCCCTTTCCCGGGGCTGACTGTGGGTGGGCTGGGCCTGGCTGCTCCACCGTGGTGTGTCCCACACGTCCAAGACAAGAATGTTCTGAAGTGCTTCCTTCACTGCCGCATGTCCAAGAGAGCAGGATGTCTCTGAATTCAGCATTCTGAGCATCCCTCCCAAAGAGCCCCAGGGGCACGATAAATAGCCATTTGGGGTTATGAGTGTTCTGTGGCACAAGGGATGGCTTCCTGTCCTGCATGGGTCTTGTGGGAGGACGTCCTCTTTATCTACCCCCTTTAAGAGCTTTTACTCTGTGCTGAGCCCTTAGAGAGGCCCCTGGGGCTCAGGGAGCTGGGAGGGTCCCTTAGAGATCCTGGACTGTGGGGAGGGGAGAGGCCTCATTTGTTAGTAGGAGGCCTGGGATTCCATTCTGGAATACACCAGCCCCCTCCAGGGACAGCCTCCAAGGCTCAGTGGGAGATGAACCTGCAGACAAGGGAAGAGCCCCTCGCCCTTGCCTCGAGAAAGTGAGAGCTCAGAGAGTCTAGGAGAGGAATGCCCAGGAACCAGAGCTCAGCAGGAAGGAGTTCAAACCCGAGGACAACGGGCTAAGGGAGAGAACATTCTGGGGTCCCCGAGTGGACAGGGAGTGACTGTGCCAGAGGAAGGGTGGTGTGGCAGGTGGGGCTATAGGCAGGACCACAGGGAGGACCCTGGGTGGGGATTTGAGGTCCTCTGATCTCCGCTGCTGCCCCTTCATTCTGCTCCCCAGAGACTGTGTGTGTCTCTGCAGAGCATCACCTGGGGCTGGTTAGACCCAGGCCCTGCAGCTTCTGTGCAAAGAGGCCTCATCTGAACATGCAGATGCCCTTTCCATGACCAAGAGGAGACACAGAGCTTCCATGTGCAAGACACACAGAGATGGCATTCCTCCCCTCAGTGAATGCTTTAATTGCGGGACTCTCTTCGTGCCTAAACTGCTCTGAGAATTACACCCCAGCATCAACCCTATGCCATTTAAAAAGCCCCATTCCATAATTAAGGCTTGAAAAAGTGGCACAAAAGTACATGGAACAGAAGTAACAATCTTGGAAGAAAGATTTCCCCAAAGACTTGGAAGAACGCTTTCCCCAAAGTTCCAAAAGGGCAGCAAAGGACCTCCTCTGTGCTCCAAGGAGAGTGTGTGGCGGGCTTGGCTGTGGGGCTAGGCGCGGTGATCCCGGTGATGGCAGTCGGTGGAGATCTTGCAGGGTTGGCAAAGAAGAGGGTTTCCCCCCGGCCTGGGGCAGGGCAAGAGGCTCGGGAAGCAGGTTGGCACCAACTGTGGGAGAAGGAAAGCCACACCTGAGGGTCGGAAGCCCACAAAATGTGGCTTTTTCCCTCTGCTAGCTGAAGCTTCTTTATTCAGAGAGGGAGTATAGTGATGGCAGACGTCGTGACCCGCGTGTATGTGGCAGGTGCTGGATAAACGGGCTCTGGAGAGGGCAGGGAGGTGGGAGATAGTGGAGCTACTCTGATGATCAGAAAAGGGAACTGGCCATCTCCCCCTCATTTCCCTCCCTCCTGACCTACCCAGATGCTTGATACCCCACCAGGACTGGGACCCCCTTGGACCCTATCTCGGGACTTGGCCTTGGCATTTTCTGGGAGGCAGAAGCTTGTGACTCAGTTTACCTACTGGTTGAGCAGGAATAATTGTACCAGTCTCTGAGGGACTGTGGAACGTGTTATGATTCCATCAGACAAATGTCAGGGCCAAGGGTCATTTTACAGAAATTGTGCAATCCCAAGGACAGGAATTGCATAAAAGCTCCCCTACTTCAAAGGAAAATGAAATCAACCGCCTCCTTAAAAAGTAACTTTCGTCCTGATGCTGTGTGCCTCATGGCCAGTGGACACAGAGGCACCCGCCTGCCTACCTTGCTCCCCGCGACCTGCGAGGGCCCCGTGTGGTCCCTCGGCCGGCTGCACCCTGGCTGGCCCGGCCAGACACCCTCTCTGAGCCCGAAGGTCTGCATGAAAAGGATCAGAGTTGTATCTTCCAGGTTTACGTTTTACTCTCAGTATGAAACTGGATTTGCAGCAGAGGCTTGAAGTGGGTTCCTCTGCCTGCCATGTCTGTACCCTTAGGCCACTCCTCATGGGGCAAATGGATCACATTTTCCTTGGGCGCCTGACCCTGCTGGGCACACATCCCAGCCCTTGTGAAGGGAAAGAATCCATGGAAGCTTCTGCAAAGGGGGCTGAGTATCTCCAGGCGGAGCTGGAGAAGCTTGGCTTTGAAGGGACCCAGCATGGAAGTCTTGGAGTTGCTCTGTTCCTTTGGGATTCTAAAAACATTTAGCATTGCTAGAAGAAGGAACCTAGATTGATTCTGACCCCAAGAATTAAATTCTGCACCTGCGTGGATGAGGCAGACTATCTGGTGAACCCTGTTCTTTCATGACATTTGTATAACTCTCACATTTAAGTAATGTGAAGAGGTGAGAAAATAAGAACGTGGAGATGGATGGGGTGTGGCTGCCTAGCCTGAGGGCCCATAGCATCAAGGAACCCAGGAACAGAGCCATCCCCCGACCCGACAACAGGAGCTCCCGCTTCTCTGAGACAACGTGGCAGGCGGTGTTTTCCAGGAGCCCAGAGATGTGCCACTCACCGCCTCTGCAGTCCATGCAACTAAGAACCAGGCATCCTGGGTCCCAGAGCCCTCCAAGATTCCTCAAACTCCCCAACCCTCAACCTGCTCAGCTGCTGAGTCGGCCTCACCCCTTCCTTCCTAGGAAAACCGCACTAGAGGCTCTGGGCTGCGCTCTGCCCGTCACTCCGCCTGCCCCCTGATCCGCCCCAGCTTCCCCAGGTGGCCCTGCACGGTGCGGTGGCATGCCTCCTTTCCTTGGGAATTTTGAGAGATATGCTGTTCTTTGCTTCCATGTCTGTCCTCTTACCCCTGATTAAAATAAATCACCAGCACAGCTTAAAACACAGGCTGTGTCACACTCTCAGTCCGGATCAAACAAGACCTGCCTTGCAGTGTCTGAGCGTCAGGCTAATAGTGCAGCTGATGGGAGGGCCAGGGAGAACTCCGAAAGGGCCAGCCCAGAGGACACGCTGCGGGGCGCTCAGCAAGGGGGCAGCGTGTCGTGTGACCCTCCTGGTCAGGTACTAGAGTCCTTGTCATAATGCTGCTTTCCCAAACTATACGTGTGTCTAGGCCACAGCCGTTTTGTTTGCAGACTGTTCCGTGGCCTCTTTGTGGATAAGCTGGGCCCCCTACAGAAAGCCTGACCCATGTGCAGATCTGCTCCCTGCTGCTTTCCCCAAATGTAAGGAGGTCCTGTGAACAAGGTTCTTGGCATTGGTCTGGGCAGACGTCCTCTGCAGAGGTGACGTCAGAACATCTGCCCTGGACCTGGGCTCAGTGGGACATGTGTCTGGAGCCTTGGACTGCATTCAGAGGCAGGCAGAGAAAGCATGCGGGCCTGATCCTGCTTCTCCTGGGCCTATCTGTGTGGCCCAGCTCCCCAGAACCCACAGCTCTGTCATCCTGCCATGAGCCTCAAGGCTTCAGTCTACCTCCCAGAGTACAGCGGAACCTCTAAACACTGGCTCCTCCCAGCAGCATGGTTTGGGGACAGGGATCCCATCGGACCCCCGGTAGTGTCCATAGGGCTTTGCCAGGCCAGCAGGTGCCCTTGGACACCCCCAGCTAAGTGGGGCTCAGCCTCTTCTTCCTGCACGTTGTACTTACCCCCTGCCCATCCTCGAGAAGCAGGAGCTCAAGATGCAAACAATTATTAGCTGTCTCACCCGTCCACAGAGACCCCTAGGCCTAGCCTGAGGCTCTCAACCTTGGTTCTCGTCCTCTGATAATGAGCAAGTGGCTCGGATTTTCCCTCCGTCCCTTCCTCCCCTATCTTCCTTCCTCCTTTCCCTTCCTGCTTCCCTTCCCCCTCCCTCCCTCCCTCCTCTTCCCCTCCCTCCCTCCCTCCCCTCCTTCTTTCCGCCCCCCTCCCCTCTCTAAAGTGGCTGTGAGTTTTGGGTGAAGAGATCGCTCATGCTTTTGGACTGGAGACTTGCTCTATCACCTGTCCACGGCTTCTGTTACGAACATGGGCCGCTCTGCAGAGACTTGGTCCCACATCTGTGTGGGGGAAGGTCAAGGGAAAGGGCTTCCTTCTGTTAGAGGAGTTTGGTCCTGAGTGGCTGACCCTGGCTTCCTTTGTACAACCACTAGGGGCCCAGGAGCAAAGGGGGACCAACCACCCCTGGGCCTCTGGTCCACCGGTGGTGGTGGTTCTGCTCTATTCTGAAGCTGCTTCCAAGTGATGTCTCAGGTTATAGAAGGACATATTGGGCCAGAGACAGCAGGTCACCACTGCCCACCGGGCCCTTCTCTTTTCCACCAAACGTCAGAGATGGGGAGAGTCTCGGTCCTTGTACAGATGGAGAAACTGAGGCCTGAGAGAGGGAAGGGCAGGCCGAGACGCACAAAATTAGTAGTGAGGTAGGACCAGAGACTGGGGCTCTGGCCTGCACTGCTCTCTGTGACTCCTACTTGGGCCAATCTCTGGGCCCTGCTTTGGGGAGAATACGGAGGGGGTCCCTATCACTGCCTCTCAGCCTGACCTCGTGGCTGTGCAGAGTCCCTGAGAGCTGGGCACGTGTGGGCAGAGAGCAGACCCCAAGTGGGTCTGCCATCCGTGGCTGACTGCTGCCCTACAGCGACCCAGGCACGAGGCTCTAGGTGAGACCAGTTCTTCTAAGTGGCTGGTTGGCCGAGACTGGCCTCCATCCCTTGCTGCCCCATGGGCACCAGTCAGCTCCCAGAAGGGGCCCTGTGTCCAAGGGAGGCTCGGGATGGCTGAGTGGCTCCAGGCCCAAGACAGCACATTGTATGGGGCGCTGTGTAGGGGGACGTGCTGGGGCTCTTAAACACACAGTTCCCAACTCCCCAGCTCCCCAGCTTGGACGTGTTTCACTACCCTAAGGAAATTGATTCAATGGAAGGAAGCTCTGGAAATCATTTTGGAAATTGTGTGACCTAAGTTTGGTGGCCAGGTCATGACCATGAATGCCTGAACAAGCTGACAGAGAAAACCAGTATTTAGGGCTCTGTGGCCCCCAGATAAGCTTCCTCACTGTGTCCAGCACCCTAGCCTCTAACCGAGGCATGTGTGGCCGCGGAGGCCGGCACAGCCGTCTAGCGAGGGCAGCGCTCCTCTCTATCCTTCCCTCCTTCCTTCCTCTGAGGACTGCTTTCTCTGGCTTCTTTTTCTTTAAAGAAAATGGAATTATAAAACATTCAGATGAGAACACAGAGAAGGGAAACTTGAGTAAACAATCCAGTTTTCCACTGTACTGGGATGAGGCATTGTTGCCTCATCAGGGCTCTGGCCTGACCCAGAAGTGCTGGGCGTAAGAGGGGTAGGTGTGGGGGGGCTCTCCCATCTGGGGCAGCCGGGGTGGGGGTGCTCACCCAGCCCAGATGAGGGGCTCTCCTGGCCTGGTTTCTCCCAACTCCTCCTCTGTAAAGGAGTAGAGCTGGGAATGGCATCTTGGTTCATGCGTGCATGGGATGCCAGGCGGGATCTGGGAGCCACACTGCCCCTGGTCTCTGCGAACCCTCCTCCCCTTGAGGGCCTGCTTTTTCCTGAAGTCGACCTTGTTAGTTTCCTGCCCTGGGCCCCCTTGTTGTTTTCCAGTTTTAACACCTCCCATTCATTTCAGTAATTTACTAGTGTGGGGAATCCAGGGTTCTGAGGCAAGAAGCCAGGTGACTCGAGGGGCAGGGTCTGCTGTTCCTCTGACTGAGGGGCCTGGGGTCCCCTCAAAGGGCCCTGATTGCTGTCACCAGCTGTCTATGGTCTCTGAGAACGTCCTACCTGGTCACTTCCCTCCTGTGTCAGCTCAGCCTGCACCCTGCAGCCCAGAAATAATGTTGCAAACTGTCCTAATCCTCTTGTAAAGAACAGATTGACTGCAGGGCAGGTTATTTACAAGGACAGGGATAGAGGAGGTCTTCTGTTGCTAATCTAAAGAGAGGGGTTTGGTTTGTCAATTTCAGACCCAGAAATTGACTGTTCTCCCAGCAGTAGATAATTACCTGCCCTCCCTGAAGCTTTTCCCCTGGGGACCCATCCAGCTGCACTCGGTGTGGGACACCACATGCACAGTGAAGCTAGAAGCCCCAAGGGGGCGGTGTGGCCCTATATCCAGAAGGGGCCAGGTAGGCGCTCACCAGAGAAGCCTCCTGGCCATCTTCTCTTTTGCTGCTATGCTGGGGCAGGGCCCTTGCAGGGCATGGGACCGGGACATGCAAGTTGAGAGAGATGTCTCAGGTTCCTCCCTGTGTCGCATTTGTGGGATCACATCACCAGGTGAGCCCCTTCCACGTCTGGACAGGGCAGATACAAGCTCCTGTTTCTCTCTGCTTCTCAAGGGTATCCTGACCCTTGGAGAATCTCTCAGGCCTGCCTCGTGGGGTCACCTTGCTAAGCTCCGAGTCCTTGGGCAGTCCTGCCTGCCCCTCCATGCATGGCATGCCCGCTTAGACACGTGGGTGGGTTCTGCATGCTGCACGCATCTGGGATGCTTGGGAGTTTGGCCAAGACTGCCCCATACCATTTGTCCTGGGCCCTGGAGACCCCTGCCTAAACAGCTTTGTGTTCTGTGGGATGTGGGCCCTGGGCTGCCCTGGCTTGGGGTAACGCAGCCCAGGACAGCAGAGAGCAGGCTCTTGCTTGGGCTGGGACCTGGCTGTGGGTTCAGGCAATGCAGACCCCACCCAAGGGGCTGCTCATGGATTGAGCAGGGGTCTGCAAGAGCTTTCATTCTTCTCCCTGTGGGGACAGGAGAGAGGTACTTGTGTACCCTGTCTGCCCTCAGTGGGTATCAAGTCCAAGATCAAGGGCCCATCGGTCAGGTGTCTGGTGAGAGCAGATAGCATCTCCTCACATGTTCCCACGTGGGGGGGCTACTCCTTTCCATGAGGGCCCCATTCTCCTGACCCAACCTCCTTCCAGACGCCCCACCTCCTAACACTGTCATCTTGGAGGCTGGGATTCTGACATATGAGTCTTGGGGTCCCACGAACATGCAGACCATACAGGTGGTGTAGCTCGAGCCTACTCCCAGCTCTCTCCTGCTTTGTCCACCTTCCACAGTCCCTGCTCTCACAGTTCTCAGACGAACCTGCTTTCTGTTCCCATAGTCATGCTTCCAAACCCACAGACTTCCCCAGTAGCTGTGGTTGGGGGTCAATCCGTCGTGTGGCATATATTTTGGGTACAAAGTGAGTCAGGTATTCATCTGCGCTCTCAGGGCTGTGCAGGAATGCTGTGATCCGGCGTCCTCGTCCCCATGCCTGTCTTATGGAGCCAGTGTGTGCCATTGGCCCCAGGCCCTTCCCGCCGTGGAACTCCTGCTCAGACCCGAGCCCTGGCCCCACAGGCAGGAAAGGCTAATGCGGCAGAGAGAGACTGGACACGGGAATGTTGGCTCCCCTGGGATCTGGTGATGTGCTCCTTCCATCTCCACCTGTCTGCTTCTCGCTGAGCCATTGGAATTTACTTAAAGAACCTTGTGGTTCCAGTCTACTAAGTTGGCCAATGAGCCTTTGTGGTCCATGACCTCTAGGATGGCTTGTCCAGCTGTGGAGGACAAAGCAAGCGGAGGAGACCAAGCAGTGTCTTCACCACATGCTTCAGCTGAGCTCCTCCAAGAGCCAGGAGGACACAGACCCCACCTGCTTCTGTCTCCAGAGCCGCGCCCAAATGGTCTGCATCCTGGATAACCCAGACCTCCAGGAGGCCCTAAGGGGTCACAGCATGTCCAGACACTCACACTGATGGCATTGTACGCAGGGATGGCCCTCAGGCACTGGCTCATGGCTGCCTGTTCTTTTCTGTGCTCTGTCCTCTAAAGACCCAGGATGGCTGGAGCATAGAATGTGGAAGGTAGGAAGTGGTTCCTCTTGGGGGAGAGGCATGCTGGCAGCAGTGACATGAGCAAGAGACAGGGAAGCAGTGAGCAGCGGGTCCAAGAAGCCAGAAGCCAGTGGATGGGGCAGGCAGTGTCAGGGATGCTTTGTTGGGGGAACATAATGGTTTATTGTTCAGCGAGCTATGGCTTGGTCTTGCAGACGTGTGTGTCAAGGCCCCAGTAGGACCTGGGGTTGCCCGGGTCTCTGGACCATGTGCTTGTCAGCCATAAATCAAGCTTGTACCCTTTCCACTTTCCAAGGAGCAAGGGTATAAGTGGTCCCTGCAAACGACAGCCCAGGTCTTCAAACTTTGCCAAGCAGTGACCCTGGGGTCCCAGCTTCCTGATGTACCGCTTTCTGACCTCAGGGCTCTCTCCTCTTTGGCAACTGGGGCATTTTGCAAATAGGGCCCCTGTCTGCAAATTCAGCTGCATCGAAATTAACAAGATCAAATGAGGTTCTTTCATATTACATTAGTTGACATTAAATCCACTTAGATATTTCTGAAAATCTGAGTTGACAAAGAAGCCTGCCCCTCCAAGAAGGTTTTCCAGAAAATGAGCCCTGAATCCTGGAGAAGCAACTCAAACATTCAGCTGGTAGCTGAGACCCTCCTGGAAACTCCCCTCCCGCAGCATATGTCCTGTCTCCTGGGGCTGCCAAGTGGGATCAGCCCCAGGGCTGGCCTCCTGTCCGTGACGTTGTGCATGGCCTCAGCACAAGCAGATGGGCCACTGGCTTGGAGGCGGGAATGGGGAACTAACAGCATCTGGTCCTGGATGTCATTTCTAAGGGGATCCAGGATGATGTCGAGCAGAACCACTGGGTCTATGTTGCTGATGTAGAGAGATTCTATGGTGCTGAAATGACCCCCAGAGGCTCCCATGCCCCTCCCATTCCACCTCCTCCATTTCCAGGTGAGTGTGGGGCATTAGCCAAGAGAGGTGGAGGGCCGCAAAGTTGTCCCTAGTTCTGACTGCCCTGCCCGCCACTGTGGGCCCACCTGTGGAAGCATGAAGACATTCTTCAGCTTCAACCACTTGTTTTAGAAAAACACTTGAAAAAGCCAGTCTCCCAAAGTCAGCATTTATTTCCAAGAGTCAAGCCACATTTGAGAAAGGAAGGATCACCAAGGCTAAAATAGCCTCTCAGCCCAGCCCTACTCACCAGCCCTGGGACCCCGGGGTTCAGTGAGAAGGGCTCACGGGGGTGGGGAGACCTCCACAGGGATGTCACTTCTTTGGTTTATCTCCCTCTACCTTGCAGATAGCCAACAGAATATGTGGGCTTTCTGGGCACTTGAGGGCTGCAGTGGGTGTTGGGGGCACTCCAGACCTGTGTTTTTGAGGAAAGATGTCCTCAAATAGTTAAAGATGTCCCCCATAGTTAAAGACCCCAGGCCTGGGTCTTCTGGGTCTGGGCTGGGCTGGATGTTAAGTGCATTCAGAGGTCAGGGTCAGTGCTCAGGGCTCTATGGTCAGTGGTGGGCCTAGGGCCGGTGTCCCCCACCAATGCCCCTCCTGCACAGATGGTTGTTTTTGTTTTTTTGTTTTTGCTTTTGGTCTCTTTTACCCCAGTAACCCCTGGGGCCTGTGCCATTTTTAACTCAGGTGATGTTAAAAATAAAGTATTAGAACTAGTCCAGCTCAGTATGCCCCACCCCCTTCCGCTGCTGTGGTAACCCCTTGATGCCTGCTTGGCGCCATGCACCTGGACACCCACCAGTGGCTGATGAGAGGTCCTTGAATGCCTGTTGCATTAAGGAACTTGTCTTGATCTCAGTGTGAAGGCCGAGGAGACAGTTGCTGGTGTAAGGGGTCAGGGTGAGCAGGGGAAGGGGCCGGGTTCAGCATCTGGAACCCTCCCTTAGACTCTGACACTTGGAAGGGCCTAGAGATGGTTTTCTTGGGTAAGGCACACACCTTCCCTCCCAACCCATTATTCTGCTCTGGCCCATCTCTCAGAAGTCTTCATGGGAGGGCTTCTTTGTCGGTGACCTCTGATGTGTCTGATGACCACAGTATCACCTGGAGACACACGCTGGACAAGGGGTCCCCCTTCAGGATTCTGACCCTAAACCACAAGATGCCTGTGGATACTTGGAATCAGCCCTCTCGCAGACGGCATCCTCCGTCAGAACTGAGGGAAGGAGCCCCCTGATGTGGTGCTCGCCAAACAGAGCCTTTCCTGTGTTCAAGGGAGACGCTGCTGGGCTCTTCTCCATCACTTTCCTGCTGTCCTGCCCTTGCCTCTCCCCACAGGGGCCCTTGCAAGAAAAGCTCCCTGGAGTTCAACCCTTTAAGTTTCCCTCTTAACTTCCCTCATTGAGGAAGGTTCTGAAGCACCTCCTCTTGTTCCCCTGCAAAGCTGTCATTTCAGAGTTGGAAACATCGCCAGGAGACACCGGAGCCCAACGTTGTCTTTGCTGGTGCTTCATCAAAAGAGCTCGGGTGGAAACCAGAACCGCTGCAGGCCCCACCAGTGTCCCTACTGAGAATGAATCCTACCAGGGCACCGGGGCTCCCTGGCTTGAGGGCAGCCCCACACTCAGTACTTGTGTTCCTCCTTCCTCTCCTCTGTGGGGTTTTCGTCAGTTTTTGTGTGGGGTGTAAGGTAGGGGTCTGGTTGCTGTTCTGCTTGATGCTGTCCAGTTTTCCCAGCACCACTCATTGAAGAGACCGTCCTTTTACCATTACATATTCTTGGCTTCTCTGTTATAAATTAATTGACCAGGCTTAATTAATTATTGATATTAATGATAATTATTATTGATTAATTATTTATCAATAATTAATTGATAGATTAATTATCCAGGCTTGTTTCTGGACTCTCCATTCTGCTCCACCGGTCTTTCTGTGTCCTAGCCCCTAACATACTGGTTTGGTTACTGTAGCTTTGTGATGTAGTTTGAGATCAGAGACTGTGGTGCCTCCCAAGTTGTTTTTCTTCGTACAGGTTGCTTTGGCTATTTGGGCTCCTCTGTGGTTTTGCACATGTCTTAGGATTGTTGTTCTAGTTCTGTGCAAAGTGGCATGGGAATGTTGATCAGGATCTCACTGAATATGTACGTCATTTTGGGTAAAAAGAACAATTCTATAATATTTATTTTTATAATCCATGAGCGCATAACATCTTTCCATTTATTTGTGTTTTTCAATTTCTTTTTTGAGAGGGAGTGGGAGAGGGTAGAGGAAGAGAGAGAGAGAATGGTAAGCAGACTCCATGCCCCGCATGACATTTGACAAGAGGTTCAATTTCGTGACCCTGAGACCATTACCACGAGTTACCAAAAGTCAGATGCTTAACTGACTGAGCCCCCCAGGTTCCCCCTTTTCAATTTCTTTATCAGTGTCCTATAGTTTTCAGGGTACAGGTTTTTCATGCCTGTAGTAAAGTTTTTTCTCTGTTTTCTTAATTTCTCCTTGTGATGGTTTATTATGAGTTTGTACAAGCTAATAGCTTTTGTATCTTGATTCTGTATCCTGCAATTTCAGTGAATTTATTCGTTTCAATTTTTTTTGGCGGAGTGATGTAGAAGATTGGGAAGTCAAAACATGTTTCTACCATATCCTAGGTCACCCGCCACACCAACAGCATAGTGGTCCCCTAATATAATTGTATCACAGTGTTCCTTAGTAGTACATTGTATCTAGTGAACTATGTTCTGGTCAGGTTTGGCCTCACCATGAAGTCTGATGTGTTTTTTGCTTTTCTGGTGTATCACTGATCTGCTTGTCTTGAGGAGTAATTTAGTTCCTCTCTCTCTTTTAAATTTTAAATTAAAAGATTTTATTTATTTAGTTGACAGAGATCACAGGTAGACAGAGAGGTAGGCAGAGAGAGAGAGGAGGAGGAAGCAGGCTCCTGCTGAAGCAGAGAGCCCGATGTGGGACTCGATTCCAGGATGCTGGGATCATGACCTGAGCTGAAAGCAGACGCCTTAACCCACTGAGCCACCCAGATGCCCAAGTTCCCATGAATTTCTGATGTACAGAGTATCTGCTGTAGCAGTAGAAATAGTCTTCTGCTCTCATATTCACAAGCCATTGCTTCCCACAGCTGCCACTTCCTACAACCCACTTGTGTGTTTTTTGCTCCAAACAGGGACACCTTCCCTGGGAACTGTCATAGAGCTAACAGATGGGGAAATGATTATGGTTTCCTCATTATAGTCCAATCCAGAGGCCATGTCAACTGTTACCACCTGCCCGAGCTGTGTGACCATGACCTTTCTTGTAATTGACCTCACTGTTGCTGAGACTTCCACTCAGTCCCCAACCATGATTGATTTAAAGATCAGGAAGGACTCCAATCTGGGCAGCCTTTTCTGTAGGGCTCTGTAACTTGGTTTGTTTTCAATCTTCATTCATGTTATGTTTTGGTACTTCAATCATGACTTTGTTATTCAGTTTATAAAACATAATACTGACCATTTAAAAGATTAAAGAATATAAACAATTTTAAGTCTACACTTGTATGCCACTAGGTATGTCCCCATTTTTCTGCAAAAATCACCAGCTACCGACTCAAGAATGTTTAAATTTTGACCTAGTGAAAGTCCGTGTCTATTAAACATTAACTCCCTGTTCCCCTGTCCCCTAGGTCTGGCAACCATATCTTACTTTTTGTAGGTGAATTTGATTATTTTGGATACCTCAGACATGTAGAATCTTATTCTTTTCTGTGATTGGTTGATTACTCTTGTCATAGTGAATTGAAGGTTCATGCATACTGTGATGTGAGTCTGTACTTTAGTTCTTTGCATGACTGGCTACTGTTCCATTGTGTACACATTACTTATCCATCCTTCAGTGGACACTTTTTAAAAAAGATTTTATTTATTTTTTGAGAGAGCACGAGAGAGCATGAAAGGGGAGGTCAGAGGGAGAAACAGAGTTCCCATGGAGTTGGGAGCCTGGTGCGGGACTCGATCCCAGAACTCTGGGATCATGACCTGAGCTGAAGGCATTCACTTAACTGACTGAGCCACCCAGGGACCCTCAGTGGACTCTTTGGTCAGGTCAGCCTTTTGGCTATTCTGCACAATAACAGTGCTACGAATTTGGGGGTAATAAATACAGAGTGCCCGCTCTCAAATATTTTGGGTATATGCCCTGAGGTATAGTAATTAATCCTATCTCTGAGATTTTAAGGAGCCCCCATTCAGTTTGCCACAGCAGTTGCACAATTTTGCTTCGTTCCTTGATACCATGGAAGAACATTTCAGTTTACGGATCTACCCTATGTTGTATGTTCATTTACCCTTTGTGGCATGTTTGCATATTTTGTACCATTTTCCAGTTGTGAACAATGTTGCCGTGGATATTTATGTTGGTTTGGTTATGATTATCATTCTGGTTCTGGTTCATGCTGTGTCGATCTTGGTTAGGGTTGATGCCTATGACTTACAGTATATGGTTAGAGTTCATGGTGTATGGTTTATGGATTATGGCCTTATGGTTCTGTTGTTTAATGGTGTATGGGTTTAGGTGACATGTGGCTTTTTGTCTTAACATCCTTATGATTTGGGTGCTTTAGTGTGAGGAGGTGGGAAGAAGAGAGAATGAGTGTATTTGAGTCTGAGGGGAAAAGTCTTTGGGGAGTCAGTGGATGAGGGGATGAGCTGGTGTGTGTTTGTAGGGGAAGGCTTAGGAGGCTCAATGGGTGGTATGTGGGGAACTAGAGGGTCCAGAACTTGGAGGGTGATGGTTTAAGGGTGAGTGGGTGAGGGTTTGAGAGGTGATGGTTGAGGTGGTGAGGGGGTGATGGTATTGGGTATGTGTTTAGAGAGTTTGGGGGATGATTGCTTGTTAGTAATCACTCAACTAAAAAGCAATGGACCTAAACCCAATGAGGGTTTAGAAAATGAGGGCATAAGGAGTTAAGGTGAACGTTGAGGCATTGGACATAATGGCTAATGGGATAGGTATGGTATATGTTTAGGCTGGGATGATGGACAATCCCAAGAGATTGCGGTTGGCCTGAGGACCCATTAGGGAGAGAACTAGGCTGAATAATTAGAGCTTGTGGGTTCCAACCTAGGGGTAGAAAACCTTGAGGGAACTAGGGTTTAGGATCAAGGTACATTCTGAATACAAATCCTTTATCAGATACATGGTTTGCAAATACGTTCTCCCAGTCTGTGGCTTGTCTCTTGGTTCTTTGAACAAGGTTTTTCACGGAGTAGGAGTTTAAATTTTATAAAGTCTGTTTTACTAATTTTTCTCTTTTGTGGATTGGTTTCTGTGTTTGAATCTTAAATTTATCCACATTTTCTAGTGAATTTTGGCATGGACCATAAAGTTTCTGTCTGCAATTCATTTCCTATGGCTTCCAGTTGATTGTTCCTGAACTCTTTTTGGGGAAGTTGGGGGATATTGGGCTCCACTTTAGTTTCATCTATCAAAATATAAGGGATTCCTTGGGGCATCTGGGTGGCTCAGTAGGTCAAGCATCTGCCTTTGGCTCAGGTCATGATCCCAGGGTCCTGGGATTGAGTCCCATTTGGGGCTCCTTGCTCAGCCTGGAGTCTGCTTGTCCCTCTCCCTCTGCCCTGCTCATGCTTTCTCTCAGTCTTTCTGTCTCTCAAACAAATAAATAAAATCTTTAAAAAAATATAGAAGGCAAGTGATATGGAGCACTTTTTCATGTGTCTGTTGGCCATTTGGATGTCTTCTTTGCAGAAATGTCTGTTCATGTCCTCTGCCCATTTCTTGATTGGATTATTTGTTCTTTGGGTGTTGAGTTTGCTAAGTTCTTTATAGATTTTGGACACTAGTCCTTTATCTGATATGTCGTTTGCAAATATCTTCTCCCATTCTGTCAGTTGTCTTTTGATTTTGTTAACTGTTTCCTTTGCTGTGCAAAAGCTTTTGATCTTGATGAAGTTCCAATCGTTCATTTTTGCCCTTGATTCCCTTGCCTTTGGCGATGTTCCTAGGAAGATGTTGCTGCGACTGAGGTCGAAGAGGTTGCTGCCTGTGTTCTCCTCAAGGATTTGGATGGATTCCTTTCTCACATTGAGGTCCTTCATCCATTTTGAGTCTATTTTTGTGTGTGGTGTAAGGAAATGGTCCAATTTCATTTTTCTGCATGTGGCTGTCCAATTTTCCCAACACCATTTATTGAAGAGGCTGTCTTTTTTCCATTGGACATTCTTTCCCGCTTTGTCGAAGATTAGTTGACCATAGAGTTGAGGGTCTATTTCTGGGCTCTCTGATTCTGTTCCATTGATCTATGTGTCTGTTTTTGTGCCAGTACCATGCTGTCTTGATGATGAGAGCTTTGTAATAGAGCTTGAAGTCTGGAATTGTGATGCCACCAACTTTGGCTTTCTTTTTCAATATCCCTTTGGCTATTCGAGGTCTTTTCTGGTTCCATATAAATTTTAGAATTATTTGTTCCATTTCTTTGAAAAAGATGGATGGTACTTTGATAGGAATTGCATTAAATGTGTAGATTGCTTTAGGTAGCATAGACATTTTCACAATATTTGTTCTTCCAATCCAGGCGCATGGAACATTTTTCCATTTCTTTGTGTCTTCCTCAATTTCTTTCATGAGTACTTTATAGTTTTCTGAGTATAGATTCTTAGCCTCCCTCCTACACTGTTGGTGAGAATGCAAGCTGGTGCAACCACTCTGGAAAACAGCATGGAGGTTCCTCAAAATGCTGAAAATAGAACTGCCCTATGACCCAGCAATTGCACTACTGGGTATTTACCCTAAAGATACAAACATAGTGATCCGAAGGGGCACGTGCACCTGAATGTTTATAGCAGCAATGTCCACAATAGCCAAACTATGGAAAGAACCTAGATGTCCATCAACAGATGAATGGATCAAGAAGATGTGGTATATATACACAATGGAATACTATGCAGCCATCAAAGGAAATGAAATCTTGCCATTTGTGACAACGTGGATGGAACTAGAGCGTATCATGCTTAGTGAAATAAGTCAAGTGGAGAAATACAACTATCATATGATCTCCCTGATATGAGGAAGTGGTGATGCACCATGGGGGCTTAAGTGGGTAGAAGAAGAATAAAAGAAACAAGATGGGATTGGGAGGGAGACAAACCATAAGTGACTCTTAATCTCACAAAACAAACTGAGGGTTGCTGGGGAGAGGAGGGTTGGGAGAAGGGGGTGGGGTTATGGACATTGGCGGGGGTGTTTTGGTGAGTGCTGTGGGGTGTGTGGATCTGGAGATTCACGGACCTGTACCTCTGGGGATAAAAATATATGTTTATAAAAAATAAAAAATTAAAAAAATATATAGAAGGGATTCCGCTGGCTCCCGGGAGGGGGCGCTGTTGCCACAGACCTGTGAGCTGAAAGTGTCCTTCACAGCCTCCACCACCTGCGGGGTGCACCTGAGTCCAGGTCACTGACACGGTGTACTTGAGCGTTCAGCAGACCTCCTACACTGACCGAAAGTTTCTTTCCCAACTGGTGTCTGTGCTTTGGGGGGCAGTGGGTCCACATCCACACCGACAGAAGCCCGGCTCCCTCGAGACCCACTGTGGAGGCCTGGGGAGGATGTGGGGCTCGTCCACGTGGACAGGAGCCTGGTCTCCTCAGAACTCTCTGTGGAAGTTTCCAGAGGATGTGGGGCCTTGTCCACAGTAACAGAAGTCCAGTCCCCTCAGGACCGGTGTCTGGAGGAGAAGGTGAGGAGAAGCGGCTTCAGCGGGGACTGGTGAGGGTTTGCGTGTTTTCAGGATCCCATGGAGGAAGGGTGCGCTGGGGCTTCTGTGGTTTTGTGTGCGGTGATATGGCCTCCCCTGGGGCTGTGCTTGGGGCTATGGGATCCCCCCTTTCTGGGCTCGGATGTGCTCTGGGTCCTGCGTCCGTGTCTGTGCATCTGCGGATTCGGTTCCTGGGGCTCCTCAGATGGTCTTCAGTCAGGGTGTGGCCGCCCACCTCGGGGGTCATGCCTCTCCCTCACGTCTCAGCGCTGCAGGGTCCTTCCTGCGTCCACACCTGCTCCAGGACTGGTCTGGAGTCTGGGAGTTTGGGAGCGACAGCATGGACCCTGTAGATGACTTTGGGGATAGTAGGTGTTTTCCTGATGCGGGTTCTTCCCTGAACACAGAGTATCTCCCCATCTCTGTGGGTCTCCCTCTATGTCTGTTATCAGTGTTGCTTGGCTGTCAGAGGACAGGTCTGTCACTTCCTGGGTTCAGGGGACTCCTAGGGGTCTTGTTCTTTTGGATGTATGAGATGCAAAATAAGTTATTTTGGATGCATGAGATGCAAAATGAAATTTTTGTCTGTAGTCTCTTTCTGGTGGTTCTTTCCAGGCACGTAGAGATGCCATTGATTTGTGTATATTGAATTTGTTCCTTGCAAATTTCTTGAGTTTATTATTTCCATTTGCCTTAAACTCAAACTGCTAGTTATTTGGGCAGCAACATGGGTTTCTTTGGGAAGAGCAGAGAATGGCAGTCTGGGCTGAGCAAGTTACTGTCCCACCCCAGGCAAGTGAAAGAAACAAAGGAGAAGAACATTATTTCATGGAGAAGGAAGAAGCTGAGGGGGGGTGTGCTGGGAAGGCAAGTCCCGTGGAAAAGAAAGACAGGGGTTAGTGGTGATGCAGGAGTCTCACCGGCTGAGCTGTGGGGATGGTGATTTCTGGTAGGAGATGAACCTCCAGCTTCCCCTGTGGGGCCTGGAATGGATGAGTCTCTCCTATGGGGGATTGCAATGTGGAGTCTGTAATTGACAGTTGTTCCTGTAATTGACACTGAGCCAGGTGCCCCCTTCCAGCCTCCCATTCTGGCCTCCCCAGTCTGCTTTACTGAGGCTTCCTTTCCTGATTTTGTACAGTTCTAACCAGGTTGTGGGGGAACATTGTAGAAAACTGGAACACGAATCCCACTGCTTCTACTGCACCAGAGACACAGGGGCGCCTGATTTAATCCTCCCACAGGTGTCTTGCTAACATGTGGCCTCCTCCAAGGGCCAGTGGCCTCTCCATGGTGGGTGACCTGGATCTGGGAGGACTTGGCCTCCGTCCCGAAGTCTGATGTCCTCTCTGCTTCTGTGATGTGGTGCTAATGTGGATGTCTGGAGGAGTCATTTACTCTGTGGTGATATCAAAAATGCAGTAACTTGTCACAGCAGCACAAATACACTTTATCTCCACATCCAGAGTCCCCAGCTTTCATTTCTTTATCACATTTGTCACTTCACATGGGCTACTTCAGTGCCTTTTACCCCAAATGGACATTGTCCCATGGAACCACCATGGAACCCCCAAGTGAGGAAATCATGATGGTTCCTATGTTTGAATCCAGAACGCAGGCCCACTTCAGCTGTCACCACCTGCCCAATGGTCTGAAATGTCTTCTCCATTTGGATCCAGTTTTCTTCTTCTGGAACTTCTTCTAGGACTTTCCCTTATTTGGGTAACCTTGATGGACTTTGCCTCTTGTGAACACTGCTGCTGTGAATATTCCTGTACATTTTTGTTTGTTTGTTGAACCAGTGTTTTCAATATTGGGGGTATATAGCTAGGAATGCAACTATTGAACTGTATGGTAATTCTGCTTTGATCTACTTGAGTAAATGATGAAATGTTTTATACATAGTCTGCACCATTTTCTACAAGCAAGGTTTAAGAGTTTTGGTTTTTCAACATCCTTTTGTTATTTCTAGTTTTCTTGATCATAGTGAGTCTACAGTATAAAAGGACATAGAACTGATTTAAATTCTCATTTCCATAAAGACTAATGATGTTTAACATCTACTCATGTGCTATTCACCATTTGTATGATTTCTCTGGAGAAGGGTCTATCCAAGTCCTTTGTCCATTTTAAAAAATGGGGTTGTCTTTTTGTTGAGGAATTGTAAAAGCTCTTTACATATTCTGGGCAACAGCCTCCTAATAGATAAATAATGTACAAATATTTCTTTCCATTCTGGGGGCTGCCTTTTCACTTTCTGGATAGTATCTTCTGATGTCCAAATATTTTTAATTTTTTTTACATTGCTTTTTATAAGAGTGAGTGAGAGAGTGTGAGAGTGGATGGAGCAGAGGGAGAAGAAAAGAGAATCTTAAGCAGGCTCCACACTGAGTGTGGGGCTTGATCTCATGACCCTGAGATCATGATCTGAGCCAACATTGAGTCGGATGCTTAACTAACTGAGCTATCCAGGTGCGCAGGACAGATTTTTAATTTGAGGATATTATTTTATCTATTTTTTCTTTCCCTTCTTATGCTTTGGTGTCAGATCTTAAAGCATTGCTACACTCACGGTTATGAAGATTTATCCCCATTTGTTTCTTCTAGAGTTTATAATTTTACCTCTTACATTTAAGCCTTTAACTTATTTTGAGTTAATGTTTATATGTGGTGTGAGGTAAGGGTCCAGTTCCATTCCTCTGTACATGGATAGCCGATTATCTAGCACTCTTTGTTGAAAAGACTATTCTTTCGCCCACGTGTAATGTTGTCCACCCTTGTCGATATTCACAGGACCATAGATGAAGGGATTTATTTCTGGGCTTTCAGTTAAATCCCACTGATCTGTATGCATACTTGAAAAAATTTATTTTACTTATTTAAACAATTTTTTAAAATTTTAAATTCAATTAATTAACATAGAATGTAGTATTTATTTCAGGACATATGCATACCTTTACAACAGTATCACAATGTTTTAGTTATTAAGATTTGAACTATGGGAGTATGACCTTTCACCTCTGATTTTCTTTTTCAAGATGGTTTTGGCTATTTTGTGGTCCCTTAAAATTCACATGACTGTTAAAATTATCTTGTGCATTTCTTCCCAAAGGCCTTTGTGGAATTCCTTGGGAACACATTGAATTCCCACATTGCATTGTGTACTGCTGCCATCTTATCAATAGTATGTCTTTTCATCACCATAGGGTGTCCTCAGATTTATTTAGGTTTCCCTTATTTTCTTTCAGCAATGTTTTGTAATTTTCAGTGTGTAAGATGTATACTTTGGTGACATCTATTCCTAAGTATTTGGTCAGTGTTGATCCCTAAAATGGAATTGTTTTCTTAAATTCCTTTTAGGATGATTCATTGCTAGTGGATACAAATAAGAGATTTTTGTGTACTGATATTTTGTCCTGTAACTTTGCGGAATTAGGGAACTGGCTGTAATCATTATTTGTTGGTTCTTCAGGAAGCTCTCTATATAAGATGATGCCATCTCTGGTCTCTGAATAGACGTAGTTCTACTGTTTCCTTTTACATGTGGATTCCTTACTTCTTGCTTTCTTGTTCTGGGAAGAACTTTCAGTGCGATACTGAGTAAGGAGTGAAAGCCAGCTTGATGGACTTGTTTGTGATTTCAGAATAGGGCTGTCAGTCCTCAAAATGGAGGATGATGTTTGATTTGGGTTAGGGTAGGGTTAGGGTTGGGGTCTCCCTGTCCTCTGCTGTACAGAGCCCATTATTCTCTGGAAACCAGCAGAGTGATCTTTTCAGAACATAACCTGTGTTCCCCTCTGTGACCCACTCCCCAGCTGCCCGTCCTCTCCAGGCTCCACTCTCCCTCTGTATCCCCCTACCCCTGTGGGCCTCCCTGGTGTGTCCCACATGTGCCTTGGGCCAGACTCCAAGCCTTTCCATTCTCTCTACCCTCTGCCAGGAGCACTCTTCTCTCCCCCTGCTACATGTCTGCCTTGTTCCCCCATTGGCTGGACCTAGACTTGCCCCCTGGTGACCTGACTTGTGCCTACTGCGTGTGTGTGGCCTTGTCCCTTATTTAAATGTAGTGCCCACTTTCCCTGTGTGAGCTATTTACTAAGCTGCCAGGTATGGGGCAGACACAGGGAGATACCCTCAGCACCTGTGTGAAAAAATCAGTCTCAGGGCACCTGGGTGGCTCAATCATTAAGCATCTGCCTTCAGCTCAGGTCATGATCCCGGGGTTCTGGGATCAAACCCCGTCATGTTGGGCTCCCTGCTCAGTGGAGAGCATGCTTTTTCCTCTCCCACTCACCCTGTTTGTGTTCCCTCTCTGGCTGTCTCTCTCTGTCAGATAAATAAAACCTTAAAGAAATCAGTCTCAGAGGGGCTCACCACCCTTGCTGACAATAAAGGATCTGCTATCCCCACTGTCAGTCCCCTCAGAGAGACAAGACTTCCAACTTCTTGGGCCTAGGTAGATGTAGACCGGGACCTGGAAGCTTCCAGGATTCATGGCTGAGGCCTAAGCAAGCCCCCTGTTCTTCCAGCATTCCCCTTTGCCCTTCCCTGCCAATGGGCTGGACCTGATTCCTGATCTGGAGTATTTCGAGGGTGACCCCTCCTAGGTATAGCAGTGGTTGACTAATGGAACTTACCAGCAAGAGGCCCAGTAGCCTTTACAGGAAGACCGTTTAGGGGGTGGAGACAGCTCTATGGGGGCCAGTGACAGCCCCCTCAAAGCAAAGTGGGGCAGGAGGCCAGCCCTGCTGATTCTGGCCAGTCTGTAGGCCATAGAAAGGAGGGCTGTGCCCAAAGGTGCTCTGCTCCAGGCCGGTGGGGACAGGACCTGCAGGGGGTTGGCCAGGGGAGGGCACCTGCAGGGTTTGCCAGGGAACTCGGCACAGTGGGACTGTTTCTAACACCATCATGCTGACTGTGGGGTTGGTTTCCTGCCTCTGAAGCCTCAGGCTTCTCTTTACACATTGGGGTGATGATGGGCCCCATCTCTGGGAGTAGAAGTTAGGGAGGCCCCACAAGCAGACTTGCTCAGAACAGGCTGGGAGAGTAGCTGTTGCTTAAAGCAGCTCAGGGCCTGCCCCCATGAAGAAGGTGCACATGTCCATGGCCCCCAGCTCTGGGGTCAGGCTGCCAGCCTCTGACAGTGACCTCTTCCTGCCTGTCCCCCTTCCCTGTAGATAGGTGGTCTTCCTGGAGCTGTTCCTGCAGGGAGCACAGAAGCCCATCATGGTGGGACACAGGGTCACCTACTAGGTCCTCACCGAAGAGTGGGCAGCCAGGCCTGTATGCACCTCTGGGAGGTCTGGAGGGTGGTGGTCCTTGAGGTCCCCGGAACCCCACACCGGCAGGACGTGTCCATGCAGTGCATGGTGATGGTCAGCTGCTTCTGTGAGCAGCACTTTCTCTGTGAGGTGGTTGACCTGGTGTGTGCAGATGTGGACATGAAGGCTAGCGACCCTGTGGGCATGGAGATTCTGTCCCCCCTCTTTGGCACCCTGCTCCCAGTTTCTACTTGGTGTCCCATGAGGACTTCAGCTACCAGCACTGACCTTAGTCCCAGGCCCACTTCCCCAGGGACCAGGGCGATGTTTACTTACATGGGGGCCTATTGGGGGGGGTTGGTGGCGGAGGTTCACCAGCTGACCTTGGCCTGTCACCAGGAGGTGGTCAACATGGCTAATGGGATTGAGGTTGTGTGGCATGACCAGAGCCATTTGAACAGGTACCTGCTGGACCACAAGCCCATCGAGGTGCTATCCACGGAGGACCTGTGGGATCCGTGGTAGCTGGGCTGCCGTCCTTCCCACTGCCCCTGCCACATCATGAAGAAGCTGATTTGGGCATGCCCAAGGATTAACAAGACATTCAGGACTCATGAGAGGCTGTCCCCGGAGGACATGTGGGACCCACGGCATCTGGGTTGTTCCCTGGAGGCCCTGTGGGACCCGTGGTTGCTGGGCTGTTTCCTGGAGGACTTATGGGACCTGTGACTGCTGGGCTGTCCCCAGAGGTCCTGTGGGACCTGCAGCTCCTGGACTGTCTCCTCTAGGACCTGTAGGACCTGTGGCTGCTGGGCTATCCCCAGAGGACCTGTGGGACTTGTGCCTCCTGAGCTGTCCCCTGGAGGACCTGTGGGACCCATGGTAGCTGAGCTGCCCACCCCCCCCCCTTCATGAAGAAGCTGATATTCAGACCATGCCCAAGAATCTGCAGGACATCCAGGACTCATGAGGGGCTGTCCCGTCTCCATCAGGGGGTGCTGTCCTGAGCAGAGCTGTCAGACCAGGTTCTTACTTCTGTTCCCTCAAGGGAGACCATGGACCCAGCACTGCCCGCATGGGTATGTCCAGGGCCCCCAGCTGCACCCGCACACAGGAAGACTGCCTCAGGACACAAGGTCCTCTCTTTGTGGTCACTACATTCTGATAACTTCTAGGTCATTTGCAGCTGGGGTTGGCTCAAGTTTTATGCAGATGTTTTTCTGTGTCAATGCTGAGCAACCATCTTTAAAAAGAACAATCGAGGGAAAGGTTTTTCTCCCTGAGCAGCCCAGCAGCAGCTGTGAAGCCGGCTGTGGGCCCTGACTAGGTCTTCCCTCCCAGACCCTGCACCTCGCCATGGCCATGGGGCTTCAGAGCGAGGGGTGTGCCGAGCCGCCTCTCAGACCTCCAGTCCTCTGACTGCCAGAGGCTGTGGCCATGGCTGCTAGCTCAGCCTCCAGGAACACGGAGCCCTCTGGGTTATGTATAGTTTCTGCCTTTGTTTTAATTTTTGTTTTTTAAATTTAAGTTAATTTTTAAAATTTACATTCATTAGCCAACATCTAGTACATCAGTAGATTTTAATGTAGTGTTCAGTGATTCGTTAGTTGCCTGTAACACCACATGTGCCTTCTTTAATACCTGTCACCCAGCTACACTATCCCCCTGCCCCCTCCCTTCTCTAACTCTCAGTTTGGTTCCTGGAGTCCACAGTCTCTCACGGTTTGTTTCCCTCTCTGATTTCTTCCCATTCAGTTTTCCCTTCCTTCCCTTGTCCTCCACTCTATTCATTATGTTTCACATATGAGTGAAACCATATGATAATTGTCTTTCTCTGCTGGAATTATTTCACTTAGCATAATCTCCTCCAGTCCCACTCATGTCGATGCAAATGGTGGGTATTCATCCTTTCTTATGGATAAAGAATATTCCATTGTATACATAGATCACATCTTCTTTATCTGTTCATCTGGCGAAGGACATCCAGGCTCTTTCCACAATTTAGCTATTGTGGACATTGCTGCTGTGCTTCTTTTCACTAAATCTATATAATTGGGGTAAATACCCAGGAGTGCAACTGCTGGGTCATAGGGTAGCTCTATTTTCAACTTACTGAGGAACCTCCATGCTGTTTGCCAAAGTGACTGCACCAGCTTGCATTCCCACCAACAGTGTAAGAAGGTTCCCTTTTCTGCACAACCTCGCCAATGCTTGTTGTTTCCTGTCTTGTTAATTTTAGCCATTCTAACTGGTGTAAGGTGGTATCTCATTATAGTGTTGATTTGTATTCCCCTCATGTGAAAAGATATTGAGCACTTCTTTATGTGTCTGTTAGCCATTTGGATGTCTTCTTTGGAGAAATGTCTGTTCATGTCTTTGGCCTATTTCTTGATTGGATTATTTGTTCTGTGGGTGTTGAGTTTGGTAAGTTCTTTCTAGATTTTGGATACTAGCCCTTCATCTGATATGTCATTTGAAAATATCTTCTCTCATTCTGTTTGTTGTCTTTTGGTTTTGTTGACTATTTCCTTTGCTCTGCAAAAGCTTTGTATCTTGATGAAATCCCAACAGTTCATTTTTGCTTTTGTTTCCCTCACCTTTGAAGACGTGTCTATCAAGGAATTGCTGTGGTTGAGGTCAAAGAAGTTGCTACCTCTGTTCTCCTCAATCTCCTCAACCTCATCCAACAGGATTTAGATGAATTCCTGTCTCCCACTGAGGTCTTTAATCCATTTGGAGTCTATTTTTTGTGTATTATATGAGGAAATGGTCCAGTTTCATTATTCTGCATATGGCTGTCCCGTGTTCCCAGAACCATTTATTGAAGACACTTTTGTTTTCTCACTGGATATTCTTTCCTGCTTTGAGGAAGATTAGTTGACCCTAGAGTTGAGGGTCCATATCTGAGTGTTCTATTCTGTTTCATTGATCTGTGTGTCTGTTTTTGTACCAGTACCATACAGTCTTGATGATTATAGCTTTGTCATAGAGCTTGAAGTCTGCAAGTGGGTTGCCACCATCTTTGGTTTTCTTTTTCAGCATCCCTTTGGTTATTTGGGGTCTTTTCTGCTTCCATACCAATTTGGGGATTATTTATTCCAGGTCTGTAAAAAATGTGGATGGTATTTAATAGGGATTTCTGTGGATTCTTCTAGGTAGCGTTGACATATTCATAATATTTGTTTTTCCAACCCATGAGCATGGGACTTTTTTCCATTTCTTTGTGTCTTCCTCCATTTCTTTTATGACTATTGTATAGTTTTCTGAGTACAGATCCTTTGCCTCTTTGGTTAGATGGACTCCTAAGTATCTTATTGTTTTGGGTAGAATTATACATGGGATGGACTCCTTAATTTCTCTTTCTTCTGTCGTATTGTTGCTGTAGACAAATGCCACCAATTTCTCTGCATTGACTTTATATCCTGCCACTTTATGGAATTCCTGGATGAGTTCTAGCAATTTGGGGTTGGAGTTATTTGGATTTTCCACGGAAAGTATCCTGTTATCGGCAAAGGGTGAGGGTTTGACTTCTTCTTTGCCAATTTGGATGCCTTTTATTTCTTTTTGTTGTCTGATGGCTGAGGCTAGGAATTCTAGCACTATGTTGAACAACAGTGATGAGAAAGGGCATCTGTGTCATGTTCCTGACTCGAAGGGAAAAGCTCTCAGTTGTTCCCCATTGGAAATGACAGTCTGTGTGGGTTTCCCATAGATGGCATTTATGATGTTGATGTACCCTCTATCCCTCCACGGTGAAGAGTTTTGATCAAGAAGGGATGCATTAATTTGTCAAATGCTTTTTCTGCATCTATTGAGTGGATCCTATGGTTCTTGCTCTTTCTTCTATTAAGGTAGTGGGTGCCATGGATTAATTTGCAGTTGTTGAACCACCCTTGCAGGCCAGGAATAAATTCAATTTGGTCATGGTGAATCATCCTTTTAATGTATTGTTGAGTCCTATTGACTAGTATGTTGGTGAGAATTTTTGCATTCATACTCATCAGAGATAGTGGTCCGAAATTCTTTTGTGGGTGGGGTCTTTGGTTTAGGGATGAGGCCTATGCTGGCCTCATGCTGGTTTGGAAGTTTTCCTTTCAGTCTATTTTTTGGAAAGGTTTCAGAAAAGAGTTATTAAATCTTCTTTAAATGTTTGGTAGAATTATCCTAGGAAACCATCTGACACTGGACTCTTGTTTCCTGGGAGATTTTTGATGACTTCTGCAATTTCCTTGATGATTATGGATCTCTTCAGGGTTCCTTTTCTTCCCAGTTTAGTTTTGGTCATTTCTATGTTTCTGGGAATGCATCCATTTCTTCGAGACTGTCTGATTTGTTGATATAGAATTGCCATTCTATGTTCTTATACTTGTTTGTATTTCTTTGGTGTTGGGTATGACCTCTCCTTCTTGATTCATGATTTTATTGATTTGGGTCCTTTCTCTTTTCTTTTGGAGAAGTCTGGCCAGGGGTGTATCAATCTTATTAGTTCTTTCAAAAGAACCAGCTCCTAGATTTGTTGATTTGTTCTACTGTTCTTTTGGTTTCTACTTCATTGATTTCTGCTCTAATCTTTATTATTTCTCCTCTTCTTCTGGGTTTAGGCTTTCTAGGCTGCTCCTTCTCCATCTCCTTTAGGTGTGGGGTTAGATTGTATATTTGAGACCTTTCTTGGTTCTTGAGAAAGGCTTGTAGTGCTATATATTCCCCTCGTAGGACTGCCTTTGCTGCATCACAAAGATAATAAACAGTTGTGTTTTTATTCTCAGGTGTTTCCATGAATTTTTAAAATTCATCTTGATTTGACTGGCTGACCCATTCATTCTTTAGTAGGATGCTCTCTAGCCTCCATGAATTTGAGTTCATTCCAACTTTCCTCTTGTGATTGAGTTCCATTTTCAAAGCACTGTGGTCTGAAAATATGCAGGGAATGATCCCAGTCTTTTGAGAATGAACACAGCAGCATCCCAATCTCTGGCCCCAGAGCTGAGAGCTCAGGGCCCCACTCCTCAGTGCACCCTCACAGAAAAGCAGTAAATCCTTCATGTCTCCCTGGTCTCTGACTGCACTCTGTGCTCACCAGACCTGTGACCAAGCATTTCTATCTCTGGCCATGACCCTGTTTGGAGTCTCCAAAACCAGCAGACTCCTACAGCATGCTCAGACACCACTCCTCCTGGTGGGGGAAGGGGTTCTCCCCAGTTGGGTCACTTCTTGGGCCCGTTCTCAAAGAGCAGTGGCCAGACTGTGCTGTGGATCATAGTCTATGGCAATCTCCAACTTAGAGCCCACTCCTGGGCTCACTCTTTGCAGCCAGCTTCCCTGCTCCAACACCTGGGAGCTCCACTGCCCTCAAGCTCCCCTTGAGGGTCCCAGGTCCAAGGGTCCCAGGAAGACCCTGAGGATCCTGAGACCACACTGTCCCATTGAGAGTATCACTCTGTTTAGCCCCAGAGTGACATCCTTCACCAGAGGAGACTTCTAAAAGTTCCGATTTTGTGCTCTTCTGTCCCCAGCACTTGGCGGTAGCCAGCCGACAGAGGCTCCCTCCCCCTCACAGTGTATATTCCTGGCTATAGACTTAGACTCACTTTTCTGTACCTTCCACCTTGTGGAAAGTGGTAACTTTTCTGTTTATAGAGTTGCAACTATTCTTTCCTTGGATTTCTGCTTGAGTTTGCAGGTGTTTAGAATGGTTTGATAGGTCTCTAGCTACATTCCTTGTGCCAGATGAAATGAAGGTGTCCTACTCCTCAGCCATCTTGGACTCTTTCTCTCTCTTCTTTCTCCAGATTGTTTTAGGTATTTGGGGTCTTTTGTGATTCTATACACATTTTAGGACTATATTCTATTTCTTTGAGTAATGCCATTGGAATTCAGATAGAGATTTCATCACATCTGTAGATTGCTTTGGATATGGCTGACATGTTAACGTTATTAATTCTTCCAGTTAATGAGCATGGCATATGCTTCCATTTATTTGTGTCATCTTCCAAATCTTTGGACCATACATTCACCCACCAACACACACATGTTTTTCCTTCCTTTTCTGCCTGTGTTCAGTATACCAAGTCTTTCTCATTCTTGGTTACTTTTATTCTTAGATTTTTTTTTTTTTTACTTGATGCAATTGTCAATGGCATTGCTTTCTTAATTTCTTTTTGTGAAATTTTGTCATCATTGTGTAGAAATACAAGTTGGGGCACTTGGGTGGCTCAGTCAGTTAAGTGTCCACCTTCAGGTCAGGTCATGACCCTCGGGTTCTTGAAGGCAGCTATGCTAACCACTATACCACCAATGCTCCGGCGATCCTCGGGTTCTGGGAATAAGCCTGGCATTGGACTCCCTGCTCAGCATGGAGTCTGCTTTTCCCTGACCCTTTGCTGCTCCCCCTACTTATGCCCTCTCTCTGTGTGTGTGTCAAATAAATACATTCTTTTTTAAAAAAGTAATGCAACAGGTGTCTTTATCTTGACTTTTTATCCTGCAGCTTTACTGAATTTATTTATTCTAGTGTGTGTGTGTGTGTGTGTGTGTGTGTGTGTGTACTCTTTAGGGATTTCTATATATAGTTTCATGTCATCTGCAAATAATGACCATTTTCTCTTTCTGTTTAGATTTCATATCTTTTTACATTTTTTAAATTTTCTATTTTTGTCTAAATGGTTTGGGGCTTTCAATACCATGTTGAATGAAAGTGGTAAGAATGGGCATCTTCATCTTCTTCTTGATGTAGTGGAAAAGTTTCAGCATTTCACCCTCGAGTGTAATGTCAGTTGTGGGCTTATCATATAGGCCTTTGTTTGGTTGAAGTATGTTCTCTCAGTACCCAGATGGTTTAGAGTCTTTATCATAAATGCACATTGAATCTTGTCAAGTGATCTTTCTGCATCTATTGTAACAATCCTAGGATTTTTATCTTTTATTTTGTTAAAGCGATGTATCCCATTGGTGGATGTGCAGATGTGGAATCATCCTTGCATCCCTGGAATAAATCCCACTGAGTCGTGTTGTGTGACTCTCCAGATGGATTGTTGAATTAATGTTGCCAAGAATTTGTTGAGGATTTTTACATCTCTGTTCATGAGGGATTTTGGCCTTTCCTTTTCTTGTTGTGTCCTTGTCTTGTTTTGGTAGCAGGGTAATGCTACCAAACTGAGTTTATAAACTGAGTTTGGACATATGTCCTTCTCTCCTTTTTTAAACACAGTTTGGGAAGAGTTGGTATTAATTATTCTTCTACCATCTGGTTAGAACTCCTCAGTGAAACTGTCTGGTCTTGGGCATTTGTTTTTTGGGAGGATTTGATTATCAAATCAATCTTTTTACTAGTGATCAGGCTGTTCAGACTTTCTTTTTCCTTCCTTTTTCCTTGAATTTCATGGTTCATTCTGGGAACTTATTATTCTGTATTGTCCAAGGTCTTGGCTTCTACTTGCTCATAGTACTCTCTAATGATCCTTTGTATTTTTGTGGTATTCATTTCAATAGTTCATGTTTCTTTCTTTTTTAAAATATTTTATTTATTTATTTGACATACAGAGATCACAAGTAGATGGAGAGGCAGGCAGAGAGAGAGAGAGAAGGAAGCAGGTTCCCTGCTGAGCAGAGACGCCGATGTGGGGCTCAATCCCAGGATGCTGGGAACATGACCTGAGCTGAAGGCAGAGGCTTTAACCCATGAACCACCCAGGCGTCCCATGTTTCTTTCTTTTTTTTAACGTTTTTCACTTTTTAAATTTAAATTCAGTTATCCAACATACAGTTTTTGATGCAATGGTTAATGATTCATTAGCTGCATATAACACCCATGTGTCCCCTCCTTAATATCCATCACCCACTTGCCCTGCCCCCTACCTACCTCTCCTCTACTTTATTTCCTATGATTTAGAGTCTCTCATGGTTTGTCTCCCTCTCTGATTTCTTCCCATTCAGTTTTCCCTCCCTTCCCCTGTGGTCCTCTACACTATTCCTTGTGTTCCACAGATGAGTGAAATCATATGAATTTGTTGTTTTCTGCTTGACTGATTTCTTTTAGCATAATCCCTTCCAGTTCCATCCATGTCGATGCAAATGCTGGGTTTTCTTCCCTTCTGATGGCTGAGTCCTATTCTATGGTATGTATGTGCCACATCTTCCTTATCCATTCCTCTGTTGAATGACATCTCAGCTCTGTCTACAGTTCGGCTCCTGTGAATATTGCTGCTATGAACATTGGGGTGCATGTGTCCCTTTTTAAAGCCATATCTGTATCTTTGGAGTAAATACCCAGTAGTGCAATAGCTAGGTCGTAGGATAGCTCTATCTTTACTTTTTTTTTTAAGATTTTATTTATTTATTTGACAGAAAGATCACAAGTACAGAGAGGCAGGCAGAGAGAGAAGAGGAAGACCTGAGCCGAAGGCAGAGGCTCAACCCACTGAGCCACCCAGGCGCCCCTATTTTTACTTTTTGAGGAACCTCCATGCTGTTTTCCAGAGTGACTGCACCAGCAGTGTAAGTGGGTTCCCACCAACAGTGGGAACATTCTCACCAACACTTGTTTTCTGTTTTGTTAATTTTAGCCATTCTAACTGCTGGAAGGTGGTATCTCATTGTGGTTTTGAATGCTCTAATGGCAAGTGATGTCGAGCATTTTTTTCATGGTCAGTTAGCCATTTGGATGTCTTCTTTGCAGAATTGTCTCTTCCTGTCTTCTGCCCATTTCCTGAGTGGATTCTCTGTTTCTTAGGTGTTGAGTTTGAGGAGTTCTTTGGTGATCTTGGATACCAGACCTTTATCTGTCATGCCATTTGCAAATATCTTCTCCCATTCTATAGGTTGCCTTTTAGTTTGTTTTTTTTTTTTTTTTTTTTTTTTTTAAAGATTTTATTTATTTATTTGACAGAGAGAAATCACAGAGAGAAATCACAAGTAGACGGAGAGGCAGGTAGAGAGAGAGGAAGGGAAGCAGGCTCCCTGCTGAGCACAGAGCCCGATGCGGGACTCGATCCCAGGACCCTGAGATCATGACCTGAGCCGAAGGCAGCGGCTTAACCCACTGAGCCACCCAGGCGCCCTGCCTTTTAGTTTTGTTCACTGTTTCCTTTGCTGTGCAGAAGCTTTTTATCTTGATGAAATCCCAATAGTTCATTTTTGCTTTTGTTTCCCTGGCTTTTAGAGACATGTCTTGCAAGAAGTTGCAGTGTTCAAGTTCCAAGAGATCACTGCCTGTCCTCTCCTCTAGGATTTTGATGTGAGAAAGGAATCAATTATCTTTCTTTCCTGATGTGTTTGGGTCCTCTCTCTTTCTTGGTGAACCTAGCCAAAAGTTCATCAGTTTTATTTATCTTTCCAAAAAAGGCAGCTCATATTTTCATTGATCTTTCAACTTTTTTTTTTGTCGCCCTTGGATTTATTTCCATATTCCTTTTTGTTATTTCCTTATTTCTACTGTTATGGGGCTTTGCTTTTTTTTTTCTTCCCACTTCTTTCCCATGTAAAATTAGGTTGGTTATTGGAGAGCTTTCAGGTGAATCGATGAAGACCTGAATTTCTATGAAATTCCCTCTTAGAACTACTTTTGCTGTATCCTTTAAGTTTTCATAGGTTCCATTTTTCATTAGTCTCAAGGTACTTTTAAAATTTCTTTTGATTTCTTCTTTGACCATGGGCTGTTTAATGGCATGTTGTTAAATCTCTACATAATTCTGAGTGTTCCATTTTCTTCTTGTGACTGATTTCTATTTTCACAACATTTCATTAGGACAAAATTTGAAAGACAGTGAAGGGAGCTTTCAGTTTAATGGTTAGTTTCCCATTTTTGTTTTTGTTTTTGTTTTTCCTGAAGAAAGACCACATGTTGTGTGGAGACAGAGGAACATTTTGTGAGATTGGAGTGTGGGGTTAGAATTACTGACTACTACCATACAGGCTGTGTACCACTGTTCACACTGTAGCCCTGAGGGGCTAGAAACATTTTCCAGGAGGTACAGGGTGGCCTTCTCTAACAGAAAGTTGCCATGTGGGTTCATGGCATGGCCCCAAGTCAACAACCAGTATGTATGGTAAATTGGGGTATCAGACCCCAATTTTCTGTTGGAAGTGAGAGAAACAGGGCATGGTGTGCTTCATGATAATAGCTGAGGTCCTGAGTGACCCACTGGTTATTGTTGGGAGGTGGGGTAGTAGAGCCAGTGGATCTATCTCATTATATCCTATGGAACTCAGGGACACCCTCCTACCTTTTGAGTTGTGTGGAGAGACAGGTAGACAGCTGTCTCTGGTCAAGCACAATGTTGAACTGGTAATGGCAGTGTGTGGGGGAGCCACTCCTTCAATTTCATACAAACTGACTGGGGTCTGAGACTGAGTCCTACCAGCATCATGGGGAGAGGAGGGTGGTGATGATGCACATGTCCTAGGGTCCTAGGATCCCTTGGGGGCTGAGTTGAGGGCAGGGTATTGCAGTGTGTCAGGCTCCAGGTTTGTGGCCAGGGGAGCTGCTGAAGGTTGGGGTGGCCTCAGGGAGGCATCCAGGTTTCTGCCGCTCTGAGTGTACTGTGAGGCTCCAAATGGCACAGTTTCCTCCTGGGTGGTAGGCGGAGTTCTCGGGTCTGGCTCAGGGGTGCCCAATCTGGAGGGCTTGGGGGCCAGGCCTCTTGGGATGGAAGCCTGAGAACCCAACCGAGAGTTAGGGTTAGGGCCTAAGGGCATGGCAGGCCCTATTTGCCGGTGCTGAGGTGGGATCCCAGGGGCGCTGAGTTGAGGACGCTGGTCACATGGTGTCTCAGGCTCTGGGTTGGCCACTGCCAAAGGTAGGGGTGACCTCAGGGAGGCATGCATGTTTCTCCCAGTCTGAGGGTTCTGTGCAGCTCAAAATGGCACAGTTTCCATCCGGGTGGCAGGCAGACTCCTGGGCTATGGCTCTGGGGTCCCCAATCTGGAGGGCTTGGGGGATAGGCCCCTGGGAATGGAAGTCTGAAAACCCAACCTAGTGTTAGTGTTAGGGCATGGCAGGCCTGATCTGATGGCACTGAGACGGGCACCCCAGAAGGCTGAGTAGAGTGAGGGGTTTGTCACGTGTTTAGCTGGCTTTTAGAGCACTTTCTCATAAGTTTTGGGCCATGACCACTCAGGACCTCGGGACAGGCCCCTAAAGGCCTCTCCAGCCAGAATGAGTTTGCTGGGGTTTTCTGGCCAATTATTATAAGCTTTCTGCCCAAATTGATATCACTTTGAGCAGAAAACTCATGAAAATGGCCCGTGTTCAGTGGTGATTTGGGCCGTTTGGGTGCCCGTGGTCTCGAATGCTTTCTCGGTGGTGCATGTTGCAACCATCCAGGATCTCGAGCTGGGGACACATGGCCCCAGTGAGGGCCCCAGCTGAGGGGAACTTTCTGGGAGCCAAGTTGAGGGAGGGACTTAGGCTAACATCAGGCTCCATGTTGGTGGCCTGGTGGGGCACTAAAGATGGGGGTGGCCTTGGGGGGGCATGCAGGTTTCTCCCACTCTGAGGGTTTTGTGCAGCTCCAAACAGCATGTTTTCCTCCTGGGTGGCAGGCTGAGTCCTGATGTGTGGCTCAGGGATCCCCAATCTGGAGGCCTTGGGGGCCAGGCCTCTTGAGACTAAAGCCTGAAAACCCAACCTTCAGTTAGTGATAGAGCCTAGGGCAATGGCAGGTCTGATCTGCCGGCACTGAGGTGGGATCCCTGGGGGTCTGATTTGAGGACAGCAGGGATGCGGTGCGTCTGGATCTGGGTTGGTGGTCAGACGGGGCCACCGATTTTGGGGGTGGCCTCAGGGAGGCATGCAGGCTTCTCCTGGTCTGAGGGTTCTGCGCAGCTCCAAATGGCACAGTTTTCATCTGGGTGGTAGGAGGACTCCTGATATTTGGCTCTGGGGTCCCCAATCTGGAGGGCTTGTGGGATAGTCCCCTGGGTTTGGAAGCGGGAAAACCCAGCCTAGGGTTTGAGTTAGGGCCTAGGGCATGGCATTCCTGATCTGCCAGTGCTGCGAGCAGCACTGTGGGGTGCTGAGTAGAGGGAGTGTTTGCCACACGTGTGCCTGACTTGTAGAGCGCTTTCTTGCCACGACCACTGGGGACTTTGGACCAGGCCCAGGTGGTTCCCCTGAAGGCCTGCACAGCCAAAAGGGTGTTCACCAGGGGTTTCTAGCCCACTCTCACAAGGTTTCTGACCAAATTGACAACAGTTTGGGCAGAAAGCTTGTGAGCATTGGCCGTGTAGGCCAGCAATTTGGGCCACACTCGTGCCCGCTCTTTAGAGGGCTTTTTTGCTAGGTGTGTGTGGCGGTCATCTGAGAACAGTGGCCAGGAACACGTGGCTCCTGTGAGCACGCCAGCTGAGGGGAGCTTTCCAGGGGCAGAGTTGAGGGAGGGGGTCAGGCTGAGCGTCAGGCTGTGTGTTGGTGGCCTGGTGTGGTGCTGAATGTGGTGGTGGCCTCAGGGGTGGAGGCAGGTTTTTCCTGCTCTGAGGATTTTGTGCTGTTCCAGATGACATGCATTCCTCCTGGGTGGCAGGTGGAGTCCTGCAGTGTGCCTCAGGGGTCCCCAGTCAGGAGGGCATGGGGGCCAGGCCTCTTGGGATGAAAACCTAGAGTTCATGTTAGGGCGTAGGGGCATTGCAGGCCTGATCTGTCCATCCTGAGGCAGGATTACTGGGGGTCTGAGTTGAGGATAGGGGTCACATGGTGCAACAGGCTCTGGGTTGGTGGCTAGGGGGGTGCCAAGTTTGGGGGTGGCCTCAGAGAGGTATGTAGTTTTCTCCCAGTCTGTGGGTTCTGCACAGCTCCAAACAGCACAGTTTCCATCTGGGTGGCAGGTGGACTCCTGGCAGGTGTCTCCTGGGTCCCCAATGTGGAGGGCTTGGGGGACAGGCGTCTGGAAATGGAAGTCTGAAAACCCAACCTAGGGTTAGGGCCTTGGGGCGTGGCAGGCCCGACCATCCAGCGCTGAGACCGGCATCCCAGGGGGCTGATAAGAGGCAGGGTTTGGGCCATGCATGAGCCTTGCTTTCAGAGCCCTTTCTAGAAGGGTTTAGGCCGAGAACACTCAGAATCAAGCCAGGCCCAGGCAGCTCCCCGAAGGCCCATGCAGCCAGAAGGGCATTCGCCATGTATTTCTGGCTGATTCTCATGTCTCATGACATGTGTTTGGGCAGAAAGCTCATGAGAATTGGCCGGTGTTGTGCAGCGATTTGGGCTACACTTGTGCCTGCTGTTTAGAGCATTTTCTTGGTAGGTGCATGTGGTGGCCATCTGGGAACTCGGGCTGGGGACACGCATCTCCCGTGAGGGCCCCCGCTGCCACGAGGGGAGCTTTCTGGGGGCAGAGTTGAGAGAAGGGCTCAGGCTGAGAGTCAGTCTACGTGTTGGTGGCATGGTGAGGCGTCGAAGGTGGGGGTGGCTGGGGGCAGTGTGCAGGTTTCTCCCATTCTGAGGGTTTTGCACAGCTCCGAATGGGACAGTTTCCTCCTGAATGACAGGCTGTTTCATGTGGTGTGACTCAGGCATTCCCAATCTGGAGGGCTTGGGGTCCAGGCCTCTTGGGACGGAATTCTGAAACCCCGAGCTAGAATTCTTGTTAGGTCCTAGGGGCATGGCAGGCCTGATCTGCTGGTGCTGAGGCAGGATCCCCGGGAGTCTGAGTTGAGAGGGGTTGTTATATGCTGCATCAGGCTCCGGGTTGGTGACCAGGTGGGGTTGTCGAATTTGGGGGTGGCCTCAGGGAGGCATGCATGTTTCTCTCAGTCTGAGGGTTCTACGCGGCCTCAAACGGTAGTTTCCATCTGGTTGGTAGGTGGACTCCTGGGTTTGTGGCTCTGGGGTCCCCAATATGGAAGGCTTGGGGACAGGCCTCTTGGGATGGAAGCCTGAAAACCCAACCTAGAGATTGGTTTATGGCCTAGGGGCCAGGTAGTCCCGAACTGCCAGCACTGAGACTGGCATCCCTGGGGGCTGATTAAAGGGAGGGATTGGCCACATGTACCCCTGGCTCTTAGAGTGCTATCTCTAAAGGCTCTAGCTGTAACCACTCGGGACCTTGGGCCAGGCCCAGGCAACTCCCCTGAAGGCCTGTACAGGTGGAAGGGAGTTTGCCGGGGGTTTCTGGCCAATTCTCACAAACTTTCTGCCCAAATCAACTTGATTTGGACAGAAATATTGTGAGAAATGGCTGGAGATGGGTGGTGATTTGGGCCACACTCATCCCCACTGTTTAGAGCACTTTCTTGCAAGGTGCGTGTGACAGCCGTCTGGGAACTCACACTGGGCACACGCAGCTTTCATGTGGGCCCCAGCTGGGGGAATCTCTCCAAGGGCAGAGTTGAGGGAGGGGCTTGGGCTAAGCATCAGACTCCATATCTGTTGCCTTGTAGGACGATGAAGGCGGTGGTGGCCTCAGGGTTGCTGCAGGTTTCTCTAGCTCTGAAGGTTTTGTGCAGCTCCCAATGCCACAGTTTCCTCCTGAGTGGCAGTTGGAGTTCTACAGTGTGGCTCAGGGGTCCCCAATATGGAGGGCTTGGGGGACAGTCTCCTGGTGTTGGAACCCTGAAAACCCAACTTAGGGTTTGGGTTAGGGCTTTGGGCACAGCAGGTGTTATCTTCCAGCACTGAGACTGGCATCCCAGGGGCTTGATAAGAAGGAAGGTTTGGCCAGACATGCGCCTAGCTTTTAGGGCACTTTCTAGCAGGGTTTGGGCCCGATCTGCCCGTGGTGAGACTGGTACCCTGGGGACTGATGAGTAGGAGTGTTTGTCCATGTGTGCATGTGGCTTTTAGAGCACTCTCTCGCAGGTTTTGGGCCATGTCCACTAGAGGCCTCAGGCGAGACCCAGGCAGCTCCCTGGAGGCCCATGCAGCCAGAAGGGAATTTGCTGGGGAATTCTGGTCAATACTCAAGAGCTTTCTGCCCAAATAGACATTTGGGTAGCAATTTGGGCCACACTTGCACCTGCTGTTTAGAGCACTTTCTCTCTAGGTGTGTGTGGTGGCCTTCCAGGAACTTGGGCCAGGGACATGCAGTTCCTGTGAGTGCCCTAGCTAAGGGGAACTTTCTGGGTGCAGAGTTAAAGGAAGGGCTCAGGTTGAGCTTCAGGCTGCATATCAGTGGCCTTTTGGGGGCACCGAAGGTGGAGATGGCCTCAGGGTGGGGCGGGGGGGTCATGCAGGTTTCTCCCACTCTCAGGGTTTTGCGCAGCTCCAAATGGCATGGTTTCCTCCTGGGTGGCAAGCAGAGTCCTGAGGTGTCACTCAGGCATCCACAGTCTGGAGGGCTTGGGTGCCATGCCTCTTGGGGTGGAAGCTTGGAAACCCAACCTAGAGTTGGTGTTGGGGCCTGTGGACATTGTAGGTTCAATTTACTGGTGCTGAGGCAGGATCACCAGGTGTCTCAGTTGAGGACAGGTGTCACGTTGTGCGTCAGGCTCCAGTTTGGTGGCCGGGGGTTGCACAGTATTTGGGGGTGGGCCTCGGGTACGCATGCAGGTTTCTCCTGGTCTGAGCGTATTTCACAGCTCCAAATGGCACAGTTTCCATCTGGGTGGCAGCAGACTCCTGGGGTGTGGCTCCAGGGTCCCCAGTCTAGAGGGCTTGTGGGATGGGCTGCTGGGGAAGAAGTGGGAAAACCCAACCTAGGGTTTGGTTGAGGTATTTGGGGCATTACTGGCCTGATCTGCCAGCGCCTGGATTTTAGAGCGCCCTCTCGCAGGGTTGGTGTCGTGGCCACTTGGAGCCTCGGGCCAGGCATAGTTGGCTCACCTGAAGGCCCGTGCAGCCGGCAGGGAGTTTGCCGGGGGTTTTCCAGCTAATTCTTATGAGATTTCTTCCCAAACCAACATTGATTTCAGCAGAAAGCTTGTGAGAATTGGCCTGAGTTGGGCTGCGATTTGCCAGACTCACACCTGTTGTTGAGAGTGCTTTTTGCTAGGTGCGTGTTCTGGTCATCCGGGAACTCGGGTTGGGGACATGCATCTCCCATGAAGGCCCCACTGAGGCACTCTTTCCAGGAGCAGAGTTGATGGAGGGGCTCAGGCTGAGCCTCAGGCTGTGAGTTGGTGGCCTTGTGGGATGTCAAGGTGGGGGTGGCTGCTGGGGTGCATGCAGGTTTCTCCAGTTCTGAAGGTTTTGTGCATCTCCAGATGGCATGGTTTCCTACTGGGTGGCAGGTGGAATCTTGTGGTGTGGCTCAGGGGTCCCTAATCTGGAGAGCTTGGGGGACCCCTGGGGACGGAATCCTGAAAACCCAACTTAGGGTTTGGGCTAGGGCCTAGGGGCATGGCAGGCCCAATCTTCCAGCACTGAGACCGGCATCCCAGGGAGCTGATAAAAGGGAGGGTTTCGCCACACATGCACCTGGCTTTTAGGACACTTTCTAGCAGGGTTCAGGGCCCAACCACTCAGGAACTTGTGATAAGCCCAGGCGGCTCCTGTGAAGGCTCCTGCAGCTGGAAGGATTTTGCTTGGGGTTTCCAGACAATTCTCATGAGCTTTCTGCCCAAATATGGGCAGATTGATATGGGCAGAAAGCCTGTGAGAATTGGCCAGTGTTGGGTGGTTATTTGGGCCATGTTCGCACCCAATGTTTAGAGCACTATCTCACTAGGTCCGTGTGCTGTTCATCTGGGAACTCGGGCCGGGCACATGCAGCTCCCCTGAGGGCCCCAGCTGATGGGAGCATTCCAGTGGCTGAGTTGAGGGAGGGGCTCAGACTGAGCGTCAGGCTGTGCATCAGTGGCCTTGTGGGGCACCAAATGTGTGGGTTGCCTCAGGGTGGCATGCAAGTTCTCCCACTCTGAGGGTTTTGCGCAGCTCCAAATGGCACAGTTTCCTCCTGGGTGGCAGGTTCAGTACTGTGGTGTGGTTCAGGGGTCCACAATCTGGAGGGCTTGGCGGGCCAGGCCTCTTGGGACGGAAGCCTGAGAATCCAACCTATATTTCATTTTAGGGTCAAGGGGCATATCAGGCTCGATCTGCTGGCTCTGAGACAGGCTCCCAGGGTCTGAGTTGAGGACTGGGTTAATGCAGTGCATTAGGCTCTGGGTTGGTGGCCAGGGGGGCCTCTGGAGGTGGGAGTCATCTCAGGTAGGCTTGGAGGTTCCTCTCAGCCTGAGGGCTTTGCACAGCTCCAAATGGCACAGTTTCCATCTGGGTGACAGGCGGACTCCTGGAGTGTGGCTCCAGGGTCCCCAATCTTGAGGCCTTGGGGGACTGGACCCAGGGGACGGAAGCCTGAAAACCCAACTTAGATTTCAAGTTAGGGCAGAGGGACATGGCAGGTGCGATCTGCCAGCGAGGAGACCGGTACCCTGGGAGCTGATTAGTGGTAGGGTTTGGCCATGTGTGAGCTTGGGTTTTAGAGCACTTCTTGCAGGGTTCTGTCCAACCACTTGGGCACTCAGGCCAGGCCCAGGAGGTTGCCCAGAAGGCCAACACAGCCAGAGGAGATTTCACCTGGGGATTCTGGTCAATTCTCATGAGCTTTCTTCCCAAACCGACATCTATTTGGGTAGATACCTCATGAGAATTGGCTGGCATTGGGCGGGGATTCAGCCCACAATGTGCATGCTGTTTAGAGTGCTTTCTCTGTAGCTGCATTTCGTGGTAATTTGGGAACTCAGGCAAGGGACATGCGTCTCCCATGAGGGCCCCAGCTAAGGGGATCTTTATGATGGCAGAGTTGAGAGAGGGTCTCAGGCTGAGCGTCAGGCTGCGTGTCGGTGGCCTGGTGTGATGCCAAAGGTGGGGGTGGCCTCTGGGGGGGCATGCACATTTCTCTCACTCAGAGGGTTTTGCACAGTTGCGAATGGCACAGTTTGCTCCTGGGTGGCAGGTGGAGTCCTTCGGTGTGGCTCAGGGGGCCCCTTTCTGGAGGGATGGGGGGCGGGTCTCTGGGGATGGAAGCCTGAAAGGCCAATCTAGGGATAGTGTTTGGGCCTAGCGTCATGGCAGGCCCGATCTGCCGGTGCTGAGGTAGAATCCCCAGGGGACTGTATTGAGGATGGGGTCAGCTGGTGCATCAGGCTTTGGGTTTTGTGGCCAGGTGGACCGCTTGAGGTGGAGGTTGTCTCAGGGTGGCATGCAGGTTTCTCCTGTTCTGAGGGTTTTTTTGCAGCTCCGAATGGCATGGGTGGCAGGTGGTGTCCTGGGGTGTGGCTCCAGGGTCCACAATCTGGAGGGCTCGGCAGATAGCTGCTTGCGTACAGAAGCCTGAAAACCCAATTGAGGGTGAGGGACAGGGCCTAGGGGCATGGCAGGCCCCATCTGCCAGCGCTGGTGAGGGCACCCCAGGGGGCTGAGTAGCGGGAGGCATTGGCCTCACATGTGTCTGGCTCTTAAAGGGCTTGTTCATAGGGTTTGGGCCGTGACCACTTGAGACCCCAGGCCAGGCTCAGGTCGCAGTCCTATGGGCTTGCGCCACTAGAAGTGAGCTTACCGGGAGTTTTCCCACCAGTTGTCATGAGCTTTCTGCCCAAATTGGGCAGAAAGCTCATGAGAATTGGCCAGTGTTGGGCAGTGAATCAGGCCATCTGTGGTCTAGAGCGCTTTCTCACTAGGTACGTGTCATGGCATGTTAGGGTCCGCGATCAAAGAAATGAGACTGATGTAAAGCGAAAGTCAAGAAAAGCTTTATTTCGGGCGCCTGGGTGGCTCAGTGGGTTAAGCCGCTGCCTTCGGCTCAGGTCATGATCTCAGGGTCCTGGGATCGAGTCCCGCATCGGGCTCTCTGCTCAGCAGGGAGCCTGCTTCTCTCTCTCTCTCTGCCTGCCTCTCCGACTACTTGTGATTTCTCTCTGTCAAATAAATAAATAAAATCTTAAAAAAAAAAAAAAGAAAAGCTTTATTTCGTGCTAAGCATCGGAAACCAAACCGACTGGTAGGGGCAGTCTTTTACAAAGAGGTGATGACGACCACCCTGACGAGGTTGCTTCCCAGACGATGATGCTACCCGGACGACAACGCTACCTGGACAACACCACTCCAGTGATGCCACTCCCTGGACGAGGTTGCTCTGAACGCTGCTCCGGCGAGGCCGCTCCGCAGATGAGGCCGCTCCTGTCAATGAAGAGGGGACGATGATGAGGACGACAACCCCGTTGACGCAGACTCTGCTCCCCATGTTGCTGCTCCTGACAACTATGACCCCAAGGACATTGCTCGCAGCAGCAGCAGCGCCCCTCCTGGCGCTGCTGCTCCCAGCAACTACGCCGATTGTCACACCCCCTCCCCACCAGACTCACAGACTAACCTTTATAGAGGTGGTTGAGCCCGGCCCACACACAGGTGGCCAATGAGATTGCAACACACAGGGAAAACTGCACAGTCATGCTCGGTCAGCAATACGGGTGACCAATAGAATTCCAATTCACCACAGTAAATATATGCATGCCCCACTGATTGGATGTCTCCATCTGGCCTGGCCCACCGCTGTATCCAGGGTTTGCAAGTAAGTTCCTCTGGGAGGGGCGGGGTCAATCTAAGTTTACAAGGAAATGGCTCCCTCTGGCTAACCAGGCCCTTACAAATGGCTATCTGGGAACATGGGCCGGGCCCATGCAGCATTCCTGAGGGCCCCTGCAAAAGGGAGCTTTCTGGGGGGCAGAGTTGAGGGAGAGGGTTCTGCTGAGCATCAGCCTCTGTTTGTGGACCAGTGGGGTGCCGAATGTGGGGGTGGCCTCAGGTGGGGCATGCAGGTTTCTTCCACTCTGAGAGTTTTGTACAGCTCTGGTCAGCACGGTTTCCTCCTGGGTGGCTGGCAGAGTCCTGGGGTGAGGCTTGGGATCCCCAATATGGAGGGCTTGACAGCCAGGTCTCTGGGGATGGAAGAATGAAAACTCAACCTAGGGTTAGGTTTAGAGCTGAGGGCATGGCAAGCAAGATCTGCCAGCACTAAGGTGGGACCCCCAGGGTCCTGAGTCAAGGAGGTCAGGCAGCGCGTCAGCCTCAGGGTTTTGTGGGCTAGGAGGCCGGTGAGGGTGGGGGTGGCCTCAAGGGGTGCATGCAAAACCCTCAGAGAGGTTTTGCATAGCTCTGAATGACGGTTTCCTCCTGGATGGCAGGTGGACACCTGGAGTGTGGCTCCGGGGTCCCAAATATAGAGGGCTCAGGGGATAGGCCCCTGGATGGAAGCCTGAAAACCCAACCGAGTGTTAGGGCTAGGGCCTAGGCCTAGGGGCATGGTGGGCCTAAACCAGCAGCGCTGGGGCAGGCACCATAGGGAGCTGAGTAGCGGGAATCATTGTCCTCATGTGTGCCTGGATCATAGAGGACTTTCTTGCAGGATTAGGCTGTGACCACTCTGGATGCTGGGCCACACCCCAGGTGGTGGCCCTGGGAGCCTGCACCTCCGGAGACGAGTTCTCCAAGGTTTTCCTAGCCAATTCTCAAGAGCTTTCTGCCCAAATCGATATCAATATCAATTTGGGCAGAAAGCTCTTGAGAATTGGCTGTCATTGGTTAGGGATTCGGGCCATGCTGGTACTCGTGGTCTAGAGAGCTTTCTCACTAGGTGCCTGTTGTGGCCATCATGGAACACGGGCTGGGTCCAGATGGCCCACAGGGGTATGGGCCCCTGCACAGGGGAGCTTTCCAGGGACAGGGTTGAAGAAGGGGATCTGGCTGAGCATTTACCTCCATGTTTGCTGGCCCATGGGGTGCTGATGGTGGGGTGGCCTCAAAGTGGGCATGTAGGTTTCTCCTGCTCTGACGGTTTTGTGCAGCTCTGAATGGCATGGTATCCTCCTGGGTGGCAGGCTGAGTCATGGGGTATGGGTCAGGGGTTCCCAATCTGGAGGGATCGAGGGACAGGACCCTGGGAACAGAAGCCTGAAAACCCACGTGACGGTTTGGGTGAGGCCTAGGGGCAATGCATGCCCGATCCACTAGTGCTGGGTCCAGCACCCTAGGGGGCTGAGTAGTAAGAGGCATTGGCTTTGTGTGTGCCTCGATCATAGAGGGATTTCTTGCCTGAGGGCCAGACCACTCAGGAACCCGAACCAGGTCCAGGCCATGGCCCTGTGGGCTCACGCTTCTGGAAGCAAGTTCGCCATTGGTGTTCTGGCCAATTCTCATGAGCTTTCTGCCCAAATTCATATGAATTTGGGCAGAAAGCTCATGAGAACTGGCTGGCATTAGGCAGCAATTTGGGCAGTGCTGGCGCCCATGGTCTAGCGCGCTTTCTCACTAGGTGCATGTTCCTGCCCTCTGGGAACATGGCTGGGCCCACACAGCTCCCCCAAGGGCCCCCAGGCAGGGGAGCTTTCCTGTGCAGAGTTAAGGGCAAGGGGTGCAGCTGGGCATCAATCTCTGCTTTTCCGGCCCAGTGGGGCACCAAAGGTGGGGGATGACCTCACGGGGGCATGCAGGTTTCTCCTGATCTGAAGGTTTTGCGCAGCTCCAAGTGGCACAGTTTCCTCCTGGGTGGCAGGCAGAGTCATGGGGTGTGGCTTAGGGGTCCCCTATCTGGAGGACTCGAGGGACAGGCGCCCGGGTACCGAAGACTGAAATCCCAACTGAGTGTTAGGGCCAGGGCCTAGGGGCATGGCAGGCCTGATACACCAGCACTGAGGTGGGCATTGCAGGGGGCTGAGTAGTGGGAGGCATTGGCTTTACATGCACCTGGTTCATAGAGGGCTTTCTCACAGGGTACTGGCCACAACCAGTTGGGATCCCGGGCCAGGCCCAGGCAGGAGCCCTGTGGAACTGCGCTGCTGGAAGAAAGTTCGACAGGGATTTCCCACCAATTCTCATGAGCTTTCTGCCCAAGTTGATATTGAATCGATATTGAATTGAATTGATAATGTCTAGAGCATGTTCTCGCTAGGTGCGTGTTGCAGCCATCCAGATACATGGGCCGGGCCCATGTGTCTCCCATGCATGGGAGCTTTGCAGTGGCAGAGTTGAGGGCCCCTGGGTTTGTGGCCTATTGGGGTGCTGAATGTGGGGGTGGCCTCAAGGGGGCATGGAGGTTTCTCCCTCTCTGAGGGTTTTGCATAGCTCCAAGTAGCACGGTTTCTTCCTGGGGGCAAGGTGGAGTCATGGAGTGTGGCTCAGGAATCCCCTATCTAGAGGACTTGAGGGACAGGTGCCCAGATACGGAAGGCTGAAATCCCAACCGAGGGTTAGGGCCAGGGTCAGGGGCATGGCAGGCCTGATCCACCAGCAATGAGGTGGGCCCTGCAGAGGGCTGAGTAGCAGGAGGCATTGGCTTCAGGAGGGGCATGCAGGTTTCTCCCGCTCTGAGGGCTTTGTTCCGCTCTGAACAGCACAGTTTTCTCCCTGGTTTGCAGGTGGAGTCATGAGGTGTGACTCAGGGGTCCCCAATCTAAAGGACTCAAGGGACAGGACGCTGGGGAATGAAGCCTGAAAACCCAACTGAGGTTTCAGGCCAGTGCATAGGGACATGGCAGGCCTGATCTGCCAGCGCTGGAGCCAGCACCCGAGGGGGCTCAGTAGCTGGAGTCATTGGCTTTGAATGCCCTGGCTCATAGAAGGCTTTCTTGCAGGGTTTGGGCCAAGACCACTCGGGACCTTGGGCCAGGCCCAGGCAGCAGCCCTGCAGACATGGGCCAGAGGAAACGAGTTCACCAGGGCTTTTCTGGCCAATTTTCATGAGTTGAATTCTCATGTGAGAATTGGCCGGCGTTTGGCAGTGATTCGGGCTGTGCTAGTGCCCATGGTCTAGAGCGCTTTCTCACTCAGTGCGTGTTGCAGCCATCCGGGAACACAGGCCAGGCCCACATGAGTCCCCCCCAGAGTCCCCACGCAGGGGAGCTTTCTGGGGGCAGAGTTGAGGGAAGTGTTCTGGCTGGAGGTCAGCCTCTGATTTTTCAGCCTGGTGTGGCACCGAAGGTGGGGGATGGCCTCAGGGGGGCATGCAGTTGTCTCAGCCCTTGGCGCGGTGGAGTCCAGCTTTATGACCAGGGACCCGCCAATGGTGGGGGTGGCTTCATAGGGGCTTGCAGGTTTCTCCCTGTCTAAGGGTTCAGCACAGCTCCAAACTACAAGGTTTCTTTCTTTGTTGTGGGCGGAGTCATGGGTTATCATTCAGGGGTCCTTAATCCAAGGGACTTGGGGGCCAGGCTGCTTGGGATGGACACCTGAAAACCCAAACTAGGGTTAGTGTAAAGGTCATGGCAGTGCTGAGGTGGGCTCCCTGGTGGACTGAGTTGATGGCACGCATTAGGTGGCAGGTCGGAGTCTTAGGGGTGTGGGTCTGGGGTGGCGCATATGCTGGGTTTGGTCTCTGAGGGTATGCACGTTTCTCCCTCTCTGAGGTTTCTGTGCAGCTCCAAATGGCACCATTTTGCCATGTGGCCAGCAGAGTGCCTGTGTGAGTCTCAGGCGTCCCCAATCTGTTGGGCTTGGGAGCCTGCCCTTTGGTTACAGAAGCTTATACACCTCACCTAGGCTTAGGGTTAGGGCCTAGGGGCATGGCAGGCCCAATGTGGTGGTGCTGAGGTAGGTTCCCCTCAGGGCTGAGATGAGGGCATGCATCTGGTGGTGGAAAATGGCTCAGTGGCAGGGGGCTGCCGATGATGGGGTTGGCTTTAGGAACGCATGCACATTTCTCCCCCTCTGAGGGTTCAGTGCAGCTCCAAACAGCATGGTTTCTTACCGCATGGATGGCGGAGTCTTGGATTGTCAATCAGGGGTCCTTTATTTGGGGACATGGGAGCCAGGCCCCTTGGAATGGAAACCTGAAAACAGAAACTAGGGTTAGGGCCAGGGCCTAGGGGCATGGCAGGCCCAATCCGACAGCACCGGGGCAGGCACCCCATGGGGCCGAGTAGCAGGAGGGGTTGGCCGTGCCTGTGCCTGACTTGTAGAGGACGTTCTCGCAGGGTTCGCATTGCAACCCCTCGGGAGCCCGGGCCAGGCCCAGGCGGAGGCCATGTAGACATGTGCTGCAGGAAGCAAGTTCACCCTGGGTTTTCTGGCCAATTCTCATGAGCTTTATGCCCAAATTAATATCGATTTGGGCAGAAAGCTCATGAGAAATGGCTGGTGTTAGGTGGTGACTCAGGCTGTGCTGCTGCCCGTCGTCTAGAGCACTTTCTCTCTCAGTGTGTGTCGTCGCCATATGGGCACACGGGCCAGGCCTACATGGCTCCCCCGAGGGTCCCCGTGCAGAGGAGCTTTCTGGGGGCAGAATTGAGGGAGGGGGTTCTGGTTGGGTATCAGACTCCGAGTTTTCAGCCTAAAATGGCGCCAAAGATGGGGGATGCCTCGGGCTTCAAGCAGGTTTCTCCTGCTTGGAGGGTTTTTAGCAGTTCCAAATGGCACAGTTTCCTCCTGGTGGACTCATGGGGTATTTTTCAGGGTTCCTCAATTTGATGGCTTGAGGGACAGGCCCTTAGGGAAAGAAGACTGAAAACCCAACTGAGGGTTATGGCCAGGGCATAGGGGCATGGCAGGCCCAATCCGCCAATGCCAGGGCGGGCTGAGTAGCAGGAGGCGTTGGCCATGCATGAGCTGCCTTGTAGAGGGCTTTCTCGCCCTGTTGGCCTCTTGGGATGGAAGCCTGAAAACCCAAACTAAGGTTAGGATTAGGATTAATCCTAATTAATCCCTAAGTGAAGGCAGGAGTTAGGTGGAAGGGTCTGAGTCTGTGTTTGGGTCCAGGGGACACACAGAAGCTGGGGTGGCCTCAGGGGCATGCAGGTTTCTCCTGCTCTGAGGTTTCTGTGCAGCTCCAAATGGCACCATTTCGCCCTAGGAGGAGGCTGGCTTGGGGGCCAGGCCTCTTGGGATGGAAGCCAAAAGCCAAACTAGGGGCATGGCAGGCCCGATCTGATGGGGCTGATGTGGGCTCCCCTCAGGGCTGAGTTGAGGCATGCATCTGGCAGTTCAGCAGAATCCGGTTCAAGCCAGAGGGGAACACCAATTGTGCAAGTGTCTTTAGGAGGGCATGTGTCGCTCTCCGCCCGCAAGGCCAACTCGGAGACTCACGTAGCGGCGAACCTTCTTCTTTAATCGCTTTTTCTTCCTCCCCTTTTACCCTGGGCGCATGCGTTTTTATGCAGGCAGTGTTAACCAATCAGAATGCAGTGCTCATGCACCTCCCGCGTGAGTGGACCTAAATGAACAGCCAATCATATTCAGTCCCTTACAGCTCTTATAGTAGGCCTCCTGTACTGGCTCCCGACAGGCATGTCTAAGGACTTGGGGCAGCTCCAAATGGCCTGGGTTCCTACCACATGGCCGGCAGAGTCCTGGAGTGTAGCCCAGTGGTCCTTAATCTGCGGGACTTGGTGGCCAGTCCCTTTGGAATGAAGCTTGAAAACCCAAACTAGGGTTAGGGTTAGGCCCTCAGGGCATGGCATGACTATTCTGCAGCCACTGAGGTGGTCCCCCCTCAGGGCTGAATTGAGAATATGCGTCTGGTGGGGTGGGGGAATCCAGCTTTATGGCCATGGGTGCCTTTAATGGTCGGGTGGCTTTAGGGGACATGCAGGTTTCTCCCCTTCTGAGGGTTTGGCACAGCTCCAAACTGCAAGGTTTCCTCCAGTGTGGCTCACAGAGTCATGGATTGTCACTCAGGGGTCCTTAATTTGGGAGACTTGGGGGCCAGACTTCCTACCCAAACTAGGTTTAGGGTTTAGGGTATTAGGGCATGGCAGGCCTGATTTCCCAGTGCTGAGGTGGGCTCCACGCTGGGCTGAGTGGAGGGCAGGCCTCAGGTGGTGGGTTGGAGTCTGGGTTAGGGTCCAGGGGGGCCCTGATGCTGTGGGTGGCCTTAGGGGACATGTAGGTTTCTCCCGCTCTGAGGTCTCTGTGCAGCTCCAAATGGCACCATTTTGCCTTAGGAGGTGGCAGATTGCCAGAGTGAGTCTCAGGTGTCCCCAGTCTGGTGGGCTTAGGAGCCATCCCCCTGGGAATGGAAGCCTGTACACCCCACCTAGGTTTAGGGTTAGGGCCTAGGGGCAGGGGAGGCCGGATCTGCCAGTGCCGAGGCGGGGTCCCCTCAGTGCTGAGTTGAGGGCATGCATCTAGCGGTACGGCAGAATCTGGCTTATGGCCAGGGGGCCACTGATGAATGGGGTGGATTTAGGGGGGCATGCAATTTTCTCCCCCTCTGAGGGTTTAGTGAAGTTCCACATGAAGCTTGGCTAGGGGAGTCCTGTTGTGTCTCTCAGGGGTTCTTTTTCCAGGGAGCTTGGGAGCCATGCCTCTCAGAATGGAAGCCTGAAAACCCAAACTAAGGTTAGGGTTAGGGCCTAGGGGTATTACACACACAATCTGCCGGTGCTGTGGTGGGCTCCCCTCAGGGCTGAGTTGAGGGCATTTGTTCAGTGCGGAGGCAGAATCTGGCTTTATGGACAGGTGGGCTGCTGATGGTGGGGGTGCCTTTAGGGGTCACGCAGGTTTCTCCCACTGTGGGGGTTCAGTGGGCTCCAAATCGCAAAGTTTCATGCTGTGTGGTGGGTGGAGTCATGGGCTATCACTCAGGGATCCTTAATCCAGGGGACTTGGGGCCAGGCCTCTTGGGATGGAAGCCTGAAAACCCAAACTATGGTTATGGTTAGGGCCTAGGTGCATGGCAGGCCCGATCTTCTGGTGCTGAGGTGGGCTCCCCAGTGGGCTGAGTTGAGGGTGAGCATCAGGCAGCAAGTTGGAGTCTTGGGGATTTGGGTCCGGGGGGCGCAGATGCTGGTGTTGGCCTCCGAGGGTATACATGTTTCTCCTGCTCTGAGGTCTCTGTGCATCTCCACATGGCACCATTTCACCCTAGGTCGCTGGCAGAGTGCCTGTGTGAGTCTCAGGTGTCCCCAGTTTGGCGGGCTTGGGAGTCTGCTCCCTGGGCATGGAAGCCTGTACACCCGACCTAGGGTTAGGGTTAGGGTTAGGGCCTAGGGACTTGGCAGACCGGATCTGCTGGCGCTGAGGAGAGCTCCCATCAGGGCTGAAATGCGGGCATGCATCTGGCTGCATGGTGGAATCTGGGTCAATGGACAGGGGGCCGCCGATGATAGGGTTGGCTTTAGGGGGGCATGCAGGTTTTGCCCCCTCTGAGGGTTCGGCACAGCTCCAAATTGCAAGGATTCCTACTGCATGGTTGGCGGAGTCTTGGAGTGTTGCTCAGGGGTCCTTTATCCAGGGGACTTGGGAGCCAGGCCCCTCGGAATGAAAAGCCAATCTAGGCTTAGGGTTAGGGCCTACAGGTATTACAGGCCTAATCTGCTGGTGCTGAGGTAGGATGCCCTCAGGTTTGAGTTGAGGGCATTTGTCTGGCACTGCAGTAGAATCTGGCTTTATGGCCAGGGGGCTGCTGATGGTTGGGGTGGCTTTGGGGGGGGGAGCTGTTTTCTCCCCATCTGAGGGTTCTGTGCAGCTCCAAATGGCACAGAATCCTACCACGTGGCTGACAGGGGGCTTGGGAGCCAGGCCCCTCAGAATGGAAGCCTGAAATCCCAAACTTGGGTTAGAGTTAGGGCTAGGGGCATTGCAGGTCTGATCTGTTGGCACTGAGGCGGGATCCCCTCAGGGCTGAGTTGAGGGCATTTTTCCAGCACTGGGAAGAATCCGGCTTTATGACTGGGGACTGCTGATGGTTGGATGGCTTTAGGGGTGCATGCAGGTTTCTCCTGTTCTGAGGTTTTTGTGCAGCTACGATTGGCACAGTTTCCTCCTGGGTGGTAGGCAGAGTCCTGGGGTGTGGTTCAGGTGTCCCCAGTCTGGAGGGCTTGGGGGAAGTTCTCTGGGGATGGAAGCCTGAAAAGCCAACATACGGTTCAGATTAGGTCCTCGGGCCATGGAAGACCCAATCTGCTGGTGCTGAGATGGGATCCCTGGGAAGCGAGTTGAGAATGGGGGTCAAGTGGCATATCAGGCTCTGGGTTTTGTTGTGTGGGCTGTCTGTGATGAGGATGTCCTCATGCATGCATGCAGGTTTCTCTCAGTCTGAGGGTTCTGGGCATCTCCGAACAGAATGGTTTCTTCCTAAATGGCAGGCAGAGTCCTTGTGTGTGGCTCAGGGGTTCCCAATCTGGAGTGCTTGTTGGCCAGGTCTCTGGATGTGGAAGCCTGAGAACACCACCTAGGCTCTGGGTTAGGGCTTAGGGGTATCCATGCCCAATCTGCTGTCACTGAAGAGGGAACCCTAGGGCTCAGTCGAGCATGGGGGTCAGGAAGCACGTCTGGCTGTGAATTTGTGATGGGGTGGGGTGGGGTGCGGTGGCTGTTGAGGTTAGGAGTGTCCTCAGGGAGGCATGTGGGTTTGTTCCATGCTTAGGGCTCTGCACAGCTTCAAATGGCACCGTTACCTCCTGGGTGGCAGGTGGACTCCTGGGGTGTGGCCCAGAGGTCCCCAATCTGGAGGGACAGTGTCAGTGTGACTTTAGACCTATGGAGGGGTTGTGAGCTGCATTAGAAGTCTGTGGAACGCCTGGCAGTGCCGATTCACACCACTGGAGGGAGTGGTGAGCTGTGGTGGGAGAGACCATGGAAGGCATGGTAATGCTGCTTGCCACCGCTGGAGGCAGTGCTGAGCTGCAGTAGGAAACACGCCAGAAGAGGAGTCAGGGCAGCCTGCTGGCTCTGAGGGCAATGGTGAGGTGCGGGGTGAGAGACCCTGAAAGGTGAGGCACTGCAGCTTGTTTTTACAGAAGGGAGTGGGGAGCTGAAGACCCTCTGTTTCCCCAGGCTCAAGAGTGGTGGTAACAACCCCTGGAGCCAGACCCCCACTCAGCCTTGTGCCCCGTTTCACCAGGTGTGCTGGTAATGTGCTGTCAGGAAGGTCCTCCCATTGGAGGTCTGGAGCCGGGGTGGGGGGAACCAAACCCGACTCATGGTGCATTTGGAACCGAGGAGTTGAATGTTTGTTTGGAAGAGTGTATTTTCTTCTCCAAAAAGGACAAGGGCATTGGTCAGCTTTAGGAGGAAGTTAATGACCACTTAAGAAGCAAGCATGTGTCTCTCTTTCTCCCAGGAATCAGAGCAGGTGTGCAGGCTTTAGGTGGGAGGTGCCTGCTTATCCCCTTCTTCGGACGTGAGTTTTGGAAATCAGCGTCTGACTCAGTCATGCAGCTTGTCCCAGGACATCAGCGTTCAGAGAAAACAGCAGGCCCATGGGGCACAATGTCACACCCATGCCGGAATGGGAGGTAAAGCTTCTCTTTCACCCCAAACCTCCTGGCTTTTCTCTCCTCTCCAGCGGAGACACAAGGTCACACTAAAGCAGCTGTCAGCAATCTAGAGCGGGGGCCCGAGTTCCTGAGTTTCCCTGCAGGGAGCACCTGGCAGGGATCTCATTTCCTCTGTTTCTTTCTGGCTTACAAAGTTATCTGGAACATCTCTTTCCTAGGTAATCCCTTGGATTCGAGAGGGAAGATGAGACTGACTCGATGTGTGCTTGGAACCTAGAACGTGTTCCTGCATCTAACAGTGCTTATTCCATTGGTCCTAGGCTGTGGTGGAGTGGCAGGCATCTAGAGTTAGGTGACTGTTTGTGGTCAGATAGAGACTTGGATGATGTCTTCTCCTTTGTCCAAGGTGATGTATCTTAATGGATTCGTCTTTTTATCCAAAGATTTCCAATGAGGGCAGAGGGAAAATTCAATAGGATTCCAAGGAGCCTTGGATGATTGAAAAGGGAAGCCTGACTTCCTCGTTTCCCTTGATGGACTATCTAGATAGCTGGACATGCCTACTTTCTCTGCAGTTTCATGGGTGGTGAAGTCAGAAGGAGAGTCTTTGGGAATTCCCTTGGATAGAGGCATTCTGATGGCATCTTGGGGTTTGGCTTCAGAATTTCTGAAGGTGAATTTCTGTGAAATTCACAGAATGGAGGAAATTATCCATTTCCTCCTTAGGAAATTGCCGGCAGGGAATATTCTGCTTAAAGTGGAACCCTTTTGCACTGTCGGTGGGCATACGGGCTGTTGCAGTGACTCTGGAAAAGAGTATGATGGTTCCTCCAAAAGCTAAGAACTGAACAACCCTAGGATCCAGCCATTTCCCTCCTAGGTTATTCCCTAGAGGGCACAAAAATGCACATTCAGTGGGGTACAAGCACTGTGATATTGACAGCAGCCTTATCAACCATAGTGAAACGATGGAGGAAGTCCCAATGTCCATTTACTGATGAGTGATTTTATATCTCTCTATATCTATCTGTCTATCTCCCACATCTTTTGAATGGAATAGGAGCTAGCTTCAAAAAGAATGAAATCTTACCATCTGCAAGGATGTGGATGGAACTAGAGTGGCTTTAGCTAAGCAAAAGCAGTAAGAAAAGACCAATATTCTATGACTTGAGTCCTGTGGAATTTCAGAAAGAAAACAGATGAACATAGTGAGGGCAGAAAGATACGCCAATGAGGAAACAGACTCTACCTTAGAGCAGAAACCGAGGGTTGCTAGAGTGCAGGGGTATGTGTGGAGGGAAGTGTTAAATGGGTGACAGCTATTAGGGAGGGTACTTGTGATGAGCTCTGGGTGTTCTCTGCAGGTGAGGAAGCATGAAATCTTGCCCCCGAAGCAACTGAATGAACACTGCATGGAAACGAACTGGAATTGAAGTCAATGAAGAAAAGAAGATCATGTTCTGCTTTAGGAAGAGTGAAGTAAAAATGGAGCGATTTTTGCTCTGTTCTGTAGATGATCATTTTCAAACTCACTGTGGTAGGATACACTAGTTTCTGATTGCATAAGGAGCCCTCAGAAAGCTGCAGTGACAGATTCAGATGTCAGAGCAGGTCCATGTTCCACTGATACGTTCCTTCCAGTTTGCCCAGGTCCAAAGGTAAGTGGAGAGAAACACAGCAGAAGAAGAAAGGAGGAGGAAAGGAGGTGTTAAGCATTCAGGAGGTAGCCTTCCCCATATCTTATGAAATCCTTGGGCCAGTGTCAGTTGAGAATAAGGGAGGGGGGGATTCCAGAGCTTTGCGGCAGAGAGGGGAGTTCCAGGTCTGCCTAGAGCTAACAGGTCCCTGAGGAGAGCTGAGCTAGGGGCATGGCAGGCCTCAACTGCTGGTCCAGAGGTGGGTTCCCTGAGGAGCTGAGTTGAGGACGGGGGTCAGACGGTGCATCCGGCTCCGGGTTTGTAGTCTGGGAGCTGCAGAACGTGGGGCAGTCCTCATGGGGACACACAGGTTTCTCTGGCTCTGTGGGTTCTGCACAGCTCCGAATGGACTGGTTTCCTACTGGGTGGCAGGCGGACTCCTATGGTGTGGCTCCAGGGCTCCCAATCTAGAGGGCTTAGGGGACAGGCCTCTGGGGATGGAAGCCTGAAAACAGAAACTGGTGTTGTGGTAAGGGCCTAGGGGCAAGGCAGGCTCGAGCTGCCAGTGCTGAGGCGGGCTCCCCAGTGGGCTGACATCAGGGTAGGCATCAGGCGGCACGTCAGACTTTGAGTTTGTGTCCAGGGAGGCTATAGAAGCTGGGGGTGTCCTCAGAGTGGCATGCAGGTTTCTCCCACTCTTGAGTGTTCTGCAGAGCTCCAAAGGGCACAGTTTTCTCTTGTGTGGGGGGCACAGTCCTGGGGAGTCACTGAGGCATCCTTAATCTGTGCCAATGTGAGTCTCAGAGGTGCCCATCAGTGGGCTTGGGGCATGGAAGCCTGTACACCCCACCTAGGGCTAGGGTTAGGGCCTACGGGCATGGGAGGCCCAATGTGCCGGCACCATGTGGGCTCCCCTCAGGGCTGAGTTGAAGGCGTGCATCCGGCAGTCAGCAGAATCTGGTTTTATGGCCATGAGGGCCTCTCATGGTGGGGGGTGGCTTTAGGGGGCTTGCAAGTTTCTCCCTATCTGAGGGTTCTGTGCAGCTCCAAGCCACAGGGTTTCCTCCCACGTGGTGAGTGGAGTCCTATGGTGTCACTCAGTAGTCCTTAATCTGGGGGACGTGGGGGCCAGGCCTCTTTGGATTGAAGCCAGAAAACACAAACTAGGTTTATGGTTAGGGCCTAGGGGCATGGCAAGCCCGATCTGCTGGTGATGAGGCGGGCTCCCCTGTGGGCTGAGTTGAGGGCAGGTGTGAGGTGGCGGGTCGGATTCCAGGTTTGAGTCCAGGGGGCACAGATGGTGTGGGTGGTTACAGGGGCTATGCAGGTTTCCCCACTCTGAGGATTCTGCGAAGCTCCAAATGGCACCATTTAAACCTAGGAGGGCGGGGGCGTGCCGGTGTGAGTCTTAGGCATCCCCAATCTGGCAGATTTGGGGGCCAGGCCTCTGGGTATGGAAACCTGTATATCCCACCTAGGCTTAGGGTTAGGGCCTAGGGACATGGAAGGCCTGATTTGATGGCACTGAGGTGGACTCCCCTTGGGGCTGAGTTTAGGACATTCATCTGGCAACCCTGAAGAATCAGGGTTTGTCGCCAAGGGGCCGCTGGTGGTAGGGGTGGCTATAGGGGGACATGCAGGTTTCTTCCCCTCTGAGGGTTCGGTGCAGCTCCAAATTGCATGGTTTCCATCCGTGTGGAGGGTGGTTTCCTGGGGTGTTTCTCAGGGGTCCTTAATCTGGGGGCTTAGGGGCCAGGTCCCTCTGAATGGAAGCCTGAAAACTGAAACTAGGGCTAGGGTTAGGGCCTTGGGTCATTGCAGGCCATATCTGCCGGCTCTGAGGTAGGCTGCCCTCAGGGCTGATGTGGGGCATACATCCGGCATCACGAGTATCTGGCTTTTAAGGCCAGGGGGCCACCGATGGTCAGGATAGTTTCATGGGGCATGCAGGTTTCTCCCCCTCTGAGGGTTCAGCACAGCTCCAATCACACAGGTTCCTACTGCGTGGTGTGCAGAGTCCTGGGGTGTCACTCAGAGGTCTTTTATCATGGGATCTTGGGGGCCAGGATCCTTGGGATAGAAGCCTAAAAACCAAAACTATGGTTTCTGTTAGGGTGTAGGGGCATGGCAGGCCAGATCTGCCAGTGCCAAGGCAGTCACCCTAGGGGGCTGAGTAGCGAGAGGCATTGGACTCGCGTGCACTTGGCTCATAGGAGGTTTTCTCCCAGTGTTGGTGCCGTGACCACTCGGTGCCCCGGGCCAGGCCCAGGCAGAGGCCCTACAGACATGTGCCGTAGGAAGTGAGTTCGTCGAGTGTCTTCCAGCCAATTCTTATGAGATTTCTGCCCAAATTGATATTGATTTGGGCAGAAATCTCGTGAGAATTGGCTAGTGTTGGGCAGCAATTTGAGCCGTGCTGGCACCCATGGTCTAGGGTGCTTTCTCGCTCAGTGCATGTCGCTGCCATCCAGGAACACTGGCTGACCCATATGGCTCCCCCAAGGGCCTCCAGGCAAGGGAGCTTTCCAGTATAGAGTTGAAGGAAGCGTTTTGGTTGGGCATCAGCCTGGGAGTTTTCCACCTGGTGTGGCGCCAAAGGTGGGGGATGGCCTCAGGGGGGCTTGCAGGTTTCTCCCGCTCTGCGGGTTTTCCGCAACTCGGATTGGCATGGTTTCCTTCTGGGTGGCAGGTGGAATCATGGGGTGTACTTCCGGGTTCCCCAGTTTGAGGGCTTGAGGGACAGGCCCCTGGGGACAGAAGTCTGAACACCCAACTAAGGGTTAGGGCCATTGTCTAGGGGCAAGGTAGACCCGATCCGCCAGCGCCGGGGCTGCCACACCATGGGGCTGAGTAGCAGGATATGTTGGCATCTTGTGCGCCTGACTCATGGGCTTTCTCGAAGGGTTCGGGCTGCAACCACTTGGGAACCCTGTCTAGGCCAGGCAGAGGCCCTGCAGACATGTGCTGCTGGAAGTGAGTTCTTCTGGAGTTTTCCTGCCAATTCTCATGAGCTTTTGATATTGATTTGGGCAGAGCTCATGAGAACTGACCAGCATTAGATGACGATTTGGGCTGCACCGGCGCCTGTGGTCTAGAGCACTTTCTCGCTTGGTGCATGTTGTGGCCATCTGGGAATACAGGCCACCCCATGCAGCTCCCCCGAGCGGCCCCATGCAGGGGAGATTCCCAGGAGCAGAGCTGATGGAAGGGTTCTGGCTGGGCATCAGCTCCCAATTTTTCAGCCCAGTGTGTTGCCAAAGGTGGGGGATGGTCTCAGAGGGTCATGCAGGTTTCTCCTGCTGTGAGGGTTTTCCACAGGTCTGAATGGCAAGGATTCCTCCTGGGTGGCAGGCGGGCTTATGGGGTGTGTTTCAGGGTTTCCCAATTTGAGGGCTCGATGGACAGGCCCCTGGAGAACAAAGACTGAATACCCAGCCATGGCTTTGGGCCAGGGCCTAGGGGCATGGCAGTCTTGATTCACCAGTGCCGTGGCAGGGACCCCAGGGGGCTGAGTAGCAGGAGGTGTTGGCCTCATGTGCACCTGACTTGTAGACAGCTTTCTTGTAGGGTTCAGGCCATGACCTCTCGGGACCCTGGGCCAGGGCTGGGCGGAGGCCCTGAAGATATGCACTGCAGGAAACGAGTTCACTGGGGTTTTTCTGGGCAATTCTCATGAGCTTTCTACCCAAGTCCATATTGATTTGGGCAGAAAACTTATGAGAATTGGTCGGAAAACCCCCAGCAAAGTCGCTTCCTATGACATATGTCTGCATGGCCTCCGCCTAGGCCTGGCCTCGGATCCTGAGTTGTCGCAGCTTGAACCGTGCCAGAAAGCCCTCAATGAGTCAGACACATGCGAGTTCAATGCCTTCTGCTACTCAGCCTCCTGGGGTTCCCTCCCTGGCACTGGCAGATGGGGTCTGCCATGCCCCTAGACCCTGGCCCTAACTCTCGCTAAGTTTTTCAGTCTTCCTTTCCCAGGGTCTTGTCCCTTGAGCCCTCAACAGGGGCAACCCTGAAACACACCCCAGGAGTCCTCTTGCCAACTAAGAAGAAACTATGCTGTTCAGAGTTGGAGAAACCCTCAGAGTGGGGGAGAACTGCATGCCCCACCCTAGCCCCCGAGGCCATCCCCCAGCTCCCCTGCGCTGAGGCCCTCTGGGGAGCCACCTGGCCACGGCTCATTTCCCAGGGGGCCACGACACACACCAAGAGAGAAAGGGCTCTACACCACGGGTAACTATGTGGCCTGAATCACTGCCCAACGCTGGCCAATTCTCATGAGTTTTCTGCCCAAATTGATACTGATTTGGGCAGAAAGCTTGTGAGAATTGTCTGGAAAAACCCCGGTGCACTCACTTACTGCAGGGCATGTCTGCAGGGCCTCCGTCTGGGCCTGGCCTGGGGACCCGAGTGGCCGCGGCCCCAATGCTGCAAGAACACCCTCTATGAGTCACACACGTGCAAGGCGAAGGCTTCCAGCTTCTCACCTTCTAGGGTTCCCACCCCACCAATGTTATGAAGTTAGGGAAATGTGAGGCTGTGCTTCAGGCCGGAGTTTGTGAGCATGGCGGCCGCTGAGTGTGGGTGTGATGTCAGGGGGATATGAAAGTTTCCACGGCGCTGAGGCTTTTGCATAGCTCTGAATAGCAAGGTTTCATTCGGGGGCACTGGAGAAGTCCTGTTTTATGGCTCAGGGGTCCCCCATTCGAGAGTAAGCCTTTGGGTATGGATGCTGAAAAATCAACCTAGGATTAGGATTAGGGCCTAAAGGCATGGCAAACCCAAGGTACTGTCTCTGGCATGAGCTATCCAGTGGGCTGAGTTGAAAATGGGGCTCAGGCCGAGAGTCACAATGCAGGTTTGTGTCCCTGGTGGACACATAGGGGTGGCTTCAGGGGCCATGCATGTTTCACTTACTCTGACAGTTTTACACAGCTCCAAATCTCAAGGTTTCTTTCTAGGGGGCAGGACGATTTCTGTTTTGTGGCTCAGAGGTTCCCCACATGGAGGGATTTGAGACCAGGCCTCTGGGGACAGATGCATGAAAACCCAAGCTAGGATTAGGATTAGAGCTGAGGGGCATGCCAGGTGTGATCTTCTGGCTCTGGGGCCAGCTACCTGGGTGGGTGACTGTTGGTTGGGGCTCAAGCTGTGTGCCAGAATGAGTATTAGGTCCACGGCCAGTTTCCATAAATGGGGGTGGCCTTGGAAGCTGTGCAGTTTTATCTGTGGATTTGCACAGCTCTGTAGAGCTTGGTTTCCTCTGGAGGTCAAGCAGTGTCCTGTGGTGTGGCTCCAGAGTCCTCAATCTGGAGGGCTTGTGGGTCAGGACTCTGGGGACAGAATTTGGAAAACCCAAGTTAGGGATAGGGTTAGGGACTAGGGCATGGCAGGCCTGATCTGCAGACACTGAGATGAGCTCCATGGGATCTGAGGTCAGGGTGTCAGGCAATTGCTCAGGGTGGATTTTGTGTCCATGTGGGCCATCAATTGTCTTGGTGGCCCATTGGGACCATGGAGGTTTCTGTCGCTCTGGGGATTTTGTGCAGTTCCAAATAGCAAGGTTTCATTGTGGGGGTCAGACAGAGTCCTGTTTATGGCTCAAGGGTCCCCCAAATGGAGGGATTCGAGACCAGGTCTTTGGGTATGAATGACTGGAAACCCAGCCTAGGGTTAGGATTAGGGCCTTGGGGCATGACAGACCCAATCTGCTGGATCTGAGGTGATCTACCCAAGGGGATGAGTTGGCAATGGTGCTCTGGCTGTGGGTTACAATGTAGGTTTGTGTCCAGGATGGCCTCCAAAAGTGGGGGTGGCCTAAGGGTCATGCAGTGTTCTGCTCTGAGGGTTTTACATAGCCCCAAATAGTAAGGTGTCCTTCTGTGGGGCAGAAGGAGTTCTGTTTAGTGGCTGGGGGCTCCCGCATACAGAGGGATTTGAGACCAGGCCTCTGGGGATAGATGCCTGAAAACCCAAGTGAGCATTAGGATTAAGGCCTAGGTGAATGTCAGTTCTAATTTGCTGTCTCTGGGGCCAGTGTCCTGGGTGCCTGACTAGAGGTCAGCACTCAAGCTTGTGTTAGACTGTGCATTAGTGTCCATGGCAGCCTACAAAAGAGGGGTAGCCGTGGGGGACATGCAGCTTTCTTCAATCTGCATGTTTTGTGAAGCTCATAGGGCACAATTTTCTTCTGGAGATCAGGGAGAGTCCTGTGGTGTGGCTCTGGAGTCTCCAATCTGGAGAGTTTGTAGGCCAGTGCTCTGGAGACAGAAGTCGGAAAACCCAAGCTAGGGTTAGGGCGTAGGGCATGGCAGGTCCAATCTTCATACACTGAGGTGAGCTCCCCGGGATCTGAAATTAGGGTGAGTGCCAGGTGGTCAGTCAGCCTCAAGTTTGTGTCCATGATGGCCGCCTACTGTGGCTTTGGCCTCATGGGGCCATGGAGGTGTCTCCCACTCTGGGGGTTTTGTGCACCTCTAAATAGCAAGATTTCATTTGGGAGACAGGAGGAGTTCTCCTCTGTGCCTCATGGGTCCCCTATATGGAGGATTTTTGTTTTGTTTTGTTTTCTATTTAATTTTTAATTTTTTAAATTTTGTTTCAGTGTAAAAATTCATTGTTTATGCGCCACACCCAGTGCTCCATGCAATACCTGCCCTCCATAATATCCACCAACAGGCTCACCCAACTTCCCAGCCCCTGCCCCTTCAAAACCCCCAGATTGTTTTTCAGAGTCCATAGTCTCTCATGGTTCATCTCCCCCTCCAATTTCCCTCAACTCCCTTCTCTCCATCTCCCCATGTCCTCCGTGTTATTTCTTAAGCTCCACAAATAAGTGAAACCATGTGAAAATTGACCCTCTGTGCTTGATTATTTCACTTAGCATAATCTCTTCAAGTCACATCCATGTTGATACAAAAGTTGGGTATTCATCCTTTCTGATGCAGGCATAATACTCCATAGTGTATATGGACCACATCTTCCTTATCCATTTGTCCGTTGAAGGGCATCTTGGTTCTTTCCACAGTTTGGCATCTGTGGACATTGCTGCTATGAACATTGGGGTACAGATGGCCCTTCTTTTCACTACATCTGTATCTTTGGAGTAAATACTCAGTAGTGCAATTGCAGGGTCATAGGGAAGCTCTATTTTTAATTTCTTGAGGAATCTTCACACTGTTCTCAAAAGTGGCTGCACCAACATGCATTCCCACCAACAGTGTAAGAGGGTTCCCCTTTCTCCACATCCTCTCCAACACATGTTTCCTGTCTTGCTAATGTTGGCCACTTTAACTGGTGCAAGGTGGTATCTCAATGTGGTTTTAATTTGAATCTCCCTGATGGCTAGTGATGATGAACTTTTTTTCATGTGTCTGTTAGCCATTTGTATGTCTTCACTGGAGAAATGTCTGTTCATGTCTTCTGCCCATTTTCTGACATGATTAACTGTTTTGTGTGTGTTGTGTTTGAGAATTTCTTTGTCGATCCTGGATATCAGCCTTTTGTCTCTACTGTCATTTGCAAATATCCTCTCCCATTCTGTGGGTTGCCTCTTGGTTTTGTTGACTGTTTCCTTTGCTGTGCAGAAGCTTTTGATCTTGATGAAGTCCCAAAAGTTCATTTTTGCTTTTGTTTCCTTTGCCTTTGGAGACATATCTTGAAAGAAGTTGCTGTGGCTGATATCAAAGAGGTTACTGCCTGTGTTCTCCTCTAGGATTCTGATGGATGCCTGTCTCAAGTTGAGGTCTTTTATCCATTTAGATTTTATTTTTGTGTACAGTGTAAGAGAATGGTTGAGTTTCATTATTCTACATATAGCTGCCCAGTTTTCCCAGCACCATTTATTGAAGAGACTGTCTTTTTTCCACTGTATATTTTTTCCTGTTTTGTTGAAGATTATTTGCCCATAGAGTTGAGGGTCCATATCTGGGCTCTCTACTCTGTTTCACTGGTCTATGTGTCTGTTTTTATGCCAGTACCATGCTGTCTTGGTGATCACAGCTTTGTAGTAAAGCTTGAAATCAGGTAGCGTGATGACCCCAGTTTTATTTTTGTTTTTCAACATGTCCTTAGAGATTCGGGGTCTCTTCTGGTTCCATACGAATTTTTGGATTATTTGCTCCAGCTCTTTGAAGAATACTGGTGAAATTTTGATTGGAATGGCGTTAAAAGTATAGATTGCTCTAGGCAGTATAGACATTTTAGCAATGTTTATTCTTCTGATCCAAGAGCATGGAATGGTCTTCCATCTTTTTGTGTCTTCTTCAATTTCTTTCATGAGTGTTCTGTAGTTCCTCAAATACAGATCCTACCTCTTTAGTAAGGTTTGTTACCAGGTATCTTATGGTTCTTGTTGCTATAGTAAATGAAATCGATTCTCTAATTTCCCTTTCTGTTTTTTCATTGTTAGTGTATAAGAAAGCCACTGATTTCTGTACATTGACTTTGTATCCTGCCACATTGCTGAATTGCTGTATGAGTTCTAGTATTTTGGGGCTGGAGTCTTTTGGGTTTTCCATATAAAGAATCATGTCATCTGCGAAGAGAGAGAGTTTGACTTCTTCATTGCCAATTTGGATACTTTTTTTTTTTAATTTTTTCAATTTATTTATTTTCAGAAAAACAGTATTCATTATTTTTTCACCACACCCAGTGCTCCATGCAATCCGTGCCCTTTATAATACCCACCACCTGGTACCCCAACCTACCACACCCCTGCCACATCAAACCCCTCAGATTGTTTTTCAGGGTCCATAGTCTCTCATGATTCACCTCCCCTCCAATTTACCCCAACTCCCTTCTCCTCTCTAACACCCCTTGTCCTCCATGATATTTGTTATGGTCCACAAATAAGTGAAACCATATGATAATTGACTCTCTCTGCTTGACTTATTTCACTCAGCATAATCTCTTCCAGTCCCATCCATGTTGCTACAAAAGTTGGGTATTCATCCTTTCTGATGGAGGCATAATACTCCATAGTGTATATGGACCACATCTTCCTTATCCATTCGTCCGTTGAAGGGCATCTTGGTTCTTTCCATAGTTTGGCGACCGTGGCCATTGCTGCTATAAGCATTGGGGTACAGATGGCCCTTCTTTTCAGGACAACTGTATCTTTGAGGTAAATACCCAAGAGTGCAATTGCAGGGTCATAGGGAAGCTCTATTTTTAATTTCTTGGGGAATCTCTACACTGTTCTCCCAAGAGGCTGCACCAACTTGCATTCCCACCAACAGTGTAAGAGGGTTCCCCTTTCTCCATATCCTCTCCAACACACGTTGTTTCCTGTTTTGTTAATTTTGGCCATTCTAACTGGTGTAAGGTGATATCTCAATGTGGTTTTAATTTGAATCTCCCTGAGGGCTAATGATGATGAACATTTTTTCATGTGTCTGATAGCCATTTGTATGTCTTGATTGGAGAAGGGTCTGTTCATATCTTCTGCCCATTTTTTGATAAGTTTGCCTTTTTTGTGTGTGTTGAGTTTGAGGAGTTCATTATAGATCCTGGATATCAACCTTCTGTCTGTACTGTCATTTGCAAATATCTTCTCCCATTCCGTGGGTTGCCTCTTTGTTTTGTTGACTGTTTCCTTTGCTGTGCAGAAGCCTTTGATTTTGATGAAGTCCCAAAAGTTTATTTTCGCTTTTGTTTCCTTTGCCTTTGGAGACATATCTTGAAAGAAGTTTCTGTGGCTGATATCAAAGAGATTGCTGCCTATGTTCTCCTCTAGGATTCTGATGGATTCCTGTCTCACATTGAGGTCTTTTATCTATTTTGAGTTTATCTTTATGTACGGTGTAAGAGAATGGTCGAGTTTCATTCTTCTACATATAGTTGTCCAGTTTTCCCAGCACCATTTATTGAAAAGACTGTATTTTTTCCACTCTATATTTTTTCCTGTTTTGTCGAAGATTAATTGACCATAGAGGTGAAGGTCCATATCTGGGCTCTCTACTCTGTTCCACTGGTCTATGTGTCTGTTTTTATGCCAGTACCATGCTGTCTTGGTGATCACAGCTTTGTAATAAAGCTTGAAATCAGGTAACGTGATGCCCCACATTTTATTTTTGTTTTTCAACATTTCCTTAGCGATTTGGGGTCTCTTCTGATTCCATACAAATTTTAGGATTATTTGCTCCAGCTCTTTGAAGAATACCGGTGGAATTTTGATCAGAATGGCATTAAAAGTATAAGTTTAAGTGGGTACAAGAAGAATAAATGAAACAAGATGGGATTGGGAGGGAGACAAACCATAAGTGACTCTTAATCTCACAAAACAAACTGAGGGTTGCTGGGGGGAGGGGTTTGGGGAAGGGGGTGGGATTATGGACATTGGGGAGGGTATGTGCTTTGGTGAGTGCTGTGAAGTATGTAAACCTGGTGATTCACAGACCTGTACCCCTGGGGATAAAAATATATGTTTATAAAAAACAAACAATTATATTTAAAAAAAAAAGTATAAGTTGCTCTAGGCAGTATAGACATTTTAACAATGTTTATTCTTCCGATCCAAGAGCATGGAATGGTCTTCCATCTTTTTGTGTCTTCTTCAATTTCTTTCATGAGTGTTCTATAGTTCTCGAGTACAGATCCTTTACCTCTTTGGTAAGGTTTATTCCCAGGTATCTTATGGTTCTTGGTGCTATTGTAGATAGAATCAGTTCTCTAATTTCCCTTTCTGTATTTTCATTGTTAGTGTATAAGAAATCCACTGATTTCTGCACATTGACTTTGTATCCTGCCACGTTGCTGAATTGCTGTATGAGTTCTAGTAGTTTGGGGGTGGGGTCTTTTGGGTTTTCCCAAAAACCCAAGAGTCATGTCATCTGCAAAGAGAGAGTTTGACTTCTTCATTACCTATTTGGATACCTTTTATTTCTCTTTGTTGTCTGATTGCTGTTGCTAGGACTTCTAATACTATGTTGAAAAAGAGTGGTGAAAGTGGGCATCCTTGTCTTGTTCCTGATCTCAACGGGAAGGCTGCAAGCTTTTTCCCATTGAGGATGATATTTGCTGTGGGTCTTTCATAGATAGATTTGATGAGGTTCAGGAATGTTCCCTTTATCCCTATATGTTGAAGCGTTTTAATCAGGAATGGATGCTGGATTTTGTCAAATTCTTTTTCTGCATCAGTTGAGAGGACCATGTAGTTCTTCTCTCTTCTCATATTAATTTGTTCTATCACATTGATTGATTTGCGAATGTTGAACCATCCTTGTAGCCCAGGGATGAATCCCACCTGATCATGGTGGATAATCTTTTAAATGTGCTGTTGGATCCTGTTTGCTAGGATCTTGTTGAGAATCTTAGCATCCATATTCATCAGTGATATTGGTCTGAAATTCTCCTTTTTGCTAGGGTCTTTGTCTGGTTTGTGGGTCAGGGTAATGCTGGCTTCATAGAAAGAGTCAGGAAGTTTTTCTTCTGCTTCAATTTTTTGAAACAGCTTCAGGAGAATAGGTGTTATTTCTTCTTTGAAGGTTTGGTAGAATTCCCCCAGGGAATCCGTCAGGTCCTCGGCTCTTGTTTTTTGGGAGGTTTTTGATCACTGCTTCAATCTCATTACTAGATATCGGTCTATTCAGGTTGTTGATTTCTTCCTGGTTCAATTCTGTGAGTTTATAGTTTTCCAGGAATGCATCTATTTCATCTAGATTGCTTAGCTTATTGGCATATAACTGTTGATAATAACTTCTGATTATTGTTTCTACTTCCTTGGTGTTTGTTGTGATCTCTCCCTTTTCACTCATAATGTTATTTATTTGGGCTTTCTCTCTTTTCTTTTGGATTAGTGTGGCCAATAGTTTATTGATTTTATTGATTCTTTTAAAAAACCCAGCTTCTAGTTTCATTGATACGTTCTACTGTATCTCTGGCTTCTACCTCATTGATCTCAGCTCTAATCTTGATTATTTCCCTTCTTATGTGTGGAGTTGGTTTGATTTGTTGTTGATTCTCCAGTTCTTTAAGGTGTAGAGACGGCTGCTGTGTTCTGGATTTTTCAATTTTTTTGAGGGAGGCTTGGATGGCTATGTATTTTTTTTTTCTCTCACCTTGACCACCTTTGATGGTTTTTGTAGTTTTAGAGGAAAACAAACCACACCCTGATCTCCCTTTCAGAGAGAAGCCTCAGTCTGGGTGCAGAGCCTAAATAAGCTCCCCCTTGGCCACTGGCAGAGCAGGTTCCAAGTTGCAGACCCTGGGGGCACAGGATCTTTTGCTTGTACCCAAAGCCAAGGCAGTGGCAGCTGTCTGGGAGCTCCTGACCGCCAGAGAGGTTCCAAGCAGGAGTCGCACACTGATATTTTGTCGCTGGCCGGGCTGAGAGTGCCCGGCTTGCGCGCACCTCTTTCAGAGGCGGCTATGGGTCGTGCGCACGTCTCAGGCACTGCGAACGGGGCGCAGGTCCCTAAGCACCATGCTGGGCTTTTGTGCACCTCTGTCATGGGAGAGTTTGGGGCTTGCGGCTTAGGCTTTGAACCAATGGCGCGGGTCAAAGAGCGCCGGCCGGGCCTTTGTAACTCAGGGGAGCATGAGGGACATGTGCATGTATCTCAAGCTTTGTGGTAGGGCTTGCATGTTCTCCCGACTGGCATGGCTCCCATCCCCTCAAAGGAGCTAGAGCCCACACATTCTCGGGTGCACTGGCGGCTTAGGGACCAAGAGCTGGTTTCTCCACTGCACTTTCTCTGCCTCAGCGCTGGGGAGGCTGTCCTGGGACCAGGGACTTAAGCCCCTGTCCCTAGCTGCCCCGATTCCCACAATTTCCCCCCGCGACCCTTTGCTCTTTTGGAGTGCTTTCAACCAGTCTCCAAGTTAATGCTGGTCCCCAGACACAGGGTACTCTCACTCGTATGGGGTATTACTTTCCAACCAGTCGCCTCTGGTGGCTCCCTCCCCCTTTTGTTTATCTTCCAAAATTAGTCCTCCATTCCCACTCCACTTTACCTGCCCACTGGCATCTTCTGCCCCTGTAGAGGTCCAGACGTGTATAATTCTGATCTCAGGCTGATTTCATGGGTGATCGGAGTTATTTGGTAGGTAATCAGCTCACTTTGGGGTACCGGCTGAAAAGGCGCCTCCTCCTACTCCCCCGCCATCTTGTCCAAATGTCCAATTTGGATACCTTTTATTTCTCTTTGTTGTCTGATTGCTGTTGCTAGGAGTTCTAATACTATGTTGAACAAGAGTGGCAAGAGTGGGCATCCTTGTCTTGTTCCTGATCTCAACGGGAAGGCTGCAAGCTTTTTCCCATTGAGGATGATATTTGCTGTGGGTCTTTCATAGATAGATTTGATGAGGTTCAGGAATGTTCCCTCTACCCCTATACTTTGAAGCGTTTTAATCAGAAACGGATGCTGGATTTTGTCAAATGCTTTTTCTGCATTAATTGAGAGGACCATGTGGTTCTCCTCTCTTCTCATACTAATTTGTTCTATCACATTGATTGATTTGCGAATGTTGAACCATCCTTGTAGCCCAGGGATGAATCCCACCTGATCATGGTGGATAATCTTTTAAATGTGCTGTTGGATCCTGTTTGCTAGGATCTTGTTGAGAATCTTAGCATCCATATTCATCAGTGATATTGGTCTGAAATTCTCCTTTTTGCTAGGGTCTTTGTCTGGTTTGTGGGTCAGGGTAATGCTGGCTTCATAGAAAGAGTCAGGAAGTTTTTCTTCTGCTTCAATTTTTTGAAACAGCTTCAGGAGAATAGGTGTTATTTCTTCTTTGAAGGTTTGGTAGAATTCCCCCAGGGAATCCGTCAGGTCCTTGGCTCTTGTTTTTTGGGAGGTTTTTGATCACTGCTTCAATCTCATTACTAGATATCGGTCTATTCAGGTTGTTGATTTCTTCCTGGTTCAATTCTGTGAGTTTATAGTTTTCCAGGAATGCATCTATTTCATCTAGATTGCTTAGCTTATTGGCATATAACTGTTGATAATAACTTCTGATTATTGTTTCTACTTCCTTGGTGTTTGTTGTGATCTCTCCCTTTTCACTCATAATGTTATTTATTTGGGCTTTCTCTCTTTTCTTTTGGATTAGTGTGGCCAATAGTTTATTGATTTTATTGATTCTTTTAAAAAACCCAGCTTCTAGTTTTATTGATACGTTCTACTGTATCTCTGGCTTCTACCTCATTGATCTCAGCTCTAATCTTGATTATTTCCCTTCTTATGTGTGGAGTTGGTTTGATTTGTTGTTGATTCTCCAGTTCTTTAAGGTGTATTCTGGATTTTTCAATTTTTTTTTTTTTGAGGGAGGCTTGGATAGCTATGTATTCCCCCCTTAGGATTGTCTTTGCTGTATCCCATAGGTTTTGGACTGAAGTGTCTTTATTCTCATTGGTTTCCATGAATTGTTTCAGTACTTCTTTGATTTTGTGGTTGATCCATGCATTCTTAAGCAAGGTGGCCTTTAGCTTCCACGTTTTTGAATTCCTTCCAAACTTTTCCTTGTGGTTGAGCTCCAGTTTCAAAGCATTGTGATCTGAGAATACACAGGGAATAATCTCAATCTTTTGGTATCAGTTGAATCCTGATTTGTGACCTTCTGGAGGAAGTTCCATGTGCACTCAAGAAGAATGAGTATTCTGTTGTTTTAAGGTGGAATGTTCTGTATATATCTGTTACTTCCATCTGGTCCAATGTATCATTCAATGCTCTTGTTTCTTTATTGGTTTTTTGTTTGGATGATCTATTACTGAGAGTGGCATGTTAAGATCTCCTACTATTAATGTATTCATATCAATATGACTCTTTATCTTGATTAACAATTTTCTTATGTAATTGGCTGCTCCCATATTGGGTGCATAGATATTTACAATTGTTAGATCTTCTTGGTGGATAGTCCCTTTAAGAATTATGTAGTGTCCTTCTGTATCTCTGACTATAGTCTTTAGTTTCAAATCTAATTTATCTGATATAAGAATCACTACCCCGGCCTTCTTTTGAGGCCCATTGGCTTGAAAGATGCTTTTCCATCCCTTCACTTTCAGTCTGGATGTATCCTTAGGTTCAAAATGGGTCTCTTGTAGACAACATATGGATGGATCCTGCCGTTTTATCCAATCTGCAACCCTGTGTCATTTTATGGGCGCATTCTGGCAATTCATGTTCAGAGTGATTATTGAGAGAGATGTTTTTATTGATACCGTGTTGCCTCTGAAGTCTTTGTTTCTATAGATTGTCTCCATATATTTCTGTTCAGTGATATTCCGAGGGTTTTTCCTCTTTTATAGACCCACCCCTTAATATTTCCTGCAGTGTAGGCTTCGTGGTCACATACTCTTTTAAAGCTTGCTGGTCTTGGAAGCTCTTTCTCTCTCCATCCATTTTGAATGTCAGTCTTGCTGGATAAAGTATTCTTGGATGCATGTTCTTCTCATTTAGTGCCCTGAGTACATCTTGCCAGCACTTTCTGGCTTGCCAGGGTTCTGTGGACAGGTCTGACCTTATTCTGATGGGCTTTCCTCTGTACCTAAGGAATTTCTTCACCCTAGCTGCTTTCAAGAGCTCCTGTCCACAATTATGATCCATCATTTTCACTACCAGGTGTCTCGAGGTCTTTCTAGATTCTGTGATCTTGGGTGGAAACCTTTCTGCCTCTAGTACATGAACACTGGTTCCATTTGCGAAATTGGAAAATTTTTCATGGAGAATTTGTTTAACTATATCTTCTAGTCTTCTTTCTTTCTCCTCCCCCTCAGGGATTCCAATGATTCTGACTTTGGAATGTTTCATGGTGTCATTTATTTCCCTAATTCTGTTTTTGGGGATTCTAAGCTGTTTGTTCCAGGCTTCCTCCTGATCCTTTTTCTCTGTTTGTCCTCCATATCACTAATTCTAACTTTTGCCTCAGTTACCCTAGCTTTTAGAGAATTTAGATTAGATTGGAACTCATTGAGAATATTGTGAACGTCATCCCTGGTGGCTTTCACTTCTACCCTAATCAATTCCATTTTGTCATCAAGGGCTTTCTCCAACCTAACTATTGCCTGGATAATTGTTAGCCTGAATTCCCTTTCCGACATACTGTCTATGTCCATATCCAAGAGCTCTGATGCAGAGGGCCCAGTCTCTGAATTTTTTTTTTTTTTCTGTTGGGCATACCTCCTCCTAGTCATTTTGGTGAGAGATGGCTGAATGGATATATAGCTGAATGTATGAACCGTGGTGCAGGCAAAGTGTACCCTGGAACGCTTCTGTCCACTGGCATCTTCTGCCCCTGTAGAGATCCAAAAGTGTATAATTCTAATCTCAGGCTGATTTCATGGGTGATCACAGTTCCTTGGTAGGTAATCAGCTCACTTTAGGGGACAGGTTGAAACGGCATCTCCTCCTACTTCTCTGCCATCTTGTCTCCCCTGGAGGTTTTGAGACTAGGGCCCTGGGAATGGACGTCTGGAAACCCGGCCTAGGATTAGGATTTCGGTCTAGGGGTTAGGCCTCATCTTCTGTCTCTGAGGCAAAGTATTCAGCTGGCTTGGTTGAAAACAGGGATCAAGCTGATGGTCACAATATGTGACCACAATATGTCCAGGAAGGGTCTCTGTAGTGGAGGTGGCCTCAGGGGCCTTGCAGAATTCTCCTTCTTTGAGGGTTTTACACAGCTCCAAATATCAGGGTTTCCTTCTGCAGAACAGGGGGAGTTCTGTTTTTTGGCTCAGGTGTCCCCCATATGGAGGGATTGGAGACCAGCCCTCTGGGGACTGATGCCTGCAAACAGAAACTAAGCTTGGGATTACAGCCTAGGGGAATGGCAGGTCTGATTTGCTGGCTCTGCCGCCATCTACCTGTGTGGTTGATTGGAGAAAGGGGCTCAGAATGTGTCAGACTGTGCATTAGTGTCGAGAGTGGCCTATGAAATTGGGGTGGCCTTGGGGGCCATGCAGGTTTCTTTAGTCTGGAGGTTTGTGCAGTTCCATAGGGACTGTTTCCTTCCAGAGGACAGGCAGAGTCCTGTGGTGCGACCTCAGAGTCCCCGTTCTGGAGGGCTTGTGGGCCAGGACCCTGTTGACGGATGTCTGAAAACAAACAGAGTTAGTGTTAGGGTCCAAGGCATAGAAGATCCAATATGCAGATGCTGAGGTGAGTGTCAGGTGGTTGCTCAGGCTGGAGTTTGTGTCCATGAGTGCCACTTGATGTGGGGAAGGCCTCATGGTACCATGGAGGTTTCTCCCGCCCAGGGTTTTTGTGCAGTTCTGAATGGCATGGCTTCCTTCTGGGTGGAAGGCAGACTTCTGGGGATGATGCCAGGTTTCCCAATCTGGAGGGCTCAGGGACAGGCCCCTGTGGACAGAGGCCTGAAAACCCAACCGAGTGTTAGGGCCAGGGCCTAGGAGCATGGCAGGCCTGATCCACCTGCTCCGGGGCAGGCACCCTAGTGGGCTGAGTAGTGGGAGTCATTGGCCTTGCGTGTGCCTGCCCCATAGTTTGCTTTCTTACAGGGTTTGGGCCACGAGCACTCGGGACCCTGGGTCAGGCCCAGGAGGTGGCCCTGCAGGCCCGTGCTTCCAGAACTGGGTTTGCCTGGTATTTTCCGGCCAATTCTCACAAGCTTTCTGCCCAAATCAATATCAATTTTTGCAGAAAGGTCGTGAGACTTGGCAGGCATTGCACAGCAATTCTGGCCACACTGGTGCCTGCTGTCTAGAGTGTTTTGTCACTAGGTACATTTCTGGATATAGCTAAGGGTCCCCAATCTGGAGGGCTTTGGGGCCAGGCCCCTGGGGATGGAAACCTGAAAAGCCAAACTTGGGTTAGGTTTAGAGCCTAGGGGATGGGAGGTCTGATCTGCTGGCGCTGAGGGGAGATCCCCGTGGGCTGAGTTGAGCACAGGGTCATGAAGCATGTTAGTCTGTGCATTTATGTCTGGGGGGGGGGCTGCCAACTTTGGGGGTGTCCTCAAGGATGCATGTGGGGTTGTTCCATTCTGAGGGTTCTGCTCAGCTTCGAATGGCATGGTTTCCTCCTGGGTGGCAGGCAGAGTCCTGGTGTGTGGGTCAAAGGTCCCCAATCTGGAGGGACAGTGCCAGTGTGGCTTTAGACCTGTGGAGGGCTTGTGAGTTGTATTAGAATCTTTCAAAGGCCCAGCGGTGCTAGTTTCAGCCACTGGAGGGAGTGGTGAGCTGTGGTGGGAGAGACCATGGAAGGATGGCAATGCTGCTTGCCACCGCTGGAGGCAGTGGTGAGCTGCAGTAGGAAACAGGCCAGAAGAGTCAGGGCAGCCTGCTGGCTCTGGGAGCAGTGGTGAGGTGCGGGGTGAGAGACCCTGAAAGGTGAGGCACTGCAGCTTGTTTTTACAGAAGGGAGTGGGGAGCTGCAGACTCTGTTTCCCCAGGCTCAAGAGTGGTGGTAACAACCCCTGGAGCCAGACCCCACTCAGCCTTGTGCCCGTTTTGCCAGGTGTGCTGGTAATGTGCTCTCAGGATGATTCAGGAGGGTCCTCCCAGTGGGGGTCTGGAGCTGGGGGAGGGGGAACCAAACCCGACTCATGGTGCATTTGGAATCAAGGAGTTGAGTGTTTGTTTGGAAGAGCATAATGAGCTTAGAAGGAAGTTAATGACCACTTAAGAAGTAAGCACGTGTCTCTCCTTCTCCCAGGAATCAGAGCAGGTGTGCAGGCTTTAGGTGGGAGGTGCCTACTTATCCCTACCTGACAACCCTTCTTCACTCTGGCTCCATGAGATCTGAAGTTTGGAAATCAGCGTCTGACTCAGTCATGCAGCTTGTCCCAGGACGTCAGCGTTCAGAGAAAACAGCAGGCCCATGGGGCACAATGTCACACCCATGCCGGAATGGGAGGTAAAACTTCTCTTTCACCCCAAACCTCCTGGCTTTTCTCCCGTCTCTAGTGGAGACACAAGGTCTCACTGAAGCAGCTGTCAGCAATCTAGAGCAGGGGGGGGGGGCGAGTTCCTGAGTTTCCCTTCAGGGAGCACCTAGCAGGGATCCCATTTTCTGTTTCTTTCTGGCTTACAAAGGTATCTGGAACATCTCTTTCCTAAGCAATCCCTTGGATTCAAAAGGGAAGATGAGACTGACTTGGTATGTGTTTGGAACCTAGAATGTGTTCCTTCATCTAAGAGTGTTTATCCCATTGGTCCTAGGCTGTGGGGGAGTGGCTGGCATCTAGAGTTAGGTGACTGTGGTCAGATAGAAACTTGGATGATGGCTTCTCCTTTGTCCAAGGTGATGTATCCTAATGGATTCGTCTTTTTATCCAAAGAGTTCCAATGAGGGCAGAGGGAAAATTCAAAAGGATTCAAATGAAAAGAGAAGCTTGACTTTCTAGTTTCACTCAGTGGACTCTAGAGAGTTAGACATGCCTACTTTCTCTGCAGTTTCATGGGTGGTGAAGTGAGAAGGAGAGAGAGTCTTTGGGAATTCCCCTGGATAGAGGCATTCTGGTGGCTTCAAGGGGCTGTTAGAAACACTGGGATGAATTTCTGTGGCTGCTTGCCTGACGCTGGGTGAGTCCTGTTATTCCACAGGCAAGCTCCCCATGATCTGAGTTTGGGGTGGGTGTCAGGCTGTATCTCAGGCTCAAGTTTGTGTCCATGGGAGTCCCAAATGTGGCTGTGACTTGAGAGGGCCATTCAGGTTTCTCTCACTCTGAGGGATTTGTGAAGCTCCTAAGAACAAGTTTTCCCTCTGGAGGCTTGGAGGAGTCCATTTTGTGGTACAGGATTCTCCAAGAGCATGATTTCAAGGCCAGGCTTTTGGGGACTGATGCCTGAAAAAGCAAACCAGGGTTGGGTTTAGGTCCCAGGGTCATGGCATGCCCGGTCTATGGGTGCTGATGCCAGATCCCAAGTAGCCTGAGATTATGGGGTTGTCAGGCTGAACATTGGGATGCAGTTGTGTGTCCTCAGGGCAGCGATGGTGTTGGCTGCATTCCTGGGGCATGCAGGGTTTTCTAGGTCTGAGGGTTTGCTCAGTCCCAAATAGCAAGGTTTCCTTCTGAGGGGCAGGAAAAGTTCATGTTATGCCTCCGTGGTCCCCAATATGGAAGTATTCAAGGCCAGGATTTTGAAGACAGAGGACTGAACTCAACATAGGGTTATGATTAGGGCCTAGAGGCAGGGTAGGCCAGATCTGCCTGTGCTGAGGCTAGCTCCCCAGAGTGCTTCATTGACATAGGGTTGTCAGGATGTGTCTTCCTGTGGGTTTGTGTCCAGGTGTGCTGAAGGTGGTGGTGGCCTTAAGGGATATGCAGGTCTTTCCTGCTCTGAGGGTTTCACACAGCTCCAAATAGCAACATTTCCTTCTGTGGTTATGAGGACTTCTGTTTGGTGGCTCAGGGGTCCCCCATATGGAGGGAATCAAGACCAGGCCTCTGGGGATGGATGCCTGAAACCCCAACAAGGGTTAGGGTGAGGGCCTAAGGGCAAGGCAGGCCTGGTCTTCTGGCTCTGGGGTGAATGTGGGGGTTTGAATTGAGGGTCTGTTTCAGGCAGTCAGTGGATCTGCTGAAGTTTGTGTCTGGACGTACTTTCAACACCTACCTCCTTAGCACATTTCTAGTACAAGTGTTCCCCACTATTCTTAAAGTTCATGGTAAGACAATTGGCTTTTTGGAGTGACCTACTTTATTTCCCATCTGTAGTAGCAGGAATCATCCTGTAGAGGATTTCCATCTTATGATTTCTGGAAGGGGGCACTGCATTCAGCATCTATTTTGTGGGGAATCCCTACAGAGGCACCGTGCTCCCCAACCAGCTCCTTCCTGGGCACTGCTCTCTGCATCCAGCTACTGGCACTTTGAATTGTGTCTGTGAGCATCTGCTGTGCTTTACCTCCATTTATTTTGGGCATCCATGAGGATGTTGTGTCCTGAGGCCTAAAAAGAGCCAAACAGAAGGAACTTTGGTGTCTGAGCATGCTCACTCACTTTTCTGCAGAACTGAATGGTCAATAGTCATTCCTCTTTCTGTTTACACTATTTCTGCTCTGAAAAGTTTTCTAGGAACACTGTACTTTCAACTAGTGGGGGGGCCTATACCCCATCCTGCAAGATTGGCTTTTGTCTCCATGCTGCACAGAACATTCCATTACTTGGGGAGTTTATCACTCAAATATGGCACCTTTGACTACCTTCACCCATTTCCATGGGTGACAGCCTCAAATCTGACAGCCACCAGTCTTTTCTTGGAATGTTAAGTATTCAGTACTTTTTGGATTCTATGTGGAATGTCCATGAAAGCCTCTGGTGTGTGTCTTTCTGTGTCTGAGTGACTTAACATAAAGCTCCCAAGGTCGATGTTTCTGTCTGGTTATTGTGAATAATGCTGCCTTGGACCTCGGAATGCATCTCTCTTTTGGAAGGAGTGTTTTTGTGTTCTCCAAAGAAATACTCAGTAGAGCAATTGCTGAGTCATGTGGTAGTGTACTCTTTTTCCAGAACCTCCATGGCGTTTGTCACAGTGACTGCACCCATTTCCATTCCCACCAGCAGTGCACAGGGTCCCCTTGTGTACACACCCTTGACTGTACTGGGCATCTATCTCTGGGACACTTTCCATTCCCACAGTTGTGACGTGGTAGCTGATGGTGGTTTTGACTTCTGTTTCCCTGATGACAATTAGTAATGTTGAACAACTTTCTCTGTGTCTGTTGGCCACCTGGATGCAGTCTTTGTAAAGTATCTAATCACCTATTCTCTCCAGTTTTTATTCATTTTTTGTTTGGATTTGAAGGAGTATTTTGTGTATCTTGGATATTAGCCTCTTCTCACACATATGATGTGCAGATATTTTTTTTTTCTTATTGGGGAGGTTGGCTTTTAAGGATTTGATGTTTGTTTGTTTGTTTAAATTTTTAAAATTTATTTTCAGGGTAACAGTATTCATTGTTTTTGCACCACACCCAGTGCTCCATGCAATCCATGCCCTCTCCAATACCCACCACCTGGTTCCCCCAACCTCCCACCTCCCACCCCTTCAAAACCCTCAGATTGTTTTTCAGAGTCCATAGTCTCTCATGGTTCATCTCCCCTTCCAATTTCCCCCAACTCCCTTCTCCTCTCCATCTCCCCTCGTCCTCCATGCTATTTGTTATGCTCCACAAGTAAGTGAAACCATATGATAATTGACTCTCTCTGCTTGACTTATTTCACTCAGCATAATCTCTACCAGTCCCGTCCCTGTTGCTACAAAAGTTGGGTATTCATCCTTTCTGATGGAGGCATAATACTCCATAGTGTATATATATATTTTTAAGATTTTATTTATTTATTTGAGAGAGAGACAGCGAGAGAGAGCATGAGTGAGGAGAAGGTCAGAGAGAGAAGCAGCCTCCCTCGTGGAGCTGGGAGCCCAATGCGGGACTCGATCCTGGGACTCTGGGATCATGACCTGAGCCAACTGAGCCACCCAGGCATCCCTAAGGGTTTGATGGTTTCTTTTGTCATGCAGAAATTTAAGGTTTATGTCCTTCCACTTGTTTATCTTTGCCTTTGTTGCCTTTGCCTTTGGTGTCTGATGTAAGAGACTCTTCACCAACACCAATATCAAGAAACTGACTACCTGGTTCATGGAGTCAGTTCTTACGTTTAAGTCATTCATTCACTCATGATTTGTATGTGCAGTGTAAGAAAGGGATCCAGCCACATTCTTCTGCATTTAGCGTCCAGTTTTCCCAGTACCATTCACTGAAGAGACAGTCCTTTCCCCATTTTATATTTTCTGCTGTGTCATAAGTTAAGCCTAAACATGTGTGGGTTGGCTTCTGAGGTTTCTCTCTTATCTTTTCTTTCTCTTCTTTCTTTTCTCTTTCTTTTTCCTTCTTTCCGGTCTTACAGTTTATTTGTTGGGAAAATATTTTTCCTGTTGGAATATATGCAGTGTGGACTTCATCAGTGACATCTTCATACTCTTTGTTATGACTTCTCTCTGACATCTGTGGTTTTGTAAATGAGTAGTTGGATCTGTAGCTTCCAACACGTTGCTCATTTGGGCAGAACTACTGAAGTAGTACTCTGTTCTTCCATCAGACTCCAGATTGTGTCTGATTGCCTTCTTTTGTGGTGTTCGCAGTTGTGATGATGGATATCTATGTTTCCTTTTCCATGGTAGGTTTATTAAAGTGAATTTAATTTTTCCTAAAAGTGTGGATTCTAAGTCACCCTTATTTTATAATATATGTTTCTGTAAATCAGCATGTTTTAAAAAATGCATTTATTGGAAACAAACATTGGAACCAGACATAAATATTAATTCCCATTCAGAGTTAATAATTCTTTTTTTCAGAGTTAATAATTTTATCAGAGCTAAGTTTAAATATTCCTTTAATACATGAATGATTAAACTTTGCCAAAAGTACTATGATTATGTTTCTGAGCTTTCTGTTGTATTCCATTGACCTGTGTGTCTGTTTTTATGCCAGTACCATACTGTTTTGGTGATAACAGCTTTGTAACCTAGCTTAAAATTGGAGTGTGGTGACTCTTAGTCACTTGCTCTCTCTTTCTGTCTTCTTTCTTATCAGTGAGATTATTTATTTATTATTTAAAATAAATGATTTATATATTATTTATTATATTTATTATTTATTTTTGCTTAGTTTACATGTATATTCTAAATGTTTTTCTTTCACTTTTTCTATTACCATCATATAATGTATTCGTTTTAGGGGTACATGTTTGAGATTCTTCTGTTTTACACAGCACACAGTGCTCACAGCAGCACATGCCCTGCCCAATGCCCATCACCAGTCACCCCATTCTCCCATACCCCTCCCCTTCAGAAACCCTCAGTTTGTTTCCTGAGATTAACTGTCTCTTTTGCTCTGACTCCCTCTCTGGTTTCATCTTTTTTCCTTTTTTCATCTCTTCCTTTATGATCCTCTATCTTGTTTCTTAAACTCCATATATCAGTGAGATCATATGATATTTGTCCTAAGATTGACTTATTTCACTCAGCATAATACCCTCTAGTTCCATCCATGCTATTTCAAATGGCAAGATTTTATTTTTGATGGCTGCATAATACTCAATGTTAACTATATCCATATATATCCATTCATCCGTCAACGGATATCTGGGCTCTTTGCATACTTTGGCTCTTGTGGGCGAAGCTGCTATGGACATTGGAGTGCAGGAGATCCTCCAGGGCACTACATTTGTTATCTTTGGATTAAATACCCAGTAGAGCAGTTGCAGGGTTGTAGGGTACTTCTATTTTCAACTTTTTGAGGAACCCCCATACTGTTTTCCAGGGTAGCTTCACCAGCTTGCATTCCCACCAACAGTATAAAACACTTCCCCTTTCTCCACATCCTTGTCAACATCTGTCGTTTCCTGACTTGTTCATTTTAGCCATTCTGACTAGTGTGAGGTGGTATCTCATTATGGATTTGATTTGTATTTTCTAATGTGGAGGGATGTTAGCATTTTTTTATGTATCTGTTGGCCATTTGGATGTCTTCCCTGGAGAATTGTCTGTTCATGTCTTTGGCCTATGTCTTTTTTTTTTTTTAAGATTTTATTTATTTGACAGACAGAGATCACAAGTAGGCAGAGAAGCAGGCAGAGAGAGAGGAGGAGGAAGCAGGCTCCCCGCTGAGCAGAGAGCCTGATGTGGGGCTTGATCCCAAGACCCTGAGACCATGACCTGAGCCGAAGGCAGAGGCTTAACTCTCTGAGCCACCCAGGTGCCCCTGGCCTATGTCTTGATTGCATTATTTGTTCTGTGGGTGTACAGTTTGGTAAGTTCTCTCTAGATTTTGGATACTAGCCTTTCATCTGACATGTAACTTGAAAATATCTTCTCTCATTCAGTTTGTTGTCTTTTGGCTTTGCTGACAGTGTCCTTTGCTGTACAAAAGCTTTCTATCTTGATGAAATCCCAACTGTTCACTTTTGCTTTTGTTTCCCTTGTCTTTGGAGATGTGTCTAGCAAGAAGTTTCTGTGGCTGAGGTCAAAGACGTTGCTGCCTCTGTTCTATTCAAGGATTTGAATGAATTCTTGTCTCCCTTTGAGGTCATTCATCCATTTGGAGTTTATTTTTTGTGTATGGTATAAGTAAATGGTCCAGTTCCATTATTCTGCATGCGGCTGTCCTGTGTTCCCAGCACCATTTATTGAAGACACTTTTTTTTTTTCTCCCATTAGGTATCCTTTCCTACTTTGAGGAAGATTAGTCAACCCTAGATTTGAGGGTCCATTTCTGGTTTCTCTATTCTGTTCCATTTATCTGTGTCTGTTTTTGTGCCAGTACCATTACTGTCTTCATGTTAAAGCTTAGTGATAGAGCTTGAAGTCTGCAATTGGGTTGTCACCAGCTTTGGTTTTCTTTGTCAACATCTCTTTGGCTATTTGGGGTCTTTTCTGCTTCCATACAAATTTGGGGATTATTTATTCCAGTTCTGTGAAAAATGTGGATGGTATTTTGATAGGAATTGCATTGAATCTATGGGTTGTGCTAGGTAACATAGACATTTTCATGATATTTTTTCTTCCAAGCATGAGCATGGAATATTTTTCCATTTCTTGGTGTGTTCCTCCATTTTGTTCATGAGCCTGGAATCGTTTTCTGAGTGCAGATCCTTTGCCTCTTTGGTTAGATGGATTCCTAAGTATCATCTGGTTTTGGGTGCAATTATACATTGGATGGACTCCTTAATTTGTCTTTCTTCTGTCACATTGTTGCTATATACAAATGCAAGTGATTTCTGTGCATTGATTTTACATCCTGCCACTTTATGGGATTCTTGGATGAGTCCTAGCAATTTGGGGGTGGAGTCTTTTGGATTTTCCACAGAAAGTATCCTATTGTCTGAAAAGGGTGATAGTTTGACTTCTTTGCCAGTTTAAATGCCTTTTATTTCTTTTTGTTCTCTGATGGCTGAGGCTAAGAATTCTAGAACTATGCTGAACCATAGTGATGAGAATGGGCATCCCTGTTGTGTTCCTGACCTGAAGGGAAAAGCTCTCATTTTTCCCCCATTGGGAATGACAGTCTCTGTGGGTTTCCCATACATGCCCTTTATGATGTGGAGGTATGTACTCTTTATCCCTGCATGGTGAAGAGTTTTGATCAAGAAGGGATGCATTAATTTGTCAAATGCTTTTTGTTCATCTATTGAGAGGATCCTATGGTTCTTATTCTTTCTTCTATTTAGGTACTGGATTCCATGGACTGATTTGTGGTTGTCCAACCACCCTTGCAGCCTAGGCATAAATTCGATTGGGTCATGGTGAATCAGACTTTTAATGGGCTGTTGGGTCCTATTGGCTAGTGTGTTGGTGAGAATTTTTGCATCCATATCCATCAGGGATAGTGGTGTTTCTGTTTTTGGGTGGAGTCTTTGTCTGGTTTGGGGATCAAGGTAATGCTGGTCTCATCAAAAAGTTTTGGAAGTTTTCCTTCCAGTTCAATTTTTTTGGAAAAGTTTCAAAAGAGGTATTAAATCTTCTTTAAATGCTTGGTAGATCCCCTGGAAAGCCATCTGGTGCTGGGCTCTTGTTTCCTGGACTATTTTTGATGACTGCTTCAAGTTCGTTGCTGATTATGAGTCTCTTCAGGTTTCCTTTTCTTCCCAGTTCAGTTTTGGTTATTTCCGTATTTCTGGGAATACACCCATATTTTCAAGACTGCCTGATTGGTTGACATAGTGTTGGCATCCTATGTTCTTATACTTGTTTGTATTTCCTTGTTGTTAGATGTGCTCTCTCCTTCTTGAGTCATGATTTTATTGATTTGGGTCCTTTCTGTTTTCTTTTTGAGAAGTCTGATCAGTGGTGTATCAATCTTAGTAATTCTTTCAAAGGACCAGCTCCTAGTTTCATTGATTTGTTCTACTGTTCTTTCGGTTTCTACTTCATTGATTTCTGTTCTCATCTTTACTATTCCTCTTCTCCTTTTTGGTTTAGGCTTTCTACACTGCCTCTTTCACCAGCTCCTGTAAGAGTAGGGTTAGGTTGTGTATTTGTGACCTTTCTTGGTTCTTGAGAAAGGCTTGTTGCTGCTGCCCCTCGGAACAATTTGTTACTTAAACTGTAACCCCTGGAGGATTTTACTAGTTGCCAAGCACATTTAGATATGGCCTTAAGAAATACATATAATGACAACAGGTCTTTGGGGAGAAGGACGATGTACGACCGTGAAGCTGGGCAGCTGGGGATGCCAGGCTCACTCAGGGCAGAATGCCGCCCCTTCACAGAAGCCAAGCACCCGGGAACGCTGGGTCAGCTCAGGGTGGAATGAAAACCGCCTGCTTCCCTTATCCATTATCGCTCCTTTCTCTTCCCAGAAGTGCTCGCTGTTAGTTAGATGAGTCCTTTGAATGTGCTTGGTTAACTATAAACTTTATCCTCCTTCTTGCTTGTCTGCAAGATGGGATTAAGGTTTGACCTTCATCAGTCCTTCTGTTGGCTATTGTTTTCTATCTAATAAAAGTGAGACTGTGGAGTTGCTCCTGGCAGCAGTCCTTTTCAACTATTGTCCCCTGCTTCCAGTCTTTTGCAGCTGACTTGTTTGTACCTAATTCTTCTCTTGTCGCGGACTGGAAGCAGCAAGTGGCGCCCAAACAGGGACCGGGGCCAGACCAGACCCGATCTGATCAGAAATAAAACAGGAGAAGAAGCCCCAACGTGAGTTTTGCACGGCCGTGCCTTTTTCCCGCTGGTGAGCTGTGGGCAATTATCGCAGGGTATGGGTAATCTAGAGAGCACAAACGATTATCGCCCTTCCGTGTGTTTATTGAGAAGGCTCCTGAAGGCGGGAGGAGCAAAAGTCAGCGATGGAGCTTTTAAAGGTAATGAAAGAACATTGCTCCTGGTTCCCTATATTAGGGACTTTAGATTTACAAACATGGGAAAAAGTAGGTCACGAGTTAAAACTTTCGTATACGAAAGGAAAGCAAATTCCAGTCACTATATGGCCTACTTGGACCCTCATTCGCTCCGTTTTGGAGCCTTTACAAACCCCTGATTCGGAGAGCGATAATGAATGTTCAGGAGAAACTAAAACAGAGGAACCTGAACATGCCATCCAGGAAGAGAAAGAAACTATTAAGGCCACCAGAAAGGAATATAGAAAGGAGGAAACTCCTCCTCCGGTAACAGAGCAAAAGGTGCCCATGTCACTGTTGCTGTCGGCTCCGCTGTTCTATAAGAAGGCACCCGTTAATGAAAAAGATGGAAAGTACATGCTATCAGCTGTTCGGAAAGGCCTCCTTGAAGCACAGCGAGCGGGAGACCTAGATGCCTTGCCTTTTAATTTCCCGGTTATTATTACAGAACATGTCGCTCCAGGACATGATCCTAACAACCCTAATGGTGTCTATGAGGCCAAGCATGAGCAATTTCCCTTCAAATTGTTGAAGGAACTAAAACAGGCAATAGTCCTTTTCGACTGTTGTACCCTGCTCCCAGTCTTTTGCAGCTGACTTGTTAGTGCCTAATTCTTCTCTCGTCGCCGAATGGAAGCGGCAGCCTGTAGTGCTCTATACTCTCCCATTTAGTACTGCCTTTAGTGCTTCCCTAAGATATCGGGACAGTTGTGTTTTCATTCTCTTGTGTTTACATGAATTTTTAAAATTTATCTTGAATTGACTGGTTGACCCATTTAGTCTTTGGTAGGATGCTCTCTATCCTCCATGTATTTGAGTTCTTTCCAACTTTCCTCTTGTGACTAAGTTCCATTTTCAAAGCACTGTGGTCTGAAAATATGCAAGGAATGATCCCAGTCTTTTGGGATGAGAGTGAACATGGCAGCCTCCCAGTCTCTGGCCCTGGAGCTAAGAGCTAGAGCTAAACCCTAGAGTTTCATGACAAAAGACACTTGTCATATGATAACTTAAGAAAAGACTGAAAATGGGTAAGGAAATTATGTCAATCCTGAACCTGCAGGCGAAGAAAAACGATTAAGGAAAGTCTGTAACAATAGCTTTGATCCTACTGTCCAGTAGGATCAGGTGAAAGTGCTTCCTGTGTCAGGATCAATTGTATGAGGGGACAGATAGGAGGTTGGTCATATGGGCAGATGATTTAAAATCACTGTTGTTGGGTTTTATCTGATGAAAACTGTACCTCACAGACAACAAGTGGAAGAAATGTAAGATCAGCTGCAGGAGGCCAAGCTCACCTTCAATCACCACGTAACCTGAGTTGGGTCCAATACACAGACCCCTTAGCACCCCCTGCAGGTGATGGAAGTGGCCCTTAGAGCCCTGAACATGGGCTTCTGGTGTGTTGGCTTTTTTCAGATCACAGTTCAGGAGAGGAATGCTCTGGCTAACTGGGTAAGTGTTTTCTATTTCCTTATCTCCGTTTGGGGCACAGTCTGACACAACTGGAGGTGGGTGTGTTTTTCTCCCATGGATGAAGGCTCAGGATTGGGAGAGGAAGATAGTGCAGCAGAGCAGGGAGAACACCTATGTGGAGCAGGTGTGAGAGTTTGACGTGCGTTTTTATGGGTGTTTGGAGGGGTGATGGCTACGCTGTCTAGGAGAGGACGTGGTGTTGTAATTCTTAGAGATGTCCATTCTTTTTCTGTGTTCAAGACTGTGCATGATGAATGGAGAGATGCTGCCTGAGAGATCCGTGAGGCGGGAACTGATGCCGGGAAGGCCTGAGTTGCAGAAGCCTGTGTGGCAAGGTAGGGAGCACGATGTGAAATGCAGCAGCCTGATTTCTGCTGTGAAACCACACAGTGTCCTTCCCGTTCCTGTGGGTGATCGCTGTGTGTCCTGGAGAGAATCACAGCCTGCAGGTTGTTTGAAGGGGTGACAGGGTGCTTTCCTCATACGTCCCCAGGCATCAGGGGACCTACCCGTGACAGGTGAAGCTAACAACCCTCCCCAACTACAGACCTTGCCAACCCTTGTACCACCTCCAGAAGAAATGAGCCTGGATGAGTTGGGAGCCCGAGCTCCATCCCCATTTTGACTCAGTGGCCGAGCCTTTTGGGAAAAAAGGACTATTTGAGAAAAAATATATTTATTTATTCTTTATAGTGGTTCCTTTTTTTGTTTTATTTATAATCTACTGTACTACATTCATTAATGAAATTTTTGCATTTCATTCCTCTAATGTTATTGGTATAATGCCTCAGCTTTCTGCTCATTTTTCTTTCTTTTTTTTTTTTTTGTTGTTGTTGTTCATGACTGTTGTAGTCCATTTATTTTTAAAATATTTATGTAGTGGCCATTCACACGTTAGGTCTCATCTATAGACTGAAAGATGGAGCCATCAACCTACAGCCCAAGAAAAGATTGCATGTGTTCACGTTGAGGTTTTAGTCATTTTTTAGCAGGTTGAGCTGGGAGCCCTCTACTGCTGTTCTCTTAGCTATGAAAACACCTGAAGCAAGTTTGGGGGCAGTGGTTCCTTCCTTGAGGAGGATGGGTGAGTCTCTCCCTTGTCCTCAGGGGTCAACAGAGACATGTGGGAAATGCTCCGTGTCTGAGAAGGGACCCGAGAATGGGAGAGAGGAACGTGGTGGGGGTGGGTTTGGAGGGCTGGTGTGAATTCTGCACAGTCATTGCCCGTCTGAATCCACCTGCATCCATTCTAGGGCTTTGGTCTGATGCTGAAGCTGGCGGGGCTCCCATTAGGAATGATGGCACTGAGAGTAACAGAGACCCAGAGATGGGTAAGGTAACTGCAGTGGCCTTTTTCAGATGTTCCTGAAAATGTCCCTTTCTGAACAGCACCTGTTCTGGCCTTGTTTCTATTGGGTTGGTCCTGCAGTTTGTCTGTGGCATTGTTCACCTTTCAAAATACAAGCTCTTTACCTGGAGCCTGACAGGCTTCTCTATGATAGATCCCTCCCAAAGCCACAGGCGCTTAGAGAAGGATGGCAGGGTGCTTACCACATGAATTATGCATGTGCCTGCCTGTGTGCGTGTGTGCATGTGTGTGTGTATGCACCCCTGCCTGCCCACAGTGCACACTAGGGGAAGTAACTCATGGCAGGAGGACCCCTAACTCCCCAGTGAAGTCTTCTGGCTGGCCTGATGGTTGATGACGAAAGGTGGCATGTTGACTTGTATGTGGATGCCTCCGTGTCTGTAATGTGCTGCTTTACAAGTTTGCAATGATCCTTTTTCATCTTGAAGACACTACTTCTTGCTGGAGAATGTGGGCCGACATGGGCAGTGATGTGTGGTGACAGGCTATTCCTGTAACAGCCATTGCCCTCTCCCCGCTCATTGTACTGGCCCCAGCTGGGAGGAGCATGTAAGTTTTCTAGCATGATGCAGCTCTCCTGGAAGGTGGCATTGGAGAAGGAGCTGGGTGCTGAGAGCTCTTTGTCTGGGTTTCTTCTCTTGGTGTTGCAACTTTTGTCTGTTTTGCTAAAATATTTTCTTGTCTGTTCTGCAGGTCGCTAGAGGTGTGAGAGAGTTCCCTCATTGCCCAGGGCTCCTCCGTATGCCCTACCACATGGGGTGGAATGTACCAGACTTCCCTCCTCCTCATCCACCTCCACAGTGGTGGACATGGGGGCCTCAGCTACACTTCGTTCCTCCACCACATGGTGAGATGATCTGTACTGACATGAGTCGTAGAGCTTATTCAGAGTTGAACCACTTCTGTCGGTGGAGAGGATGGAGAGGTGGTACCACAAGGCTTTGCAATGCAAAGATAGGCCTGAGTGAGGACATGGTAACATTTTGGGTAGGCGCCCATCTCGTGTACCGTCTGGTTCACTGTACAGAACTGGGCAGCAGGTGTCTGCCATGGAGGAGAAAAGTGACATTTCGCAGAGGACAGACCCAGAAGCATTGCATGGGTGCACTGCGCAGACATGATGTTCTGGGCTCTGGGCTGGACGAAGCACAACCTTCACATCACTCTCATGTGTGGGGGCCCCAGTTGCTCAGCATTATAGATTAGTTCTGGAAACATCTGTTCCCAGGCAGAGTGGTCATATCTGTGGGGGTGAGGGACTGTTCCCTCCTTCATCCACAGGGGTCAGGGGAGTCCTGTGAGAAACATGAAGGACCCTCCAGAGGGAGAGCGGGGAATAGGCTGGGGCAGGGGGAGAGGGTTGGCTTGAATTCTGCATGGTCATCACCAGTCTGAATCCACCTCTGTCCCTTCTAGGGCTTCAAAGGTTCCCAATCAGAAGCCTGTGGAGCTCAAGGGGACAATAGCAGCACCGTGCCCAAGAAGGTCCCAGAGAAGGACCAAGTAAATACAGGGGCTGTTTTCCATTGTACCGATTTCTGGAGTCCTGTTCCTTTCTGAGCAGCACTGTATTCTCACCTTGTGTGGCATTTTGAAAGGTAAACACCATCACACACAGATCCTACAATATACCCAATCCTTCATGCAGAGCTTACAGGCTTCTCTGTTTCCAAATCAAGCACCTTAGGTGGAGCCTCCTGAAGCCCCAGGTGCTTAGAGGTGAAGGACAGAGGGCATTGCCCTCCTGTGTGTGTGTGAGTGTGTGTGAGTGTGTGTGTATAACTAACTTGAGGCAGGTGACATTTCCCTCCACAGTGAAGTCGGCCAGTCTGTCAGACTCCTTAAAAGTTTGTTTTCTCATGGGAGCAGGAGCATTGTTGGTTTTGGGGCCAGGAAACTAACCTGGGAGGTCTGCAGAGGTCCTCACAGATGGAAAACGGGAAAAACCATGCTATGCCTCTTATGCACTTGTGCCACGTGCTTTGGGCAGTTTTGAGTGTTGGCAGAGAAGGTCAGTTGTGACCTCATTTGCGTGCCAGGCAAGTTGCCCCCTGGGTGAGATGATGGTGAACTCTGGCAGGTGCCAGGTGTGTCGTAGAAAACACCCCCTGGAGCAGCAGCCCTGAAGAGGGAATCCCGGTGACACCCCGCAGGGCCCACACCTCACACATGTTTCAGTTGTGCTCCCGTGAGCGGGTTCTGATGGGGTCTGGTGGCTGTGCCAGCTCATAGCGTCTCTCCCGACCCATCCTTGGAGCATTGCACATGCTCTCCAGACACACCGGTTTGAATTTGGGGATGTCGAGTCAGCCTGTCAGTGGTTCTCAGCACTAAGGACTATGCATTTGCTCTGAGCCTGCGCTAAGGAGCATCAGAAATTCAGGGATACAGATCCAGAGAGCTGGGTCTTGCTCACTCATAGGGGTCGTGCTCTTCCAGATTTGCTGCAGGATCCAGCAATTCCTCAGTTGTGTCTGTGGCTGTGGACAGCCCATGTGGAGACTAGAAGACCCCCTTGTCAGGGAGGGAATTAGAAGGTGAGGCAGGGGCTGGCTGATGGGCAGAATTTTGACTCATGAGGGGCTGCAATTCCACGTGTGCACACTGGGCTTCCCAGTACTTCTTCTTGTGTTTGTTCTCACTGAGTAGACATGACAAGCCACTTGGGCCATGCTGGATGAAGGGGGCAGAATGCTCTCGAACATAGATACCTGCCTATCTGGCATACATTGCTTATGGGTCATTTCTTGTGGCGTCTGGTCAACTGGTAGAAGATGACTTGACATCCCGCCTTCTCAGAGATGGATGGTACTGTGTAGTGACACTATATTCTTTCCTTCCCTGTTCCCTGACTGTTTGGTGGCACCAAGTCGGGGGTAAGGTTTTGTGGCGCTGGTGCTCTGCTCTCCTGGATGTTCAGTGTGAGCAAGGGGCCAGATGCTGATACCTGCTTCTCTGGGGTTCAGGTTGGTAGGTGTTCTCCTTCTGTCTTCTATAGCAACACACCTTTGATTTCTGTTCTGCAGAACCTATGGATGTGAGAAGATCTCCCCCCTACCCAGTGCACTATGGACACCGTGCCCCTTGGGTCTCCCTTCATCACCATTATGAGGCCCTTGGCACATACCGCTCCACCCACCCAGTGGTCTCTGGGTTGTTGCCCCACACCTACACCACAGGGTGAGGTGATATTAACCATAGGAGTTGACATACAAACAAACCATAATTGTCTTCTGCTTTCATAGTGAGTTGGTGGAGCAAAGGCAGAGTTTGTGCTCAGGGCTTGGCATTCAAGGGGAAACTGGGCTGGGGGTGTTGTAACATTCAGCAGTTCCTCAGGACACACGTGCATGTGCCTGGCTATTTGCACACACTGAGCAGTGGGAAGGTGCCATTGTTGGGGAGGAAGTGTCTCCGTTGCACAATGGCAGACATCTGTCTCTTACCATCGTGCACGTCCAGCATCCACATATGTTGTTCTGGGAGGGATGAAACACCTCTCACTTCATCTGCAGCGTGTAGGGTTTGAGCTGTCATTTCCTTGGTTGTATAAACGCCTGACACAGGGCTGTGGTCCCTTCATTGTTCATTAGCATAGGGGTCTGCCCTTGTCCTCTGCAGTCTGGAAACTTGTGGGAAATGCTCTTGTCCCATTGGGGAAGTGAGAATGAGAAACAGTGGCATATGCCGGAGGCAGGTGTAGAGATTTCGTTGGACTGTTGCTCAGTCACTTCCAGGGGGAGAAGCTTCTGTCTTTTCTATGGCATGGGTCAGATATAGATGCTGGAGCATCCTCCACAAGGACCAGCGGTGCTGCCCACAGGCCTCTCATGTCATGGCAGAGTGAATGCTGCTAAGGACATGGTAACTTTCTTCCAGGAGTTCTGTAGATAGAATTGATGGACCTTGTCTTCCAGTCATACTAAGGGGGTTGGCCAGTCCCTTGTGGTGAGGGAGAGCTGCCCTGTTCCGTAAGCTGGGCACAGCAGGTGTGCACACACACATGGTACAGAGATGATGCTCTGTGCTCTGGGCAGGATGAGGCCTGCTCAGAAATAGGAGGTTGTGGATGCTGAGAAGCCTGGAGGTGCTCAGGGAGAAGCTGGGCTTCTCTCAGGGTGAGGCCCTTCCTGGCAGGCCAGGAGCTTGAGACTGAGTGTGTGGATACCATGCAGTCTACACTGGCAGCTGCATGTGTTCACTCATTTTAGACCCAAAGACGCATCCAGATTTAAAGTAAGGATATGGAAAACAATTTACCATGCTAATGGACATCAGAAGAAAGCTGGGGTGGCAATCCTTACATCAGATCAAGTAGATTTTAAGCCAAAGACTATAATAAGACATGAGAAAGACACAGTATCATATGTAAGGGGTCTATCCAACAAGAAGATCTAACAATTTTAAATATCTATGCCCCTAATATGGAAGCAGCCAATTATATAAACCAATTAAAAACAAAATCAAAGAAACACATTGACAATAATACAATAATAGAAGGGTACTTTAACAAACCCCTCACTGAAATGGACAGATCATCTAAGCAAAAGATTAACAAGGAAATAAAGGCTTTAAATGACACACTGGACCAGATGGACATCACAGATACATTCAGTACATTCCATCCCAAAGCAACAGAATACACTTTCTTCTCTAGTGCACATGGAACATTCTCCAGAATATATCACATCCTGGGTCACAGATAACGTCTCCACTGGTACCAAAAGACTGGGATCATTCCCTGAATATTTTCAGACCACAATGCTCTGAAGCTAGAACTCAATCACAAGAGGAAAGTTGGAAGGAACTCAAATGACAGAGGAGAGAGGCTAAAGAGCATCCTACTAAAGAATGAATGGGTCAACCAGGTAATTAAAGAAGAATTGAAACAAATGAAAATGAAAACACAACTGTTCAAAATCTTTGGGATACAGCAAAGGCAGCCCTGAGAGTAAAGTATATAGTGATACAAGCCTTTCTCAAGAACCATGAAAGGCCTCAAATACACAGCCTAACCCTACACCTAAAGGAGCTGGAGAAGGAACAGAAAATAAAGCCCAAATCCAGCAGGAGAAGAGAAATTATAAAGATCGGAGTAGAAATCAGTGGAACAGAAACCAAGGAACAGTAGAAAAATTCGACGAAACTGGGAGCTGGTTCATTGAAAGAACTAATAAGATTGATAAAGTCCTGACCAGAATAATTAAAAAGAAAAGAGAAAGGACCCAAATTAATAAAATCATGAATGAAGGAGGAGAGATCACAACAACACCAAAAAAATACAATTGTTAAGAATATATTATGAGTAACTATACACCAACAAATTTGACAGTCTGGAAGAAATGGATGCATTCCTACAGACGTATAAACTAACAAAACTGAACCAGGAAAAAAATTAAAAAACCTGAACAGACCCATAACCAGTCAGGAGATTGAAGAAGTCATCAAAAATCTCCCAAACAAGCTGGTGCAGCCACTCTGGAAAACAGCATGGAGGTTCCTCAAAATGTTGAAAATAGAACTGCCCTATGACCCAGCAATTGCACTATTGGGTATTTACCCTAAAGATACAAACGTAGTGATCCAAAGGGGCACGTGCACCCGAATATTTATAGCAGCAATGTCCACAATAGCCAAACTATGGAAAGAACCTAGATGTCCATCAACAGATGAATGGATCAAGAAGATGTGGTATATATACACAATGGAATACTATGCAGCCATCAAAAGAAATGAAATCTTGCCATTTGCGACAACATGGATGGAACTAGAGCGTATCATGCTTAGCGAAATAAGTCAAGCAGAGAAAGACAACTATCATATGATCTTCCTGATATGAGGAAGTGGTGATGCAACATGGAGGCTTAAGTGGGTAGGAGAAGAATAAATGAAACAAGATGGGATTGGGAGGGAGACAAACCATAAGTGACTCTTAATCTCACAAAACAAACTGAGGGTTGCTGGGGGGAGGGGGTTTGGGAGAAGGGGGTGGGATTATGGACATTGGGGAGGGTATGTGCTTTGGTGAGTGCTGTGAAGTGTGTAAACCTGGTGATTCACAGACCTGTACCCCTGGGGATAAAAATATATGTTTATAAAAAATAAAAAATTAAAAAAAAAATCTCCCAAAAAACAAGAGCCCAGGTCCAGACAGCTTCCCAGGGGAATTCTACCAAGCATTTAAAGAAGAATTAATACCTATTCTCCTGAAACTGTTCCAAAAAATAGAAATGGAAGGAAAACTTCCAACACCATTACCTTGATCCCCAAACCAAACAAAGACCCCATCAAATAAGAGAATTACAGGCCAATATCCTTGATGAACACAGATGCAAAAATTCTCACCAAAATACTAGCCCATATGATCCAACAGTAAGTTAAAAGCATTATTCACCATGACCAAGTGGGATTTATTCCTGGTCTGAAAGGATGGTTCAACATCTGCAAACCAATAATGTGATACAATACATTAATAAAAGAAAGAACAAGAACCACATGCTACTCTCAATAGATGCTGAAAACACTTCTGACAAAGTACAGCATCCTTTCTAGATCAAAACTCTTCACAGTGTAGGGATAAAGGGTACATCCTGCAATACCATCAAAGCCATCTATGAAAAACCACAGCAAACATCATTCTCAATGGGGAAAAACTGAGAGCTTTTCCCCAAATGTCAGGAACACAGCAAGGATGTCCACTATCACCACTGCTATTCAACATAGTACTAGAAGTCCTAGCCTCAGCAATCAGACAACAAAACAAGAGAAAAGGCATCTGAATAGGCAAAGAAGTCCAACTCCCACTCTTTGCAGATGATATGATACTTTATGTGGAAAGACCAAAAGACGACACTCCCAAACTGCTAGAACTCATACAGGAATTCAGTCTAGTGTTGGGATATAAAATCAATGCTCAGAAATTAGTTACATTTCTATACAGCAACAGCAAGACAGAAGAAAGAGAAATTAAGGAGTCAATTCTACTTACAATTGTACCCCAAACTATAAGATATCTACAAATAAACCTAACCAAAGAGGAAAAAAACCTATACTCAGAAAACTATACAGTACTCGTGAAAGGAGTTGAGGAAGACACAAAGAAATGGAAAGATGTTCCATGCCCATGGATTGGAAGAACAAATATTGTGAAAATGTTATGCTAACCAAAGCAATCTACACATTTAATGCAATCCCTATCAAAATACCATCCATTTTTTTCAAGAAATGGAACAAATAATCCTAAAATTTAAATGGAACCAGAAAAGACCCCAATAGCCAGAGGAATGGTGAAAAAGAAAACTAAACTTGGTGGCATCACAGTTCCAGACATCAAGCTCTATTACAAAGCCGGCATCATCAAGACAGTATTGTACTGGCACAAAAACAGACACACAGATCAATAGAACAGAAGAGAGAGCCTAGGGACGCCTGGGTGGCTCAGTTGGTTAAGCAGCTGCCTTCGGCTCAGGTCATGATCCCAGCGTCCTGGGATCGAGTCCCACATCAGGCTCCTTGCTTGGCAGGGAGCCTGCTTCTCCCGCTGCCTCTGCCTGCCACTATGTCTGCCTGTGCTTGCTCTCGCTTCTCTCTCCATGACAAATAAATAAAATAAAAAATCTTTAAAAAAAAAAAAAAGAAGAAGAGAGAGCCTAGAATTAGACCCCCAATTCTTATGGTCAACTAATCTTCAACAAAGCAGGATAGAATGTCCAAAGGAATAAAGATAGTCTCTTCAACAAATGGTGTTGGGAAAATTGGACAGCCACATACATAAAAATGAAACTGGACCATTTCCTTACACCACAAATGAAAACAGATGATGAAAATGGGATGAAATGGATGAAAATGGATGAAAGACCTCAATGTGAGACATGAACCCATCAAAATCCTTAAGGAGAACACAGGCAGCACCCTCTTCGACCTCAGCCACCGCAACTTCTTCCTAGAAACATCGCCAAAGGCAAGGGAAGCAAGGGCAAAAATGAACTATTGGGACTTCGACAAGATCAAAAGCTTTTGGACAACAAAGGAAACAGTCAACAAACCCAAAAGACAACCAAAAGAATGGCAGAAGATACTCTCAAATGACATAAGAGAAAAAGGGCTAGTATCCAAAACCTATAAAGAACTTATGAAACTCAACAACCAAAGAGCAAATAATCCAATCAAGAAATGGGCAGAAGACATGAACAGACATTTCTGCAAAGAAGACATCCAGATGGCCAACAGACACATGAAAAAGTGATCAACATCACTCAGCATCAGGGAAATACAAATCAAAACCACAATGAATACCACCTCACACCAGTCTAAAATTAACAAGTCACAGGACATGATGGATGTTGGTGAGGATGTGGAGAAAGGGGAACCCTCCTACACTGTTGCTGGGAATGCAAGCTGGTGCAGCCACTCTGGGAAACAGCAGGCAGGTTCCTCAAAAGTTGAAAATAGAGCTACCCTATGACCCAGAAATCACACTAATGGGTATTTACCCTACAGATACAAATGTAGTGATCTGAAGGGGCACATGCACCTGAATGTTTATAGCAGCAATGTCCACAATATCCAAACTATGGAGAGAACCTATATGTCCATCAACGGATGAATGGATAAAGAAGATGCGGTGTATATACATAATGGAATACTATGCAGCCATCAAAGGAAATGAAATCTTGCCATTTGCAACGATGTAGATGGGACTAGAGGGTATAATGCTGAGCGAAATAAGTCAATCAGAAAGACAATTATCATATGATCTCTCTGATATGAGGAATTTTAGATGCATGGCAGGAGGTCTGGAGGGTAGAGGAGAAAACAATGAAACAAGATGGGATCAGGAGGGACACAAGCCATAAGAGACTCTTAAATCTCACCAAACAAACTGAGGGTTGCTGGGGGATGGGGGGGGACAGGGAAAGGGTTGTGGGGTTATGGACACTGGAGAGGGTATGGGCAATGGTGAGTGCTGTGAAGTGTGTAAGCCTGATGATTCACAGACCTGTATGCCTGGGGCAAATAATACATTGTATGTTAATAAAAATAAGTTTAAAAAAAATTAAAAATGGTCCTTCTGCATGCACAATTACAAATAAATGGCCTGACTTAGAAATAATGTAGAACTTCAATGGCCATGACAGGAGAGTTTTGATCATCCCAACCTTAATTTTCCCCTAGCTGAATTGGACAACGATGCCTCTAAAATGGGATGCCTATTTCAATCAGTATTTTGAAGCTTCCAAATGCTATCAAGAATTAAAAAATGCATCTCTCTATATACAATTTATAAACTAAATGAAGTAATCATACAACTACAGACAAAACAGAGCTTCTGATACCCCTTCTTCCCCTACCTTACCTTTGTCTACACAGGGGAGGCAACAACCTTGTGCTGAGGCCACACCATCAGGCCCCATCTGGCACCATCTCCCTCTGCTCTCTCTGTGCCCTCTAATCTTCTCTGATCTCACCCTCTTAACCTTTTACTAACCCTTCTTTTCCCCCTGAAGCTCCCTCTGCTCCCTCCTTTCCCAAAACTGTTGAAATCAGCCCCTTTGGAGTTAAGTCTTCTTTGGATCTAAATAGACCACCCACTTCCAAGTTTCCTCTTTTTCTTTTTCTTACTACAGTTGACACCCAATATGACATTAGTTTCAGGCTCCCAACTAGTGATTTTATAATTTAAATGTTTAAATGTTATGGTCACAAGTATATCTACCATCTATCCCATTACATCACTACGATTTATACACTCTGCTTTATAATTCCTGTGACCTACTCATTTCATAACTGGAGGCCTATATCTCCCTCTTCCCTTGGCCCATTTTCCCCACCACATGACAGGAAGTGTGCTATGGGCTCTCCTTTGTTACAATATGTAAATGATTGGCATCTTTGCTTCCCTCCTGACAGAAGACAGCATCCACCTGGGAAAACGTGTGGCCTTAAAGGGACATAAAGTCTCTAAAGAAAAACTGCAGTTTGCTCAAACTCACATTAGGTATTTAGGTCACCTGATCTCAGAACAAGGACGACATCTGGATCCAGGTAGACTCAAGGCATCCTTGGTTTCTCACAACCTTAAACGAATCACCTAAACCCAGGCTTTCCCAGACCAGCTGGCTACTGTCAACAGTGGATTCCAAACTTCTCAGCCACTACATGCTTTACTAAAAACTGACAAATCTAACTATATTAATGAGAAAGAGGGGGATAACACAGCCTTTGAAACCTGAAACAGAAGTCTACCAACAGCCCCTTTCCCCAGACTTCCTCATTATCAACTTCCCTTTTTCCTCTCTCTACATGACCTGGAAGGGAATGCCCTTGGAGTGCTCACCCCAAAACACAGGGACCACCATCACCCCATAGGCTATTAGAGTCAAGAGGTAGATGCCGTGGCTGGGGGATATGCCCCCTACCTCAGAGCCATTCCTGCCCCTGCCCTCTGGGATGAGGCCACTGAGGAACTCATCACAACATCCTCTTTCACCATCCCCATGCCCCATGTAGTAGAAGCCCTTCTGAATTCTCCTCACACTCAGCATTTCCCAGCCAGTCACCTGACCTCCTATGAAATCCTCCTGCTTACCACTCCAACATGACTCTTTCTGGTTCCAACAGCCTCAATCCTGCCACACTTCTCCCCTCCTCCACGTATGAAACCCCTCACAGCCGCTTCACACTGAGAGATAGATCACTTGTTGACTCCCTGTGACAACTTGCAGCAAACCGCTCTAACTGATGCAGACTTCATGCTTTCTTGATGGTTCTTCTTTAAAGGAGGAAAATGATAAATATCATGACAGGTATGCTACTGAGACTCCTTTTGAAGACACTGAGACAGCACCTTTCCCTCTGGCTGCTTCAGGCCAGCAGGAGAAGTTAGACACCCTTACTCCAGCTTCTACATTAGCTGATGGCACAACCATAAACATGCATGTGGATACTTGGTATGTGCTTTGGGTAGCTCGCTCATAGTTCTGGAATACTATGGAAACAAAGAGGTATCCTTCCCTACAATGGGGATGAGATGAAAAATGGTTCCCATGCCCAAAACTCATCAGACGCCACACTTCTGCCTGCAGATATGGCTATTATGAAGGTCCCAGGGATATTCTGCACTTGACTCCCTGGAGGTCAAAGGAAACCACGTCACTGATATTTCAGTCAAAAAAAGCTTCTCAAAGGAAGACTGATATCCAGACCTCTGTCATGTTCAGGAGGGATGTCCTACCAACTGAGAAGTTGGAAAAATTGACCAGACATGTCCAACAATGGGGCCCAGACAAGGAGAAACAATGTTGCAAATCTGATGATACCAGGATAAAAAGAGACAATTCTGCTTGGAGCAAAGAACAATCTGGCCCTTCCCAACATTTTAAAATTCCCACTCCTGACAACTGTACCAGCATTAAACCATTGCTCTGCTGACAACTTGAGAGCGTTCGTGAACCACTATCAGCAGGAAATGTTAAAAAGACTGCAAAAATGGTGTACCTTGCTTGTCCCACTTGTCCAAAATACAATCCTGGGAAACAAATCCGTACCTCCCCTGGGCATTTTAAACCACTCAATGAACCATCTGATATTTGGCAACTGGATTTCATGCAATTTCCTCATCTCATGGATATAGGCAGGTGTTAGTCAATGTGCCTATATCTTCTCACTGGACAAAAGCTTTCCCTTGGAGAAAGCCAATGACTCTTCTGCGGCTAAAATCCTGTTAGAAAAAATTACCCCTCCCAGGGAAGCCCTCTTGAACTATACACAGTGACCAGGAAATCCATTCTACCATGAAGGCGCTTCACCAATTTGCGATGTTTCACTAGTTTTACAACAATTTCATTGTACGTTACTGTCCTCTATCTTCAAAGTTAGTCTCACACAATGACCACAATACTGGGGACTCAATTGGCAAAATCTACAGAGACTTTACAGGTCCCTGGGTCAAAGGGATTGCCATCACTCCTAAATCTCAAGTCCAAGAGTCTCCACTTGCAGATAGTCACTGGACACTGTGCATTCGACCACTGCCTTTTGGACTCACAATGGGGAAAAGGGGATGTATTTCAATAAAGCAAAGATCGAGTTGCCTGTATTCAACCTAACCACACTGCATTAGATCAGACTTTTTCATAGTGCACTCCCATGGAACACTTACCTTCACTGTCACACCTTGTAACCTGGAGATTCTGTTGGGAAAGATCTCCACAAAGATTCTCTTCAACCTCCCCCGAGAAGCCTCTCTCCAATACTGCTAACCAAACCTTGCACTCCCAAACTCCAGAGAATGGACGCTTGGGTCCACGGGACACCTTTAAAGGAAGAACCAAAGCCTGACTTGACCTATACATCATCTGGTCACAAGAAGGTTAATACTGCACCAACTGAAATACAAATCATCTGGGGAGACAGCCTTCCCCACATGTCTGGACCAGGCCTGCATTCCTCTCCTCACTATTGCTCCTTCTCCATATTCTGTGCAAAGAACATGTCATTTTCTGCATCTCTGCATCTATTGCAAAAGGAGGAAAATTCTTTGGATTATGGCCTTTCCAGAAAACACTAATTTTGATCTCGTGAGCATTTCTAGACATTGAGATGGTTCAGAATTCAAAAGCCATTCCTTTACCTCTACTATTAACTGAATCCTGATTCTAATCCAAATGCATGGTTTCTGAACTTACAACATAAAAGACCACTTTTGATTACACATAGGGTTCTAAACTGTTCTTTTAAAAGAACAATACTGTTTGGAAATGTCCCAGAAGTATTCCTATTCTTACAATAAGTTCTCTAATGAATGTTTCACATTTTTCAGTGTACTCTATGTCCCCAAACACGCTCCCTGATTTCATTCAGTGCACTCTCACAGTATTTCACTATTTTGCTCATAGCCACTCGTGGAGGACACTTCCAGGAGGCATACAGGACTCTGAGTTGGCCTTCATATGGAGAAACCCTCCCTCCTTCAGTCCAAACAAGTGCCAATATATATTTTTAGCTGGCTCCTATCATATGTAGAGTCCTGGTTTAGAAACAACATATGGTTTGGAATTGTCTCCTTACTTTGGTTCTGTACTTGCTGTTCCTCAAATCCTTTGTGTTAACACCATCCCCAGTGAGGTGATGCTGGCTCACTGTTTTCAATCTTGAGGAGATACAACCTTCACAAGGGGAGTGGGTGAGAGTTTCTCCCTTTTAAGCCTCTCTGTTCCTCAAGGCTCACTTGAGTAGTTTACAACTGTCATGCACATTCAACCAACATGGGATATGCCAACTAGAAAAGGCTTTGCTGGCACTGAAACACAAAACCACTAAATACAAAGAGCTTGACTGTTGATTTGAAATTCCTCCAAGGAAAGTTTCCTGAAGTTTTAATTTATAGTACAATTAACTCACACACACTGTTGTATTCATTTCAGGTGTATAATCATGATTCAGCACTTCCATGCAATAGCTGGCATTCATCACAAGAATACAACTCAGTCCCCATCATCTGTTGAACCCATCTGCCCCACCAACACTTCCTTTCGGATTACCAACAGGTTGTTCTCTAGTTAAGAGTCTGTTTCGTAGTGTGCCTCTTTTTAATTTCTCTTAGCTCATATGCTTTATATCATAATTTCCACAAATGAGTGAAATCGTATAGTACCTACCTTTCTCTGACTGACTTATTTCGTTTGATCAGACGGGACAAAGTCATAAGGGGAATGTCACAGCAGAGGAAAGAGGTTTTGGTAGGGGGTGTTATGACACACTACCACTCCAACAGGACATGGGCTTGATCTTGCACATGGGTGTCCCACTATTCCAGCTAGCAGAACTCTATTTTTATCTCTCTATCCAGCCCCCCACCTCCTCCAACAGGCCTCACCCATGAAAAGCCATAAAGATTTGTACCACCAGATGCCTCCAATGCACTTCTGGTTCTTAACAGCCTTTCAAATTGCCCCCTGTCTCTGACAAGAGTGAACCTCTCCGAAGTTCCCCAATGTGCCAAAGGATCAGTCACCGCTTCTTTGGCCTACATTCAGTTTTCCTTCCTTCTCAACAAACCCAACATTTGCTGGTACTTCTAACCTTGAAGGTTACAAACTGGATGGCACTTTGTTTTTACCTGGGGCTCTGATTGCAGCAGTAATCTGCAAGTGGGCCCCAAGTGCATACTTCTAAGACACCCTGAGAGTCAGCAAGTTCTGTTTTCAGCTCCCTACTACATGCTGCTCCTGTTCCTCTTGAGTCGGGATTTCTCCCAAGAAACAAGCCAGCTTCTGTAACAAACCAACCATGGCATCTCCGGTATGGCATTCCCGTGACCCCCCCATCCAGGGATCCTTGAGTAAAATAGGTCTTGTTCAAATATCCCCGAGGAAAATGAGGACCAAACCGTGGGAACACCACCAAAAATGTAACAATGAGGCGGCTTACCTACCAGCAGGTTTCTGGAAGCCGCCCAGAGCCCCCTCCTCAGCTCTCAGCCAACAAGGCCGCTTCTGCATCGCACCACAGGAGGCACCAACCTGCTGCAAAGCCCCGAGGGTCTCTCCAGGGTAGCATCAGAACTGGCTGCAAATGCAGCCCTGGCCCTCTGAGGGGCCCTGGGTCCTCAGCTGGTGGCAGAAACCCTTCTGGCTGTGAAGAAAGCAGCGTCAGATGACGCCATGGCGAGCCTTCTGCTCCCTAAGTCTGCTGTGGTGCATGCGCAGACAAGGCGCCCCTGCTGGCCTGAGGCCCTTGGGCACCCTCTGCCTGCTTCCCTGGGAATCCCTGCAATGCTCTAAGCTGGGGCTGCTCAGCGGGAGACACTGAGGCAGCTCTGGTTCCAGGGAGCCTGTTCTCTACAGCAGGGCAGGGCTCTGTGTCAGCGCCTCAGACACAAATCACTTGTGAGTGAAGAATGAACCGAACTTGACAATGTCACTACATAATGTGTAGTACTTGCACCACTCCATTCAATAATAAGACTACTGACATACAAAATGGAAAGTTACAGGGGCGCCTGGATGGCTCAGTGGGTGATGCCTCCACCTTTGGTTTAGGAAATGATTTCAGGGTCCTGGGAATGAGCCATGCATCAGGCTCTTGGCTCAACAGGGAGCCTGCTTCCCCCCCTCTCTCTGCCTGCCTCTGCCTACTTGGGATCTCTGTCAAATATATAAATAAAATATTTTTTAAAAATGTAAAGATAGATGCGTTTGCCCACCAAAATTGTCATAATACACAATTACACTACTGTAATTTTTTTCTTTCCTTCTTCTTCCTCTTAGGAATAAATCTAGCACCATGATCTTGATCATGAGAGTTTATTTTGACCATGCCAATAAAGTGTTCAGTGACACATAGGTGAGAGGGTCAAAATGCAAACCTAGAGGGAGCTTCACATGTGTTATGAATTTCCTGCATGTCTCTTTAGATCGTATTTTCAATGAAAGGTGCTTTATATATGGTAGATGGATGAAATCATTTCCATCAGTCTGGTAAGGAACCAATGTTACCTTCGAGTACTAATTGCCTTCTCTTCACAGGCAGAAGAAAGCTTGGTGAAATATGACATTTCTGCTTGGTTGTAGGAGAAGGCTGCAGGGATTGAAGCCATCCACCTAACATCCTGTGTCAGGATGGGCAGTGAACTTGAGGATAGCAACCCCTCATCCTACTGCACATTGCTAGCTCCAGAGGGATAATATGGATATTATTCTCAATACTCTGGGTTGAGATCAGCTGTGCCTCTGTGTCAGTTTCAGGCTGCAGGACTTGGGGCCTGGTTCTGGAACTTAAGATAGGCCCTGCTGGTGCATGAGGAATACAGCAGGGACAGGGGCAGGGAGAGAGATGGCTCAGGGCCACCTCCCCACAGGGCAAGCACTAGACACTACCTGCCAAAGAGCAGCATGCTCTCCCTCAAGCCACCTCTCTCCCTGACAGTTCCTGAGGCTGGGTCCCACATTTCCAGGCCAAATGACGGGGACTCACCTTCCCAAGTGAAATGGCCGCTGGAGGAAGATTGGAGCCCTGGGCTCAGAGAACTCTGATGCTCGGGATTCCTGCCTTTTCTTGCCCCAACACTGAAAGCCCCTCCTCTGTGGGCCATGGTTCCCCCTCTACACTCCTGGGCCACGTCCCACCTGTCTTCATGCAATTCCCCTTTGTCCCTTCCTCTTGCTATCCCTGTTACCTCTGACTCTTTCTCTCCTACTTTCAGACTCCTGGTGGTGCCACACTGTCTGGGTGCTGTCCAGAAGTCCATTGACAGAAAATCGTATGATAAACCTGTTGACTTAAATTAGTAAGGGTCATGGAGATCCCACACAGAGCAAGCATGAGAATCAGCTTGTCATTTTTCCATGTATGTACATAATGTAAGCTCCACACTGACACCTAGTGAGGTTACAGAGATCAGTGGCATTTCTAGAGATGTTTTGGGTGTAATACCTTCTCTGTTAATATGGGATGATTTGAACACCATAAATCTTTCTATCCAAAGTTGAATTCCCAGGACTGAAGGAAGTCTATGTTTTTTTTTTTAATTTTTTCCATTTATTTATTTTCAGCATAACAGTATCATTATTTTTTCACCACACCCAGTGCTCCATGCAATCCGTGCCCTCTAGAATACCCACCACCTGGTACCTTGACCGCCCACCGCCCCGCCACTTCAAACCCCTCAGATTGTTTTTCAGAGTCCATATACTCTAATGATTCACCTCCCCTTCCAATTTACCCCAACCCACTTCTCTCTAACTCCCCATGTCCTCCATGCTTTTTATTATGCTCCACAAATAAGTGAAACCATATGATAATTGACTCTCTCCGCTTGACTTATTTCACTCAGCATAATCTCATCCATGTTGCTACAAAAGTTGGGTTTTCATCCTTTCTCATGGAGGCATAATACTCCATAGTGTATATGGACCACATCTTCCTTATCCATTCATCCGTTAAAGGGCATCTTGGTTCTTTCCACAGTTTGGCGACCGTGGCCATTGCTGCTATAAACATTGGGGTACACATGGCCCTTCTTTTCACTACATCTGTATCTTTGGGGTAAATACCCAGGAGTGCAATGGCAGGGTCATAGGGAAGTTGTATTTTTAATTTCTTGAGGAATCTCCACACCGTTCTCCAAAGAGGCTGCGCCAACTTGTATTCCCACCAACAGTGTAAGAGGGTTCCCCTTTCTCCACATCCTCTCCAATACATGTTGTTTCCTGTCCTGTTAATTTTGGCCCTTCTAACTGGTGTAAGGCAATATCTCAATGTAGTTTTAATTGGAATCTCCCTGATGGCTAGTGATGATGAATATTTTTTCATGTGTCTGATTGTCATTTGTATGTCTTTATTGGAGAAGTGTATGTCCATATCTTCTGCCCATTTTTTGATATGATTGTCTGTTTTGTGTGTGTTGAGTTTGAGGAGTTTATTATAGATCCTGGATATCAACCTTTTGTCTGTGCTGTCATTTGCAAATATCTTGTCCCATTCCGTGGGTTGCCTCTTTGTTTTCCTGACTGTTTCCTTTGCTGTGCAGAAGCTTTTGATTTTGATGAAGTCCCAAAAGTTCTTTTTTGCTTTTGTTTCCATTGCCTTTGGAGACATATCTTGAAAGAAGATGCTGTGGCTGATATCGAAGAGATTACTGCCTATATTCTCCTCTAGGATTCGGATGGATTCCTGTCTCACATTGAGGTCTTTTATCCATTTTGAGTTTATCGATGTGTACGGTGTAAGAGAATGGTCAAGTTTCATTCTTCTACTTATAGCTGTCCCATTTTCCAAGCACCATTTATTGAAGAGACTGTCTTTTTTCCACTGTATATTTTTTCCTGTTTTGTCGAAGATTATTTGACCATAGAGTGGAGGGTCCATATATGGGCTCTCTACTCTGTTCTAATGGTCCATGTGTCTGTTTTTATGCCAGTACCATTCTGTCTTGGTGATCACAGCTTTGTAGTAAAGCTTGAAATCAGGTAACGTGATGCTCCCCCATTTAATTTTTGTTTCTCAACATTCCCTTAGCAACTCGGGGTCTCATCTGATTCCATACAAATTTTAGGATTATTTGCTCCAGCTTTTTGAAGAATACCGCTGGAATTTTGATCGGAATAGCATTAAAAGTATAGATTGCTCTAGGCAGTATAGACATTTTAACAATGATTATTCTTCTGATCCAAGAGCTTGGAATGGTCTTCCATCTTTTTGTGTCTTCTTCAATTTCTTTCATGAGTGTTCTCTAGTTCCTTGAGTACAGATTCTTTACCTCTTTGGCTAGGTTTATTTCCAGGTGTCTTATGGTTCTTGGTGTTATTGTAGATAGAATCAGATCTCTAATTTCCCTTTCTGTATTTTCATTGTTAGTGTATAAGAAATCCACTGATTTCTGTACATTGACTTTGTATCCTGCCACATTACTGAATGGCTGTATGAGTTCTAGTAGTTTGGGGGTGGGGTCTTTTGGGGTTCCATATAAAGAATCATGTCATCTGCAAAGAGTGAGAGTTTGACTTCTTCATTACAAATTTGGATACCTTTTATTTCCCTTTGTTGTCTGATTGCTGTTGCTAGGACTTCTAATACTATGTTGAACGAGTGGTGAGAGTGGACATTCTTGTCGTGTTCCTGATCTCAACAGGAAGAACGCAAGCGTTTTCCCATCGAGGATGATATTTGCTGTGGGTCTTTCATAGATAGATTTGATGAAGTTCAGGAATGTTCCCTCTATCCCTACACTTTGAAGCATTTTAATCAGGAACGGATGCTGGACTTTGTCCAATGCTTTTTCTGCATCAGTTGAGAGAACCATGTGGTTCTTTTCTCTTCTCTTATTAATTTGTTCTATCACATTGATTGATTCGCGAATGTTCAACCATCCTTGTAGCCCAGGCATGAATTCCCCCTGATCATGGTGGATAATCTTTTTAATCTGCTGTTTGATACTGTTTGCTAGGGTCTTGTTGAGAACCTTAGCATCCATATTCATCAGTGATAGTGGTCTGAAATTCTCCTTTTTGGTAGGGTCTTTGCCTGGTTTGGAGATCAGGGTAATGCTGGCTTCATAGAATGAGTCTGGAAGTTTTCCTTCTGCTTCAAATTTTGAAACAGCTTCCGGAGAATAAGTGTTATTTCTTCTTTGAAAGTTTGGTAGAATTCTCTGGAGAATCCATCAGGTCCTGGACTCTTGTTTTTTCCGAGGGTTTTGATCACCACTTCAATCTCGTTACTAGATATTGGTCTATTCAGGTTGTTAATTTCTTCCTGGTTCAATTTTGCTAGTTTATAGTTTTCCAGGAATGCATCCATTTCATCTAGGTTGCTAAGTTTATTGGCTATAACTGTTGATAACAACTTCTGATGATTGTTTCTACTTCTTTGGTGTTCGTTGTGATCTCTCCCTTTTCATTCATAATATTATGTATTTGAGCTTTCTCTGTTTTCTTTTGGATTAGTGTCGCCAATGGTTTATCGATCTTATTGATTCTTTCAAAAAACCAGCTTCTAGTTTCATTGATACGTTCTACTGTATCTATGGGTTATACCTCATCGATCTCAACTCTAATCTTGATTATTTCCCTTCTTATGTGTGGAGTTGGTTTGACTTGTTGTTGATTCTCCAGTTCTTTAAGGTGTAGTGAGAGCTGCTGTGTTCTGGATTTTTCAATTTTTTTTGAGGGAGGCTTGGATGGCTATGTATTTCCCCTTCGGACCGCCTTTGCTCTATCCCATAGGTTTTGGATGGTAGTATCTTCATTGTCATTGGTTTCCATGAATTGTTTTAGTTCTTCCTTGATCTGGTTGATCCAAGCATTTCAATTTTTTTTGAGAAGGTTCCGTGTGCACTTGAGAAGAATGAGTATTCTCTTGTTTTAGGGTGGAATGTTTTGTATATATCTATGAGGTCCATCTGGTCCAATGTGTCATTCAATGCCCTTGTTTCTTTATTGATTTTCTGCTTGAGTGATCTGTCTATTTCTGAGAGAGGCAGGTTAAGATCTCCAACAATTAGTGTATTTATATCAATATGACTCTTTATCTTGATTAACAGTTGTCTTATGTAATTGGCTGCTCCCATATTGGGGGCATAGATATTTACAATTGTTAGATCATCTTGGTGGGTAGTCCATTTCAGAATGATGTAGTGTCCTTCTGGATCTCTGACTACAGTCTTTAGTTTTTAAAATCTAATTTGTCTGATATGAGAATTTCTAGCCCAGCCTTTTTTTGAAGCCCATTGGCATGGAAGATGCTTCTCCATCCATTCACTTTCAGTCTAGGTGTACTTTAGGTTCAAATGGGTCTCTTGTAGATAACATATGGATGGGTCCTGTCGTTTTATCCAGTCTGCAACCCCGTTCCATTTTATGAGCGCATTTAGGCCATTCACATTGATGGTGATTATTGATAATACGTTTTTATTGACATCATGTTTCCTTGAAGTCATTCTTTCTGTAGATTGTCTGTATATTTCTGTTCAATGCTATTCTTGGGCTTTTTCCTCCTTTAAAGAAGCCCCCTTAATATTTCCTGCAGTATCGGCTTGGTGCTTGTGTAGTCTTTTAAGCCTTGCCGATCCTGGAAACTCTTTATCTCTCCATCCATTTTGAATGTCAGTCTTGCTGGATAAAGTATTTTTGGATGCATGTTCTTCTCATTTAGTGCCCTGAATATATCTTGCCAGCCCTTTTCTGGCTTGCCAGGTCTCTGTGGACAGGTCTCACGTTATTCTGATGGGCTTTCCTCTGTACGTAAGGATCTTCTTTGTCCTAGCTGCTTTCAAGAGGTTCTGCCTACAATTCTAATTCTTCATTCTTACTTTTAGGTGTCTCGATGACTTTCAAGAATCTGTAATCTTGGGGGGAAACCTTTCGGCCTCTAGTACATAAACTCTGGTTCCATTCATGAGATTTGGAAAATTTTCATGAAGAACTTGTTCCACTATATCTTCTAGACTTCTTTCTTTCTCCTCCCCTTCAGGGATTCCAATGATTCTGACGTTGGAATGTTTCATGGCATCATTTATTTCCCTGATTCTGTTTTCGTGGCTTCTAAGCTGTGTGTTCCAGGCTTCCTCCTGATCCTTTCTCTCTATCTGTTTGTCCTCCAGATCACTAATTCTATCTTCTGTCTCAGTTACTCTCGCTTTGAGAGAATTTAGATTAGATTGGAACTCATTGAGACCATTGTGAAGCTCATCCCTGATAGCTTTCAGCTCTTCCCTAATATTGAAATCATGGTCTCTGGTCGTCTTCCGTTTGGCCCTAATCAATTCTGTTTGGTCACCCATGGCTTTCTCCAACCTAGCTATTGCTTGGATAATTGTTAGCCTGAATTCTCTTTCCAACATATTGTCTATGTTGATAGCCGTTAGCTCTGTTGCAGAAGGTCCATCCTCTGTATTTTTCTTCTGTTGGGCATTCCTCCTCCTAGTCATTTTGGTGAGAGATGGCTGAACAGGTGTAGCTGGGTGTATTGACTGTGATGCAGTCAAGGTGCACCCTGGAATGCTTCTGAGCAATCAGGGTTCCCCACCCAAATGAGAGGAAAAAGAAAAGGAAAAGAAAAAAAGAGAGAGGGAGAGAGACAGGAATGAAAAGTGAGATAAAAGAGAAGGTTTAGCCCAAATGGGTCCTAGGTAAGATTTATGAAGTTTGCAAACAGACACAGACAAACAAAAAGACTGATATGACAAGAGAAACGTATATGACGTTTCTCTTGTCATATCAGTCTTTTTGTTTGTCTGTGTCTGTTTGCAAACTTCATATATATATATATATATATATATATATATATATATATATGCAAATAAAGGAAGAACCTCATCAAAAAGAACCCTACATATAAGATTTATATACTATCAGGATAAACACAAAATTACAGAAACACTGGTGGAAGAAAAAGATGGGAGAGTGGTTGTAAATTCCCAGTGTGGGTGAGGAAGGTTGTTTTGATTCTTCCTGGATGTATCTTGATATCTTTGTTTAAGAACTCAACTTTCCTAAGATAAGGGGGGATTAGGAATTGGTTTACCTATAGGGGTGGCATTGATTGGGGAAAGGACATTACCTTGAAGTTTAACTCTATATGAATATTAGAAAATAAAAATTAGAAAAAAAAGGAATAAACTTCTAAACTAAAATTAAAAAAAAAGAAATTTAAAAAATAAAAATGCAAAAGGAAAACACAGGTGTATGTATCAAAAAGTTCAGGTTAGAAGGTTATTATGGAATTTGATGTACTGCACATCTCACTGTGAGAGTAAATAGGTTTTAAATATTCTATATAATAATAAAAAAATTAACTATATAAAAAATTAGCCAGAATAGTGGGAACGAATTAATAATAAAAATTGTCCTATGAAGTAGTGGTGGTTGTTCTCTTGTCATCTATTTTTTTTCCCCTTTATGGGTTGGTTTTCTGGGGAGGGGCCTGCCACGTGGGTTTTCAGTCCCTGAAGTTCTCTCAGCTAAGTCCTCCCGCCCCCTCAAGGGGGTGGGCTCTGAGGAAACTGTTTTTTTCAGGCTTTTGTTCTCTGGAGGTTTTTATATTTGTTCACTTTTGTTTTTCTCTCTTGCCTTCCCGCTTTTGATGGTTTTTGTAGGTTTAGAGGAAAGCAAACTGCACCCTGACCTCCATCTCAGAGAGAAGCCTCAGTCTGGGTGCAGAGCCCATATGAATCCCTCCTTGGCTGCTGGCAGAGCAGGTTCCCAGTCGCGGGCCCTGGGGACTCAGGATTTTTTGCTGTCTGGGCAGCTCCAGACTGCCAGAGAAGTTCCAAGCAGTGATCACACACAGATTTTCCTGCTGGCCCGGGCTTAGAGTGCCTGGTCTTTCCGGTCCTAGAGCACCTGGCTGGAGTTTGTGTGCACCTCTCTCAGGGGAGGGTGCAGGGCATGACTCGGACTCTGATGGCACAGCAGGGCACTTGCGTGGGGACTGCAAAAAGACTGTGCTTCTGTTGGCTGGTGAGCCTCCCAGCCCTTCACGGGATCTGGGCACACTCTCAGGTGCACTGGTGGTTTCTCTGCTGCACTCTGTCTGGCTCTGTGCCAGGGGTAACTGTCCTCGGTCTGGGGACTTAAGCCCTGACCCTAACAACCCAATCCTAGCAATTCTTCGCCCCCCCCCCCCATGATCCTTTGCTCTTTTTGAGTGCTTTCTACCAAACTCCTGAGTTAATGCTGGTCCCCAGGGGCAGGGCACTCTCATATTGGGATATTACTTTCCAATGGGTCGCTTCTGGTGGCTCCATTTGTTTACCTTCTGATATCAATCTGACTTTCCCACTCCGCTTTACCTGCCCACTGGTCTTCTGCTCCAGTAGAGATCCAGACGTGTATAATTCTTATCTCAGGCTGATTTCGTGGGTGATTGGAGATCTTTGGAAGGTAATCAGCTCACTTTAGGGTGCAGGTTGAAAGGGCGCTTCCTCCTACTTCCCCGCCATCTTGTTTCCCCCCTGGAAGTCTATGTTAATACCACATATGCAGTATCATTTTCATTCATATAATACCAGTTATTCCTATGAGATTCCCTTTTGCAGTTTTATTCAAAAAGCTATTCAATTTCCAAATACATGGGGAAATCCTAGTTATCCTTTCTTGATTAATCCAGCACATTTGCAGTTATGAACAAGAACAACTCTTGTGGGTTTTATTCTTCTGAAATATATTGAGACTTCCTTTATTTCCAATGTATAATTATAGTTGAATTCAGTTCCTTCTTTGAAATAGACTAATATCCAGGCAATCCTCGACTCCAGACTGGGGCCCATTCCCCCTTGGAGGGCCAGGATATAAGGAAAGGTAGAGCGAGACCTTCATTCATACTCACACCCCCTCCTACTAACTAGAGGGGATCAGGAGAGATGGTGGACCCAAGGAACTTCCAACACCTGAAGAGTAGGAGTCTGGAGCCAAGATGGATATTGGGAAACCTTGGAGAGCAGAAAAGGAGGAAGGGACATGGAAAGTGGGAGCAGGGGAGGTAGGGTTGGATGAGAGTGAGCCTAGGACTGGATACAAAGATAAGGACTTGACGTGAGTTGAGGGTGAGCATATAACCAAGAAGTACCCTTATGGATAAAATGGAAGTCAAAGAAGAACCTTCAAGAGATAGGATGTTTGAACTCAGTAACAGTACCACTGATAATGATACTACAATGTATGTCTCCTTCCAGCCTGAGCATTCCACTTTGTGTGACAAGTTGAATAATCTCACTATTATCTACGTCACTCTACTTCCTTGCATGCATAGAATTTCAGTTCTCCTACACAAGGGAAAAATGTAAGTTGGTTCTCATGACTGAGCTTTGAGATCTCCCAAGAATGTGTGTGTTTTAAAAGGTAGATCCTCGGGGCGCCTGGGTGGCTCAGTGGGTTAAGCCGCTGCCTTCAGCTCAGGTCATGATCTCAGAGTCCTGGGATCGAGTCCCGCATCGGGCTCTCTGCTCAGCAGAGAGCCTGCTTCCCTCTCTCTCTCTCTGCCTGCCTCTCCATCTACTTGTGATTTCTCTCTGTCAAATAAATAAATAAAAAATCTTAAAAAAAAAAGGTAGATCCTCTCCTGGGTCACAGAGAGACAACACCCACCATTGTTGGCAGCACCAGCAGTTATGAGGGGTTGGGTGTCTCAGAAAGTGACTCTAAGACAAGGATGTGGGTATAAGTAGTTTCTCTGGAAGGATCTTTGGTGGGAAGAAATGATGGGAGCTAAGATGTGAAGAAGGAGGGCAGCCAACACAGAAGACAGGGTGTTAGTTTAGAGGTCACTGCTTGGGCAGCTCTGTCTCCATCCACTGGGAACGTTTTAAATACATGCAGAACAGCCCTGAGTCATCCCATCCAAGTGCAAAAAGACCTGCATGGGATGAGTGTTGCTCTTATGGACATTGGTTACCTGGCTCCCAAGCTCACTGCCATGGCCAAAGAAGCCAAGGAAACCAATGGACACCCTCGGATAAAGAGCTGCAGGCAACTGTGAAGGCAGCCACTGTGTGTACAAGACAGGGCTTGTCAGTGAAGACACCAGAGGACACCAACCCTCTCCTCTCCTCCCTATCATGACCCATGGGATCTAAAATATTGAGAAATTAGTGTAGTGCTGCCCATCATACACCAAATGATTGCCAGGATGCCTTACTTTCCTGATCACTTACAGTCCCAACACTGATACTTCTTAAATAACAAGTAATTTCTGTCCCATGACTACTCCAAACACACTCTTTCACTCCAGAAGTTTCAGTTCAAGCAACTCTTCTTGCAAGGACTCTTCAAATCTTACCAGGAACAAAGACATGCACCTTTAACAAGGGATGGAGGACTATCGACAGCGTATACCTTGTGCCAAGAATAATGAACACTTTTGTCCTCCAGGAAAAAAGTCCTATTCCTTGCAGTCTCAGAAGTCATAGGATCTGAGGCTTAAGAGTGCTCACTATCCTTGAAATCAGTATTAGTAAGTGCAGCTTTACAAGCTGAACATCAATTGACAGTAGATTGCAGTAGAGACAAAATAAAAAATCCAATCATGGTCCCTTCCTATAAACATTAACAATTAACTGTGTATCTTGAAATCAACCATTTATACATACATACATGCATATACATATACATATTTTTTTTGAGAATGAGAGAAAAAAGACTGAAATGGTGGGGTGGGCTAGAAGGAGATGGAGAATCTTTTTTTAACAAGATTTTATTTATTTATTTGACAGACAAAGAGATCACAAATAGAGAGACAGGTAGAGAGAAGAGAGAAGCAGGCTCCCCACCAAGCAGAGAACATGATGTGGGGCTCGTTACCAGGGCCCTGAGATCTAGACCTGAACTGAAGGCAGAGAATTAACCTACCGAGCCACCCAGACACCAGAGAGGGAGAATCTAAACAGACTCCATGCTCAATGTGGAGCCTGATTTGGGATTAGTCTCATGACCCTGATATAATGACCTGAGGCAAAAATCAAGACTCTGATGCTTAACCAATTGAGCCACCAAGGTGGTCCCCCCATATCAACTCTCTTTTATCCCCTCCAGTAACCTCTAAATAGCCTTTGTTGGTATTAATCATTCTAGTATTACAACCATGATTTTTCTCTCCATGAGTAATTAGCCCCTGGAATGGCAGGCACCAACTTCATAGAGCGCCATGTAAGGACACACCCATTCTAGATTAGAAAACTATATTATGATAGAATACAAAATGTTATATATGTTTTACCTTAACATAAAACATCCGTAATTGCTCTTTCTGAGATTTCTATATTGTATATTACTCAATTTCGGTAACATAAATGCTATTATTTAAATAAAACAGCATTCTGATTGAGGAACTCTTCCTTTATTTTTACATCTTGCTATTATAAAATAATGATACTGTAATAAAATATCCTTGAATATGGCTCCTTGTAAAAATAAATAAATAAATAAAACAACAGGGGTGCCTGGGTGGCTCAGTGGGTTAAGTCTTTGCCTTTGGCTCGGGTCATGATCTTGGGGTCCTTGGATGGAGACCCGCATCAGCCTCTCTGCTCCGCGGAGAACTTCTCCCCCCCCCCCCCGCCTATCTGCCTACTTGTGATCTCTCTCTCTGTGTCTAATAAATAAATAAAATGTTTAAATAGTATAAATGAATAGATAAATAAATAAATAAATAAATAAAATAATAGAAGAGAATAGGTGTCAATTCCTAGTAAGTAGTGGTAGAAATAATTATGCTACATTATGCATTTAAAAATAAAAAAAAAATAATTACTAATAAACTTTTCACTTTGTAATAGGTTTAGATTACCAACAAAACCAAATAGAAAAGACAGTTCTAAACATTTCCATACACCTAACACAGTTTGCAAACTATTTTCCTTTTTTTAATTCTTTAATTCCAATATGGTTCACATATATTAGTTTCTGGAATACAACAGATGGATTCAACACTTTCATGCATTCTCTAGGGCTCATCAGGACAAGCAGCTCCTTCATCCCTATCACCTACTTCAACCATGCTGCCAACCGTCACTTTGTTATCTGTCGTGAAAAGTCTGGATAAAAGAGCTCAGACTGAGGTAGGAATCCACCAAAATCCTAGAAGAGAACACAGGCAGCAACCTCTTTGACCTCAGCCACAGTAACTCCTTACTAGATGCACCTCCAAAGGCAAGGGAAACAAAAGTGAAAATGAACTTTTGGGATTTCATCAAGATCAAAAGCTTCTGCGCCACAAATGAAAACCGTCAACACTCAAAAAGGCAACCCACAAAATGAGAGAACTTATTTGCAAATGACACTACAAAGGGCTGATATCCAAGAACTATAAAGAACTTCTCAAACTCAACACCCAAAAAACAAATAATCGAGTCAATAAATGGGCAGAAGATGGACCAGACACTTCTGCAAAGAAGACATACAAATGGCTAACAGATGCATGAAAAACTGTTCATCGTCATTAGCCATCAGGGAGATTCAAATCAAAACCACACAGATACCATCTTCCAGCAGGTAGAACCGCAAAAACTGACAAGGCAAGAAACAACCAGTGTTGGAGAAGTTGGGAGAAAGGAGAACCCTCTCATACTGCTGGTGGGAATGGAAGTTGGTACAGCCACTTTGGAAAATGGTGCAGAGGTTCCTCAAAAAATGAAAAATGAAGGATATGATATTTTACACCAGGGATGAACCTGTTAAAAAAAAATACATGTGGCCAAGTGATTCATGTTGGCTGGCTCAATTGTTCTCATGATACCTCATTTTTCTCTTCCTCCCCTTCATCCTCTTCAGCAGTAACTGGACAATCAAATATTTCATTTTATAAAGACATTCCAAGACTGGAAGGATGTAGAGTGAGTTCAATGAGTTTCAGGATGAAGGAAAAAGATGTGACAGTAACATGGAACCCCCATATCCTGGGGGACTGACAGGTTTGCAAGAGGGGTGGCCCATCACAGTATTAATCCTTCCAATATTGGGGATATTGAAGTGAGTACACATGAGCCTAAGTAATGCCTTTCTGCAGCCTGGATGGGGTGCGGGGTCTCTGCATCAGGGATTTAGAAGGCCAAGAGTTGTTCAGGGTCTTTTAGAGCTGAAGGATTAATCTGGATTGCTTGATTGACTCACTGACTTTATTTATGATAAGAAAATGTTGGTCACAGTTTCACGACATACAGAATTGAAGCAGGCAGTCAATACCTTAACATCTGCTCTCCAGGGTTATGTTTTTAAAAGACTGGATGTGTAGAAAACAAATCTGACTTAGGCACCAGCCACAGGTCTTTAGCTCATGGGTTGCAGCCTGCCAATATACAGGGGCCATCTCTGGCTCACTGATATCACAGAACAGAAGCAGAATCTGTCACAACGAAGATGTAATATTTCATCATGAAGGTTTTTTTTTTTTTTTTCAAAACAAAGGTCACAAATTACTCAAACTCATAATTTATTCTGTTGTGCTTTGTAGGAAATGAAAAAAAATATTTTAAAATGAAAGAATATTTTGGGAGTGATTTAGATGTTAAGTTTTGTGCAATAAATAATTTACATCTTAGGGGATCACAAGAAAATATTGAAAGCCCAAATTCTGGAAGGATTCTGAATTTAGAGTATTATAGATTATTATAGTGTTTATATGCCTAACCATATAGTGATAGTGAGATCTAGTCTTATATGTATAACAAAATTCAAAAATAATTTGTAATGCTACTACAACATTATATTAGACCTGAAACACTATTGAGAATATTGAAAGAAAAATGCTATCCCCTGGTTATTGACGGGAAAACAGGTAAAGCCCATCAGTGAGGAAAAGCTTCAATTATAAGAGATGTCATATTAAGAATGTCATAAGGGGGGCACCTGGGTGGCTCAGTTGTTATGCATCTGCCTTTGGCTCAGGTCATGATCCCAGAGTCCTGAGATCAAGCCCCACATTGGGCTCCCTGCTCTATGGGAAGCCTGCTTCTCCCTCTCCCACTCCCTCTGCTTGTGCTCTCTCTCTCTGTAAAACTAATAAATAAAATTAAAAAAAAAAAAAAGAATGTCATAAGGGGAGCACCTGGGTGGCTCAGTGGGTTAGAGCCTCTGCCTTAGGCTCAGGTCATGATCCCAGGGGTCTGGAATCGAGCCCTGCATTGAGCTTTCTGCGGAGCAGGGAGCCTGCTTCCTCCTCTCTCTCTGTCTGCTTCTCTGCCTACTTGTCTGTCCAACTAATGAATGGAATCTTAAAAAAAAAAATGTCATAAGGGTGCGCCTGGGTGGGTCAGAGGTTTAAGCACCTGCCTTCTGCTCTGGTCATTTCTCAAGGTCCTGGGATCTAGCCATGCAGCAGGCTCCCTGTTCAGCAGAATCTGCTTCTCCCTCTGCCTAACCCCCTCCATACATGCTCTCTCTTTCTCTGTCTCTCAGATTTATAAATAAAATCCTAAAAATAAAGAATTGGGTCATAAAGATAGATGATACATTGGTTGATTTTCTTAGCTTGGAGAAGAAATAAGTATATGTTAATTTATGAAATCAATAAATGGTTAAAAAAAGGATACCATCAAAAGATTGCTTATATCCATACACTGCATGTTAACTAAGTAGAACTTAAATAAAAATTTGAAAAGAAAAAATAATTGCCCATATCCAGACATAAGATAATGGAGCAACTGCAGCATGTTTGGAAAAGAATGGAAGACATTTTTTCTTCCCTCACAATGATTACGTCCACTTGCACCTTGCTCAGAAACTAACCTTAAGAGGGACATCATCTCCATTTAGGAGATGCAAACATGCATCTTTCATATTCCATATTTCAATATGCAAACTTTCAAAATTTCATACTTAGGATATGTGATTTTTCCAAATTCAATGGACTTGGGAGATATTCTCAGGCCTTAGTCATAAACAGAAAATCTCCAATAAATACACTATAATTAAATGAAATCATATGGATGCATATAGATTACACTTCTTTTGTAATATGTCAAGGTGGCATGATAGTTTTAAATGGGTGCGAAACGTTAATAGAGATGTAAACAACAAATCCTGAAGGGACACAAAGTTGCACGCTCACCAGAAGGTCTGTTTTCTTTACAAGTCACAAAGGAACCTAAAGGTACGTGTGAGGCATGGAAAACTCAGGAAGAGCTATGCATATGATATCTGAATTAGAAATAAGCAACAAAGGAAAAGAAAATGTGGGAAGTGCATGAATCGGTCGATCTAAGCATCTATTTTAATATCTTCAACAAATAGCAGCAGCTTTTATTCAAATGCTGATTCACAGGTTTTGCTTAGTACAATCTTTCGCATATTGAGAAGTGGTCTTGACACGTTGAACAGAAGAAATCTCAGTGGAATCCTGCGAAAGAGATCTTCCTGAACTCTTTAACCAATTTAAAACTGCTGAAGATTGTTCCCGGCTCATGAGAAAATTAGAAAACATGGCAAATCTCAGTTGAAAATAAAGAGATAAGCAGGGGCACCTGGGTGGATCAGGTCTTGATGTCAGGATCCTGGGATCGAGTCCCACGTTGGAGTCCCCACTCAGTGTTGTCACCTTCTCCCTCTGCCTCTGCCTCCCCCTCCTCACCACTGTACTTGCATAAAATCATTAAAAAAGAAAACAGAGAAAAGGAGATGAGGTAAAAGGCACGTTTTGAAGATATTATTGATGAGTTTCCTTCCAATGATCACGAGAAAGGATAAATAAAACAATTCCTGTTTTCCTTGTAAATTTAACCTTTAAAAAAATGAAAGGTTTATGGAATCAGGGACCTGTCAAGTTTGCACTTGTTTTCCAAGTACTGTAACATTGTTGGAAAAAAATAAACACTGAAAAGTAATAAAAGCATCAGTGCAGGACAGTCTGTGCTTTTACCTGGGGTACTGGGTCTAGCAGAATTCAGAGAGCGGGATCCCAGCTCCTCCTCCTAGAAGGTCCTGAAGGTCAATGGTTCTTGCATTCCTGGCCCAACCCAATGTAGCTCCAGTTTCTCTGAAGCTGAGTCACGATTTCTCCCCAGAAAGAAGTCGGCATTGGTAAAAAACCAACCACAGTATTTCTGTTGCAGTGTCCCGTGACCTCTCAATCCAGAGACCCCTGAGTACAATAGGGTCTTCAAATGTCCTCAGGGACAATGAGGACCAAACCCTGGGAAGAGCCCCAATATGTCATCGCCTACTGTACTTTCTCACCTACCAGCATGTTCTGGGGGAAGCTCCCAGAGCCCCCTACTCAGCACTCAGCCAACAAGGCAGCTTCTCTGTCACACCTCAGGAGGCAGGAAGTTACTGCAAAGGCCCAGGGTCTCCCCAGGGCATCGGGTGAACCGGCTGGAAATACAGCTCTGGCTCTCTATCCTGCGGCAGTGAGAATGGAGCTGGACCCCATGACCTGGGAAGAAGGAGGGCTTTGCAGGATCCAGCAGCTCTGCTGCAGAAGGGAATGGGAAAAAAGGGCCTAAAAGGGGACAGAAGCATACACACCCAAATCCTCCTGCTGCTGAAGAAGGGATGGGTCTCCTGTCTGGGACCTCTGCCCTGCCCATCCCTCAACAGGGAAACTGTGGGAGGACTGTGGGGCATCATGGGTCTTACCACAAACACTGCCACCATCAGCTCCACTCAAGGCCCCCCTGTGGTTGGAGGGCAGCTGGTGAGGTGAAAACCCTGCACAAAACCTGGTTTAATGCAGGGCCTCCTCACCAGGCTCTCAGGGCTCACAAGACACTTCATTCTCTGCTCACTGTCACAGTAGACCACTGCCAAGGGACAGCCACCTGTCCCGCTGATCACTACCTCCCTAAACAAGCAGGTGCCATGTGCTCAAGAGGATCGGTCACCAGAGTTAATACAAACACCAGCAGATCTAAATTCAACCTGGGACCCCTCCCCAGAAAGGTTCCTGGGGTCCCTTGCAGTAGAAGTACCATGAAGGGTAATCTTGCTCTATCCTCCATCCCCCCACTGCTGCCAGGGTGTTATCTGTCTGAAGGCTTCACCCTGTGCCCTCGAAGGAGAGGGACTGTAGGTCCCACTGAAGGGAGATGCTGACACAGAGAACCATGAACAGTTTATTGAGGAGATACCAGGAGAGACAAAGCACAGGGTACAGGATGGGCAGGGAAAGCATTCAGACCACCAGGAAGAAACATTCATATCTTGACTAGATATAAACTCATTGGAGCCTGGTTGTTGGAGGTCAAGGAAGTCTTCAGATTACAAAATGATTACCCTGTAAGGCAAGAGGATTTGGGTTAGTACAATGGGATCTTATGTTTTCCTAAATGCTCTCTGCCTTCCATACTGTATCTGAGGCCTTGGATGAACACTTGGGTGTGTGGCCACATCTGTGAGTCTGTATGTAATAGACAATAACTGTCTTCACATCTCACATAGAAATATCTGATTGTACCTGTTCTCTTAACTATATTTTACTTCATTGTGGCTAGGACCTGACATTTAATAGAAAAAAGGGGGCTCTTTGCCTTGTCTTTGAAATGAGAATTGCCACTACCGGGGCTGAGGTATTACACTCTTAGTGTATTTTATGGACTTAAACAAACATTTTTTGATGCTCATTGGCATGGAGCTATTTTCATTTAAACAGTGAGAATGGTGAATGGTCAGAGCCCAGATTCTTTTCCAATTATTATTATTATTATTTCTTTTTGAGACAGAGACAGAGAAAGCACAAACTTGTGAGCGAAGAGGGATGGGGGAGAAGGTGAGGCAGAGAGAGAATCCCAGATAGGCTCCACACTCAGCACCGAGCCCGACTTGGGCCTCAATCTCTAAAGCTCGAGATCATGACCTGAGCAGGAATCAAGATTCTGCTGCTTAACCCACTGAGTCGCCCAGGAGCCCCAGCAGGTTCTTTATGTACTTCAACTCCTATTGTTCTAGTGACCTCAGAATCCAATATGTTCTCTCTATGGCAGATTAAAATAAAAGCTGAGGCTCTGAGAAGGCCCCACTGAGAGCTGGTATTTGGACTGAGAAATCTGGAATACAGGCAAATCTGGACACTGGGACTGAAGTCCCAGGGAAATGCACAGCTATAGACAGGGTGGTGATGCCGATGCGGAGGCCTGGTGACAGGGCTCCAGCTAGGGCTGCTCCTGGCCAACCCTGACTCTCCCACTAACAGTCTGACTCGGGCTGAGGCCAGGGCGGCCACCCTTCACTGCTTCTCCGTCTTGTCTTCATGTTTTCTCACTGCGGGACTTAAAGTCAGCCAGACAAGAAATCCCAAAGACCAAGTTAAATTTCCCAAATCTCCATGACACTCTTTCACATGGTTCAGAATTTTCAGAAATTCAGGGAAACAACGCTCTTCACAGACTATGAGTGAATGGCCTCATGGCAAAAATGAAATCTGAGACAAATAATGGCGTGATCCACACTGTGTGAGTGAACACATGCTGCAGTCGGTGTGGACGGCATGGTGTCTTCACACTCACTCTCAAGCTGCTGGCCTGCCAGAAATGGCCTCACCCTCCCTGAGAGAAGCACAGCCTCTCCCTGAGCACCTCGGGCCTTCTGGGCATCCACAACCTCCTGTTTCTGTGTGACTCAGGGCTCCCTCCCTTCTTTCTGGATACATCTCTAGTTCTTCTCTTATACAGAACACACGGTCTATGTCCTGTCATCAGTGTGTCCCTCCCTTCTCTCAGACACACACCTTCAATTCCTCACATTAAGGCCTCATCCCTCCTGGAGCACAGAGCATCGTCTCCATACCATATGTGTGTGAAACTTGCTGTGCCCATCATTCGGAGAAGGGCAGGTCTCTGCCACCACAAGGAGCCTACAACCCTCTCAGTATGACTGGAAGACAAGGTCCTTCAATTCTAAATACAGAACAACCAGAAGAAAGTTACCATGTCTTTAGCAGTCTTCACTCCCTCATGCCACGAGAGGCCTGTGGTCAGCACCGCTGGTCCTTGTGAAGGACGCACAAGCATCTATATCTGACCCACACCATGGAAAAGACAGAAGCTTCTCCACCTGGAAGTGACTGGGCAACATTCCAACAAACCCTCTGCACCTGCCTCCAGAATCTGCCACTTTTTCTTTCATTCTCACCTCCCAGACCAGACAAGAGCATTGCCTACAAGTTTCTAAACTGCAGAGGACAAGGGCAGACCCCTACGCTAATGAACAATGAAGGGACCCCAGACCTGTGTCAGGCGTATATACAACTAAGGAAATGACAGCTTAAACCCTACACACTGCAGATGAAATGAGAGGTGTTTCTCCCTCCCAGAACAACATATGCAGATGCTGGCTGTGCACAACGGTAAGAGACAGATGTCTGCCATTGTGCAACGGAGACACTTCCTTCCCAACAATGGCACCTGCCCACTGCTTAGTGTGTGCAAATAGCCAGGCACAAGCACGTGTGTCCTGAAGAACTTCAGAATCATACAGCGTCCCCAGCCTGGTTTCCCATTGAATGTCAAGCCCTGAACACAAACTCTGCCTTTGCTCCACTGACACAACCAGAAGGTGATGATCTGGAAATAGACGCCTGTAAGCTCTGCATGAAGACTTGCCACTTTGAACAGGAAACGACACCACACACAGACCCCAGGATATACCCAACACACACAGGTCAGGACACTGTGCTGCCCAGAGAGGAACAGGACTCCAGAAATGGGTACAACTGAAAACACCCCAGCATTTACTTGGTTCTTCTCTGGGACCTTCTCGGGCACGGTGCTGCTATTGTCCCCTTGGGCTCCACAGGCTTCTGATTGGGACCGAAGGCCGAGAAGGGACAGAGGTGGTTTTAGACTGGCGACGACCACACAGGATTCAAGCCAACCCTCTACCCCTGCCCCAGCCTATTCCCCTCTCTCCTTCTGGAGGGTCCACTGTATTTCTCACAGGACTCCCCTGACCCCTGTGGACGAAGGCGGGAACTGTCCATCACCCTCGCAGATATGACCACTCTGCCTGGGACATATGTTTCCAGAACTAATCTATAATGCTGGACAACTGGGGGTCTCCACATGTGAGACTGATGTGAAGGTTGTGCTTCATCCAGCCCAGAGCCCAGAACATCGTGTCTGTGTAGTGCACCTGGGCAATGCTTCTATGTCTGTCCTCTGTGGAATGTCACTTTTCTGCTCCATAGTAGACGCCTGCTGCCCAGTTCTTTATGGTGAACCAGACAGTCCATGATATGGACGTCAGACAAAGTGGAGGAATGTTACCATGTCCTCACTTGGGCTTATTGCTGCATTGCAAAACATTGTGGTACCACCTCTCCATCCTCTCCACCGACAGAAGGGGTTCAACTATGAATAAGCTCTATGACCCATGTCAATTCAGATCATCTCACCTTGTGGTGGAGGAACGAGGTGTGGCCGAGGCCCCCATGTCGACCACTGTGGAGGTGGATGAGGAGGAGGGAAGTCTGGTACATTCCACCCCATGTGGTAGGGCATACGGAGGAGCCCTGGGCAATGAGGGAACTCTCTCACACCTCTAGCGACCTGCAGAACAGACAAGAAAATATTTTAGCAAAACAGACAAAAGTTGCAACACCAAGAAAAGAAACCAAAACACAGAGCTCTCAGCATCCGGCTCCTTCTCCAATACCACCTTCCAGGAGAGCTGCATCATGCTAGAAAACTTACATGCCAGTACAATGAGCGGGGAGAGGGCAATGGCTTTTACAGAAATAGCCTGTCACCACACATCACTGCCCATGTCGGCCCACATTCTCCAGCAATAAGTAGTGTCTTCAAGATGAAAAAAAATCATTGCAAACTAAAGCAGCACATTCCAGACACGGAGGCATCGAAATCCTGGACAATACTTCCTCTATCCTCCTCAGCCACCAGAGAAGATTTTGCTTTGAGCAGAATAGAGAGAATGTGACGAAACTGAATGCCCTTTCTCCACAAAGTTTCCGAGCCACTTGAGGGGAATTGTTGGCCTATAAGTCCCTGACTCTCCCCACGCTGCCTCGCTCCTGACAAAGGGGTCCTCTACTCTCTACAGTTTCTGTCCATGGCTACAAAGACACTTGAGGAATTAGGGCCTTGTGCCCTGACAGGGGCACTGGAAAAGTGTCGTCCAAGGGACATGATATCAAAAACCTTTATTTACACTGAGCAGCTGTGCTTGTCTTTTTTTTTTTTAAAGATTTTATTTATTTGACAGACAGAGATCAGAAGCAGGCAGAGAGGCAGAGAGAGAGAGAAGAAGAGAAGCAGGCTCTCTGCTGAGCAGAGAGTCTGATGTGGGGCTTGATCCTAGGACATAGGATCATGACCTGAGCCTAAGGCAAAGGCTTTAACACATTGAGCCACACAGGCGTCCCCTGTGTTTGTCTGAAAACACAGTCATTTGGAAATTTCAACCTACTGAGTTCCAGAGTAATTTTGTACAATGGGAAATGAAGATGGGAAGGCTATATAAGAGAATTCACAAAAGGGTATGTGCTTCCCAGTGGAAAACTCCACACGTGTGATGAGAAAAGAAATCAACTCTCACAGTAACTTAGGACCCAATGACCTGCTCCTGGAAACCCAGCTGAAGGGCTGGGAGGCAGTGATCATGCACGTAATCACTGATGTCCCCCTTCAGAACGTGTGACCCAGTGTGTAATTACGACAGTGCACATAAGAGCTTTGACACTTCAAAATGCTTGTAGAAAGGGTCTTAAGTGGGCTGGTTCTGCAAGGCACATTTTCCAGCAGAAGTAAAATGGAGATGACTTGTGAAACATGCCCTGAGAACATTGCAGACTGCAAAGGAGACAATATAAAATGCAGAGAGAGTTTTCCCCAGTTTCCGTTTGTGAGGATTCCCAGACCCATTTATCCCCAGCATGAGCACAACACCAGTGCACCTGAACGTAACGTAAAGGGAGTCGGGCTGGCCAGAGGGCTTCACTGTGGAGGGAGGGGCCCTCCTCCCCCAGTTAATTCCCCGGAGTGCACTGTGGGCAGGCAGGGGTACACATCCGCACACACATCTTCCCCACCACCATGTTCCAATACTATAGCATCTGTGCCAGAACAGCTATCCGCCCCCTGTGTCTCACCTAGCACCTGGGGTGAAGAGATTCCATGGGGAAAATTACTGTCACCACATGTTAATATAGATCTGCACACCTCGACAGAGACAAGAGTGTGACACCAAGGATTATCAACTAAGAAAAAAACTCCATTCACGACAGGCCAGTATCTACAGCTGGGACCACACCTCCCCCATCACAGCAAACAGAGCAGCTCCTTCTATACATTGAGAACAAACACAATGATAGGCCCTGGAAAGCCTGTTGTCCACACGTGGAAGTGCAGTTGCTTATGTGTGAACCGGAAGCCCACCAGCATCCCCCCTGAACAGCTCTACTTCCCTCCCTGACAATGGGATCTCCTACGCTCCACAAGGGCTGTCCATGGCCATTGACACCGCTGAGGAGATAGGAGTGTCCGGAGTCCTGCAGAGGACCTGGAAGAGTGCTTTCAGAGAGTAACAGGACCCCTTTGTGTGAGCGAGACCAGCTCTGTGGATCTACGTCCCCGACATTCGGACAGTCCTTAGCTCAGGCACAGAGCAAATGCCTAGTCTTTGGTGCTGAGACCCACTGATGGGCCGATTCCATACCCCCAAATGGGAGCCAGTGTGTCTGGAGAGCACAGGCAATGCTCCCAAGATGGGTCGGGAGAGATGCTATGAGTTGGCACAGCCATCAGACCCCATCAGAACCCGCTCACGGAAGCATAAATAAAACACGTGTGAGGTGTGGGCCTTGCAGAGAGTCACTGGGATTCCCTCTTCAGGGCTGCTGCTCCAGGGGGTGTTTTCTATGACACACCTGGCACCTGCCAGAGTTCATCATCATCTCACCCAGGGGCCAACTGGAGGGATTCCAGCTGTCGTCTTCATCTACTCAGATGGGACGCACGGGAGGTCACAGCTCACCTTCTCCACAAACACTCAAGCTGCCCAAAGCATGTGGGGCAAGTGTGACGTGGTCCTGGCTTTTCCCATTTTCCATCTGAGGACCTCTGCAGATACCCTCCCAGGTTAGTCTCCTGACCCGAATACTAAAAATGCTCCAGCTCCCGCAGGAAAGCAAACGGCAAGGAGTCAGCTGGACTAGCTGACTTCACTGTGGGGTGAGATGTCACCATCCTTGAGTTATGTACACACACACATACACGCACGTCCACACACACACATACACACACACAGATTCATGAGGTGAGCATCCTACCATCACGTGTCTCAAAGCATCTATAGCTTTGGGAGGAAGCACAAAATTGAAGATCTCTAACGGAGCAGGCGGAGGCTCCTGGGTGAACAGCGTGCACTCTGAAAGGGATGATCGCAGGACACACACCAAGGCCACAGGCTAGGACAGGGACCTGTCCACACTGCAATCCATTTCAGAAACGGACACAACTAAAAATGCCCAAGCACTTACCGTATGCATCTCTGGGTCGCTTTGAGGGCTAGAGCTGCTGTTCATCCTGGGAACCACTCTAGATGCTAGATCAGACAAAGGTCAGAGTTTTATATTGGTTTCGTGCCCTCCATGCCTTCCTCTCCCCATCTTGCACTCTTTCCCACACTTGGGTCCCTTATCAGAGGGTTTCACCCGTGACTCAAGTGAGTCCTTTGCAACGAGAGACAACAATCTCCTCTTGCCTGAGACACTCCAGGGCCCTGGTTCCAGTGTTTCTGTAAGTAACCCATCACGTGTAAACAGGTCGGGGTACAACTGGCTATCAACACTAAAATTGGGGTGCTCAACACACATCAGAAAAAAATCACTGTATCTTCATAGATTATACACCTAAGTGAGAATAGCCTTGTGTGGGGGACATCCACAAACCCTCAACATGAACAGCCCATGTTCTCTTCTCAGGCCACAGGTGGATGGTTCATTTGTCCATCCTGCATTTGGGACCTAGAATGCGTGACTGGCCAACAAATAAACATTTCAGGGAAGAAACAGACTTTGACATTTGTATAGTCACGAAAAAAGAAATCATAGACAGATTGAGCAATAAAGCTATGGCATTGCACCGATAACATGAGAGGAGTAAAATATATTTCATTGCTCAATATGGTCCTATAGATGACAAATAAAACAAAAATATAGAAAACTCCATAATGAGTAAATAAATGCCCTTTTTCACAAATAGTCTTTTATTTTTTGTCAAGGTTTGACCACTGAGTCAAGGTGGGAAGGGCGCTCGTCTCGCACCTTCTCAGGCTCAGCTCTTCGGAAGTGGGTAGCAGGGGGAAGGTGTGGAGCGGCGTGAGCTCCACCTGTCACGGGGGCAAGTGTCCTGCTGCCTGGGGACATATAAGAAAAGCACCCTCCTGTCACCCCTTCAGACAACCTGCAGGCTTGTGATTCTCTCCAGGACACACAGCAATCACCCACATGAACGGGAAGGACACTGTGTGGTTTCACAGCAGAAATCAGGCTGCTGCATTTCACATCATGCTCCCTACCTTGCCACACAGGCTTCTGCAACTCAGGCCTTCCCGGCATCAGTTCCCGCCTCACGGATCCCACAGGCAACATCTGCCTTTGCATCATGCGCAGTCTTGAACACAGAAAAAGAATGGACATCTCTAAGAATTACAACACCACGTCCTCTCCTAGGCAGTAAACAGCATAGCCGTCACCTCTCCAAACACCCGTAAAAACGCACATCAAACTCTCACACCTGTATTTCAGGTAGGCGTTCTCCCTGCTCTGCTGCATCATCCTTGTTTCCCAATACCGAGCCTTCATCTGCGGCAGAAAAACACACCCACCTTCAGTTGTGCCTAACTGTGCCGCATACGAACATGAGGAAAAGGAAAATACTTACCCAGTTAGCCAGAGCATTCCTCTCTTGAACTGCGATCTGAAAAAGCCAACACACCAGAAACCCATGTTCAGGGCTCTAAGGGCCACGACCATCACCTGCAGGGGGCGCCAAGGGGTCAGTGTGTTGGACACAAATCCCATTACCTTGTGGTTGAAGGTGAGGTTAGACTCCTGCAGCTCTTCCCGCATTTTTTCCACTTCTTGTCTGTGAGGGGGATAATTGTTTTCATCAGACAAAACCCAACACTGGGTGTGATTTTCAATCATCTGCCAATGTGGCCATCCTCCTCTTATCTGTCCCCTCATATAATTGATCCTGACACAGGAAACACTTTCACCTGACTATAATTGGACTGTGGGATCAAAGCTGTTCTTACAGCCTTTCCTTCATCATTTTTCTTTGCCGGCAGGATCAAAACCGACAAAACTTCCTTACCCGTTTTCAATCTTTCCCTCAGTTATCACATGACAAATGTCTTTTGTCATGAAGCTCTATTCTCCTTTAACTTCTATCCTCACTATGGTTCCCAGGTTTGCAAAGACCAGCACCATCAGATGCCACTACTGGGCTTATGGGAAAGACATCCTAGGACAAACTGTTTCCCTACAAATACCACCTCAAGGATGCTGGTATGGAGCTAGTTTCCACAGTCAGGCAAAACTGGGGATCCGGATATGTTTAGTAACGTAATTGTTTTGTGCCTTATCTTTCTGTCTCAGTTAATTTGCTCTGGATACATCCTCTGAATTTTAGTGTATATTACTTAATTGAGTCCTCAAAATGTACAAAGATTAACAATCCAAAGGGAGGGAGGAGTCAAGATGGTCGAGAAACAGCAGGCTGAGATGACATCAGGTAGCAGGAGTTGAGCTAAATAGCTTATCAAAACATTCCAAACACCTACAAATCCAACAGGAGATCCAAGAGAAAAAGAGCATCAATTTGAGAAACAGAAAATCTACTACTTTCTGAAAGGTAGGACCCACGGAGAAGTGAATCCAAAGCGACGGGAAGAGAGACCCTGGGGGGAGGGTCCGGCTTCTGACAAGCAACAGAGCACAAAACCAGGACTTTTAAAAGTGATGCGCACTGAGGGACGTTGCTCCAGAGGCTAAACCGGGCTGAAGCCTGTGCAGGGACAGCGTGCCCCCAGGTCCTGCAGGGTCACAGAAGGCCCGGGGGTGTCTGAGTGTCATAGAACACGCAGGTATTAGAACAGGGAAGCCGGGAACAGAAAGAAAGCCAAGGAGTGACCTCTCAACTCAGCGTTACCTTGAACCGTAATCCATGGCACAGGATCTGGGGAAATCCCCCCAAAAGAGCTCAGCGATCTAAGGGTTTCGGAGACTCCAGGTGGAGCTGTGTGCCAGAGACAGAGACACTTGGTCACAGCCTGGGTGATGTCTGAGCGCAGCCGGAGGCCAGGGAGAGGGAAATGATGAGTGCTTTTCTCCGAGGGCGCACTGAGGAATGGGTCCCTGAGCTCTCAGCTCCTCCAGGCCAGAGATTGGGAGGCCGCCACTTTCATTACTGATCTCTGGAACTCTACGGAAAGTGTTCAGGAAACAAAATCTCCTGAAAGCGACCCCAGCGGATTTCTTAGCCTGGCCTCTGGAAAGGGTGGTGCAATTCCGCCTGGGGCAAAGAGACCTGTGGATCACTACAACAGGCCCCTCCCTGAGAAGACCAACAAGAAATCCAGTCAAGACCAAGTTCACTTACCAAGGAGAACAGTGGAATACCAGAGGAGGCGTAAGCAAACCATGAATTCACGGCTTACTCCTCATGATACTTTAGTCTTGCAAAGTTAATTTTTTAACACTACTTTTTTTATCTTCAGCTAATTTTTTTTAACTTTTACCATTTCTTCTTTTAACGTTTTTTAAACTAGTTTATCTTAACAATACTTTTCATTAAAAAAATCTTTTTCGAACCTTCATTATTATTGTTGTATGTTATCCTTCATTGTATCTAACTTCAGTTTCTGTATACACGTAGGGTTTTTTCTTCTAAAAAATTTGGGGTACAACTTCTTCTAATAGATGAAACTACACCCTAAATCTACCACCGGGCTTGTTCTACTCTCCAGCCTGAGCAATTCTTCTCCACTTTCTTTTTCTTTATTCTCCCAACCAACTTACATATCAACTCTTTCTTTAGAAATTAAAAAAAATTCTTTTCATCTTAATAGTCATATTCTGTCCTTTCATTGTGTTTACTCTTATATATGTTTTCCATTTTTTAAAATTTTGGGAGGTAATTTCTTGTAAGAGACAAAAATACACCCAAAATTAAGTGAATGATGCTGTTCTAGTCACCAGTCTAATGTGTATATATGTATTTCTTTTTTATATTATTTCATTATTTTTATTCTTCTAAAATTTTTTTCCCTGAACTTCCTTTTACCCCCTTTCTCTCCCACCATGATTTGGGGTCTCTTCTGATTTGGCTCAAGCACACTTTCCTGGGGTCTTTGCCACCCTTTTAGTATTTTATTTGCTCCTTCAAATATTCTTATCTGGACAAAGTGACAAGGTGGAAAAACTCACCACAAAAAAAAGAACAAGAGGCAGTACTGAAGGCTAGGGATCTAATCAATATGGACATTGGTAATATGTCAGATCTAGAGTTCAAAATGACGATTCCCAAGGTTCTAGCCACGCGCTAAAAAGGCATGGAAGATATTAAAGAAACCCTATCTGGAGATATAAAAGCCCTTTCTGGATAAATAAAAGAACCACAGTTTAACCATGTTGAAATCAAAAAAGCTATTAAAGAGGTGCAATCAAAGATGGAGGCTCTTACTGCTAGGATAAATGAGGCAGAAAAAAGAATTAGTGATATAGAAGACCAAATGACAGAGAATAAAGAAGCTGAGCAAAAGAGAGACAAACAACTACAGGACCACTTGGGGAGTATTCCTGAGATAAGTGATACCATAAGACAAAAGAACATTAGAATAACTGGGATTCCAGAAGGAGAAGAAGAGAGAGCAGAGCAGAAGGTCTATTGCAGAGAATTATTGGAGAGAATTTCCCTAATATGGCAAAGGGAGCAAGCATCAAAATCCAGGAGGTGTAGAGAACCCCCTCGAAATCAATAAGAATAGGTCCACAACCCGTCATCTAATAGTAAAATTTACAAGTCTTAGCAACAAAGAGAAAATCCTGACAGCACCCCAGGACAAGAAGTCTGTAACATACAATGGTAAAAATATTATATTGGCAGCAAACTTATCCAAAGTGACCTGGCAGACCAGCAAGGACTGGCAAGATATATTTAGAGCAATAAACGAGAACAATATGCAGCCAAGAATACTATATCCAGCTAGACTATAATTGAAAATAGAAAGAGAGGTAAAAACATTCCAGGACAAACAAAACTGAAAGAATTTGCAAACACCAAACCAGCTCTACAAAAAATATTGAAAGTAGTCCTCTAAGCAAAGTTGTAGATCAGAAAGGAACAGAGACAACATACAGTAACAGTCATCTTACAGGTAATACAAGGGCACTAAATTTATATCTCTCAATAGTTCCCCTGAATGTAAATGGGTTAAATGCCCCAATCAAAAGACACAGGGTATCAGAATGGATAAAAAAACAATACCCAACCATATGCTGCCTACAAGAAACTCATTTTAGACCCTAAGACACATCCAGATTTAAAGTGAGGGTGTGGAAAACAATTTACCATGCTAATGAAAATCAGAAGAAAACTGGAGTGGCAATCCTTCTATCAGATCAATTAGATTTTATGCCAAAGACTATAATAAAAGAGATGAGGAAGGACACTATATTATACTCAAAGGGACTCTCCAACAAGAAGATCTAACAATTTTCAATATCTACGCCCCTGACATGGGAGCAGCCAACTATATAAACCAATTAATAACAAAATCAAAGAAACACATCAACAATAATACAAGAAGAGTAGGGGACTTTAACACTCTCCTCACTGAAATGGACAGATCATGCAAGCGAAAGATGAACAAGGAAATAAAGGCCTTAAATGACACACTGGACCATCACAGATGTATTCAGAACATTCCATCCCAAAGCAACAATACGTATTCTTCTCTAATGCACATGGAACATTCTCCAAAATAGATCATATTCTGGGTCACAAATCAGGTCTCAACCGGTATCAAAAGATTGGGATCATCCCCTGCATATTTTCAGACCACAAAGCTCTGAAGCTGGAACTCAATCACAAGAGGAAAGTTGGAAGGAACTCAAATGACAGAGAAAGGAAGCTAAAGAGCATCCTATTAAAGAATGGATGGGTCAACCAGGAAAATAAAGAAGAATTGAAAAAAAATATTCATGGAAACAAATGACAATGAAAACACAATGGTTCAAAATCTGTGGGACACAGCAAAGGCAGTGCTGAGAGGAAAATATCTAGCGATACAAGCCTTTCTCAAGAAATAAGAAACGTCTCAAATACACTACCTAACCCTACACCTAAAGGAGCTGGAGAAAGAACACCAAAGATAACCTAAACTCAGCAGGAGAAGAGAAATCATAAAGATCAGAGCAGAAATCAATGAAATAGAAACAAACAGGGGCGCCTGGGTGGCTCAGTGGGTTGGGCTTCTGCCTTCGACTCAGGTCATGATCCCAGGGTCCCAGGATCGAGCCCCGCATCGGGCTCTCTGCTCAGCGGGAAGCCTGCTTCCTCCTCCCTCTCTCTGCCTGCCTCTCTGCCTACTGCCTACTTGTGATCTCTCTCTCTGTCAAATAAATACTTAAAATCTTTCAAAACAAACAAACAAACAAACAAACAAAACAATAGAACAAATCAATGAAACTAGGAGCTGGTTCTCTGAAAGAATTAATAAGATTGATAAACCCATGGCCACACCTATCAAAGGAAAAGAAAAAGGACCCAAATTAATAAAATCACAAATGAAAGAGGAGAGATCAAACCAACACCAAAGAAATACAAACAATTATAAGAACATATTATGAGCAACTCTTCGCCAACAAATTTGACAATCTGGAAGAAGTGGGTGTACTAGTAGAGACAATATTATCTACCACAAGTGAGCCAGGAAGAAATAGAAAACCTTAACAGACCCATAACCAGTAGGGAGACTGAAATAGTCATCAAAAATATCCAAACAAATAAAAGCCCAGGGCCAGATTGCTTCCCAGGGGAATTCTATCAAACATTTAAAGAAGAATTAATTCCTATTGTCCCGAAACTGTTCCAAAAAACTGAAATGGTAGGAAGACTTCCAAACTCATTTTATGAGGCCTGCATCACCTTGATCCCCAAACCAGACAAGGATCCCATCCAAAAAGGGAATTAGAGATCAAGATCCTTGATGAACACAGACGCAAGTATTCTCACCAAAATACTAGCCAATAGGATCCAAGAGTACATTAAAATGATTATTCTCCACCACCAAGTGGGATTTATTCCAGGGCTGCAAGGTTGGTTCAACATCCGCAAATCAATTAACGTGATACAATACATTAAGAAAAGAACAAGAACCACATGATACTCTCAATAGATGCTAAAAAAGCATTTGACAAAGTACAGCATTCCTTCCTGATCAGAACACTTCAAAGTGTAGGGATAGAGGGCACATATCTCAATATTATCAAAGCCATCTATGGAAAACCCACTGCAAATATCATTCTCAATGGAGAAAAACTGAGAGCTTTTCCGCTAAGGTCAGGAACATGGCAGGGATGTCCATTATCACCACTGCTATTCAACATAGTACTAGAAGTCCACGCCTCAGCAATCAGAAAACAAAAAGATATGAAAACATCCAAATCGGCAAGAAAAAAAAAAAAGTCAAACCCTCACTCTTTGCAGATGATATGATACTAAATATGGAAACCCCAAAAGACGTCACTCCAAATCTGCTAGAACTTGTACAGGAATTCAGTAAAGTGTCAGGATATAAAACTGATGCACAGAAATCAGTTGCATTGCTTTACACAACAGCAAGATAAAAGGACCAAAATTAAGGAGTCAACCCCATTTACAACTGCACCAAAAACCACAAGATAATTAGGAATACAACTAAGCAAAGAGGCAAAGAATCTATACTAAGAAAACTCTAAAGTACTTATGAAAGAAATTGAGAAAGACACAAAGAAATGGAAAAAGGTTCCATGCACCTGGATTGGAAAAACAAATATTATGAAAATGTCTTTGCTACCTAAAGAAATTCACACATTTAATGCAATCCCTATCAAAATCCCATCCATTTTTTTTCAAAGAAATGGAACAAATAATCCTAAAATTTATATGGAACCTGAAAAAACCTCGAAAAGCCAAAGCAATATTGAAAAAGAAAGCCAAAGTTGGCGGCATCACAATTCTGGAATTCAAGCTCTGCTACAAAGCTGTCATCATCAAGACAGATTGGTACTGGAACAAAAACTGACACATAGATCAATGGACCAGAAGAGAGAACCCAAAAATACACCCTCAACTCTATGGTCAACTAATCTTCAACAAAGCAGGAAAGAACGTCCAATGTCCAAATGACAGTCTCTTCAACAAATGGTGTTGGGAAAATTGGACAGCCACATGCATTAAAATGAAACTGGACCATTTCCTTACAAGGAAATAGAAAAACTTTCAATCTTTCCTACACAAGAAAATAGACTCAAAATGGACGAAGGACGTCAATGTGAGAAAGGAATCCATCAAAATCCTTGAGGAGAATACAGGCAACAACATTTTCAACCTCAACCACAGCAAATTCTTCCTAGTATCATCATCAAAAGGGAGGAAATCAAAGGCAAAAACAAACTATTGGAACTTCATCAAGACCAAAAGCTTCTGCACAGCAAAGGAACCAGTTAACAAAACCAAAAGACAACTGACAGAATGGGAGAAGATATTTGCAAACGACATACCAGATAAAGGGGTAGGATCCAAAATCTATAGAGAGCTTCGGAAACTCAACACCCAAAGAACAAATAATCCAATCAAGAAATGGCAGAGGACATGAACAGACATTTCTGCAAAGACATCCAGATGGCCAACAGACACATGAAAAATTGCTCCACATCACTCGGCATCAGGGAAATTCAAATCAAAACTACAATGAGATACCACCTCACACTAGTCAGAATGGCTAAGATTAACAAGTCAGGAAATGACAGATGCTGGCGAGGATGCATAGAAAAAGGAACACTCTTACACTTTTGGTGAGAATGTAAGCTGGTGCAACCAACTCTGGAAAACAGCATGGTGGTTTGTCAAAAAGCTGAAAATAGAGCTACCCTATGACCCAGCAATTGCACTACTGGCTATTTACCCTAATGATACAAACGTAGTGATCTGAAGGGCCACGTGTACCTGAATGTTTATAGCAGCAATGTCCACAATAGCCAAACTACGGAAAGGACCTAGATGTCCATCAACAAATGAGTGGATAAAGAAGATGTGGTGTATATATATATATATACAGTGGAATACTATGAAGCCATCAAAAGAAATATCTTGCCATTTGCGACGACGTGCATGGAACTAGAGGGAATTATCCTTATCGAAAGAAGTGGACCGGATAAAGACAACTATCATAGGGTCTCCCTGATATGAGGAAGTGGAGATGCAACGTGGGGGGTTGTGGGGTAGGAAAAGAATAAATGAAACAAGATGTCACAAAATAAACTGAGGGATGCTGGGGGGAAGGTTGTAGGGAGAGGATGGTGGGGTTATGGACACTGGGGAGGGTATGAGCTATGGTGAATGCTGTGAAGTGTGTAAGCCTGGTGATTAACAGACCTGTACCCCTGGGGCTAAGAATACATCATAGGTTTATAAGAAAATTAAAAAATTTAAAAAAAAATCCAAAGGGAACTTTTCAGGAGCCAATAGTATGTAGTGTCTGAACTTACCTGTACTTCTCCATTTCTTCTTCAGTTACTTTCAGATATTTATCGGCAGCTAACAGCTCATTCTTAGTTGCATTCAATTCATACAGTTTCTCTTCTAGCTTCCTAAGATGGGAGAGATATATACATTGTCTATTAGCCACGGTCCTGAATTTTTGCCATTTATTCTTCTAGCACACCTGATGGCCTATGGTGGAATGTCCCGCTAAAAGCACAGACTGACAACACAACAGGGAAATGAATGAAGGCCCCATTTAGGGTTGAAGAAACATCGAACTTTTGCTGCTGGCCAAGCTCCCTGCAATCGGGGCTGTCTTTTTACTTGTCTACTTTAATTCATTCACCATGTCACCAAATAATATTGCACTCTGTGCCCTCTTGGAATGCATCTTTGGTTTGAGATGGTGAAGGCTCATTTCAATTCAAAGTGAAAAGCCAAGCCTGACGAGCTACACTCATTAGGATGAATAGGGGCCCATCATTAGTCTCTGTGGGGAGCCCTGATCCTCAGACCAAGGCTGTGCCCCCACATTCAGCCCAAAGGAACTTCCAGAATATGGCTTCACTGGTATGGAAACTCACTCCCACACATCTCTAGGCTTTAGAAGTACAATCCCTGGCCCCTCGTGAAAGATCCTGGTATAGGAAAAGGCCAATCTTAGTGCTGAAAATATGTCCTCAAATAATCCATGTGAACTGTCACATACTCAGGGTGTTATCTCAGTGGAACATAGTTCAGATGTAAATCTGTCAACTCCAGTTACTCTAACTTTATTTAAAAAAAAGATTTTATTTATTTATTTGAGAGAGAGAGATCTGAAGTATGCAGAGAGGTAGGCAGAGTGTGTGGGGGGGAAGCAGGCTGTCCACTGAGCAGAGAACCCAATGCTGGGCTCCATCCCAGGGGGACCATGAACTCAGCCGAAAGCAGAGGCTCTAACCTACTGAACCACCCAGGCGCCCCAAGTCAACCTTCTTGACCAAAACCAGCTTCATGGATGGTGAAGGCAGCAAACGGTGATGCTTAGAAAGTTTGGTCTGCTGGGCTGCCCTCAACTCTTTTGTTCATGGTGTTCATTCACAAGGTTTCAACAGGACACTTGTCAAGAATCTCATGCAGAAAGACTTAGGGACAGACAAAAGCTCTAGAAAGAGAAGGACAGGAGCATCTGCTTCTGGTCTCTCAACCATTCTTCAGCAAATGTCTTCTGGAGCGGCAGTCAGTGTGTGGCTCAGGGATATGGTGTTGAAGAGAGAAAGGAGGTCAGGACATTGGGCCTGCCCCAAGAAGGTCCTGAAGTATGTAAATTAAAAGTAAGACTCCTTTCTTTGCCTGAATTGTGTTCTAACAGAAAATAAAAGTAATGAAATATTATTATTATTAAAATTAATATTATTTCAAAGATTGATTTGAGAGAAGGAAAGAGTGAGGGGAGTGGGTCTTTACCAATGAACAGAACCCAAGTGCCTGTGAGAGAGAGTGGCCCCCACCCCCGATGTGGGAAGGAATAACACAAAGCTGAGTCTCCAGGGTAGACAGGGAACAGTTTTGATTTACACATGAATAAGGGACTCCAACGTCCTTATATCTCCTGAGAAATAAAAGGACACACTGGACAAGAGAGCAAACTTGTGAGTGAATGCACCCAATTTCTAAAGAGCACATGAAGAAACATCATAATCAGATGGAGAAGAAGGAAGCCTAGGAGAAAGCCAGCCTGGCAGTGGGAGCCAGTTTCCGGAGGACACATCAGTGAATTCTAGAACAGGCAAGTGAATACAAAGTAAATGAACAAGCAACCTTTTGGGGACAGGTTGGAATGCAACAAGTGAAGCTCTCATCCGCCAGCAAAGGTGAGACTTAGTGAAACTGCAGGCTTTGGTTGGGATCCAAGAAACATACACCTAGAAAATCGTGTGGAGGGGCACAAGGATGGCTCAGTAATTATCTGCTTAAAAGTATTTGGTACAGGTCATGATCCCAGGGTCCTGCAATAGAGCCCCACACTGGACTCCCTGTTCGGCGGGAAGCCTGCTTCTCCCTCTCACACTCCCCCTGCTTGAGTTCTCTAGCGGTGTCTCTTTCTGTCAAATAGATAAATAAAATCTCTTAGAAAGAAAGAAAGAAAGAAAGAAAGAAAGAAAGAAAGAAAGAAAGAAAGAAATAGAAAAAAAAAGAAAATCAGGTGGACAGAAAATACCCTGGCCTTCTAAGGTATTGGGCTGCAGCGAATGATCTCAGTTGTACACCAGATAAAGGGACCCAGTATTGCTGGAGCCCCAGCACACTTTCCACAAAGAAACTTTCCCTGTTTCTGCAGGAAGAGAATTCCATTTTTCTCTCCATGTTCTGGACCCAAGTCTCATACTGAACAAGAAATGGACCTAATGCAGGAGTGGTCAGAGCATGTGATGAGAGTTTAAATGAAACGGAAATGTAGACTGATCCAGAGGGGATCCACGTATCAAAGTGATTAATGCTGGTACCTTCCCCCTTCTTCCCCAATGAATCACACAATAACATGTGGCAAGTCATTAGAACAGAAAGGAAAATTCAGGTTACACAAATCAAGACAGGAATGGCAGCCCAATTCTACAGAATGCATTTGGCAAAAGTACACAAAGATCCAATTCCAGAAGATCCAAATAGTTGCCGCCACGAAAATTCATACAACAATATCTGTGACAACACAGCAATAGCTTACTCTTCTGCAGTCAGTTTTCGGTTTTCAGAGAACTCCACCACCATATCCAATTTTTTCTTTAGCAGGTTCAATTCTGCTTCTTTTGAACACTGGTCTTCCAGGAATGTTTTCCTTTCTGTAAAGGATGAGTTTAATTTTCTATGTTTGTGCCATGACCTGAGAACTTGGTTTCAATGGGGAAAGGAGAAGGGCAACGCTGTGAAGGCAGAAAGGCATTCTCTCCCTGCCCGATGCAAACTCATTGCCACCATATGGAGATTTCATCCCCCAAAACAAGGTACCTTTCAGTTCTTGGTTTTTTGATGTCAAGGCTCTCAACTCTTGATCCGCCAGTGCATCTTGGGCCTTTAAGAAAGATTTGAGAAAAGACATATGAGGGCACCTAACAGGACAGGATCATGGAGGGCAACAAAGAAAGCCCTTGAGGCATAAATGGAATAAGGGACAAGTAACGAAACTAGTTCATGTCAAAAAACACACAAATGGCTTTCTTAGAGGAACTGATATAAAATAATATTCTACTACACATATTGGGCTTGCTATCATCCTTCACTGCTCACATATTTTGTGGGATTTTCTATGTAACTTGGAGGGCAGCGCTGAATGATGTGATGATTACCCAGCTGTGAAATAAACCATACTTCCTAGGCCTTGAAATTGCAAATGTCATCGGGGTGGTCCTAAGTGAAATCACAGTTCACGGTTCAGTAGAGGTTTCTGTTCCCAGATGCCCACGCTCTACTGCGCAAACAGCACAGGATTACACTGCACTCACCTCACCCAAATAAACCAAAAGCCTCCCAAGCCACATTATAGTACAACTAACACCTAACTTTTATCACATCCACATTCTTAATATTCTTTTCTCTCTGAGCTTGTAAGAGAGCCTGTTTACAATGAAGGGAGTCCTTCAAATTTTCATTAATCTCTTCCACCTTTTTGATGTTCTCCTTCAAGAAAACATATTGAATGAGTAACAGTGATTCATTCCTTGGGGCACCTGGGTTGCACCTGGGTGGCCCAGTCTGTGGAGTGTCTGACTCCTGCTTTCGTTTGCCTCAAGTCCTGATCTCAGGGTCATGGGATTGATCCCCGCATCAGGCGAAACACTCGGCACGGTGTCAGCTTGGCATTCTCTCTCTGTCTCCTTCAGACCCCCTCGCCTCACTCTTTCCTTCTCTCAAATCAATCTTTGAAATAATAATAATTTTAATAATAATAATAATATTTTATTACTTTTATTTCTGCTGTTAGAACACAATTCAGGCAAAGAAAGGAGTCTTACTTTTAATTTACGTACTCCAGCAAGGGAATGCTTATGTTCTCTCTTTGTTTCCGCTTGCTTCTTTGCTTCCCTGGCCTACAAAAAATATGAAAAAGAATCAGAAGTCCAAAATAGCATGTTAAAGAAACCTATATCTGTGCCTCTCCTTTTGTGACAAAGAAAGAGGCAGTACTCTACATTTGTGAAGCTTCTCTTACTCAAGGACCATTTCTGGGTTGCATGATATAGATCGATAGAATGAACTACCAGAGGGTAAGTAACCAATATGAAATCACAAAAAAATATTTGAAAGGGTACACATACCTTCTCTTCCCAACTCGCTATGCTTTTTTCAAGATCCCTGTTTTCGTTTTTAAGGTTATTAATCTTCATCTTGATTTGGTCTAAAGTAACTGAAAGGAGAAAAAAGAATTTTAAGATAATTAGCAAAAACAGCGACATTGAATAATCCCAATATATTAGCACCAGAGTACATTCTCTGACACTTGGGTGTCACTAACTTGCTAGCATTCCCATTGTGCCTGAAGGAAGCATGTTGTAGCAGCATTTGAAACCTAAGACATTCTATATCAGTGAGATTCCTACTTAAAATGTTTTTCAAACATAAAAAAAGAAACAATCGAAAGCTTTCTCATTTTTCTCCCACCTGTAAGCACCATTCTTGGAAAATTCAAACCTTGCATATGCTAATGTCATCGCCAGAGATGTGACCGAAAAATCAAGCATCCTAGCAACTAACATCTCTCTCCTCCAGTGATTCAGATACAAAAGCAGGTCCCTGCAAACAACACATAATGAGCAAAACTATACATTGTTTCTGTTCAGGGGCTATACATTGTTTCTGCTCAGTGGATCGTATACTTCCAGGTCCTACTTGGAATTCCACACAAGGAAAGCTCAAGATGTCAGGTGAGTGACAACTCACAGGCCTTCAGAAACTTTCTGCTGCTCCCAGATTGCCTTTCATGGACCCCAGGCTGGGGGGCTCTGGAGGACCAGTTCTCTGCTATAAACACATTTGGGTACAATCTCCACGTTACAGAGAGTCTTTGGAGGCCCTGGATAATGCACAAGCCTGAGAAGACAAGCTTTTTTCATCACAACAGGAGAATGTTACCCTGCACCCTTAAATGGAAACAACACTCATGAGGAGACTGATGGCAGCTGCATAACACTTGTAAGGTCTAGAACACAGACTCCTCTAAGAGCCACTTAATTTTCTCATCGTGGGGCACCTGGGTGGCTCAGTTGGTTAAGGGTCTGCCTTCTGCTGGGATCAGGATCCTGGGTCCTGGGATCACATCCCACATCCAACTCTCTGCTCAGCAAGGACTTGCTTCTCCCTCTCTGTCTGCCTCCCACTCTGCCAGCTTGTGCTCTCTCTATATATATCTAGTGAATAAACAGAATCTCTTAAAAAATAATTCTCTCATCTTGCCTCAAAGTGCAAACTTCTCTTCTCCTGACCCACTGTGAGTGCTCTCCTGCTCTGAGACCTCTCTTCTCACCAGGACCACTTCCACACTCACAACAACGAACAACGACATTCAATGGTTTCCTAAGTGCCAGGTGGCCACCCAGGCCGTCAACAGCCAGCACCATGGAATCACCACAATCCATGATCCCCACACACTATCCATTATCCCCGCTGGCACAGGCTTTATTCCATTCATTCTCCCCTGGCAGGCAACGACCCCTCCACTTCAGACTTAAAACCACAGTTTATATCTCTCCTGTAACACACGCTCTGCATGACAATATCTGCCTTCTTCCCTATGTGTAGCCATTTTGCTAGACTCAGAGAGTTTTCTCCTCTTGACATTTCACCAAGAGCCAGCTCATGGTGAAGTACTTACTCCAGACCTCACGCTGTCATCATCACTTGCCTCCTAAACATGTCTCTGCAAAATTACACCTTGTATTCTCCCTAGTCCCACGAAGAGATTCTTCTCCTGGTCTCTTAGAGATGGCAACTCCATCCACACTGTCACTTAGACTCCACATGGGGAAGAGAAGCATTTTCAAGACTTAAGTCAGTGAGACATCAGAAGTCACCATATTTATCCCTCATCAAATTAAACACACATCAAATACGGGTACTGAGAATTTTTGGCAAAGAAAACTGAAGCCCCAAATCTTACCTTCGTATTGTCGAGGCTTTATCTAAGAGAGGAAGAAACAAAGATAAGCTCGATGACAAAACATATTATGAGTAATAATCTATAGTACAGATATTACCACAATTATAATCCAAAGATATTACAACAATCACTTTGCTTAGCAGCATGAATTCACAGGATTAAAAAGGAAGATAAAATTAGAATTTTTCATGAAGTCATCATTGTTTACAATCAATTTATGATAAAGAGCACAACTTGTGTTTAACTTATTTTTGCCCCCAAATTCTATTCACATAGTAGTCAATGAATGTTCAACCTCTTCAATTTTGACAAGGGATCATGCAGACATTGAAAAGATATCCTTTAATTCATTATTTCCCTAGCTATTTTTTATGTTAGTCACCACACAGTCTGTCATTAGTTTTTGTATTCTTGTTTTTTTTAATTTATTTTTTATTTATTTTCAGCCTAACAGTATTCTTTGTTTTTGTACCACACCCAGTGCTCCATGCAATCCATGCCCTCTCTAATACCACCACCCCAACTCCCCAACACCAAGACTTAAAACCCCTGAGATTGTTTTTCAGAGTCCATAATCTATCATAGTTCACCTCCCCTTCCAATTTCCCCCAACTCCCTTCTCCTAACTCCCCATGTCCACCATGCTCCACCAATAAGTGAAACCATATGATAACTGACTCTGTTTGTTGCCTTATTTCACTCAGCATAATCTCCTCCAGTCCCATCCATGTTGCTAAAAAAGCTGGGTATTCAGGGGCGCCTGGGTGGCTCAGTGGGTTAAGCCGCTGCCTTCGGCTCAGGTCATGATCTCAGGGTCCTGGAATCAAGTCCCGCATAGGGCTCCCTGCTCGGCAGGGAGCCTGCTTTCTTCTCTTTCTCTCTGCCTGCCTCTCTGCCTATTTGTGATCTCTCTCTGTCAAAAAAATAAATAATAAAAATCTTAAAAAAAAAAAAAAAAAAGCTGGGTATTCGTCCGTTCTGATTGAGGCATAATACTCCATAGTGTATATGGACCACATCTTCCTTATCCATTCGTCCGTTGAAGGGCATCTTGGTTCTTTCCACAGTTTGGCAACTGTGGCCATTGCTGCTATAAACACTGGGGTACAGATGGCCCTTCTTATCACTACATCTGTATCTTTGGGGTAAATATCCAGTAGTGCAATGGCAGGTCATAGAGAAGCTCTATTTTTAATTTCTTAAGGAATGTCCAAACTGTTCTCTAATGAGGCTGCACCAACTTGCATTCCCACCAACAATGGAAGAGGGTTCCCCTTTCTCCACATCCCCTCCAACACATATTGTTTCCCGTTTGGTTAATTTTGGCCATATCTCAATGTAGTTTGAATTTGAATCTCCCTGAGGCTTAGTGAGGATGAACATTTTTTCATGTGTCTGATAGCCATTTGTATGACTTCATTGGAGAAGTGTATGTTCATACCTTCTGCCCATTTTTTGATATGATTATCTATTTTGTGTGTGTTGAGTTTGAGGTGTTCTTTGTAGATCCTGGATATCAACATTTTGTCTGTACTGTCATTTGCAAATATCTTCTCCCATTCCGTGTGTTGTCTCTGTGTTTTATTGACTGCTTCCTTTGCTCTGCAGCAGCTTTTGATTTTGCTAAAGTCCCAAGTTTATTTTGGCTTTTGTTTCCTTTGCCTTTGGGGACATATCTTGAAAGGAGTTGCTGTGGCTGATATCGAAGAGATTACTGCCTATGTTCTCTTCTAGGATTCGGATGGATTCCTGTCTCATGTTGAGGTCATTTATCCATTTTGAGTTTATATTTGTGTATGGTATAAGAGAATGGTCGAGTTTCATTCTTCTACATATAGCTGCCCAGTTTTCCCAGCACCATTTATGGAAGAGACTGTTTTTTTTTTTTTTCCACCGTATATTTTTTCCTGCTTTGTCAAAGATTATTTGCCCATAGAGTTGAGGGTCAATATCGGGGCTCTCTACTCTGTTCCACTGGTCTATGTGTCTGTTTGTATGCCAGTACCATGCTGTCTTGGTGATCAGAGCTTTGTAGTAAAGCTTGAAATCAGGTAACGTGATGCCCCGCATTTTATTTTTGTTTTTCAACATTTCCTTAGCGATTCAGGGTCTCTTCTAATTCCATATAAATTTTTGGATAATTTGCTCCAGGTATTTGAAGAATACTGGTGAAATTTTGATTGGAATGGCATTAAAAGTATAGATTGCTCTAGGCAGTATAGACATTTTAACAATGTTTATTCTTCTAATCCTAGAGCATGGAATGGTCTTCCATCTTTGTGTGTCTTCTTCAATTTCTTTCTTGAGTGTTCTGTAGTTCTCGAGTACAGATCCTTTACCTCTTTGATTAGGTTTATTCCCAGGTATCTTATGGTTCTTGGTGATATTGTAGGTAGAATCAGTTCTCTAATTTCCCTTTCTGTATTTTCATTGTTAGTGTATAAGAAATCCACTGATTTCTGTACATTGACTTTGTATCCTGCCACATTAATGAATGGCTGTGTGAGTTCTAGTAGTTTGGGGGTGGGGTCTTTTGGGTTTTCCATATAAAGAATCATGTCATCCGCAAAGAGAGAGAGTTTTACTTCTTCATTGCCAAATTGGATACCTTTTATTTCTCTTTGTTGTCTGATTACTGTTGCTATGACTTCTAATACTATGTTGAACAAGAGTGGTGATAGTGGGCAACCTTGTCGTGTTCCTGATCTCAACGGGAAGGCTGCAAGCTTTTTCCCATTGAGGATGATATTTGCTGTGGGTCTTTCATAGATAGATTTGATGAAGTTCAGGAATGTTCCCTCTATCCCTATACTTTGAAGCGTTTTAATGCATCGGATGCTAGATTTTGTCAAATGCTTTCTCTGCATCGATTGAGAGGACCATGTGGTTCTTCTCTCTTCTCATACTAATTTGTTCTATCACATTGATTGATTTGCAAATGTTGAATCATCCTTGTAGCTAAGGGATGAATCCCACCTGGTCATAGTGGATAATCTTTTTAATAAGCTGTTGGATCCTGTTTGCTAAGATCTTGCTGAGAATCTTAGCATCCATATTCCTCAGTGATATTGATCTGAAATTCTCCTTTCTGGTAGCGTCTTTGCCTGGTTTGGGAAGCAGGGGAATGCTGGCTTCATGGAAAGAATCTGGAAGTTTTCCTTCTGCTTCAATTGTTTGAAAAAGTTTCAGGATAATAGGTGTTATTTCTTCTTGGAAAGTTTGGTAGAATTCCCCTGGGAATCCGTCAGGACCTGGACTCTTGTTTTTGGGAGATTTTTGATCACTGCTCCAATCTCATTACTAGACATTGGTCTATTCTGGTTGTTGAATTCTTCCTGGTTCAATTTTGGGAGTTTATAGTTTTCCAGGAATGCATCCATTTCATCTAGGTTGCTAAGCTTATTGGCATATAAACTGTTGATAATAACTTCTGATGATTGTTTCTACTGCCTTGGTGTTTATTATGATCTCTCCCTTTTCATTCATAATTTTATGAATTTCGCCTTTCTCTCTTTTCTTTTGGGTTAGTGTGACCAATGGTTTATCGATCTTATTGATTCTTCCAAAAACCAGCTTCTAGTTTCATTGATACATTCTACTGTATCTCTGGTTTCTACCTCATTGATCTCAGCTCTAATCTTGATGATTTCCGTTCTTATGTGTGGAGTTGGTTTGATTTGTTGTTGATTCTTCAGTTCTTTAAGGTGTAGAGACAGCTGCTGTGTTCTGGAATTTTCAATTTTTTTGATGGAGACTTGGGTGGCTATGTATTTCCCCATTAGGGCCACCTTTGCTGTATCCCATAGGTTTTGGACCGAAGTGTCTTCATTCTCATTCGTTTCCATGAATTGTTTCAGTTCTTCTTTGATCTCCTGGTTGATCCAAGCATTCTTAAGCAGGGTGGTCTTTAGCTTCCAGTTATTTGAGTTCCTTCGGAACTTTTCCTTGTGATTGAGCTCCAGTTTCAAAGCATTGTGATCTGAGAATATGCAGGGAATCATCTAAGTCTTTTGGTATCAGTTGAGTCCTGATTTGTGACCCAGTATGTGGTTTATTCTTGAGAAGGTTCCACGTGCACTTGAGGAGAATGAGTATTCTGTTGTTTTAGGGTGGAATGTTCTGTATATATCTATGAGGTCCATCTGGTCCAATGTGTCATTCAATGCTCTTGTTTCTTTATTGATTTTCTGTTTCGATGATCTGTCTATTTCTGAGAGAGGCGGGTTAAGATCTCCTACTATTAATGTATTCATATCAATATGACTCTTTATCTTGATTAACAGTTTTCTTGTGTAATTGGCTGCTCCCATATTGGGGGCATAGATATTTACAATTGTTAGATCATCTTGGTGGTTAGTTCCTTTAAGGATTATGTAGTGTCCTTATTTATCTTTGACTACAGTCTTTAGTTTAAAATCTCATTTATCTGATATGAGAATTGCTACCCGTCCTTCTTTTGAGGCCCATTGGCATGAAAGATGCTTCTCCATCCCTTCACTTTCAGACTGGGTGCATCTTTAGGTTCAAAATGGGTCTCTGGTAGACAACATATGGATGGGTCCTATCGTTTTATCTAATCTGCAACCCTTTGCCATTTTATGGGAGCATTTAGGCCATTTTTATTGAGAGTGATATTGATAGATATGTTTTTATTGACATCGTGCTACCTTTTAAGGCTTTCTTCCTGTAGATTGTCTCTATATTTCTGTTCAATACTATTCTTAGGAATTTTCCTCTTTTATAGAACTCCCCCCTTAAGATTTCCTGCAGCGTTGGCTTGGTGGTTGCATAATCTTTTAAGCCTTGCCGGTTTTGAAATCTCTTTATCTCTCCATCCATTTTGAATGTCAGTGTTGCTGGATAAAGTATTCTTGGCTGCATATTATTCTCATTTAGTGCCCTGAATATCTTGCCAGCCCTTTATGGCTTGCCAGGTCTCTGTGGACAGGTCTAATACTATTCTCATGGGCTTTCCTCTGTAAGTAAGGAGCCTCTTAGTGCTAGCGGCTTCAAGAGATTATACCTACAATTATGATTCCTCAATTTGACTATCAGGTGTCTTGATGTTTTTCTGGAATCTATAATCTTGGGTAGAGAACATTTGGCCTCTAGTACATGAATGCTGGTTCCATTCACTAAATTGGGAAATTTTCATGAAGGACTTGTTCCACTCTATCCTCTAGACTTCTTTCTTGCTCCTCCCCTTCAGGAATTCCAATAATTCTGACTTTGGAACGTTTCATGGCATCATTTCTTTCCCTGATTCTGTGTTTGTGGTTTCTAATCTGTTTGTTCCAGGCTTCCTCTTGATCTTTCTCTCTATCTGTTTGTTTTCCAGATCACTAATTCTATCTTCTGTCTCAGTTACCCTAGGTTTTAGAAAATTTAGATTAGGTTGGAACTCACTGAGAGCATTGTGAACATCAGCCCTGGTAACTTTTAACTCTGCCCTAACATTGTGACAATCCGGTCTGGTTCCTTTCAGCACGGCCCTAATCAATTCCGTTTGGTCATCCATGGCTTTCTCCAACCTATCTATTGCCTGGATAAATGTTAACCTGAATTGTCTTTTCGACATATTGTCTATGTTGATAGCCCTTAGCTCTGTTGTGGAAGGTCCATCCTCTGTATTTTTCTCTGTTGGGATTCCTCCTCCTAGTAATTTTGTTGAGAGATGACTGAACAGATGTAGCTGGATATATCGACTGTGGTGCAGTCAGGGTGCACTCTGTAACACTTCTGAGCAATCAGGATTCCCCACCAAAATGAGAGAAAAAAGACAAGAAAAAGAAAAAAATAAGAGATAGAGAGAGACAGGAAAGAAAGGGAAGATGAAAGAGAAGGTTCAGCCCAAATGCGCCCCCAAAAAAGATTTATGAGGTATACAAACAAAAGACAAAAAAAAAGAATGATAAAAGTATATAATAAGAGAAAAATATGTAAATATATGCAAATACAGGAATAACCTTGTTGAAAAGAACCCCAAGTGTAAGATTTATATACTATCAGGACAAACACAAAAACACAGAAACACTGGTGGAAGAAAAAGATGGGAGAGTGGTTATAAATTCTCTGTGTGAGCAAGGAAGTTTGTTTTGATCCTTGCTGGATGTAATTGATATCTTTGTTAAAGGACTCAACTTTCCTAGGATAAAGGGATTAAAAATGGTTTACCTCTAGGGGTAGTATTGATTGGGGAATGGGGATTTCTTTGAAGATTAACTCTATATGAATATTAGAAAATAACAATAAAAAAGGAATAAACTCAGCTAAACTAAAAATTTTAAAAATTCAAAAAATAGAAGTGCAAAAGAGAAACACAGGTGTATGCAACAAAAAGTTTAGGTTGGAAATTTATTATGGAATTTCATGTGCTGGACAGCTCTCTGTGATTGTAAATCGGTTAAACAATTATCTATATACAACAAATGAGGCAGAATACTGGGAAAAAATTAAAAATAAAAGTTGTCCTACGAAGTAGTGGTGGTGGTTCTCTTGTAGTCTTTTTTTTTTTTTTCTTTCCTGGTTGGTTTTCTTGGGGAGGTGCCTGCCACGTTGGTTTTCAGTCAGTAATATTCCCTGAGTTAAGTCCTCCAGTCCCCGTCTAGGGGGTGGGCTCTGAGGAACCGTTTTTTTCAGGCTTTTGTTCTCTGGAGCTATTTATGTTTCTTCACCTTTTACCCCCATCTCGTCTTAACCTCTTTTGATAGTTTTTGTAGGTTTAGAGGAATGCAAACTGTACCCTGACCTCCCTCTCAGAGAGAAGTCTCAGTCTGTTCTGTGGGTGTTGCAGAGCCCATATACACTTCTCCTTGGCTGCTGGCAGAGTAGGTTCTGAGTCACGGTTCCTGGGGACGCAGGATCTTCTGCTTGTACCCAAAAGCATGGCAGCGGCGTCTGTCTGGGATCTCCAGACCGCCAGAGAGGTCCTAAGCATGGATCGCACACTGAGATTTTCCCGCTGGCCCAGGCTGGGAGTGCCTAGTCTTTCTGGGTCTAAGAGCACCCGGCTTGCATGCACCTCTTTCAGGGGAGGAGCGTGCATGTCTCAGGCTCTGAGAACAAGTGCAGGTCTGAAAGCACCAGGCTGAACCTTCGCGCACCTCTCTTGTGGGATATTTTGGGGTGCGTTTGTTAGGCTCTGAAACAATGGTGCATATCAAAGAGCGCTGACTGGGCCTTTGTACCTCTCTCAGGGGAGGATGAGGGACATGCACATTAGAGGCTCTGGAGCAGGGCTCACACATTCTGCCATCCTGTGTGGCTCCCATCCCCTTACAGGAGCCAGAACGCACGCAATCTCGGGTTTGCTGGCGGCTCTGGGACCAAGATCTGGTTTCTTTGTCACACTCTCTCTGGTTCAGAGGCAGGGGAGGCTGTCCTGGGACTGAGGACTTAAGCCCCTGTCCCTAGCTGCCCCAATTCCAACAATTTACCCCCCACGTTCCTTTGCTCTTTTGGAGTGCTTTCAACCAGTCTCCAAGTTAATGCTGGTCCCCAGACACTGGGCACGCTCGCTCCTTATTAGGGTATTACTTTCCAACTAGTCAGCTCTGGTGGCTCCCTCCCCCTTTTGTTTATCTTGCAATATCAGTCCGCCTTTCTCACTCCGCTTTACCTGCCCATTGGCGTCTTCTACCCCTGTTGAGATCCAGATGTGTAAAATTCTGATCTCATGCTGATTTCATAGGTAATCAGAGTTCTTTGGTAGGTAATCAGCTCGCTTTAGAGTATAGGTTGAAAAGGTGCCTCTTCCTACTTTCCCACGCCATCTTGTCCCTTCTGTCATTAGTTTTTGATGTAGTGTTCCAGGATACACTGTGTATAACACCCAGTGCTCCATGAAATAGGTACCCTCCTTATTACCCATCACCAGGCTCCTCAAACCCCTCCCCTCTAAAACCCTCAGTTTGCTTCCCAGAGTCCATAGTCTCTTCAGCCCTCATAGCTGAGGTCAGGAAAATGTGTACTGGTGGGAAACCTACACTGCCTTTAATAGCCGCTGTCTGGAAGAGAGCAGTAGCTGTCAGCACAATGGTTGGTCATGGGGATCAAATGCACAAAAGACAGAGTCTGTCTTGTCAGGAATGTAAAACACGCCCATCTGTGGGCACTCAGTACATCTGGCAGCTGTCTGGATGCTGATACCAGTAGCTGAGTCTTAACTAGAGGACAGCCGGTGGGGCCAAAAACTCTAGGTTCTCCGACAGTGGCCATGAGCAGGTGGAGGTGGGAAATGCAACACCAGTTCATTTAGGCAAGAGTTCAGAGATGAGGAAGGGTGAGAAAGGTGAACTGATCCATGAGATGCAGCCCAGGTAGAGGGGAATGATTCCAATCCAGACGACCAAGAAATTCCCTCTTCTGAAGACTCAAATGAAACAGAATGGGGTCTACTTTGACTAGAGGTCTTCATGTGGGATGGGTCTGCCTCAATACAAGCATCCTTCTTGACTATTGACACTTCCGGATCCCTCTTTCATAATCTGGTGCAAGCGGATCTAAAGTAGTCTACTTATTTCCAGGGGTGTTCCCTAACTGTTGGCTGACTCTCTCTCTTTCTCCTGGGGGTACAGGGTTTACTTGTTCATGACAGAATGAAATATTCAGGCTGGGAACCACGTATTTCTTTATATTTGGACAATCCTAAGGACATCCAGAACTTTCTTCTTTTGGGAAAATCAACACACTGCACATACTTGGTCAAAGAAAGGACAACAACTCGTTCACTTCCTAATCACATCACTCCTAGTGATTTTCCTGTGACATATATCCCAGAAGGTTGTGGTCTATTAGTGTCTTGTGGGATTCTCAGGTCTCCATGGACCTGGTGGGACACACAGTCCCTGGGGACAGCCTCCAACCAAGAAGCACAGCAAAAAGGATATTTCACTTCTTAACACTCTAGTCCCAACACCAATGCTTAAGATACCCAGGGATGTCAAACTTTACAAATATAAACAATGCGCTGACACAAAAACAAACTAAACAGAAGCTGGACCCTGAATTTACCAGGCTTGCAGTAGGATCTTCACCAGGATTCCAGGGGACAATCTAGCACCCCTAGCTCCTACTAAATTAGAGTTCCTGACATTTTTGAAGACAATTTTAAAGAGATATAATGTACATATCACACAAGCCCCCTATTTAGGACAAAGAGCTCAATGGCTTTTCCTATCTTCACAAATCCTTCCTCCTGACACTATAAACCTGGTGCCTTCAGGTTTCCATCCTACCAAAGCAGTGCTTCTTGGACCCAGCAGCACAGACAGGACCCAAAACATGAGGGAAATGGCTGTGGTTTCAACACCTTCAGGTTGACCCTGAAACGTGCCCTGTGGTGCCCAGTCATCAGGAAGAACTCTCGTTCTTCTGAGGTTACCATCAAGAACCCCATGAAAAAGCTGTGATTAAATAACCCAGTCGGAAGGAAGAAACCACTAGCAGCTTATGGGCACCCAAGTAGCTCAGTCAGATACGTGACCAAGTCTTGGTTTGGATCAAGTCATGATCTCATGGTTTTGAGGTTGAGGCCCACTTTGGGCTCTGTGCTCACTGCACAGCTGGTTTGGGATTTTCTCTTTCCCACCCTCTCTGCCACCTACACATGAGCCCTTTTTCTCTATTCCTCAAATAAATCATATCAGAAGAAGAAGAAGAAGAAGAAGAAGAAGAAGAAGAAGAAGAAGAAGAAGAAGAAGAAAAAGAAGAAGAAGAAGAAGGAGGAGGATGAGGAGGAGGAGGATGAGGAGGAGGAGGAGGAGGAGGGGGAGGAGGAGGATGAGGAGGAGAAGAAGAAGAAGAAGAAGGAGAAAAGGAAGACATGAGTGAAGTGTCACATATACTCACATTTGGGTTTGGGGAACTGGGACAGTGGAGCAAGACAAGCCAGAAGATTAGTCTTTGCACCATCATGTCCTGGTCCTTTTAAGGGGCACTGTGGGTCCAGGGAGGAAGTGGAGATGGTTGGGGGGCAGGGGAGGGTGGGGTGGGGGTGTTCGGAAGGGGTGGGGAGGGGCAGGGTGGTAATTAGGGAGGGGAATAGGGAAGAAATAGAGGGTAGGATGGGGAAGGTGTTGGTCAGGAGAAGGGGTCAGGGACAGTGTCAGGCTGTGTCAGGGTCAGATTAAGTACTCAAGGGGAAGTAGCACGGTTCAGAAAAGTTAGGAGGTCAGCAGGTTAGTAAAGGACAAGGTCAGCAGGACACATTAGCAGGTCAAGTGAACTCTCAGGAGCAGTTGGTTTGGAGAATCCATCCTCCACCAAGCCTTCCCGGGTTTGAACGTTTCCTTAGCAACCTAGAAACATTCTAATCTCTCCACCAATCCCCTGCCTTTGCCCCTAGTAGCTCAACATGGATGCCACACGTGACCTCATTGGTACAAAGCCCCTTCCCACCTGATACCCCAATACATGCCATCGCAACAACAGATCCTCTCTGGATCTCTAGCCATCCTTCTTGTTTACTTCCTCCAACCCAGATCCCTGTTCCCTCTTCTGGGCGCTCTCTCCTTCCCTTCCAAACTCCCGTCTGAGAGCCACTGGCTGAACAATGTAGAAAGCAAAGGAGAACCAAACTGCAACAACAAGTAAGTACACAACCAGAGTAAGAGGTTCGAGCCTCTCTCAGCAACTCAACGCAGACAGAACTTCCACAAGATGTAATTCTTAATGGCAAACCATCTGAATCCCATAGCTGTCTCCATACATCTGTCCACATCCACATCCACTGATTTTAGGCACAAAGGAGACCTTTTCAAAAATACGCCCAATTTACTTTAGCCATAAGGGAAATTTTAATTTTGTTTCAGATGCATCAATTCAGGCAACTACAGAGCATCTTGTGGTAATATAATGTGCTAGAAATCACTGATAAAAAGTGAACTAGAAATTCCCATATGTTTAGAAATTCAGAAGTACCTCTATCATGGGAACAGGAGTAAATAAATAGAAAAAAGAGGGGCTCCTGGTGGCTCAGGTCATGATCAGGTCCTATGATCAAGCCCATCGGGCTCTGTGCTCAGGAGGGAGCCTGCTTTCCCCTCACTCTCTGCCTGCGTCTCTGCCAACTTGTGATCTCTCTCTGTGTGTCAAATACGCAAATAAAATCTTAAATAAAAAAGAAATAGAAAAGGAAAAGAGCAACACTGGAACTGAATGATACGAGGATGATACAATTGAAATCAAATATGTCTTCTGGGCTGGAATATCCTCCGGTATTAGTCTGAGAAGACTTCATGGTCTCAAAATCATCCCCAATTGGCTGAGACATTGGAACACCTCCAACAGAGTAGATCTGTCACTTCTCTTTGTGACCCTCCTACGCACTAGCTTCGGCTTTACATGAGGAAACTTTACAGGGAAACAGTCCAATCAGACTCTCATGTCATCTTCTGGGACATCCAGGAATGAGAGCATTTTAAGAGAAGACTTTCACCAGCTTCTCCCCTGGCGGATCTAGGATAACACCCAGAGAGCTGGCAGCTCCATCTGTGCTGGGTAGGGACAGCCAAGCATGTGGGCAGGGCCAGGGACCCAGGAGACTAGACAAACCCCCTGTTATCCTCTCTCCTGGGGCCTGTCCTGAGCTGAACTTCCTAAACTGTGTCTCCCTAGGACTCTCAAATGTTTCCTCAACTCCTTCTGGCCCAAGACAGCTGATTTTCAGTGCTCTACAAACCACCACTTTATTATTGTGTAAATTTCTTGTAAACAGGAACCACTCTAGTACTGCTTAAATAGCACAACAGCTTGTTTTTTCTAATTAACGTATAATGTAGTTTTTGTTTCAGGGGTAGTCTGTGATTCATCAGTCGCACACAGTTCAAGCACTCACCAAAGCACATACCCTCTCCAATGCCCATTCCACAGCCTCCCCATCCTCCCACACACTTCCACTCCTGCCACTCTCAGTTACAACAATATCCTAAACATACACATACAGAAACCATAAAAAAACAAGCCAACAACAAAACAAGGATAACAAAACAAAGTATTCAATTCTGCTTAGATGCCGCTGTCAACCTCAAGAACCCCAGAGTTGGGCTGCTCTGGTTGTAGAAGGAGACCAGCTATGGAAGGGGTGGAGTCAGACTATCCAAAAAGGGAACAGGAGAGAGTCCCAAACTGTAAGGGGGCCAGGGACTTCCATGGAAGATGGCCAGAGTCACCTTGACTAGAACTGGAATCGGGAGCAGGGAAAGAAGCAGGGAATAGAGTTTGGGGGCCTCAAATAGGTGAGATCAGTCATGGAGTTGAGGAGGGGTCCCCAAAGCCAGTGTCAGTCCCATCTATGAAGCCCTTTGTGGCCCCTGGAGACAAGCCAGGAGCCTAGAGTTTGAGATCCAGCTGTCCTGCTTACCTGCTGTTTGCCCTGGTGCTCATTTCCTTCACTGAACCAGGAGTGTCCATGCCCATGTCCATAACTGTGTGGAGGACAAGAAGAAGTCACATGTTGAGAACACGCAGACATTGACATCATCACCGCCAGGGGCTCAGTGTCTCTGGAGATCCAGTGCCTCATGTCTCACCCCTGTTAATGACAGCCCGGGTGACAACCACAGGTCCCTCCTGTTTCAGGCCTGTGCTATGCCCTGCCCTTTGCCGACATCAGCATTCCGGCACCAGATGGCAGGAAGACCCCATGAACTGTGGGGTGAGCTCTGGGCCCCTGGCAAGACTGAGGGATTCCTGGACCGTGGGAAAGGTGATCAAGTGAGGGATTATACTGGACTGGGCAACTGAGCTCCAGGGCACCCTGAAAGGAATGGGGGATTGGGCACCTGTGGAAAGGGCTGGAGGCATCTTACAAGATTCCTGGGTCCCCACAGGGCAGATCCCTCCTACACTCCTGCTGGTGCTGGCAGGGATCTGGAAGCACCAGCAGCACCAGCAGCAGAAGTCGCAGCAGATCAATGGGATGCTGGATGGACCTGGGAAGAATGGTCTGGCAGGTAAGTGGAATCACCAGGCTGGGATGCCCTTGGCCTCCTCCTCCTTCCCCAGCCACCTCTCAACCTCTGACTCTGACTTCACCTTCCAGCAGGGCATGGAAAAGCCAAACAGAGGTGGACACCCACGGCCAAGGAAGGGTCCCTCCCCAGAGCTCTGTGTCCTTGTTTCTGAACAGACAGAAGGAGTCACCCGGGGCCCCTGGAACAGGGAGGGAGAATCTGGCCCCAGAGCCCTCTCTGATGGGGCCTGGGGAGAATCCTGGAGGGACAGAATGTAGCACTGGTTCGTAGTCTAAAAAGTCTATGTTTATTAAGGAAATGGAAAAAACAAGTTGCCAGTTGAGCCTCTGGAAGAGAACAGGACCAGTTTCCATTCTTCCAATTTCTACTCTTTGCCTGGATAATTACTTCACCTCTCCAAACCTCTGTGTCCTTCTCTGTGATGTGGGGACAGCATGGCTTCATTCCTCAGGGCATGGATGCAAAGATTCATCGAGATCCGTCATACAAAGCTAGTTTAAACTGATACTTATACCTATCATTATCATCATTTTTTCTTAAAGATTGAACTTGTTTTTCTCAACATTATGCTAAATAAACTTTTATATTTACTTTCTTCAAAAGATTTTATTATTTGAGAGACAGTGAGCACAAGTCGTGGGCAGATGCAGAGGGAGAGGCAGCCTCCTCTCTGAGCAGGGCTCAGTCTCAGGACCCTGAGATCAGGATGCCAGGTAAAGGCAGATGCTTAACTGACTGAGCCCCCCAGTCACGGAGGGCCCCTGAGAAAGAGCCCCCAGGGCTGCAGCAGTGGGAACAGCCCCAATCCCGATCCCTAGCGGGAGAGATACATCCCCAGCGCCAGGATATCCTCCAGCCCCGGGAACTCCATCTTAGCAATGCCTGCCTCCCCCCACCCCGGGTGACCCCAGAGTCCAGGCAGTGCTAGTCCCTGCCTGCCCACATCCCTTCCTCCCATTCCACTCCCTCTGCTCCATGCAGGTACCTAGTCAGGCTCTTCTTGTGGCCCATGGTCAAGGATGTTGCTGTACCCCCGCCCACCCCCCAAAAGCCGAAACCAGCACTGCTTGGAGGAGTAACGCCATAGGTGGAGTCCTCGTGGTCCACCCCTCTCCCTTCAGAGCCCAGGACCTCAGCCCTACCTAGGCTACTGGGCCTTGAGCACCCTTCAGTGCCGCCACTGCCTCCGCCGCCGCCCCTTGAGCCTCCACAGCTGCCAGTCTCCTGAGACCAGCTCCCACCTGCGCTGCCTCTACTGAGTGCATGTCATGGAGTGTGTGCTCCTTGGGGGCGTGCGGGCCTCTTGGTGACCTACTGGCCCAGCGAGGTGGAGCGTGTGATTCCGGCAAGTGGCGATGGGCTCCAGGCCCTGCAAGTCTGCCTTAAGGGGCTGTAGTGGGGACCCAGTCCCGAAGCCATTCCCAGGGAGGCAGTTCCCCACACTGAGTTTTGCAACTGCCAGTGCTGCTTGCTATGCCTCCAGGCTTGGAGTGCCCTGGGAGCCAGCGGGCCTCTTTCTTTTGGCGCCAGTTCCCCTGCTCCCTTCTGCTCTTCTGCCACCAGGAGCTTTGGAGCAGCCTCTCCTAAAGTCCTGGCCTCTTGCCCATACCCCAGGCTGAAGCCCCTTCCCAGGCTCCTGAGGCAGGAGAGAAGTGTGCTGACAAAATAAAGACAGCAATGCATACCCTGGAAAGCTAAATCCACACGTGACAACACAGAGACCAAAGGCTTAATTACACGTGCTCCATCAGACCCTGTCCAGACACCAGTGCCCTGTGTGGGGGGCAGTCATTCACAATCTCTCTCCTGCCTGGGACTACTGATTTTAATGATGGCATGGCATGTTATTTTGAGGAATTGTGTAATTTTCTGAATGAGTTAAGTGACAAACAGTACAGTCAGCAGTGTTCTACTACATATTCTCAGCCCATTTTCAGGGCTCAGAGGGTTAAGCATCCCCCTCCCGACTCTGGCTCACTTCATGATCTCAGGGTCCTGGGATGGAGCCTTCAGTCTGGCTCCTGGCTCAGTGCAGAGTGTACCTGACATTCTTACTCTCTCCCTCTACCCTCCCCATGCCCCCGATGGAGACTCTCAAATAAATAAATATCCTTAAAAGGATAAATAAAACTTTAAATGAAACAAAAAAACAAAAAGAAGAACAAAACCCTCCTCACCTAAAAAGGAAGGATGGAAACATGGGGGCGAAGACGCCACCCACAAAAAGGCCCTCCTGAAAGAGCCAAAGAGAAAGTGAGAGCCAAAGTACTGTAGCACACGTCATTTAGGTGTCGGAGGCAGGCCCCCGACCAGGGCGGCCTCTGCCATTAAAAGATGGCGCCTGGCTAGTTGCCAGGTTAGGATTGCCTCATGAGACTAAGCGGAATGCCCAAAGAGGAAGTAAACAGCATTGGTTTCTAGGAAAGTTGTTCGTTTAGGTGTGCAGCCTGATTCGCTCCCTCCTGTACCCTGCTCGCTGATTGGTCAGGTAAGCGTATATAAGTGTGTAGACTTGCGGAAATAAAGAGAGAGAAGATACATCTGAACTGGGGCTTCTTGTCGTCCTTGCGGGTCTAGGGTGATAAATGGCGCCGGCATCCAGGAACTAAATAAAGGAATCTTGCAAGGTAATTCGCAGGAAAGCGGGGAGTAAAGTTCTGCAGGTAAGCAGGGACATTAGCCACATTCAAAAGTGGGAATTCCGCGGTAAAGCAGGGAGTAAAGGCCACATTCAAAAGTGGGAATTCCACGGTAAAGCAGGAAGTAAATGTCGACTGAAGTATATGCGTGTAAAAAGTTGATGTGTTAGTTACTGTCTTTAACGTCCACGTCTGTTGTCTGTGTGTTCATAATGGGATCTGAAGTATCTAAAGTGCGGTTGGAAGAGTCTTTAAAAGACCTGCTGAAAGCCAATGGAAATTCACTAAAAGCAAAAACTGCTCGGGCCTTTTTGAATACAGTGGAAAAGGCGGCTCCATGGTTCCTAGATGAAGGCTTGCTAAACATACCTCAATGGGACCACTTAGGGGAGGATTTGAAGAAACAGGACAATAAAACGCCTTTGCCACCTGGGTCCCTGGCAATATGGACCTTAGTCCGGGGATGACTGGTGGGGCCTAAACCCAAATATTAATCAGCTCTACAAGAGGGAGCATTGGCATTGGAGGAAGTGAAAGAGGATCGGTCTTCTCGTGCCTCAGAGGGGGGTAGTTCTAGTGAAGAGGAAAAAGAAATGTCAGGGGAGGAGTTAGGCCGAAAAATGCATTGCAACTTTGAACAGTTGAAACTAACGACTCCAGCGACACCTAGTGCCCCTCCGCTGTATAATCCTATGGCGTGCCAAGGAGCTTGTAGCTGCTGCACCACATGTGGTAGTGGCAGGGTTTCGAGCTGGAGAGATCATGACCTGGCCTCTGCCTTTCCAGTTTTAGACGACCAAAACAACCAGCGGTATCATCAGCCTCTTGATTGTAAACTAGTTAAGCAATTAAAGGAAGCAGTCATGCAGTATGGCCCTCAGGCAGTCTTTACGGTATCTTTGCTGGAGACCATATCAGGAATGAACTTAGTCCCTGAAGACTGGGGTAACCTAGCCTGCGCAACCTTGTCGGGAGGGCAATATCTAGTATGGAAAACAGCCTGGCAAGAATACTCAGAGGACACTGCCCGCCGTAATGCAGCGGCTGAAAATCCTCAGTGGGACCTAGAAATGTTAATGGGAATAGGACCGTACATGGGAAAGCAGGCCCAAATAAAATACAACCCTTCGGTGTATCTGTAAATAGCCACGGTGGCCACTAAAGCATGGAAGACAATTCAAGGCAGTGGGGATTTACAGGGTCAGCTGTCTAAGGTAATACAAGGACCAAATGAAGCATATGCTGATTTGGTAGCGAGGCTGATGCAAACAGCTGGTCGAATATTTGGGGAGGTAGAGGCAGCCATGCCATTGATAAAACAGCTGGCTTATAAGCAAGCTAATAAATGGTGTAAAGAAGCCATCAGACCTTGGAAAAGCAAAGACTTGAGTACATATATTAAAGTTTGCAGGGATATCAACGACAGTGTTATTCAAGGGCAGGTTATGGCTGCAGCTATCACTCAAGGTTTACAAGGATTTCAGGGAGCTCAACAATATAAACATAGGGGTACTCCTGGAGTTTGCTATTACTGCAAAGAGCCAGGACACTTTAAGCGTGAGTGCCCCGAGAGAAAGGTGTCCTATCAAGAGCCTAAAAAACCAGGTATCTGCCCAAGATGTGGGAAGGGTGCCCACTGGGCATATGAATGTCGCTCAATAAGGGATATACAAGGAAACTCTCTGCCTCCAAGAGGGTCAAAAAATGGGAAGGGGGGCCCCACACCCCAGGGCCCTCAAATGTATGGGGTGCTCCAACAGGTGGCTCGCTCGCATTATCCGCCAACGAGCCAAGGCGAGCCACAACAGGGAGTGCAGGATTGGACATCCGTGCCACCACCAGACTCATACTGACTCCAGAGATGGGGACCCAGGTAGTCGAATCAGATTTTAAGGGTCCATTACATGAGGACACCGTGGGCCTCTTGCTAGGACGGAGCTAGATGGCGTTATCAGAACTCCTTGTTCACCCCGGTGTTATAGATGCTGATTATAATGGAACGGTGAAAATCCTGGTATTCTCCCCACGTGGAATTACAGCTAATAGTCCAGGTGATAAGATAGCTCAAATCCTGGTATTGCCTAGTTGTCACAAGCCTTTTGGAAGCCATGAGGTTACACGGGGACAGAAGGGGTTCTGTTCATCTGGAGTTCCTCTAGCATGCGTCACGCTAGGCATGGAAAATAGACCCTTTTACTCTTTTTGGATAAGAGACAAGAAATTCATGGGCTTATTGAACACTGGAGCAGATCGCAGTATCATCAATGAAGCTGATTGGTCTAAGGATTGGCCTGTGCAAAAGGCTGATCAAACACTTTGAGGATTAGGGATTGCTCATAGCCCCATGTGCAGTGCAGCTACACTGCCATGGAAGGATGATGAAGGCCACCATGAACTTGTGCAGCCATGTGTCCTTAAGATTCCCATTTTATTGTGGGGATGGGATGTCTTGGCCCAAATGAACCTGAAGTTGACTCCAGAATTATTCTATATTGAGGAAGCTCAAGCCTTAATGACTAAGTCTGGTTATTTTGGAACGGGAGGCCTAGGAAAATAGCTGCAGGGCACCCCTGAACCTATTCCCTTGACTAATTCCTTCTCTCAAAGAATAGGTGGGCCGGGGCTGGGTTTTTCATAGGGGCCACTGAACCTCTAAAAATTCAATGGAAAAACAGTAAACCCGTGTGGGTTCCTCAGTGGCCCCTGCCTAAAGAAAAATGTGAAGCTGCCCACACGTTAGTAAAAGAGCAACTTGCCGCCGGGCATATTCGGCCCTCCACATCACTATGGAATACGCCTATTTTTGTGATTAAGAACAAGTCGGGGAAATAGCGATTGTTACATGACTTATGAGCGGTTAATGAAAAGATGGTGGCCATGGGAGCAGTACAGCTGGGGGCTGCCTTTAGTCTCAGCCCTGCCCTCTGGTTGGCCCTCTGTGGTAATCGATATTAAAGACTGTTTCTTTTCCATCCCATTGCTCCCCGAGGACACCCAATGTTTCGCTTTCACAGTACCTACCATTAATCATTCTTGTCTGGATCAACATTATGAGTGGGTGGTATTGCCTCAGGGCATGGCCAATAGCCCTACAATGTGCCAATTATATGTGGACCAAGCCCTGAAGGAGGTTAGAACACAATTTCCCCCGCTCATTGTGTATCATTATATGGATGATATTTTGCTGTGCCATAAAAAAGAACAATATATTGAGAAGGCCATTTCCTTTCTTTTCAAACATTTTGAGAAATTCGGATTACACATAGCACCAGAAGAGGTCCAAATGACGCCCATTAAAGAGTATTTGGGAACTAGGTTAGAGAATACTAAAGTCAGACCTTTAAAGATAATCCTGCGGACGGATCACCTAAACACGTTAAATGATTTTCAAAAATTGTTAAGAGATATCAATTGGATGAGGCCCTATCTAAAACTCACTGATCAGGAATTGTCACCCTTATTTGAGACACTTAAAGGAGACCCTAACCTCACCTCTCCTCGTCAGTTGACTGAGGGGGCAAAAGAAGCCATCAGTCTGATCCAGAAAAGGCTAGAAGCTGCTCAGATAGACAGAAATGACTACTCCAAACTTTGCTATTTTGTATCCTTGCCGAAAAACGAGCTCCCACTGCAGTTTTTTGGCAATCTGGCCCCATATCATGGGTTAGTTTGACCCACTCTCCAGGGAAGGTCTTGCCCTGGTACCCAAGTGCCATTGCACAAATTATACTTAAAGGGATTAAACTTAGTATAGCAGCATTTGGTAAACAAACAGATACTATAATATCACCATATACGCAGGAACAAATAAAGTGCCTAGCAGCCTGTGATGATGACTGAGCCATTTTGATAAAGATAACGTGCACTCAATTTGATAGCCACTACCCATCACATCCACGGCTATAGTTCAGTTTATCCAATCCAATCATATACCCTAGGATCACTCACCATAAACCCCTCAGTAACGTAAGTCTTATATTCACTGATGGATCTAAGCAAGGAGTAGGAGCTATAGTTACCAAAGAAGAGAGTTGGACCTTCCTATTTCAAAGCTCCTCTCCCCAAGAAACCGAGCTGCTCACAGTGATAAAAGCATTTCAAATGTTTCATCAAGAACCCTTCAACCTTTTATCAGATAGTAGATATGTGGTGCAAGCTGTCTCTATCATTGAAAATGTGGGTTCTATTAATGCCAGGTCTACTATCTCTGAGGCATTACAAGAAATCCAAACATTAGTTTGGGACAGGAAGGCTCCATTTTATATTGGCCACATATGAGCTCATACAACCTTACCAGGCCCCCTGACAAAAAGTAATCGGTTAGCAGACTCCTTAACCAGAGGAGAATTTGTCTTTGCCATTGAGGACCCAGTGCAATAGGTGAGACATTATCATAAGCTGTTCCATGTGAATGCTTTAACTCTTTGCCTCAAATTTAATTTAACAAAAGCACAGGCATGGGACATAGTAGTCTCCTGCAGAAATTGCGTGACCTTACTACCTGCACCAGTCCTTGGGGGTTAATCCTAAGGGTTTGTTACCTAATCATATATGGCAAATGGATGTCACACATGTTTCAGAATTTGGAAAGTTAAGATATGTTCATGTCTCTGTAGATACCTGCTCTGGGATAATTTTCACCTCAGTGCATACGGGGGGAAAAATCCAGAGATGTTATCGCCCATTGCCTACAGGCTTTCGTGGCATGGGGAAAGCCAGGCCAGTTAAAGACAGACAATGGCCCAGCCTACACCTCACAACCCTTTAAAGCCTTCCTACAACAACTTGACTTCACTTGATACATGGAATACCCTATAACCCACAAGGACAGAGTTTTGTGGAGTGTGCACATCTTACAATAAAAAATGCGCTTTATAAACAAAAAGGGGGAATAGGGGACACCTTCAGGTCCCCTAAAGATAAGCTCAACGCCATTCTCTTTATTTTGAATTTTTCAATGATGGACCAAACGGGTAAATCAGCTGCAGACAGACATGGAAGTGATGCTGCTGCTCCCCCTAAGCCTTTATTACTTTGGAAGGACATCCTCACAGGAAAGTGCAATGGAGCACATCCAGTGTTAGTATGGAGTAGGGGGTCTGTATGTGTTTTTCCACAGGAAAAGGAGGCTCCAATTTGGATTCCAGAGCGGCTGGTGCATGCAGCCTTGCCTCCGAACACCAGTCATGATGCTGAAGATGCTGATGATAACTCTGGGGATGCTACACCTCCTGTGGCTGACTCAAGCCAGAGAGCTGTGGGCAGTGGTTAAAGCATGGCCATATCCTTTACCAGGGACTATCTCTTCTCTCATATTCCCTCCTCTCCCTTTGATGCATGGCAGGTCTGTAAATTGCTAGGAGCATGTACTGATATCTCAGCAGTGTCCATGTTAAATGGCAAATTCCTCAACTGTTTTATAAACAAAATGACTCTAGTACCTTTGAGGCAACAGTTAATGTGTCTTGTCCCAATAATATTACTTATCAGCCCACTCCCATATGCGTCTCGCCACCGTTTCATTTCCTCGTAACAAATGCTAGCGAGCTGAATGATACGTTAATTGCACTAAGAATTGCTATCTTTCCCAGTGCTGGAATGTAACTGCCTTCAAGCTGGCTGTGATTATACGTATCCCTACCCATGTTCCTATCCCAGTTTCCATTCCAGAGGACAAGTTACCGGTGGTGATATCCAGAAAGAAGAGAGATTTTGGTATCACAGCCGCAGTTGTGACAGCACTGGCTATATCTACAGCAGCTGCCACGGCAGCAGCAGTCTCACTTGCTACAACTATACCCACTGCAGAAGTTGTGAACACCCCTGCAGAAGGAATGGCGGCTGTCCTTCAAACAGTCTCAGATCAATGCACATCTGCAAGCAGGAATCCCGATAGTCAACCAGAGAGTGGATTTGGTTCAAGAACAAGTGGACATATTGGGGGCCCTATTGGGACTGGGATGTATAGCAACCTTCCCGGCAATTTGTGTAACTCCCATAGCTTATACTAATATGAGTGACTTACAGAATGTCTCCTGACAGCTCTCCCAATACTTGTGGGGGAATCAGTCCGCAGAATTCCAAAACTACACTCAGCACCTGCTACTAGGCATAACAAGGATAAAGAACACCAGAGATGAGCTGGCAACCCTCCCAGAGATAATCAAAACATTGCAAGATGTGTTAACCTTTATGAAACAAGCGGCTAGCGTAATTTGTCTGATGATAATTCTCGTAGTGGGTTTGATTCTGCTAGTAAGGAAACTGCAAATTTGGAGGCGACAGCAACATAGGCAATAGCAAGCCATGGTGCAGGACTTGTTAGCCATCGAGGCTGGAACATCCCACCAAGTGTGGCTAAGTATGCTGGATCGGTAGTCAACGATGGGTAAGATTGGTGGGGGAAATATACCAACCTAAGACAGGATGCAGATCATTGATATCTGCCGTCTGATGATGGGTAAGGATATTCTCCGCCACTGACAACCTAAGACAGCCACAATCCCTGCCATAATAGAAAAAAGGGGAGATGTCAGAGGCAGGCCCCTGGCCAGGGCGGCCTCCGCCATTAAAATATGGCGCCTGGCTAGTTGCCAGGTTAGGATTGCCTCATGAGACTAAGCAGAATGCCCAAAGAGGAAGCAAACAGCATTGGTTGCTAGCAAAGTTGTTCGTTTAGGTGTGCAGCCTGATTCACTCCCTCCTGTACCCTGCTCGCTGACTGGTCAGGTAAGCGTATATAAGTGTGTAGACTTGCAGAAATAAAGAGAGAGAAGATACATCTGAACTGGGGCTTCTTGTCGTCCTTGCGGGTTGAGGGCGATATTTAGGGATCCACTATTACCTGAAGTTCTACTGAACTGAGTTAGTGCTGACAACTTCCTCAAGTAGCTGCCATTTACCAAAAGAGCTTTTAATAATCTTGGAATTTCTTCAGCATTGACAGAAGCACAGGAGAAACCTATGCCACATGAGGAATGCACTCCAACCTCCCATCCCAGTAACTGACAGGATACACTGACAAGTTGGCTGGCCTGGTCTCAGGATGTGGCAGGCAACTAAGGAAAGGTTGACTAGCCTGTCCACGAAGGTTCCACCTTTAATTCTCCCCAACCCCAGGAGCTAAATGGCAGAGTCTTCAGAAATAACCTACAGAAGTAACTACCCCTTGCCCCCAAAAGAAAGGAGCATGCACGCTGCCCCAAAAGGCAAAGGTGTACCTTAACACTGTCTAGAACGAGTTTCTCATCACTGTGTAGTTTCACATTCTGCTCTGATTTCTCAAAACACTTGCCACTGGCCACAATTATTTCACTTTTCTGTTTACTTGCTGAATTTCTCTTCTTCTCCACAGTATTCCAAATGCAATGAGAACAAGGACATTGTCTGTTTTTCCACCACTAGACACCAGAGCCCATTTCGTGGTATGCTCCAGAAAAACCTGTCAAATAAGAACAATTACCCAGGTAATTTACTGGAAGGTTACCAAGTAGACAGAAGATCCAGTCAGTATCAATAAATCACTAAGTTCAAATAGCAAATACAAACAAAATTATCACCGTTTTGGGATAAGGGCGATCTTAGAAGCCAAAAGGTTGGGTAAATTAGATGGCTCAGAAGACATGTAGTTTTTCCATGTATTTCATGGAGAAGGTTTATTAAAGACAAACACTACAGTAAAACCCATGTGCCCTAAGGAGCAAAACCACTGTGGTGGATGACCCACAAACCACAGGGAAGAAGCCTTGCTCTACTCCAGGTTAGCTACACCCCAGCCCTGTTTTCTGGGAGTTGTTCTTTTTTTTTTTTTTTTTTTCAATCTGAAACTCATTACCTCAGAGAGATGCACTTTTTTTTTTAAAGATTTTATTTATTTATTTGACAGACAGAGATCACAAGTAGGCAGAGAGGCAGGCAGAGAGAGAGAGGAGGAAGCAGCAGGCTCCCTGCCGAGCAGAGAGCCTGACGCGGGGCTCGATCTCAGGACCCCGGGATTATGACCTGAGCCGAAGGCAGAGGCTTTAACCCACTGAGCCACCCAGGCGCCCCGAGAGATGCACTTTTGAGGCAAGATTCGAACTTTCATGTCTCGCTAAGGATGAATGTTTACCTCGAAAACTTCTAAAGTACTTCATGACTATCCAAGGGCTATTGAGTTGTCAGGCTACCTGAATTTGAGGAGAGAAATGTCCAAACTTACAACTTCAAAAAATGAGGGAGCTCCAGAAGAAAGAAAATGTTTTACAAACAAAACAGTGTACCAACTTTTCATGCAATATCCTGAGTACCAACTTTTTTTCCTTTTAAGACATAATTTTATGACACATCTAAAGTAAATTCCTCACTTCTCCCTGCAAAAGCTCTACAAACTTCTCAAGGAGATGGTGTGCAAAAAACTCGAGTTGACCCTAGAATCCCAATAAAATTGGGCACTGAAAAATATAAAAGTTCTAAATCCATGGGAATTACCCAACAGCAAATTTTACCAACTTTCTAGTGAGTGTCACATAAGCGGTAGCTGAGGGTTCAAATGCGGCACTATGATCAAAGAGGCACTATTCATCTCCTGCTGCAGCAGTAGCTTGGCCATCTCTGCTTCCAAAAAAGACATGATTGGATTTAGAGAAGCAGCAAGACTGAAGCAAAGTACATCGAATCTAAAACCGAGTCTAAGAAGTTACTCTGCTCAACACTCAAGAACGTCCACTTCACAAAAGGCTTAAGTAAAGTTGTTCATTTGCAGGGGTAGCTCATCCTAAAAGCCGATGGCATCATCCTTTATGACACTGGCAAACCCTACTTTATCCGTCTCCTCTAATCACAGAGGAAAGGGACAGATTTTCCTCCCCACCCACAGCCACCTTCAATATACACCACTTTATTTCCTATGTTGAAAGGCTTAGGGTAGAGTTCTCTCAGCAGGCTCTTAAGTTGTATCACAGAACAAACAGGAGCCAACCACAGGATAGGATGGAAATCTTCCCAAACTGGTTTGTGGTGATGCTTGCACAAGTCTTTAAAACAACTGAAATTCAATGAATCGTGCACTTAGCATGAGTGACTTCGACAAGATGGAAATCATACCTCCATGAAACTACACAATAATCACCAGCCAGGGGCAGACTGTGATGACACAGTTAGAAAAAGGAGTGTATCCAAGACCCAAAGAGACCCTCCACATGACTGACACACCCAATATACATCTCTGTTGCTCCCTGAACCTCCGAGGATCCTGTTCAGTATTTCCTCCTGCTTCCCTTCACATGTTCCTCTGGCACATCTGACCTCCTTCCCATTCTGCTCCAGAGCAGACCTTATGAATCCCTTCCACGAATCCACCTGGAGTATTCAACACATAAAGTACACCTGGCAATAACAATGAAAAGTTGGCAGGGGATCTTGTAGAAATTGATTCCTTTTTTCAGAAGAAATGGGAAGGAAAAGGAGGCATTCGAATTGACTCCCCTAGCCAGACTGCTCTCATCCCCCAGACAGCACCTTATTTATACCTGTCTCCGAGGCTGTAAAACTTGATTCTGCTCATCGTAGTGCCTTTCTAATCAACTCCTTCCCCACCCCTCACCAATATCTTGACCAGTACCTTTCCCCTCCTAAAAATTCCATAAATGCTCTTTGAGGAAGTTATTATTCTCCTCACCCAATTCAGTGACACCTGTTCTATCCTAAAAGGGTAAATACAGTTCTGTGTCCTACTGGACCTACCACTCATCAAACTCTGACTTCCTTCCTAGACTTGGTCGATTATGGCAATAAAGACCAAAATGATGAACAAACTCCAAAATGACCACGGGTTAGACCACTGGAGAGGGTGATGTTATAATACAAATATGAAATAAGCTCAGAGCTATAAAACCTAACTTCTACACGAGCCAACAGGTTAACGAATCCCTTTTAAGATTTTTTTAAAGATTATTTATTTATTAATTTGACACAGAGAGAGCTCACAAGTAGGCAGAGAGGCAGGCAGAGAGAGATGAAGTGAAGCAGGCCCCCTGCTGAGCAGAGAGCCCCATGTGGGACTCGATCCCAGGACCGTGAGATTGTGACCTGAGCCGAAGGCAGTGGCTTAACCCACTGAGCCACCCAGGCGCACCTCTTTTAAGATATTAAAAGGTTGTTCTAAAATCCCAAATTCTTACCTCCTCCTCAGCATCCAAACCCAATAAGTTTTCTACTGTCATCAATACCAATATGCAAGACAGAAAGTATGAAATCTTTGCAGTACCAAAAGAGAATTACAAGAAAAAGACCCAGGAAGATCACAGAGCAGTAACTAGGATGGCAGGGAAATTAACCAACTGTTTCTATACCTCATGACACCTGGATGAAGACCTTTTGAAAGTCCCCTTCCCACAGGAATCCCATTTCTAGCCTAAGAAAGCCCAAATGGGGTCTGCTTTCCAATTAAAGATGGCTTCAGGAATGTTTCTCCAACACCTAAACACTGACAATAACCACGTGGTGAAAAAATAATGAATACTGTTATGCTGAAAATAAAGAAATTAATTTAAAAAAAGATGAAACAAAAAGGCCACAGAAAGTTGGTGCCACTTTTCAGAGTGTTAAGTCCTCTGATCTTGGAAATCTGAGTTCAAATCCCAGTCAAGCAGAGACCTCAAAAAATTACACGAAAACCCTTAAAGAGAAGAGAGAAGTACCCTTTCCTAAAACAGTCTGATTTCAGTAATCTCCTAGATTCATTAAAAATCGGAATGTCACTCTCAACATCTGTAACTCTGGAACAAACTTCGAACATTTCTATGGCTTTTAAAATCAAAACATCTCATGTGCTTTCAAAATTTGGTAAATCAGATTTTTTTGTAAGAAACATGTAGAAACTGAAATGCATTTCATTAGAAGATAATTATTCCCTGCAATACAGCAGTATAAACTTGAATTTGGTTTTGGTCTTCACTGGTAAATTTCTCAAGTTCTTAGGCATTTCCTAGCCATTTACTTGAACATCATCTAAGGGAACACTCAAAGCAGTACCACAACAAAGAGGTTTGGCCTCTGCAGGATTCTACATGAAAAAACAAAACAAAACAACAACAAAAAAAAAAAAACAAAAAAACAGGTCACATAAATTAATCACAATCACACTGCTTTAAATAACATTTCTAAACTTTCATGCCATTTGATGGAACTCCCTGTTTCTGAGAGCAAAAAAAATCTATTCAGCTCCCATTAAGTGCTTTTTCTTTTCTTTTCTTTTTAAAAAAGATTTTATTTATCTGACAGACAGAGATCACAAGTAGGCAGAGAGGCAGGCAGAGAGAGAGGAGGAAGCTGGCTCCCTGCTAAGCAGAGAGCCCAATGCAGGGATGGATCCCAGGACCCCAGGACCATGACCCCAGCTGTGCAAGGTAGCATGGTCCAGGCCCAGCTGTTGTGGAATGCCAGTGGGGGCGCCCTGTCCACTCCCCAATCCCTGTTTCGGTCCCTGGAAAGAGTGGGTGGGTGGTGGGCCAAGCCATGGTTCCAGCCCAGGAATCCTAGGAAATTGCTATGGCTCACCAGCACCTGTGTTTTGCTGTTTCTCCCCACTTTTCTCCTGCTCCAGGTCCCCACTCCTAACTCCTCCTAAAGCCAAAAGGATCAGCAAAACTGCCACAGACAAAGGCTTTTGGGATTGGAGCGTCTCCACCTTCAGAAGCTGCGCTGAAGCCTTAAAATGCAGTATCTGCAATGTGAGGGAAGCCACCTCCACCAGATACTTGAAGATCTGGGTTAGCTTTGGCAGAAGGACTTTTGTTGCTGAAGGTGTTGGAGAGGGTGGAGTACTATCCTTGAGGCCCTCTTTCCAACTTGTGGATGATGGCTTTTTTGCATTTGGGGGTGGTTGATGTGTGGTTTTGGTTGTGTCTATTTTGTGTGTATTTCCCCACCACAGCCTCTACCTGTCCCTGGCCCACAGCAAGCCCCCAGCCCTCCCTCCCTTCCACCCCCTGAGCTCTGAGCAGGTACTGGGTCAGTGATATGCTGTACCCCCCCACCCACCCCTGGCCCAAGCGGGAAGTGGAACTGCTGGGAGGAAAAACGCAGTCCCCCTCCCTTCCCCGAGCCCTTCAATGGCCCAACCTCAGCTGGACCTCAGCCCCTGGGACTCAAGCTCCCAGGCCACCTCCGCTTGCACCACTGCAGCTGCCAGTCTCCCTGCCAGTCTCCCTCCAACCTGCACCGCCTTCTCCAAGTGACTGATGAGGGGCAGGGACAGGCGCTGCACTGACTTGTTCCTGACTTTTGGGACGAACCATCTAGCCTTTTACTATTAAATGTGTAAGTGTGGGTTTTCATATACAGCTTTTTATTACATTAAGAAAATTCTCTTTTATTCAGTTGACAGATTATTATCACCAAATGGTGTTGACATTCAACCACTTTTTTCTTTCATGGCATGTGTCAAGCTGTCGGTGCGCCTGCCTGGGTGGGTGTGCTAGCTGGGGGCGCGAAGGACTGCTGGTGACCTGGGGGCCCGGCGAGGTGGAGCCTGGGAGCCCCACAAGCAGTGATGGACTCTGGACCCCTCGTGTGCCCCTTAAGGGGCTGCATTTTCAGTGCCTGAGTTTTGTGATCATGGGTCTTTTCAGTATGAGTTTGCCTGAGTATGTATGACTTTTGTGATTATGTCAAATTTATTCCTAAATCATTTAAGGTTTGATGTTTTTTGTAACTGGGATTGTTCTTAATCTCTTAATCTCATTTTTGCGCTGCTCAATTTTGGTGAATAAGACTACAACTTGTCTTGAGTACTGACCCTGCATCGTGGAACTATGCTGGACATACTGAGGTCTAATGGCAATTTTGCAGATTAATTTTGTTCTACAGAAGAATTCTACAGAAGAATTTTTTTCTATAGTATCTTATGAATAAAAAAGACATTTTCACTTCTTCCACTCTTATTCATACTGCTATTATTCCGTTTTCTTCCTAAATACCCAAGACAGAATTTCCAAGAAAATGTGGAATAAAAGTGGCAATTGCAGGCTTTTTTTCTTGTTCCTGACTTTAGGGACGAACCATCTAGCCTTTTACTATTAAATGTGTAAGTGTGGGTTTTCATATACAGCTTTTTATTACATTAAGAAAATTCTCTTTTATTCAGTTGACAGATTATTATCACCAAATGGTGTTGACATTCAACCACTTTTTTCTCCTATATTTATGGAGGTAATCATGTGGTTTACCCTTTATTAATTTAATATGGTATATTAATTACAGTGATGAAATATAATTTTATTTATTTATTTATTTATTTAAAAGAGAGGGAGAGAGAGAGAGAGACAATGAGTGAGGGAACACAAGCAGGGGAAGTTGGAGAGGGAGAAACGGGACCTCTGCCAAGCTGGGAGCCTTATGCAGGGCTTGATCCCAAGACCCTGGGATCATGACATGAGCTGAAGGCAGATGCCCAATGACTGGGCAACCAAGGTGCCCCTAAATATTACATTTTGAGCAAACTTTGCATCCCTGAGATAAATCCTCTTTGGCCATAGCATTTTATGAGTTGCTGAATTCAGTTTACTAGCATTAGCATTGAAGACTTTTGTGTCTACAGTTCTAAGAGATATTGGTCTATAATTTCATTTTCTTGTGTTATCTTTACCTGGTTTTGGGATCTGGCTAATACGGACTCTCACAGAATGAATGCGAAGTGTTCTCTCCACTTCTACTTTTTGAATGATTTTTGAATCTTCCTTAAATGTTTTCACAGAATTCACCAATGTGCCATATGGTCCCAGATTTTTCTTTATGGAAAGTTTTTGGATTACCTGTTCGATTATTTTACTTGTTTAAGTTCCATTCAGATTGTCTACTTTGGGGTTAAGATTAAGGAATTTGAGTCTTTCTAGGAACCTGCCAAATTTCTTTAGTTTTCTAATTTATTAGCATGCAATTGTTCCTCATATTGCAATTTAATTCTTTTTATTTCTATAAGGCTAATAGGAATGCCTCTCTTTCATTCCAGATTTTTTCATAATTTGGTATTTTTATCTTATTTTTGGTAAGAATAGCCAAAAAATTGTCAATTGCTCATCTCTTTAAAGAATTAGCTTTTGGGGCACCTGGGTAGCTCAGTGGGTTATAGCCTCTGCCTTTGGCTCAGGTCATGATCTCAGGGTCCTGGGATCAAGCCCCTGATTAGACTCTCTGCTCAGCAGGGAGCCTGCTTCCCTTCCTCTCTCTCTGCCTGCTTCCTGCCTACTTGTGATCTGTCTCTGTCAAACAAGTAATAAAATCTTTTTTTAAAAAAAGAATTAGCTTGGGCGCCTGGGTGGCTCAGTGGGTTAAAGCCTCTGCCTTCAGGGTCCTGGGATCGAGCCCCGCATCGGGCTCTCCACTTGTTGGGAGAGTCGGCTTCCTCCTCTCTCTCTGCCTTCCTCTCTCTCTGCCTACTTGTGATCTCTGTCTGTGAAATAAAAAAAAAAAGAATTAGCTTTTGTATATATTGATTTTCTCTGTTGTGTCTTATTTCATTTATATCTGATCTCATCTTTCAAAATTTCTTTCCTTTTGCTTGCCTTTTAACTCATTCTTCCTTTATCATGTTTTTATTTTTATTTCTTTATTTGAGAGACTGAAAGAGTGAGTGAGAAGGGAAGAGCAGAGGGACAAAAGCAGTCCTCACTGAGTACAGAGCCCAACAAGGGGCTTGACCCTACAACCCCGAGATCTTGACCTGAGCCAAAACCAAGATTTGGTCACCTAACCAACTGAGCCACCTCTAAGTCCCTAATTTGTTTTTCATTTTGTCATTTCTTAAGATGATAGGTTATGAAAGTAACACTTTCTTCCTTTAAATATATGTTTACAATCCTAAGTTTCCCTCAAAAAAAACAAAAACTTAACTGTATCCCATAAGACTTTGTATTTTATATTTTCACTTTCAAGAGAGGAGCAAGTGACCGATTTTTGGCTTTCATTAATCTCAAGGTATTTTCTAACTTCTACCGTGATTTCTTTTTTGACTCATGTCTTATTTAGGAGTGTGTTATTTATTTTCCACATACTTGTGAATTTTTGTTTCCTTTTGTAAACCACTTTTATTTTATTGCATGGAGTTAGAGACCATACATTGAGTGACTTTAGTTCTTCAACATGTATACTACATTTATAGGTCTTTTGGTTTTTCAGACTGGATAATCTCAATTGATCTCTATTTATATTCCCTGATTATTTCATCTATTACTACCACTGAGCTCATCTGGAGAATATTTTGTTTCAGTTATAATGCAACTTTCATTTCATTCTAATTTTATTTTTATTATATCCTTGATTTGGTGTGGCACCATTCTTGTACTTCCTGTGTATTCTTTTTTTTAAGAGTTTATTTATTTATTTGACAGACAGAGATTACAAGTAGGCAGAGAGGCAGGCAGAAAGAGAGAGAGGAGGAAGCAGGTTCCCTGCTGAGCAGAGAGCCCAGTGCTGGGCTAGATCCCAGGACCCTGGGATCATGACCTGAGCCAAAGGCAGAGGCTTTAACCCACTAAGCCACCCATGCACCCCAGTGTATTCTTTAAACATGGTTTTTCTTCAGTTCTTTAACATATGGATACAGAAGAATGACAGTTGTTGTCCACATCTTTATCCATTCAACCTATATCTGGAGTTCTTGGGAAATGGCTTTAATTGAATGTATTTTGTTTTTTGTTTTCCTAGTGTATAGATAGCTATAATTCCCTTTTGCTGGAGTATTGTGCAATTTCTTGAGAAAATTAAGGTTTAAATTATATAATGTGGTAACTATAGAAAGTAGATCCTCCCCCTGGGTTTTGAAAGGTAGCCTAAACATCAAGGCCAGATCTCCTGAGACTACATTTCACTCTGTTTCCCCCCTACATACACATATTTGCACACTTCATCTGACTGTATTTTAATTATTAAACTGGGTAGTGGAAAGCATATGTCTATTTACTTATTTACTGCTGTTTAATTTTGATGTTATTTTCTAATTATACAATGATTCTCTTTTAGCTGCTACTCCATGGAGTGTGCATCAAGAATGCAACAAAATTCTATTGGCTTTCTTACCACAAATGTTGTTTTTCATTTCACAGATGAAATGTGAAATTTTCACAAATGTAGGCTTTCATTGGACTTGAGCTCCCCAATACACTCAAATCAAGAAAGATTATTAAGTACATAGAAAAATGGGGATTCAAATTGTGTCATGCTTTCTGCCTATGCATAATAGACATGTGATGTAAAACGAATATCGAGACAAAAGATTTAGCTTGGTTTTTAATCGTTGCACCTAAACACTGTCAGACTGCAGACAAATCAATCATTATGTTCTTATTTGTAAACTGGGAATAATATCAGCTCTACTTAATACTTCAATATTTATGCATTTTACATCAAATGTTACATATTTCTACATAAACGTTATAAAATGCATTTTATTGAGATAAAATGTGTATATTTTCTTGTGTACCTACGTAGTTACTATATAATAGATAGGGTTATAAATTACTTTCCCAAGGTTACACTCTCTTAAATTCTATATCTGAAAGTCAACCTTTTCTTTTTTTGTTTTTTTTTTCCATATGAAACTATGCAAATTTATTGCACAGATGTTCTTCGCTCTATTCACAATGCCACGAACTGGAAAACTATATATATACACAAGTATATGCATACATAAGCACATATGTATATATATACATGTACACACAATGGAATAATGTTTTTTTTAAATTTATTTCTTATTTATGTTCAGCGTAACAATATTCATTATTTTTGCACCACACCCAGTGCTCCATGTAATCCAGTGCTCTCTAAAACCCACCACCTGGTTCCCCCAACCTCCCACCCTCCCACCCTCTCCGCCACTTCAAACCCCTCAGATTGTTTTTCAAAGTCTATAGGCTCTCATGGTTCAACTCCCTTCCAATTTCCCCCAACTCCCTTCTCCTCTCTATCTCTCCATGTCCTGCATGCTATTTGTTATGCTCCACAAATACGTGAAACCATATGATAATTGACTCTCTCTGCTTGACTTATTTCACTCAGCATAATCTCTTCCAGTCCCTTCTATGTTGCTACAAAAGTTGGGTATTCGTCCTTTCTGATGGAGGCATAATACTCCATAGTGCATATGGACCACATCTTCCTTATCCATTCACCCGTTGAAGGGCATCTTGGTTCTTTTCACAGTTTGGTGACCGTGGTCACTGCTGCTATAAACATTGGGGTACAGATGGCCCTTCTTTTCACTCCATCTGTACCTTTAGGGTAAATACCCAGGAGTGCAATGGCCGGGTCATAGGGAAGTTCTATTTTTAATGTCTTGAGGAATCTCCACACTGTTCTCCAAAGAGGCTGCACCAACTTGCATTCCCACCAACAGTGGAAGAGGGTTCCCCTTTCTCCACATCTCCTCCAACACATGTTGTTTCCTGTCTTGCTAATTTTGGCCATTCTAACTGGTGTAAGGTGATATCTCAATGTGGTTTTAATTGGAATCTCCCTGAGGGGAGTGATGATGAACATTTTTTCATGTGTCTGATGGCCATTTATATGTCTTCATTGGACATGTGTCTGCTTTGCACCCAAGAGGAAATACACACAACCAAAACCACACATAAACCACCCGAAAATGCAAAAAAGCCATCCTCAACAAGTTGGAAAGAGGACCTCAAGGATAGCCCTCCACCCTCTCCCACACCTTAAGCAACAAAAGTCCTTCCACCAAAGGTAACCCAGATCTTCAAGTACCTGGTGGAGATGCCTTCCCTCACATCGCAGATGCTGCCTATCAAGGCTTCAGCTCAGCTTCTGAAGGTGCAGATGCTCTAACCCCAAAAGCCTTTCTCTGCAGCAGGTTCCCTGGTCTTTCTGGCCTTCTGAGGAGTGAGGAGTGGGGGAAATGGGAGGGAAGAGACAGGGATACCGTTAAAAAGGAGGAGAAACAGCAAAACACAGGCACTGGTGAGCCCTTGCAATTTCCCAGGCATCCAGTCCTTCAAACTTGGTTCAGAGACCGACCACCCACCCACCCATTCCAGGGACTGAAACAGGGACTGGGAGTGCACGGGGCGCCCCCATGCGCACCTCACAACCTCTGGGCCCAGACCATGCTGCCTCCCACAGGCAGCGGAGATGGCAGCGGCCTGAGAGAGGCCAAGGCAGGCATAGGGAGCAGCGGACTTGTGGACTGCAGCTTGGGATTGGGGGGAGGGGGTGAGGGAGGGGAGACACTGGCTGAATCTGGAGGGAGCATGTAGAGGCAGCCAGAGGCCTGTGGCGGGGAATGGGCCAGCTCCTTCCCTCTGCCCTCCCAGGCTGGTTCCCTCCCTTCTTCCCTACCTGGGTAAATCTCCCTTTGCCTGGGAGGAATGGCCAAGGCAGTGGCAGTGGCCCAGGGCCACTGAGGAGGAGCTGCCAGGGCTGCTGCACTCAGAGCCGCCAGCCTCCAGCGGGAGCGATGGCGCCCACTGCTGCCGCAACCTCCCCCAGCTCCAGGATCTCCATTTTAGCAGCGCGGGCCTCCCTCCGCCCTGGATAGCCACGGAAACTTTTCTTCGCCAGGTCCCTCTAGCCCCCAGCCCTCCCTCCCCTTCCACCCTCTCAGCTCAGAGCAGGTACCTGGTCGGGCTCTCCTTATAGCACAAGGACGAGGATGGGCTCTACCCACGCACGCCCCCCTCCCAAAGCCCAAAGTGGCGCCACTGGAAGGAAAATGCCTTCCACGAAGTCCTCCCAAACCCGGCCCCCCGCCCTTCTCGGCGCCAGTCCTCAGCCCTACCGCTGCCCTTCCTCAGTTGCTGGCCCTCGAGCTCCCGCTGCGGCCGCTTGCACAGCCCCCGCCGCCACTCCGCCGCTTCCATCTGCGTTGCTGCCATCTGCGCCGCAGCTGCCGCTAGAGTCGCCAACACCGCTTGTGCAGCCGATGCAGTCTGCGCCGTCGCCGCTATGTGCTCCACCGCAGCTACCGCCGCCGCCGCTTGAGCCTTGGACGTCCAATCGGTCGCCGCTGGTGCAGCCCAGCTGTCTGCGCCAGTGCTGCTTGCACCGCTAACACCGTCGTCTATGTCGACGCCCCTTCCGCCGCCAACACTGCTGGCGCCGCCGCCCATGCCGCTTGTTCCGTCGAAGCCACCACTGTCTGCACCGCCGCTTGCGCGGCCGAAGCCGCAGTCTGCACCGTCGCTGCTACCGCCGCCGCTGAAGCCGCTGCCGTCTGCACCGTCGCCATTGTGCGCCGAGGCCGCTTGCACCGTTGACGCCGTCGTCGGAGCCGTTGCTGGTTCCGCCGCTGAAATCGTCTGCGCCGCCACCGACGCCGCTTGTGCCGCCGCTGAAGCCGCTGCCACTGCTATCCCCGCCGACGCCAACGCTTATGCCGCTGCCGCCACCGCTTGAGCCCTGGAGGCCTTCGGAGCCGAAGCTGCTTGTGCAGCTACGCCCCTTGGTGACCTCGAAGCCACTGTCTGCGGCGTCACTGCTTCCGCCGCCGAGGCAGCCTGCGCCTCAGACGCTGCCGTTTCCGCCGCCGCCGCTTCCGCCGCCGCCACCATCTGCGCCGCCAGCGGCATCAGCCCCGAAAGCGGCGATGCCGCAGCTGGGGCATCGGCGGCCTAAGCGGCGTCTGAGGCGGTGCAGAGGGCGTTGGCCGGAGAAGAGGCCGCAGCGTCGCCAAACAGGCGGGGACGGCGTTGGCGTCGGCGGCGCAAGCGGCCTGGGCTGTACAAGCGGCGTCGGGATTCAAGTGGCGGCGGCGGTGCAGACGGCGGCGGCGAAGCGTCGGTGGTGGCGGCGCAGACGGTAGCGGCGGCGGCGGCAGAGTCGGCGGCAGAGTCGGTAACAGCGGCGGTGTAGACAGCGGCGTTGGCGGCGGTGCCAACGGCGGTGGTTTGGTCGCGGCGCCATTGGCGGCGGCGGCGGCGGAAGCCGCCGCGGCGCAGACGACTGCGTCGGCGGTTCAGGCGGCCTCGGGGCAGACAGCGGCGTCGGTGCACAAGGCGGCTTCGGGGGCGGCGGCAGAGTCGGTGGCGGCGGCGGTAGCAGCGGCGGTGCAGACAGCGGGGTCGACGACGGTGCAAGCGGGGCGGTGCAGAGGGCGGTGGCTCCGGCGGCACAGGCGGCATCGGCGGCGGCGCAGGCGGTGTCGGCGGCGGAAGCGGCGGAGGTGCAAGCGGCGTGGGCGCAGACAGCGTCCGCTACACAAGTGGCAACGGCTGAGGCGTCGAGGGCTCAAGAGAGGACGGCGGCGGCAGCATAAGCGGTGTTGGCGGCGTTAGCCTTGGTGGTGCGGACAGCGGGGTTGGCAGCGCATGCGGCGGCCCTGCAGATGGAGGTGGCTTCCGCGGCGGCGGCACTAATGGCGGTGGCGGCGGCGCAGGCGGTGTTGGCGGCGGCACAGACGACGGTGTGGGCGGTGCAAGCGGCATTGGCGCAGACAGCTGGGCTGCACAAGCCGCAACCCCTTGGGCGTTTTCAGCTCCAGCAGCGGCAGCGGCGGCGGCGGCGTCGGCGGCGGTAGCAGCGGTGGAGCAGACAGCGGCCTCGGTGCAGACTGCATCGGCTGCACAAGCGGTGTTGGCGACTCAAGCGGCGGGTGCGGCGCAGCTGGCAGCAACGGAGATGGCGGCGGCGGCGAAGCGGCGGCGGGGGCCACGCAAGCGGCGGCAGCGGCAGCTTGAGCGAGGGCCAGCAACTGAGGAAGGGCATAGGTAGGGTTGAGGACTGGCGCCGAGAAGGGAGGGACAGGTTTGGGAGCAATTCCTGGATGGCATTTCTCCTTCCAGTGGCGCCACTTTGGGCTTTGGTACGGGGGAGCGGGCGGGGGTAGAGCCCACCCTTGTCCTTGCGCTATAAGGAGAGCCCGACCAGGTACCTGCTCTGAGCTGAGAGGGTGGAAGGGGAGGGAGGGCTGGGGGCAAGAGGGGGCTGGCAACGACCAGTCTCCGTGGTTACTCAGGGTCCAGGGAGGCGCGCGCTGCTAAAATGGAGATCCTCGGCACTGGGGGAGGCTGTGGTGTCAGCGGGCGCGGTCGCTCCCGCGAGGGGCTGGCGGCTCTGGTGCAGCAGCCCTGGCGCCAGCTCCTCAGCGGCCCTCAGCCGCCACCACCGCCATGGCCATTCCTCCCAGGCAAAGGGAGATTTACCCAGGTGAGGAGGGAGGGAGGGCGCCAGCCTGTGAGGGGAGAGTGAAGCAGCCGGCCCACTCCCCACCACTGGCCTCTTGCTGCCTCTGCGTGCCCCGTCCAGATCCAGCCAGAGTCTCCTCTGCTGCCCCCGCCCCAGCCCCACGCTGCAGTCCACAAGTCAGCCCGCTCCCCGCGCCCACCAAGGCCGCTCTTCGGCCGCTGCCATCTCTGAAGCCTGTTCGAGGTAGCATGGTCTGGGCCCTGAGTTTGCGGGGTGCCCTTGGGGACGCCCGGTGCACTCCCCGGTCCCTGCTTTGGTCCCTGAAAAGGGTGGGTGGGTGGTCTCTGAGCCAAGTTTGCAGCACTGGATGCCTGCGAAATTGTGAGGGCTCACCAGTGCCTGTGTTTTGGTGTTTCTCCTATTTAACTGGATCCCTGTCTCTTCCCTCCCCTTTCCCCCACTCCTCACTCCTCAGAAGGCCAGAAAGACCAGGGAACCTGCTGCAGAGAAAGGCTTTTGGGCTTAGAGCACCTGCACCCTCAGAAGCTGTGCTGAAGCCTTGATAGGCAGCCTCTGCCATGTGAGGGAAGGCACCTCCACCAGGTACTTGAAGATTTTGGTTACCTTTGGTGGAAGGACTTTTGTTGCTTAAGGTGTGGGAGAGGGTGGAGGGCTATCCTTGAGGTCCTCTTTCCAACTTGTTGAGGATGCCTTTATTGTATTTGCAGGTGGTTGATGTGTGGTTTTGGTTGTGTGTATTTCTTGTTCAGTGCAAAGGGGTCCTATTCACAGCATGACTTGAGGGAGGACATTTGTCCAAGTTTTTGTCTCATTTCTAACGGGCTGGATTAGTTTGACACTTGTGTCCATTGGGTTATTGGTATGGATGGGCTCAAAAAGAGAGGAAGCAGGGATTTTTCTGTGGATTGGAGGAGTTTAGCCGTTTTCTTTTGACCATGTGTAGAGTGGTTTTAATTTGCCTGTCCTGAATTACGTTTTCTTCTCCTGAGCGATTTGGTGGTGGATGTACAGTTATGCTGGTTGTTGTACTTTTCCTGTTTTGAGCGGCAAATGTGTGTTCCTTTCTTGTGTTTGAAGAAAAACGTTGGGGTTGGATAAAGAAAGTGTAATTTTTTGGAAAGCTGAACTGTCAGTTTGTGTTTGTTTGTTTTCTGATGATCTCTGCAGTGGGGTGATGGGTGTCTTTCTAGACAGCGTTAAGGTACACATTTGTCTTTTTGGGCAGCACACAATCTCCTCTCTCTTGGGGCAAGGGATAGTTAATTCTGTAGGTTATTACTGTAGGCTTTGCCGTTTAGCTCATTGGGTTGAGGATAATGTAAAGTTGAGACCTTTGTGTAGAGGCTAGTCTGCTTTTCCTTAGTTGCCTGCCATTTTCTGAGGCCAGGCCAGCTAACTTGTCATTGTATGCTGTTAGTTGCTGGGATGGGAGGTTTCAGTGACGTAGGTTCATCCTGTGCTTCAGTCAATGCTGAAGAAATTCCAAGATGAATAAAAACAATTTTGGTAGGGACGCCTGGGTGGCACAGTAGATTAAGCCACTGCTTTCGGCTCAGGTCATGATCCTGGGGTCCTGGGATGGAGTCCCGCATCGGGCTCCTGGCTAGGCGGGGAGCCTGCCTCTCTCTCCACCTCTGCCTGCCTCTCTGCCTGCTTGTGTGCTTTTTCTCTCTCTTTATGACCAAAAAAACCAAAAACAAAAACAAAACTCTTTTGGTAAATGGCAGCTGGGTGAGGAAGTTGTCAACACTAACTCAGTTTGTTAGAACTTCAGGTAATAGTGGATCCCTGGACGTCTCCTCTGCAGTCTGAACTGAAACATGCTGTATTCTTTGGCTCTCAGTTTCTCTATGGCTCTGTCACCTGGGCCCCTTTGGTTGTGTTGTCTTCCTCCCCATGGGGAAGTTCTCTTCTTCTTTTTGAGGGAAGGGGTTTTTTGTTTGTTTGTTTTTAAGGCCCATTTATTATCTTAAATATGCTTGTTTCCTTGTGAGAGTCTCTTTGGGGGCAGGGGAGGGCAGAGGGACAGAGAGAGAATGTCAAGTACACTCTGCACTGAGCCAGGAGCCAGACTGAGGGCTCCATCCCAGGACCCTGAGGTCATGACCTGAGCCAGAGTCAGGAGTTGGATGCTTAGCCCATGGAGCCACCCAGGCACCCCTTTAAGTAAACTTTTTGAACCTCAGCATATATACAGAGAAGTGCACAGATCATAAGCCAAAAGCTTGAGGAACCTCCACAAGGGGAACACACCATGCGACTTTACACCAAGGATCCCAGTGTCTGTGATAACCCACTTGAGGGTCACTTCTGCCACGGTTCTTGACTGCCGTTGCTGGGGAGCTGTTGTGCATGTTCCTGAATTTGGTGTACGTGGAGTCATCCAGTTGGATGCACTCCTGGGCCGGCCTTACGGAGAGTCATCCGTGTTTGAGTGTGTGGTTGTGAGTTGACCAGTGCTGCTGTTTCATCCTCAGACTATTTTAGAGCTCCACTCTGCTTGTAGACCCTTAGACATTCTAGAAATAGGATAGCTCCTTGGTGCCTTTTAATTATGTGCATTAAAACAGGTAGTTTTTTAATGAACAAAAGGTGTTCATTTGAACACAGGTGTCTTCTTTCAGCTGTAGTGTAAGGATCAAGCCTGGTGTGTGGAACTTTTCTACAGTCCATAAACAGAGAAAGCTTTTGCCTCCTCAGTTGTAGAGTTCTATCAGTCACTGCTCTTTCAAGTCATTGGTGAAGTGGAGAGAAAATGCCTGCTTTCAGGGAACCGAACGGATGTTGAAAAGGTGAGACAAAAAAGGTCTTCAGTGGTGGGAGGCGCACCCTTGGAATAAGTGAGTCCATGGGAGACATAGTTGGTCTGTGTGGGTACATTGGGAAAGGCTTTACTGAATCTGGGATTTATGATTCTTGGAGGTCATTTGTTGGGCAGGCCAATACACGTTAGTTTTTTGTTCCCTTCTCCATCCTTTTTCAGCTCTTCCTTCACTTCAGAGGTCATCCACACTTTTCCACTTCTTCCCACAGGCTGGTAACTGCCATTTACTGTATAATAACCATCACCAGCCTTATGCGTCCAGGCCCGAGGCAGGCAAATCCAACTCTCTCTGCTTGGTCCACTGGCAGTTTTCATGCCTTTTCTTTCTTTCTTTCTTTCCTTTTTTTTTTTTAAGATTTTGTTCATTTATTTGACAGAGATCACATGTAGACAGAGAGGCAGGCAGAGAGAGATAGAGGAGGAAGCAGGCTCCCCACTGAGCAGAGAGCCGGATGTGGGGCTAGATTCCAGGACCCTGGGATCAGGCCCTGCACCAAAGGCAGAGGCTTTAACCCACTGAGCCACCCAGGTGCCCCTCTCGTTGCCTTTGAAATAAAGTCCAAATGCCAAGCATCACGAGGGTCTCCTGATTCAGTTCTTTTGTGTTCCTTTAGGATTTCTGCAAGCTGACTGCCACCAATCCCCATCTGCCCTCCACATATAGGGGTCTGTGTTTCCTGCCAACTGCTTTTGTCTTGGGCTTGGACCATGGGACCTTATTTCCATACCTTCACACCTTCTCTTCCTCTGGATTTTCTCTGAAATGCTTTACTTTGCTTCTGTGTCCTGCCTCACTACCATTTGGACTCCTAGATGTCTCGGGAAGCCTTTTCATCAATCCAGTCAGGTGTAGCTCATCTTTGTAACACTCGAGTTGTATTTTTATTGCCTTACCTCACCCTCCAAATCATGTACAATTCGTTTAACACTTGAACAGAAGTTTTATTGGATCACCTATTACATTTTACCATTTTTGAGGGTAGGACCTTTTGAAAAGAAAACAAAACAGAACAAAGAAGCCTAATGATTTTGAGGGGGGTGGGGACAGAGGGAGAGAGAAAGTTTTAATCAGTCTTCATGCAGACTCTGAGCCCCACATGGGGCTCCGTCTGATGACCCTGAGATCCTGAGCATCTGACCCTTAACTGATTTGAGTCCTGTCAAAGAAGAATTGTCAGTAAAGACACTGCAAGAAACCTGCAGTGTTAGTCAGAAATCAGGAATAATGTAAATCATAAGGTAAACAAAGGAAATTTTAATTTTTCAACAGGATTAGATAATGCTCTCTTTTCCCTCCCTTTCTCAGTTTAGAAAAACTATTTAAGTGATCCTTTGTTTGAGAAAAGAAACTGGTAGATGGGATACGTTAAAAATAATCTTACTTAAAACTTCATATTAAGAGCATTTGCAATACATTTTTAGTTGAAGTTACTTTTGCGGGGGACAGGAAATTAAAGGGGGTGTAGGCTGCCAGTATTATCAGCCTGTATTGGATCTTCAAATCTGTCGAGTACTTGGTAGTTAGTCAGGGAGAAAACAAAAGAAAACCAAACATAAACCTGATGACTGCTTTCTGAGAAGAGATGAGATTTCCTATATACGGTAGAAGGTTTATACACTGTTCATTCTTTTCTAGAAGTAAAAGTTGTCGAAAATCATAAGTCTGCCAGAATATTCGAGGTTTCAAGAAATAAAAATTCAGCTTAAAACGACCTTCAGTTAAAACCAAACCGTTCTGTGGTCTTGGGGTGCCTGGGTGGCTCAGTTGGTTAAGCATCTGCCTTTGGCTCATGACAGGATCCTGAGGTCCTGGGATTGAGCCCCACATTGGGCTCCCTGCTTAGAAGGTCTTACTTGGAGGGAAATGGGGCACTTACCCAGGTGGATAGGAGGTAGCTACCGTAGTAACACCTGCTTGTAACCAGGTTAATATCCATGTGTTCACTTCGAATTTCAAACTTTAATAAGCATGAAGGTTGGAACTCGGTTTATCTGGTACTACCAAAGCCTCTTTTGAATTTTTATCCTACGAAGGAGAGAGATTATCAGCACATTGGTCAAATTTAAAAAATAAGTGATGTATTTGTAGGGTATGTTCCTGTGTCATTCCATATATTCCTGATTCTCCTTTCTTTTGGTTGTGAAGGTGGTAATACATGCTTGGATGGAATTAGGGGACAAAACAACAAAAAGGTCACTTTTATTCTGCCCATGCAGAATTACTCTTATTTGACCAATTTTTTGTTTATTCCCTGGACCACAAATATTTGCATAATTATAGTTTTCCTGGTGCTGTTTAATATGCTAGTTCATTGAATTTTGAACGTGCTATAGGTTGTAGTTCCATGTAGAAATGGGGATATCAGGCAGTGTATGATACAAAACTAATTGAGTCTCTGGTTTGAAAGACATCAGTTCTGACCTGTTGGTTCTCTGTGGTTCATTTTGGGTTTTTCTTCTCTAAGGAAATTTTTTTTGTGATCACTTCATAGTTTTAGGGATTCCTTTTTGTAGGAAATAAAGCTAACATCCAGTTTCCAATTTTCTTTTTGTTTTGTTTTGTTTTGTTTTGCTTTGGGGGAGAATGAAAATATGTCTCTGGATTCTTAGGATCTGTGGCATGATTAACTTTTCTGAAGTCTTTCCTGAAAAGAAAAAGTATGGAAGACAATCCAGATTTAATGTTTTTCTACTAAATTTGTTTAACATTGTGGAGCTCCAACGTTCCTATGTATCGGAATCCCCTGGAATGCTTGTTGAAACACATTGCTTGATTTCCGGCTCTACCCACCACCTTCTGGGTTATTTTTATGAAGTAGGTCTGGGGTAGGGCCTGTGAATTTGCATTTATTTCTTAGAAGTTACCAGGTGATGTTAGTGCTGCTAGTGCTGGTCTAGAGAGCACTATTGGGGACTATTGGTTATATGACCTTAAATGCGAAAGAGAGTCCAGCCATGTTTCTTAATGAAACTGGAGATAGTTTTATTGTTACAGAAAATTGACGTCTTGGTATTTCACAGGGAATTTAAGAGAAGTGATATGCATTCACGTTTTAGTTAATTAATTAATTAATTAAAATGATTTTATTTGTCGGGGGAGGTGGGGAAGAATGAGGAAGCACAAGCAAGGAGAGAGGCAGGCAGAGGCAGAATCAGGCTCCCTGCTAAGTGCGAAGCCCCATCGGGACTCGATCCCAGGACCCTGGGATCATGACGGGAGCTGAAGTCAGTTGCTTAAGTGCCTGAACCACCAAGGCTTCGCTGCATTCATTTTTTTTCACTTAGAGCTGGAATTAGATGCAGTTTCTTAATAAAGACATTGTGTGTAGTAGAAGAGCACTTATCAATTGGGGAACCATATCCACTAAATTTTTATCGTCCACATTGAAAAGTCAGATATTGTCTTGGGCCATTAATATGTGTTTGATTTCAGATACATGTGGTTTTAAAGGATGTTTCTTTTCAACATATGTTTGAGCCAAGTTTGATAGTCAGTAAACTAACCTTTCAATAGAATATTGGCCAAAGAATATGAATAGGTAGTTAAAGAATGACAAATTAAGTCCAGAAACATGAGAAATATATAACTTCTATTACTTCAATACAAAACAATCTTTTTGTGAAGTCAAATTTTAAAGACTACAAAATTGTTAGTGCATCTAGTAAGAAGTGGACATTGTAACAGCCTTGGTGGCTAAGATAAGCTGCTTTACATTTTCTGAAGGCCAGTTGGTAGCAATTCCTTTAAAAATATTTGTAGCTTGTGACCCAGCATTTTCACTAGGAATTAGTGTTCTCTGCATATACATTTTCTGTGTAAATTTATTTGTTACATCGTTGTTACAACAAAAAATAGCTTCCTGGCCCATATAATCATTAAATTTTGGTAGTATGCTTCATGAGGGGCAGGTCTTTTGCTAAGACCACAAGGGTCTGTGGCCCAAAAAGTAGAGTTTGATAGTAATTCTTGCTGCAAATTAAAAACAAACAAACAAAACAGTCTACATAGAGGTCAGGGAATTGATACAAAACTGTGTAATAGTTACAAATATTTTGCAGGTCTTAAAAATGTCAGCTTTACTTTTTGTATGGTAAAACTGGAAATAACCCAAATGTCCTTCTGTAGAGGAGTGGCACATCCATACCAGATGGAATACTTCTCAGCAATTAAGAAGGAACAAACTCTGGATGCATGCAACAACTAGTGTGGATTTCAAGGGCATGATGCTGAATGAAAAAAAGCCAGTCTGTACAGGTCACACACTGTAGGCAGCCATTCACGTTTTTGTTATCACAAAGTTAGATTGGCAGTCATCAAAGGGTTAGGGCTGGTGAGGTTGGGGGTGGGGTGGGTGGTTGTTACTGGAAAGGGTTACCAAGAGGGAACGTTTTTGTGTTGATGAAATCTGATCTTGATTGTGGTGGTTGTTACCTGAATCTACACTTGTGATAAGGTGACCTAAAATGGTACAAATGTGTTCCAATGTCAGTTTCCCGGTTTTCATGTACTGTAATCCAGAGGATGCAACCCTATCTGGGAAATGGGGTGCAAATTATATGGGACTTCATACTGTTTTTGCAACACCCTGTGGTTCTGTAGTTATTTCAAATTAAAATGTGAAGTTTTAGAAAGAATATATAATAAAAGGAAGTGTTCACAGTATTAGAATAAAACAAGTTTCAAAGTGAGAAAACATATGACCCCACTTTAATATTTCATATCACTTAATACATTTACCTGGAAGTAATGAGTGATCCAAATATTCTGAGCAGTAGCATGGTGGATTCTTTTGGATTCTTTTGTGAGTGTGTGTATGCTTCTCTATAATGTCGATAGTTTAGATGAGCTGGTATCACTTTAGTCGTTTGAAAAGCAGTATTCATAATAAGTTCCAAAAATCTAATTCTGGAATGTTGAAATTTAAATAACAGTTACATTGAGATTGTAAAGTTTTGTTTATATTGGTTACAACAAGTTAGCATTTAAATAGCTCTTAGCTGAGATTGGAGAGTATATTTATCCTCTAAAATGTGTTGTGTATGTAAATGTAAAGCTCTTTTTTGCTCTTGGTATTACAAATGTCCTGTTTGAAGTTCTGACTCCCCAGTGTTGTCCAATGTAAGTATATACATTGCAGGCCACATGAAATTTCAAGCTTCATTAACCACAGTGAGAAAGTAAAAAGCAGGCAAAATGATTATTTTTAAAGATTCTATTTATTTTTTGTCAGAGAGCAAGAGTGAGAGCAAGAGCTAGAGCAGATGTGCTCTCAAGCCAGAGAGCCCCTGTGGGCACATGCACAATCCAGGGGGAGGGGCAGGCAGTGGAGGCAGGCTAGGCAGAAATGAGAATCAGGCTCCCTGGTAAGCAAAGAGCTGGATGTGGAATTTGATCTCAGGACTCTGAGATCAGGACCTGAGCTCAAGCTTAATTACCTGAGCCACCCAGGTGTCCTTTGATGAAATCATTTTTAAGAAATTTAGTTTGTTTAATCAGTTATATCCAGAATATTATCAGTTCAATATGTAATCAGTATAAAATCACAGTGAGATGTTTTACATTGCTTTTATCATACTGTGATAAAAATCACACTGATATGGGAAACAGAGGCAGAAGAAACATTATTAAATTTCCTTACCTCCTGACAAAACCTTAAAACAGGCAGTGACTCTCCTCTAGGGACTCAACTACCCCCACCTTAAGGGCTTGCTAAGGGCAAAGGGCAGTCCTAGCCTGACCAACCCCCTCTCCCTCACCAGGACCCTGTGAGCACTTTAACAATTCCTTTGGAAACTTTATCTCTGAACATGCCAGATAGTCTGATGATCATTCCCAAGCATATGGCCTACTGATAGACATGTAAAGGGTGTCACAAAAAGGTATTACTACTAGTAGTGAATAACCTTTCCCCCCCAAAATATCTGGCCCCTCAAGGTCCTAGAAACCTTGCTTCCAAAATTCCTTAGAGACTGACACCATGCCTAAACCCTTCCCCACCTTACAAATATATAATAGACCACTCCTGAGAACCCCAGGGAAGCATCTCTTCCTGCCCACAGGTCCTGTCCCCATACATTAATAAATCACCATTTTGCACCAGAGTGGCCTCAAGAATCCTTTCTTGGTACTGAGCTCCAGACCACACCCCACCAAACCTCACCTATGTTCTAGAATTTCATCATTTGGCATCCAACTTGGGCTGTGAGTCTTTACATTTGGACTCTGAGCTTTGGTGCAAAGTTGGTGAGTCCGTTCTCGCTTCTTCCTTTACTCTTACTTCAGGGCTTTTCAAGGAGTATGGTCTTATTGGAACACTTGCATGTCAGTTGCTCAGGCTTTAATCCTCTAGCCCGTGGCTACTCCACAGGGAAGAAAACATCAGCTTTTTGGCTGGAAGTTAGTACACTGGCCAGAATGGTAATAAGACCCAGAAACTTGATGTCCTCTCTTTATTCCTGTTCTTACATAAAGTTGTCTTTCTTGGGCACCTCAGTCACCAGGAAGGACAGCTGCCAATCTTAAGACTCCCATGTGAGTTTTCTTTCTGATTGATCTAATGTGATCTCCTCCACATGCCTGGCCTCGCCACTTCCTGCCATTGTACTGCCACTGGGAGATGGCCAAAAGTAGCCCCTGATTGAATTAAAATGCAACCAGGGTTCGTTTCCTAGGGAAGTGAGCGGTAAGGACCCCATGTGTTGGAATGTCACATAGACCATGATTGGTTTCAGTCTTTACTGTTTCACATCAGTGTCTTCTCCAAATGACATAAAGCTATGAAATTGGGTAATTTCCCCTTGCCAAACATTTCCCATGGGTTAAAAATTGCAGGGCAGCCACACAACTTTTAGAGTATAGGATGGCACAATATCCTAGTCCATTCACCAGGCACCCATCTGTAGCCTAGGATGCAATGGTGAAGAAGAGGGGTGCTGACACCCCTCCAGGGCCTTTTATGGCAGGAATGCCTTCCTGAGAAGGTAGAATGGTGAGCAATAGCGCGGTCTTGAGGGACACCTTCTTGAGGGTGGCTTTTGACATATGGGCAGCTCTGACATATCCTGTGTGGGATGCCACCCAGGCATCAGGGGGGATTTGGTAATGGACCTTCGTTCCTTTTCTGGGAGCATGGCCTTAGTAGGCTTCTTCAGTCCCAAGAACTCTACCATGGGATGCTTTTGAACGCACTGGAAATAATTTGGATTGCAAAACTTAGGAGAGGACTGAGCTCCTGTAACACTGCATGGCCTCAGTGGGATCTATCAGTTAGATCTCCTGTGCAGGAAAAGGGGTGAATGAACCTAGGGTGCCTTCATTGTTCATGCCTAGGCCATCATTGCTCTACACCAGGACCCCGACCTAAGGGCATTTTGCTGAATGTGTTTGCCTGAACGAGTGAGCTAGTCAATTCCCTCCTGACATATTGGGTGATAATTACGTCAATAAACCTTCTAGTAAACCCAGGTTGCTAGGCCACCCCTAGGAAATGGGACTCTGACTTTCCCTCTCTCTGTTTCTCCTCATAGAAAAGGGGGGGTGCTTCTCCTTTACTCATTTCTGTGTTAATGGCTATAACTGTAGGGGACTAGGGTTAGTCTAGCTTGAGATGGAGTCTTTGAGGAATATTCCCAGGCAGCTGCCCAAACTCCCTTTGTTTCAGGGAAATTCCCTTTCTTTTTTGGCCTGACATTGACTGGTTTAACCCCTCCTTCCTGGCAGGAAAACATGGCTTCTGCTCCTCTGTTGGGGCTGTCCTTTTAACCATTGCTGCTTCTCTAAGGTTTGCTCTTCCAGACTAAGGAAACTTTATTCTTAAGAGGTCTGTGACTTAGAGCAATGTAAAAATATTTATTTCTAAATAAAGCCTTCAACTTTTCTCTCTATCTGAACCCTCTAAAACTCAAAAGGTCTCAGTAAGTATTTTCCTCCTTGGCAATCAGTCATTTGAATAAGTTCAATAAGAATCTGTTCTCCTTGTAACAGAACACCATGGGAAACATGGGATATTTTGCCAAGGCTTTGACTGGAATGCCCTATTTGAGAAAGACAAAAAGAACAACTCAGATATGACCAGACAGCTTTAAGGAAGTAAGGTTGCCTTTTTGAAAACTGGAGCCATAAAGCCCCTTGAAACTGTTGGCCCAATACCTGGCTTACAGTGTTCCCAGCAGCCTCACCAGGTGAGTAAAGAATGTCACTTTCTGGCAGGTGCTGGAACCCAGATACCCTGGGGAACCTCAAGAAGAGGAATTCACCCAAATCCACAGGTATTGCAGGCATGTCTGATGGCAAGTACATGGCTTGGCTTCTGGCCTGGAGAGGCTATAAAAAGTTCAACCTAGAAATTCCTTATAAGAAGTTCCAGTAAAGCAGATTCTAAAAGATCTATATGATTGCTCACTGTTCTTGCTGAGCTTATGTAAATAATTAGGCCACATTTGTTAAAACTGGACTTGTTTTTCAAATAAACTAGTCCAGATTCGCCTATCTCTGGAAATGAGGGTTATTTTAGAGAGAAATTTACGTTTTAATAACACACCTTTATGAAGGTTACATACTAGAATGAATTGTCTTTAAATGTTTGTTAACCTAAGCTAGAGAATTTGAGGTGGACTTCAGAAAAGTTACACATTAGCTCATTCAGAGGCAGGCAGAGAGAGAGGGGGAGGCAGGCTCCCTGCTGAGCAGAGAGCCTGATGCAGGACTCAATCCCAGGACCCTGAGATCATGCCCTGAGCTGAAGCCAGGGGTTAACCCTCTGAGCCACCCAGGGGCCCCTTCCTGTAACATTCTTATAGTTTGCGTCTGCCGGTGATTGATTCTTCTGTTTATTTCTCAGTTTTTATTTTGATTTTCTTCTGATAGCAGCTTTTTGAGCTATAATGCATATATAGTATGGTTCATATAGTTAAAGTGTGCAGTTCATTGGTCTTGAGTGTATTGGCAGAATTATGAACTGTGGCCTGATTTCATCACCCCCAAAAGGAATCCCCTTGGTTTTTCCTTTCCTCAGAGTGCCCCCAGTCCCAGTGCACACATCTATCCGCAGTGCTAGGGAACCCCTGATAAACCCTCTCTCTAAAGATTCAGGGTTCTGGGTATTCTGTATAAATGGAATCAGATGACATGTGGTCTCTTGTGACTGGGTCCTTTCACTATCATCATGTTTCTAAGGCTCACCTTGGAAACATGCATGTTGTAGCATGTATCAGTACCTACACCTGTTAATAGCCAGATGATATTCTGTTGTATAGGTAAACCACCTTTTGGCTATGAATGAATAATGCTGCCATGAACGTGAGTGTACACGTTTTTGTATGGATCCATGTTTTAATTTCTCTGGGATTTAGGCTTAGACTCGGAATCACTGGGACAAATGGTAACTCGTTAACCTTTTGAAGTATAGGCTGTTTTCCAATGTGGCTGCACCATTTCATATTGCCAACGGTGTATGAGGCTTCCAGTTTCTGTCCTTGTTTTGAAAGACGTTTTCAGTGGGTATAGAATTCTGGGTTCAGTTTGTTCCTTTGTTCCTTAAAGGTGGTGTTCCATTCTGGGTTTCATTATTTCAGATGAGTAATCTGCTGCGATCTCCCACCCCCCTTTTTCTTTGTCTACAAGGTGTGTCTTAGTTGCTTCTAAGATTTCTCTTTATCCCTGGCTTTTAGCAGTTTATGATGGTCCTTGGTGTTGTTTTCTACATGTTTCTTGTGCTTAGGGTTTGTTGAGCAGCACTGTGCTTTCTACTTAAAGCCTGTAGTCTGTTGGGAAATAAATAAGGAACATTTTTATAAAATGAACTAATGTTCAATCTACATTCCTAATGACTATAGTTGCAGCTGGCCCAGAAGAGCTAGAATTCTTTGAATTGCCCCGGGTACTGTTTTTCCTCCATGGAAAAATTGCTTTAGAATGGACCTTAGAGATCATTTTATCCAGTCATTACATCCAGGAATCCAGTGAGCTTAAGTGACTGGCCCCAAGTCATGAAACAGGTTAGTAGTAATAGAACCTGGACTAGACTTCTCGACTAGTTTTGTCCTCTTCTGCGAAGTTGTATCACATTTCTGACAGACCAAGTATTAGGAAGATGATAAGAGGCATTCCTCTGTACTCTGCAGTATGAGTGCTATTATGCCTTAGATTTTATGGTTTCTTTACATTGAAGATTCAGAACTGTGGTAGACACGTGTGTATTTCATAATGAAATAAGAACTGTTTCTTCTCAATTCCAGCTCTCATTATTCTCTGTAGAAAGCACTTCCGTGAAATACTCCCCGTTACAGTCTGAACTATCTTAGACTTCTAATACTTGGGTGTTGTCATAGGAAGCCCTGTGATTTGGTTTGCACAACAGGGAAATTTGATACAAAGGGATTCAGGGTGTGAATTAGCTTTCTCTTGATTTGTCTGTGGACCTAATGTCTCCCAGTGGGAGAGATGTATGAATGTGGATGGTGATTTGTAGTTGTTGCCATCACATGCATAAAACTCCCTAAGATTTCCTTTTTTTTTCACTCCTTTCCTCTGATGATTCTTCTCGGATGATTTTCTTCATAGATGATTGTGGAGCTCCTGTAGTACTTTGGCAGAGGCAGAATGCTTTACATGCTTTTATCCTTTTTGAAGTTTATGAGATTAGCTCTACAAAATATGCATTGGAAATAGTGGATTGTCTCGTCATATGAAACATCTGGTTGTCTTGGAGTTGAAGTTTGATCAGTATGGTTATATGAGGCTTTCAGAAGTACATTTAGAAGTACATGATGAGAGTATTTGTTAGAGAAGTTTGAATGGAGTTTGGAAAACTGAAATGTTAAAATACTTTAAAGAAAATACTTAAGAAAAGGATGTTTTTTTAAAGGTTAGATATACAGAATAGTCAGATTAATCCTTCTTGGTGTACAGGTCTGTGAATGTTCATGAACTTATTAACCCTGTAATTACAAGCAGTAATAATATTTGCATCATCCTCAAGAGAACCATTTTGTTTTCCATCATCAACAGTGTAGAATTCCGTTTGTGCATCCTCAGTATTTGACATTGCTGGTCCTTTTGTAATACCAATATAATAGATTTAATGGTCTATCTTTGTAGTCTTAATTTGCATTGCCTTAATGACTAATGATAAGTGTCTTTTAATGCGTGTTTTTTTTTTTTAAGATTCAATTTATTTTACAGAGATCACAAGTAGCCTGAGAGGCAGGCAGAGGCATAGAGGGGGAAACAATCTCCCCACTGAGTGGAGATCCCTAGGTGGGGCTCAATCCCAGAACCCTAGGATCATGACCTGAGCCGAAGGCAGAGGCTTTAACCCACTGAGCCACCCAGGCACCCCATCCTTTCATGTGTTTTTATGCAAGTCACCCATCTATCTCTGGGGAAATGCCTTCAGATATATTTTTTTGCCCATTGCATTTATTACTCAGCTTTCATACAGGTTTTCATATATTCCAAATAACAGTTTATTAGATACATATTTTGCATATTTTCTCTCCTAGTCATTGGCTTTCCATTTCCTTCGTGGTGGCTTTCAGTGGGAGAGGGAATTTGAGGAAGGTGGTCAAAAGGCACAAATGCAAAGTTAGAAATAAGTACTAAGGATGAAATGTACAGCATCATGACCATGAGTCTGTTGTATTATGTATAGGAAAGTTGTTAAAGGAGTACATTCTGAGAGTTCTTACCCAAGGAGAACTTTTTTTCCTTTTTATTGTATTTAGAGAAGATGATGGCTGTTCCAAACTTGTGGTAATCATTTTATGACATATATAAATCAAATCTTCATGCTGTTCACCTTAAACTTTTATAGTGGTATGTGTCAATTATTTCTCAAACCTGGGGAAATGCCCTCTTTCAGAAAATGGAGATTTTTAATTTTTTGAAACTCAATATATGTATTTTTTTCTTTTGCAGCTTATGGTTTTTTTTTTTTTAAAGATTTTATTTGTTTATTTGTCAGAGAGAGAGCGAGCGAGAGCAAGCATAGGCAGACACAGTGGAAGGCAGAGTCAGAGGGAGAAGCAGGCTCCCTGCGGATCAAGGAGCCCGATGTGGGACTCGATCCCAGGACGCTGGGATCATGACCTGAGCCGAAGGCAGCTGCTTAACCAACTGAGCCACCCAGGCGTCCCCAGGTTATGCTTTTTATGTATTGTTTTTTTGAAGATTTTGCTTATTTGACAGGGATCACAAGCAGGCTGGGAGGCAGGCAGAGAGAGGGGGGTGTGGGGAAGCAGGCTCCCTGCTAAGCATAGAGCTCAATGTGGGGCTCCATCCCAGGACCCTGTGATGAGGACCTGAGCGGAGGGCAGAGGCTTTAGCTCACTGAACCACCCAGGGGCCCCTGCTTTTTATGTTTTATCCAAGGAATCTTTGCATAGACATGGTCCTAAAGGTTTTCCTTTATTTTTTCTCAGAAGTTGTATAATAACTTTAGTTTTACAATTAGGTATTTAATCCATTCTTATATATGGATAAGAATATGGATTGAGGTTCTTAATTTTTATTTGTGGACATCCCTCCTTTATCTGTACCAGTTATTGAAGACTCTCTTTTCTCTAATGAGTTAAATTGGTATCTTTGTTCAAAATCAAATGATTTTATGTATGCGTGTATATGTATCTGAACTTTGTGTTTTTGCCAATACCACACCATCTTTAATTACTATTAGCAGTCATCATAAATCATGAAATCCAGTAACATCAGTCCCTCAGCTGGGTACTACTTTTTCAGAATTTAAAAAAAATTACTTTCTTACTCATTTAGAGTCTATGAGGTCCTCTTTTCTCATCCTCATTTCTGTGAAATTTGGTGAGATTGTGACTGGATTGCATTGACTCTGTAGCTAGCAATGTCCAGTAGCAATAAGAATTCTTGTAATGAGGGGGGATGCTTCCCATCTACACTGTCCAGTATGGCAGTGATGGACAACATGTGACTTGAGCACTTGAAAAGTGATTAGTGAAATTGAGGAAATGAATTCTAAATTTTATGTGATTTTAATTAAGTGCAAATGTAAATAGCCATGTAACTAGCGACTGCTGTGTTGTGTATCATAATTACAGGTCATTTTGAGGAAAATTGATTTTAACATTAATAAGTTTTCTCACCTACAAGCATGGTATAGCTCTTACTCAGTTAAGTCTCTGATTCTCTCATCAGTGTTTCGTATATTGTAGCGTACAGATTTCCTACATATCTTTTTACATTTATCCCTGAATAGTTAATGTGTTTTTTATGCTATTAAGTTGTACTTTATGTTTTATTTCCAGTTGTTGGTAATATGTCAATAATATTGTATTTATTTTAGCATTTTCATGTTTCAGGTATGAAAGAACTTTGCACTCCTTGTATAAACTCAATTCTTTATTACGTTTTACCCTTTTTATGTATTGCTGGATTCAATTTTCTAATTTCTTAAGGAGTTTTGGTTCTATATTCTTGAGAGAGCTGGATAGTTCTCTTGTGTTGTCTTTCTTTTTGGTGTTCTGATAATGCTGACTTCATAACACTGAGTTGAAAAGGGTGTTCTTTTTGGAAGGAAGAATTGGTGAAGAATTCTTTCTTAATTTTTTGGTAGAAATTCACCAATGAAGTTGTCTTGGTGGGGGTATTCTTTTGGTTTTGTTGTTTTAATTGTTGAAGTCTTTAAGTACAGATCAGTTATTTTAAATATATATAGGTCTTGTACTTCACCTATTCTTATGTAACCTTTGATAATTGGAGAAATTCTTTGAGACATCTCATCTAAGCTGACACATACACAAATTGTAAGTTTCCCTTATCCTTTTAATATCTATAAGACTTGTAATGATATCTTTTTCTTGATTCTTGGTAGAATTTGCCTCTTCTTTTTTCCTTTGACTTAATGTAGTTTTCCGTTTTTGAAACCTTTGGAAAGACAATCTTTTAAACTAATAGAAAAAGACGAAGTAATACTCATTCCCTAAATTTAAGAAATGTTAATAACTCTTTTTGTGCATTTGATTTGGATAGTTTTTTTTTAATTAATATTTTATTTTTTATTTGCCAGAGTGAGAGAGAGAGCGAGCACAAGCAGGCAGAGTGGCAGCAGAGGCAGAGGGAGAAGCAGGCTCCCCACCGAGCAAGGAACCTGAAGTGGGACTCGATCCCAGGACACTGGGATTATGACCTGAGCCAAAGGCAGCCGCTTAACCAACTGAGCCACCCAGGCATCCCTGGTTTGTATCGTTTTGATTAAAATATTCAAACACTGGGACACCTGGGTGGCTCAGTGGGTTGGGCAGCTGCCTTTGGCTCAGGTCATGATCCCAGTGTCCTGGGATCGAGTCCCACATGAGGCTCCTTGCTCAGCAGGGAGCCTGCTTCTCCGTCTGCCTCTGCCTGCCATTCTGTCTGCCTGTGCTTGCTCTCTCTCTCTCTCTCCCTCTGATAAATAAATAAAATCTTTAAAAAAATAAAAATAAAATATTCAAACACTGAACAATTTGCAGGAATTGAAACAGTGAGCATGTCTTCTTTTTCTCCCTCAGTGCCTTTCCGAACCACCGTTATTGAAGGAGATCTATATCATTCCTTTGCATATTTCTGTATTTTTTGGTACATATTTGTATGAATTCATCATCTGCATAAACCTTTTTTCTAGTTGGAAAATCTGTTTAAATGGAGTACTTTACGTATCTTTTTGCATCTTGGGTTTTTTGTTTTTGTTGTCGTTGTTTGACTTAGCTTTGTGTGACATACAACCATGTTGATACTGGATCTAGCATGCATAAACAGAATTCCAATTTTCTTGTAGAATACCAACAGTTTGGGGTTATCAGGTTTCAGGTCTAGAAAAGAGAGTGGAAAATGGGAGGGTGGTAAATGGTATTCGAATCTTTTACTGTACATTTTCCTTATCCAGAAGTATAAACTTCTTTTTGTATGTTTGTTAGCTGTTTGAAATTCTTCTGTTTGTTAACTGTGTTGGAATGTTAAGAAAGTATAATCTTCTGGACATTGTTCCCAGAGTTATAATTTGAACTTTGGTGTTTCTTTCATTTAGTGCCTTTATACACTTTTCTTATGTTTTCTGTCCTTTGTCTTGTTACCTGTAATTTCAGGGTGCAAAAGGACCAGAGTATGTGCCCGTCTTGATTTTCTTTCTTTTATAAGTTTCAGATAATGTAAGGATGTTACAGTTTTCAGATGGCTCCTTTACTGTTGCTTGTTACTTTGAAATGGGACGGAATGCTTCTCCACCTTTACTCTCTGCCTTTCTTTTTCTGGCAGCATCCATTGCATGTGAAGACTTGCTGGGTGCCATCAGTAGGTCACCAGGTGGAAAGGGGATAGCTTTGCATGCTTTATGTGGCGTTAGGAGACAAATCAGGCTCCCAAAAGATTTCCACTAACCAGATATCCTATCAGATGGGAGTTGAAGGTGTCAAGGTGCTAAGAACCTAGGTTGGTGATTTGAAATGACTTGGTAAACTTGGAATTAATAATAAAGTGTATTCCTTTGTGTGTGTCCTACAATCTCGAAGGCATGGCTGCATCTGTACCATACCTTTCTGATTGAAGAGATTGTTCCAGGGTTTTTGGTTAAAAATTTAAATCCACCTCTAGAGATTGTTTTTTGCAGCTCAATGTAGAAGATTTCAGTGCTGAATTTCTTTCTTATGTTTGTTCTCTGGTGTTTAAGAATCAGTAGCTAATGGTTGTTTGAAATCACTTTTCTTTGGTCTGCTGTGTGTAGGGTTTATACCCCATAAAGAAGATTCATATATTGAAAGACTTCAAAAGTGATGCAGCCTCAGAATATGTGAGCTACCAGTATTCTGTAGAGGTAGCAGTGCAAATATGCTATGTGGAAATTTTTTTAACTTTAAAAAAATTTTATCTTGAAATACTTGTAGATTTATATGCAGTTATAAGAAATACTAGAGACATCTCACATCTCCTATAGCCTTTATCCTGTTTTTCCCGGTGATAATGTCTTGAATGACTGTAGGAAACAGTAACACATCCAGAAACTTAACACCTGCACAATCCAGACTTTATTTAAATTCCCAAGTTTTATTAGACCTATCTGTGACATTGTCGGGTAGAGAAAATGAGAAAGAAAGAGAGTGTATGCGTAATTACTTGTAGGTAATGTTACCATACATGTAGTTTGGAATGCCACCATCACAGTAAAGATACAGAGGAAGTCCGTCACAAGAATCCCTACAGTCCCGTCCTCTGCTCCCAGCCTCTTCGGCAACCACTCATCTGGACTCTCTCCACTGATGTTGTCATTTCAAGAAAGTTTTGTAGATGGAATCCTATATATGTTACCCATTAAGTGTGGACTTTTTTTCGCTTAATCATAATTTATTTTAGGTGAATTCAAATTGTGTGTTGTACTAGTTATCCCTTTTTACTCTTCAGTTGGTATTCCATACTGTGGACATACTGAGGCTATAATATTCACCCATTGCAGGGTATTTGAGTTGTTTACAGTTTTGGGCTATGATCAGATAAAGCTGCTAGAAACACTTACGTAAAGGTTTTGGTGTGAAAATAGGGTTTTCTTTCTTTAGAATACATGCCCAAGAGTATACTTACTGAGCAATGTATTGACTGTGTTTTGGCCTTTTTTTTTTTTTTTTTTGACCATGTAGATGAGAATGAAATACCTGCTGTTAGACATTGCTAAAACAATACACCTTAAATGAAAAACTGTCATCTTAAGTTCCTTTTAATTCTATTACAGTTTGTGTTTGAAAATACAATCTTTTGCCTTTGGTAACTGTGAGAATTTGTTGAAAACTAAATTACCTTCTACTAAAAATTTTGGAGGGTTGGGTTTTCACTTATAACAGCATTTTTTAATATTATTATACACAATTCACCTGTCAAACAATTTAGCGAGTTTATACATGTGTCCATTAAACAGATATTTGTGGAGAGAGGGAGAGAGAATCCTGAAGCAGACTTCCGACTCACGATGAAGTCCAACGCCGGGCTGGATGCCAGGACCCAGAGATCGGGACCTGAGCTGAAACCAAGAGCTGACCGTGCATACCATTTGGTTTAAATGGTAAAGATGTTTCTTAATTCCCAAGATACCCATTGAAGGGCAAAGGTCAAAATGGCTTCAGATTGCCTTAGAGATCCAGGCTCTCTCTCCTACTTCTTCTTTCCCTAAGGCTGGTTCCTCACACTTGGCAGAAGACCTTCACTGGTAATTTGGGCTTCAGCTCCTGGTTTAGAACACTAAAATTTTGGTTCCTTGTAGCATACACCAGGGAGTGTTTAGGCTACCATAGCATTTTCCAGGTTGTGTAGATCAGAGTTCAGGCTACTGCACCATTTTCTAGGTTGTAGCTATTATGTTTATTGGTTCCTGGTTTTCCCACTGTGACCTGCCTAAGGGATGTGAAGGAGTGGTACCTATTACAGAGCTGGGGAAAGGCTTAGGAAGTCATTCAAGTGAGTTTTAGGAAACAATCTTGGAGCTCTTTTCCCATAGACATAGAACTTGGAATCGAGCAGAGTTGTCTGACTGGCTCTTGCCAGTGAGTTTGCCTGAGAGAATAAATCTTGGCAGGTCTTCTAGGTGAGGTATGAGGTGAGGTGCTGTGCTGTGCTGTGCTGTGCTCTGTAGGGTCCTGGGAAGGGAGTTACGCACCTGAGCAAATAAAGAGAAGAAACGGCTGCTGGCGAGGGGTGGAACGGTGAGGGGCTGTGTACGTGAGCACCAAGACAGATGGCTGAGTCTGCTGAGGTGTGTAATGGTGCATGAAATGTGCCTCTGATGACCTTTGGAGGTAGCTGATTGTCCTCCTTGACCTGCTTCCTGAGAACTGGGCCCGAACCTATTGACCTCCCCTCACCTGCCTCGTTTCTTCCCTTCTAGGTCAGCAGTAAGCATCAGCTACTGGCATGATCCTTCTATCCAGCATTTTATAAGACTTTCTAAGGAGAAGAAGGCCTCCAGAATTAACAGAGGCAAGTGACTCCCTCCCTCCCAATGTCCCCTCATCAGCCCAGAGGCCTGAGGTTTTAGGGGTTCCTTCTTCAAAAGAGAGAGTTCCAGTGTTCACTCTCTCTGGTGGCATATGAAAGTGCTCATTTCCCAACATCCTTACCAGGACAGGGAACTTTTCATTGTGGTTCATCTGTTATGCGAAAAATGTGATCTTACATATATTTATGTTATTGTATTCCTCTTATTTCGGGGCTGAAATTAAGGATTATTTTTATATGCTTAAGAACAATTTCTAGTATCTTTTACAGTGAACTGTCCAAATAAGAAATCACCTTTTTGGCCATATTAAAGTGATAATAACACTATTAGGCTCTGCAAGTCACTTCTATCAAGGAAGGCAATGAAAAGATTTGAGATGGGAGGGTGACTCATTCTCGATCAGATTCAGAAATTAGCCAAATGACCCCAAATCCTTGGGCATGCAGGGAATCCTGGCCAAAAAGATAGAGCCTCTGGGTAGATTTTGTAAGAAATGCAAAGAATGTTTAAAGTGACAATAAGGACAAGGACCTTCCTTTGAGCTGAGGGTGAACCCAGGCTTTAGGAAGATGGGACCAAGGCCTGAAGAGTCTGGCTAAGAGGCCTGAAGCCTCCATTCGGGGCTCCTGAGGCAGCTTTCATAACCAGAGGCGTGGCCCCCCCTTGGAGCCCTGGAGACCTGGGTTCCCTGAGGCAGTGAGTCAGCAGCCTGCCTGCCTTCTTCCTCTGCATGGGCTGGCATGTCCAGAGTGCTTCCCAAGTAGGGTGTGGTGAGCATCTTTTCAGTTTTTGTTTCAACATCCAGTCTGTTGTGGATGATACTGTATAACATACAACAAAAAAGATTTCCTAGAAATAAAATGCAAGATAACCTATAAACTACAAGCTCAAATGATTTATTAGGAGAATCAATAGACACAGAACTCCTATATCACATTGCAGTACATTTCTAAATGCTGCTCAGGTTTTGTTCTTAAGATAGTTACACTTTAAGCAACAGGGCTGTAGAACACAGATTTTATCTTCCTTTCCCCCTTTTATTCGCCATCTCCTTTACCCCACGCTCCTCACCCTGGAGCTGAATAAGTCCATTTTGGGGGCAATGTTTACTCGTGCCTTCCTCTCCTGTAGTCAGTCTGTGAGGTCAGTTTATAAGCATAGAGTTTTACCCACACAGGTTGGAGATGAAGGGAACATGGTAAGAAATACGTCTTTATTTTATTTCATTTTGCTTGGACATTTATCTGCCCCATATTCTGACCGCAAAATATTATATCATCTTGATCTCGCATGTTGATGTTGAGCTGAATCCTCAGTAGTTTGCACCTGGGCACGAAAAGCATATTTCGAAGAGGAATATTAAGATCTGATGTTTTGATGTAAAACACTTGTCTTTCCTGTGTACAATCATGGGACATTTTATGGTAATCTTTAAAGATTTCATTTATTTATTTATTGGAGAAGGAGAGCATGAGTGGGAGAGCCAGAGGGAGAGGGAAAAACAGGCTGTCATTAGAGCAGGGAGCACATCCTGACCTGAGCCAAAGGCAGATGCTTTACCGACTGAGCCACCCAGGTGGCCCAAGGGACATTTTTATTTCTAAGATCTTTATTTCCACCATTAAATCATTAAATAGATTGTAGTTACTTTGGTTCCAGCAGGTGTAAGTTAAAAAGAATCGAATGTGAAAGTCATGGTTTCTCCCATGAGTCCACAGGAAAATCACTGACCCCAAAGAAGAGCAGCCGAGTCCTCATTGGCTCTTCTCCTAGGGCGGGCTCTGCAGGGATGCTTTCTGATCTCACTGAGCGATAACTTGTCTCTGTGTCTCTGTCTCAGGATATTTTGCTTGAGTCTATGGCGTCAGTCAGCTGGTAAGGGCATTTCTGCAGAAGACAGAATGTCATTGTCAAATTCTAAATCTTGGGACTGGGATGGAGACCACCGTCTGGAGATTAAAGGTAAGTGAACATTCGCCCTCTTCTTTCCCGAATTGTTTCATTTGTGAAGGTGGCCGCCTGGTTCAAAATGTTAAAAATATATTAATAGGTGACTGCCTCTCTCCCACGCCTGTCCCCAGCTACTTGCGCCTGCTGCCACCGTCAGCCACGTACTTGACATCACCAGATCCCCGGTGAAGAATGGGTGCCTGGCTTCTCATCCTTTTCTGTTATCAACAGGGCTACTGATAAAAACCCTTATCGACGTGTCCTCTGCATGAGTGGAAGACCCTGCCAGTGGGACTGTGAGCGCAAGACCCCCGTGTCTGCTGTATTCACAATCACGAAGATTTTATTGTCAGCGTGACAGTGTCTTCAGTACAGTTTAGAGATGTGCAAGGCTGGTGATAGTGATATGTACAAAGGCCTTTCATAGCTGCTCCCTGATTTCATCCCTCACCTGCTCGGTTAACGATCAAGAACAGTTTTATCTTCTCTCACAGGAAATGAGACAGGTCCGGTTAGTGGCAGAACCAGGACCGAATAGACTGCAGGTCCCACAAGTCCAGGTGCTTCCGTGTTTCTCTGTACAGAGCCTTGTGCTTGCTCAGGGAGGTCTTTGTGGTCCATCAGTCAGTGGTGCCTGTACCTTAGTGGCCATCGTGTGGCAGAAGGAGCTGGATCAGAATGCAGGGGCAGATCGTGTGCAGTAGGAACAGATGCCACTGGAGAAATGCCTCCTCTCAGCCCCACGTCCTTTCAAATTGGTCCCGAGGTTAGTTTTCTCCTTCGTGTCATATAGTTGGGTTGATCAGGAATACATCTGACATTTTCATTTCTGGTCCAGGTACACTGAGTCTTAGGTACCCCTTTTAAGGATAAGGTTGTCTGCCAGTAGTAAGGACGGCAAATAGCACAGGGTAGAACAGATTTAGTGGAGGTATTTTGGATCAGTCCAAAGGGTTTTTTAAAAAACTCAAGTCCCCTTGAAACAAAAGAATGCCTGTTCCAACCATCTTCATGTTCATTCCCTGCTAGAGGGTAAAACTACTTGACACTTGCCACTTGACAATGGCAAGGTCTCCAGTATCTTGTAGGTCTTCCTTAGCATAGGAAAGTTCTTTTGAAACCCTTCCCTCTCTTTACCTCCCCCACCTTTCAAGGGTGTATCAGTTCCCCCCACAACACTGAAGCCACTCTTTCTGTGCACGGATCCTGTCCCCATGCTTTAATAAAACCACCGTTTTGTACCAAAGAGGTCTCAAGAACTCTTTCTCGACATCGGCTCTGGACCTCACCCCACCAAACATCACCTACATTTTAAACCTCTATGACTGCTCCCCTGTCTACCTGCCGTTTGGCATTATTTGTATCTTTTCCTACAAATGATGGCAAAGGAGGCACTGCTAGGCTTTAGGGGACAGGCATCAACTCTGGAACAGGATCAGTGCACACTAAGATCATGGAGGGAGTAGCAACCAAATTAAACACAAAACAAAGCCACTAAGCGAAAAGTTATGGGAGAGGGACCCGCAAACCCTCAATTGCAAGTTTAGAAAATGAGAGGGGAAGGAAAAGCATTTTGGTACAGGCACACCAGAAGAACTGTCACATGTGCTTTGGCCAAACCTCACTCCCCATTTGACCCAGTCGTTGGGGGAAAAAACAAAAAACCAATAGCTGTGGAAGACACACTTGGGTATCTCATCCAGAATAAGCAGTCAGTAGGTCCAGTACAGCCAGCAGCCCTAAAGACCTTGAAAGCTGTGCCCCAGATAACTGGGCATATGACCATCACCTCCTGGAGCTCTCAAAACCACCAGTGAGTGATTCCTATTCCAACAGCCAGATGGTCTACAAACCCTGGTGTCTGCTGTCATTTCATAGTGGATATTGTTTCCCGTCAGGCCTTAAGCAGAAACCAAAGAAACTTTGAGAGGATCTGCATCCAAACCCAGAGGGAGAAAGGATTTTTTAAAAGCTCTTTATAAAAATAAAAAGAAAAATAAACCTAAAAGTCGGCCCAAAGCGTTTCCACAGTTCTATCCTCCCAGAGGCCTGGGTTTGGAGGCAGCAGCACCTCTACGGTCCCTCCATGGATAGCAGGAACTCCGGAGGCAGATCATATGGGCCCGGACCTCCAATTACTTCTTTCTTGCAATTAGGCACTTGGAGGCTGAGGATCTGTAGAGGTAGGGTGCCCCCGAAAGGCAGAGAACACCTCCCCCAGAGCACAGCGTCCATGAGGCCTCAGGCATATCAGTGCCCAGAGTTTTCGCCCAGGGCAAACCCTGGTGTGGGGGGCAGGGGAAGGCTCAGGTGCAGTCCCCCCCTGGGCGATGCTGGGCATGGCCAGGACAGAGGGCGGTGGACACCCCCTGCAGGGGTCGTCTTGGAAAGGCCAGTCCACCAAGTAGCTCTTCCCAGAGTCTGGCACCAGCCCAAGCTGGCCTCCAGTCTGTGGCTTGGTGCAGACCCAGACCAGGACCCCTTTTGCCTGGTGCGTGGTGGTGGCAGGGGACGGGAGCTCGCCACCAGGAGAGCCGCCAGCCCTCCCGTTCTGGCTCCTAACCTCACCTGGCACAATCCCAGCCCGAATGGGCGTATTTACAGGCCAGGGTCTGGTTGGCCAGCTGCTTCATGCAGCAGAATGGCTTCTTCATCGTGGCGATGGGGTGGGCAGTGGGGCTCCCACGGGGCAGCTGCCAGCGCGGGGCCTAACCCTATCCCCTGGACTAGCATCAGTCAGGACTGGCAAGGGGGGTGGAGTCAGGCCTCTGCTGCTGCACACCTGCCACTCTGTGCAGGCGGAGGACCCGCGGACCAGGCGTGTCCTCCATTCTGCCCTACCGCCTGCCTGGTCTAGGCGCACAGCTGCGGGAGGTGATAGAGGCGCAGCATGGGCAGTGGCCAGTGAACTGCCAGAGCAAATCATGACCAAGCTGTCCCTGCAGAACTGATGGGGCAAGGAGGGTCAGAGCACTCTGGAGCCACTGGAGGCTGGAAATACACAAAGTCTCCATGAGGGCCATCCTCTGTGCAGATACAGACCTCTGGAAGTGCTCTGACGATCCTCTCTCCTAGCTGGATGGATGTATGTGACCCTGTAATTTACACCAGAATGAAAAATGTACCATTGGGTGGAAAGACCATACCACAGGACTTTGTGTATTGTGATCCCACTTAGGGGAAGTAGAGGGCCATGTGCATTTTCTGGGGGCAGGCACCTGGGTACAGTCAAGCGCGATCATGCACTAGGGGCATACCCTGGACAGGTACCAAGGAGGACAATGGGTCCAGGCCTGGGTGGGAAGTTGTGGGGATGAGCTGTGGGGACAGGGACCCGGACCAGTAGCCAGAGAGCCTTGGCTGTTCGGAGGTACCTGACCAGCAGGGGCGTGTGGGAGTGAGCAGCAGGAGGTGGGGTGGGGGGGTGGAGGGGTAGGGAAGGGGCATGCAGCCATTGCCTGGAAAGGTCTGTATGCTTAGGCACAAGGAAGCTCTGGAGAGGGGGGTGGGGGAGGGGCATGCAGGCGTTGCCTGGTAACTTCTGTATACTTAGGTACACCTGAGCTCACAGAAGGGGCGGGGCAGGGGCATGCAAGGGTTGCCTGGAAACGTCTGTAGTCTTTTGATTCTTAGCCTTGTGCAGCTTGGGGTTCTGGGACACTTGGCGGGGTAGTCCGACTGGGCTGGACGCTTTTGTACCGCGGACCAGGACAGTTGTATGACCGTCAGATGTTCTCCTGGGCTGGTAGGCTGGGCTCTGGCCTAGGCCATTCCCTAGGGGCCGTGGAAAGCAGCCAAACCTCTTTGACCAGGGACATTGATATTAAGAGACAGTGCTGGGGAAAGGGACTTTCCCTGGGGATGCCAGGGATTTGGCTGATGTCATCTTAACCCAGACACAGATCAGTAGACTCCTCCATGAGATTGAAACATTGGAGGCTGAAGTGACTCATTGGAAGTTGTGCCAGTGTTCCACCCAGGGACCAAACCATCAACACAAAAATACTGTGGAAACTGAAGAGACACATCAGGGACCTAGAGCAGCGGCAGCAGCGGAAGCTGGACAAACATCAGCTGGAGGTGGCGGGGTTGCAAAACACCCACCGGCAGAAGCTAGCAGACCTCACTGACCGGCACTGCCAACAACTTAGAGACTATCAACAGATGGATCGGCTCTCCAAAGAGGAGATTGGGAAACACTCAAATTATCCAGTAAAAGGATTTGGAAATTCAGGATCTTTCTAGGAAAATCTCTGGGGCTTCTCAAAGCCAGAATGGGCACGTGGAACAACTTCAGCGCCAATTGCAAGAGTGTACTTTGAAAAGTGAACAGGTCTTGGTGGTCCTAAATGAGAAGACGAGGGAGAATAGCAATCTGAAAAGGAACTATCACAGAATGACCAATCGACTTGCTGCCAAAGAAGAGGAACTCCAGATGAAGATGCAAGAGGAAAATCAAAAACTGTCCACTAGAATAGAAAGCAGTGACATAGAGGTGTTTAGAGAAATGATTTGGAATTTGTCACACATTATTCGAGAAAAAGACCTGGAAGTGGATGCATTAAGTCAAAAATGCCAGACTTTAATGACAATCCTGCAGACAACCAGCACTGGTAATACGGTTGGAGGAGTTTCTATTGATCAGTTCCAGCAGCTTCCACAGGAACGGGACACATTAAGACAGCGGGTGACGATCATGGAGGAGTGGAAAGAGCAGGTGCTGACCACGGTCCAAAATATGAAGCGTGAGTCATCCCAGCTTCAGAGAGATCTGCGACAACTCCAGGCATGGGCTTGCACCAAGAGCGAGGTTTTGAAACTGCAGACAACCTCTCTTGACCAGATCCACACTTACCAAGGACATGAAATAAAATTACAAGAGCTAGAGAAGGAACTAGCACAACTTCAGCTCCGCATCAGGGAGCTCTGCAATGCCAAGGAGCTCCTTTTAGGGAACCCAGACACGATTTTCCTCCGGCCCTCCAGCGACTCTGCAGAGGCAGCTGACTCTCTGAAGGCTATGAAATCTGACCGAGTGAGTGAGTCTTCTCAGGTGCTCCGAGAGGAGGTAGAAGAGCTCAGAAAATCAGGGCAAGGAAAAGGTAAAAAGATTGAAACCCTCCAGGAAGATCAGCAGAGACGGATTGCTTCAGGGGCTGCTACGGGGGAAGGAGAAGGCAAGCCACAGGAACACAGCGATTCCGATTCCCACATCGAGCAGCAGAAGGAGAAACAGGCTGTTCTACAAGATTTCCCTCAGGCTCATGACCTCTGAATCCCAGCCAAAAGTGAGGAACTGCTTTCTTTACAGGAGAAGCTCAGGGGCCAACTGAGTGAGAATGAGCTGCTGAGGCAGGCAGTCACCAGCCTGAAGGAGAGGATAGCAGATTTTGAAATGGATGTGTGTCGGCTGAAAGAGGAAAATGGAAAGATGGTGGAAACATGTATAGAAAAGGACATGGAAAAACAGGCCTTGCAAGAGACAAATCGGCTGCTGTCAAAGATGCAGAGGGAGGAGGAATCCCAGCCTGCCATGATCAAAGAGAAGGCACTTTCTCTGGAGCAACTGCTGCGAGAGAAAGAACACGTAGAGAGGGGGGAATTGAACTGGCATATGGACGTCATTCAGTCAAAGCAGGAAAAGGCAGTTTTGGGTCAACAGGAGAGACATGATGTCGTGTTGGCACAGAAACAGAAAGAAATGGAAACCTGTGCCCTCCAGAAGGAGGGTCACCAGTTACATGAGAGAGAATTGCGCCTAACCCAGGAGCTGGAGAGAGGATGGCACCTCGCTGCAGAAGCCCAAGATTCTCGTTGCCCGGAAAGTTTGGCTTCAGAAGACCAAGTGGCTCAGATAAGAGAGGAAGTGACGGTCCTGCAGGGAAAACTCGTTTTGTCTTCCGCTGCCATGGAAAATGGCAACCATGGAGCCAGTCTGCAGGTGGAGTTGCTGCGGGAGCAATTGCACGTGGTCACCCAGCAGAAAGAGGAAGCTGCGCTCCGGCTTGCTGCCTCCCAGGAAGAGGGAAGGCACTATGATCGAAGGCTAGTGAACCTCAAGCTGGAACTCGCTGAATGGATGGAAAAGGCAGACACCCTAGAAGGAAAACTGAAGTCGTTACAGGGACAATGGCATCAAACAAATGCCGACTTGCAGGTGAAGGAGGACCAACTCCAAGAGTTCAAGAAACAGAATGAGGTCCAGCAGGAAATACTGGAGGACACACAGAAGAAACTCTTGACCTTAGTAAGTAAGGCTGAAGGAATGGTGGACAAAACCCTCCTAAGGAGACTCTTCGTGGGATCTTTCCAGGCAGCTGATGCGGAACGGCAAGAAGCATTGAGGTTTATGGCAAGCACACTGGGGATCCAAGAAGACCAGCTGTGGCAGCTGCGTGGTCATGAGCCTGCGGGTGTGCCCAGTGGGGTGACTGGGGAGCCTGGATCCAGAAGTGCCCCCAATGCTACTGGGAAGACAAATCACCAAGCTGTGGCCAATTCTTTTTCAGGACTTTTTGTCCAGTTTCTAGAAGCGGAATCTCATTCACCTTCTTCATCACCAAACTCCTCTGCTCATGACATGAAACCCCCAGATTCAGGAGGAACGGGACAACTGCCTAAGAAACAAGGCCCACCACGACTGAATGCTACCCTGGGATCCACACCCGGAAAAAAAGATGTCAAGCCCCGAACCACAGCTGTGTCTCCTATTAACCCACCTGGACCAGAAATGGATGGGTTGGAGCACCTTCTTCTACATGTTATCTCTGATTCTTTACCCAGATACACACCCTATATACTGTCACCTGCCAAGAAGGTTGGAATGGCGGCCAAAGACCTCTCAAAGAAATAGATGATTGTCAAGCCAGAGACGAGACCATGCTTTGAAGATCCCAAGTCACTCTGTGTCTACCTTAACGCCAAATGCCCTTTTTCAAAATGTAAACTATTTGCAGTTCTGCTTTCAGCTTAATAAACATAGTGTTTTATGACTTAACAAAAAAGGGATTATTTAATAACTGCAGAAGTATTTGCCAAAGTGAAAACAGTGGTGACTTCTTTTTCTTTTTTTAAGATTTTCTTTCTTTCTTTCTTTTTTTTTTTTTTTGACAGAAATTAGGGGCACACAAGCAGGGGGAGAAGCAGAGGGAGAGAGAGAAATAGGTTCTCCACTGAGCAGGGGAACCTGTGACCTGATCCTAGGACCCCAGGATCATGACCAGAGCCAAAGGCAGACGGTTAACAGACTGAGCCACCCAGATACCAGAACAGTGGTGACTTTGTTAGGACAGTCAACACTGATGGGCTTGGGGACTGTGGTCAAAGGATTCTTCCAATAATGTCTGTAATGCTTTAGGGTTTTCACAAGGGTCAGGTGTCTTCGTATATCTGATCTAGGGAACACATCAACTCGTTTTAGTCTTCCAAATTTATCAAACAAGTACACACTCCTTATATGGGAAACAAAGTGAATAGCACGAAAGTACAAGATGAATATAAGGTTTTAAAAAAAAAGGCAAGTTTGCTTTTCCCAGGTAAGTCTCATTTCTGTTAGCTTATTTTTTAGTTTCTATTATTTCAAAATCATTTCCTTTTCTGTGGTCTGCAAAAGCACTCTATGGGTAACCTGAGTCCTCTTGGGCCTTATGTATATTTCTCTAGTTAGGAGTATTGTATTCCCTGACTTGTTTTATTTTTTTTCCATCCAAATCACTCTGCCGTGGAGACCATTTGAAATGGGAATGAATCCCATCTTATTCTTTAAGAAAATCCAGCTGCTTATGGTTCTACCCTACATTATGCAAATAGCTCCCCTTGATTAGCATGTAAGTGGTTTTTACCTGGAATGTCCATGGTCAACTCCCTTGTTCATTTCTTCAAAAGCCCCTTCAAATCTTCCTTTGCCCTTCGAGGCGAATTATTACATTGCACCTTGGAAAGGATCCATTCAAATTTCTTTAAGGACCTCAGTCCATTTTCCATTCTTCTCTCTCTACAGCCTGCCAAATATAGTCATTCCTTCCCTGCTTTCCTGTTGTCAGTGCTGTGATTCACCCACTGCTGTCTCAGACTGGTGCAGAAGACTCCCTAACAATCTTGCTGGTTCCACTCTTAGCCTCCCTTAAATCCATTCTGAACTCTGCTGTCAGGAAGAACTGAGATGAACATGTGATGTTGCTTCTCTGCTATAATTACTGGAGGGTTTCCCGACTGCCTGGAGTTTGACCTTTAAGAGAGCATCCAAGCCCTTGCCTTTGCAGCCTCCCTTCCTCTTCATCGTTCACATAAAGGCTGCCCTTTAGCTCCAGGTGAATTCTTGCAAGCCCCAAATAGATTATTATCCAAATAACTTCCAAGTCCATGAGCCTCCTCTTTGTGCCTTGACAAAGGTACAAGTGAGAAAGATTTCATCCTCTTCTTCACCCGTAGGCGAAGGGAGGGATTCCAACCCTAAAGCTATGCAATGTCCGCATGCAACATAGCTGAGATCAACCGTAATTTGTTACCGACCTATCCTCATGGCCCAGGGAAGGAGGACACACACATCATGCAGGGCCATGGGGGACGTTGCACCTGGGAACAGAATGGACAAGGGCTGTGGGTGCAGACTATGTAGTAAGAGGAGAGTGAAGGTGAGCCCTACTTCCTGCAGGATGGAATGACTGGCTTGCTGGATCATTCCACAGGCTGTCAGGGAACTGGAACTTACTACTTGGGGAGGAACTGTACCTGGTACCTGTGCTTAGGAGGCCTTGTTGGCCAGAGGATCTGATCTGTGGGAGCAGAGTGGGAAGAGAACATGGAGTGAGGCCATTTGAGGCCATCTGAATCTTACTCAAACTCAGGCTTTCCATCACAGTGGACTCTGATATTTGGACATCCATTTCATCTGAGACCCTTAAGGCATAGGAAAGGTGCTTCTCCAGGACGTGAAGCTGTCATGTGAGCAGGAGGGAGACGTGGTCATCAAAACCAAAATGTAATATCTTCCATAGATGTTCATGCAGTTGATCCCAAGGAAAACCCTGGGTGGCCAAGGGGTAGAAGGAAGAACTGAAGTCCTCCAGCACCATGGAATCTGGCAATGCACTGTGGACAGAAGCCTCCACATCCACCTGCAGGTAAGATAAGCAGACTTTGGCTTCAGCCTGTAGCAAGTAGGCCTTGGTGACTCTATTATCTGGTGGGGGTGCCATGACCCAGAGAATAATAGACAGCTGGATAGGAAGGCTCAGAGCCTGTGAAAGACTCTATTTCCAGGAGAGCCCTGTGCATGGCCAGCAACTGCTGCTTTCATGGTCTATAACCCAGGGCTAAGGAGGGCTGTTTCTTGCATTGAGATCCCCTTAACAATTGACAGATAGCATGGGTGGTCCAGGGACTCCAGGAAGGAGAGAGGAGGCTACTGAAGCCTTTTCTCTTAGGTACTAACAGGTGATTTTTAAAAAAGATTTTATTTATGTAGTTAAGAGAGAGCTCTGGCTGGAAGAGGGGGTGGAAGGGAGAGGGAGAAGCAGGCCCCCCACCAAGCAGGGAATCCCCCTGCCAGGCTTGATGTCAGGATCCTGAGATCAGGACCTGAACCTAAGGCAGATGCTTCACCAACTGAGCCACCCCATCACCCTCAACAGGTCATTTTTACTTGCACATTTTTTACTTGCCTTTTTTGAGGGGAGACCCTCCTGCCTTCATTGTGAGCTCATGGACAAGTAACAGCCTAAATGGGCTTCTGTAAAATTTATCAACAAGGAATATGTTGCCTCAGAACCCAAAAAGTACTGAAAGATGTTGGACTTCTATGTCCTTTTTTCTTTTTTAAAGATTGAATTTGTTAGTTGATAGAGAGAGAGAGAGAGAGAGAGAAGAATAGAAGGGCTGGCAGGGGCAGAGGGAGAGGGAGAAGCATGCTTCCCACTGATCAGTGAGCCTGATGCAAGGCTTGTTGCAGGACCCTGAGATCAGGACCTGAGCTGAAGGCAGGCACTTACCTGACAGAGCCAGCGAGGAACCCCCACATTTGTAGGTCCTTAACAAGTTTGCCAAATAAATTTCCTCACAGTAGGATGTCTTTTTTTTTAACATTTTTTTTATTTATTTGTCATAGAGAGAGAAGCGAGAGCAAGCACAGGCAGACAGAGTGGCAGGCAGAGGCAAAGGGAGAAGCAGGCTCCCCGCCAAGCAAGGAGCCCAATGAGGGACTCGATCCCAGGATGCTGGGATCATGACCTGAGCCGAAGGCAGCCGCTCAACCAACTGAGCCACCCAGGCGTCCCACAGTAGGATGTCTTAAATGTGATGTCACACCTATGTTCCTCGAGAAAGATGGGTGTAGTAAGTTCCTACCCACAAAGGTTGCCTATGATAGCAGAGCGGTTTGGATGCCCTTTGTATAACAAGGTATATCATGTGTCCTTCAAGGTTGAGGCACACATGCCTGTGATGATGTTGAAATAGGCACTGCTGATCAGATCATCTTGGCCAAATCTATCATAGCGAAGTATTCACCATCTTTAAATTGGTTGGACTACCTCATTGTTTTTTTTTATTTTTTAAAAACATTTATTTATTTATTTTGACAGAGAGAGAGATCACAAGCAGGCAGAGAGGAAGGGGGTGTGTGGGGGAAGCAGGCTCCCCACTGAGCAGAGAGCCCAATGTGGGCCCGATCCCAGGACCCTGAGACCATGACCGGAGTTGAAGGCAGAGGCTTTAACCCACTGAGCCACCCAGGTGCCCCATCCCTCATGGTTTTTTAAATGACTTTATTTCTTTATTTTAAAGACAGAGCAAGAGAGAGAGAGATAGCAAAGGAGCGGGGGTAGGGGGTGATGTTGGGAAGGGAAGGGCAGAGGCAGAGAAAATCCCAAGTGGACTCCACCCCGAGTATGTAGCTGGACCTGGGACCCAATCCTATGACTCAGAGATCATGACCTTAGCCAAAAGCTTAACCCACTGAGCCCCTCAGGTGTCTCAGATGATTTAAGGGGACTGGGGTTTATTTTAATCAGGTATGGTAAGACAGGCAGATATACAAGTACTCTCACAACGGAAAAAGTGTTTTTGGACTCACAGATCCCATGAAAGGAGGTGCTGAGAGGCATGGAGGGCCGCCCCGGGAAGCACCAGGCTTAGTCAAGAAAAAGAGGAAGTGAAGGGACAATAGGGGGAAGACCATTTATCATGGATTCCGTGGGAAGGGGCAGGGGAGTCCAGGTAAGCACGTTTAGAACTGCCTAGTTTGTGTCATCTCAGTGGGTTCTGGGACACAGTGGTGTCTGGAGTAGCCTGTCCTTGCCCCTGGTGTGATCAGGGCAGGGCATAGTGGCCCAGAGTGTAAGAGTTTCTTACAAGAGATGGTTGGGGGTAAAGCCTCTGATTTGGTTGCTTTTCCGGTGAAAGGTTTGCTGGCAGGCAAGCTGCTGACCATCTCTAGGAATTCAGTAAGCCTGCTAAGGACAGTCCCTCCGAAGTCAGCAAGGCCTGAGATGTCAAAGCATTAAATATAGAGGATAGAAAATATGGTTATTATATTTGCTATAGACAGGATTTGAGCCCTCGTAATAAGTCCATTAAGGTTAGGCAACCAGTGCCTCCTAGCAACATTAAAGTTCATTCAGAACCTATGATGTAGAGGCACAAAAGCCAGTCGGCCTCCTTTTATTTTTGCCAATTAAATTATTTTAGTAAATTTTGGATTTCTTTTTTTTCCAAAGATTTTATTTATTTATTAGAGAGAGAAAGAGAGAGAGAGCAAGTACGTGTGATAGAGCAGGCCTCAGGGGAAGTAGCAGGGAGAGGTAGAGGGAGAAGCAGACTGACTCCTTGCCCAGCAGGGAGCTTGATATGCGGCTCTATGCCAGGATCCTGGAATCAAGACCCAAGCTAAAGTCATTGACTAACCATGTGAGCCACCCAGGTGCCCCTGTAAATTTTGGATTTACAGTTGGGTCAAATTTTGAACCTATGTTGAATTAGTCATGGTAGGTGGGTGTTGGGTTTTGCCACCTGTATTCAGATCTCTCTCTTCCACTCCTCCTATGCTTAGGTCTGTTTCTTCCTGGAAGAAGAAACCCCTGTGGGGTGGGGGAATGTCTCATTACCCTGCTGCTCTTTCCCGGGTTTTTTTTCCAGAGTGTCCCAAATCAGCATCATCAGCCTTGGAGCTTCCGTTGTGGCAATGGTTGTATGGTTTCAAGTCTCCTGGTGTAAGTCAAGTGGGAATTGATCCCCTCACTGTACCACAGGGGTCCCCTGTATGTTTCCCTTATAATCCTGAGGATCAGGATCTTGTGCCAAACAGATTAGGCAAGGGGGTGGTCAGTGGAAAGGCACAAGACCCACAGCCTAGTCGTTGATGAAGCAAAACCATCTTCTGCTACAGCCCTACCTTCTCTCAGTATAGATTGTTTCCCTTCCCCCCTTTTCCCTCTCTACAGATTTCCTCAGGATAGATTTTCATTTCTAACCACACAAAGCCATGAGATTTTGTTTCTGTCCCCATCTAATCACATGGCGCACATGTTCTGCATGTTTAGGGGGAAAGGGAGCTGGTTTGGTCAGCCCACAGATGGCCATCCTCTTCTTGTGGGAATGCCAGTCCATCTCCCAGTGTTTGAGTCTACAGCCAGGAAAATCATTCTGTCCATGGCCAGAGTCAGAGCCTCAAGCCCCTGAATCACAAGATTAGTCTATCGACGAGCTGGGGAGCAACAACACTACGAGAAAGTCAAGTGTGCTGATGAGGTGTTTGGCACTGCGAGAGAAGTGGAACACCAAATGCCCCCCCCCATCCACTTTTCTGTTTTTGTTCAGCTGGTGGGCCCTGGCTGCCATGGACGTCTACCTGAAAACCTTGAGGGCTCAGGAAGACACATGGTTACAGGGAGAGGAGTGGCAGCTCGGAGTCGGTCAAGGCCACTCCCAATGCCTGAAACACAGTGACTCGGGAAGCAGCCAGGGAGCCATTCTTATATTTCCCTGGGGCCGCGGTCTCCCTCCTTTGCACCCACAACACAGAGGGTCAGCCCCAGGACTGTGCTTGAGGTGCACTTTTCCCCCATAGACCCGTACATCAGCCCCAAGCACTGGGCCATCACCCAGTCCCTGGAACTCAAGCACACCAGTCAGCATGTCCTGCAGTTGCCAACCTCAGGGGGGAGCCTTGGAGACCAATGCAGGCCACATAGGTGACACCTCCCCCCAGATAGTCAATTCTCATTCATTCTCACCTTTTTGGCAAGGATGGGGTATTATTCTAGAAATGGATGGCGACCTCCATTTGAGAGAATAGAACATGAGCCAACACAGCTTGCCAGTGATTGCCAGTTCCCTCCCAGATCGTCATTGTCACCCCTGAAGCCAGTGACTTAGCAAAGCAGTAGGTCAAGCTGACACCATGTCTTCATTTAATGTGGGGACACCCTGTTTGTGATGCCTCTTGTTTGAATCACCTTCTCCTCAGGTCCCTGATGAGGCCTGAGGAGACCTGCTCCAGATGTTTGGGGATCCCCTGACACCTGCTACATGTGATTAATAACAGTTTACTAGTCACATATACTTACACTTCAGGGGAGAGGATACCAAAAACTGTGCAGGACTGCACAGAGATTGCACTTGGGAACAGGGAGAAGGAGCAGGGCCTTGGAAGGGAAGACTTGGTTGAAACAAGAGGGCAGGCAAGTCCTGGTTCCCATGGGAGGGTATGAGTTGCTTCCTTGAAAAATTCAGTGGGCTTCTAGAGAACTGAACACTACTCCCCAAAAACCAGTAGGTTCTAAATCTGGTCCCTGTGATGAGAAGGGTGTTTGGTTAAGAGACCTCCCCTGTGATAGGGAGAGGAGAACGTGCATGATGCCATTTGAGTCCCTCCTTGATCTTCATGTGTCAAGACAGCCCTTATTACAGCATCTTAATTTCAGGCCTTATGCCATAAGAGGGTACGACAAAGTAATTCTTTTCTTATATAAAGTAACTTGTATTCCTCTATGCTAGCAATGAATATGTGGGCTCCACAATCAAACACACATTCACAATTACTCGTACAAAGAAAGTACTTCAGGATAAATCTAACAGTGCCTGTCCAGGCATCCCATGCTGAAAGCTATTTAGCACTGATACAGGAAGTCAAAGATATAAATAAATGGAGAAATACACCATGCTCGTGATTTGGAAGACTAAGCATTGTAAAGATGTCAATTCTCCCCAGACTGATAGAGTTAATGCAGTTCCTATCAAAGTCCTGTCAGCTTTGTTTTTGTTGAAATAGACAAAAATATTCCAAAATGTATGTGGAAGGACAAAGGAAGTAGAGTGGCTTCAAAAACTATTTTGAAAATAATACTAATGGGTGAACACAGTCTACAGAGTTTCAGAACTTAGTAGTTAAAATAAGGAAGGCTGTGTGCTATTTGCAGGACTGAAACATGGAACCGAGCAGAACAGGGGCACCTGGGTGGCTCAGTGGGTTAAAGCCTCTGCCTTTGGCTCAGGTCATGATCTCAGAGTCCTGTGATGGAGCCCCACATTGGGCTCTCCCCTCAGCAGGGAGCCAGCTTCCTCCTCTCTCTCTGCCTGCCTCTCTGCCTACTTGTAATCTCTGTCTGTCGGGTAAATAAATAAAATCTTCAAAAAAAAAACTTTTTTTAAAAGAACAGAGCAGAACAAGGAACCCAGGAAGAGTCCCCACAAATAAGCCCAACTGTGTTTTGAAAAGGGCACTAAAGCAACTCCAATGGGAGAAAGCTGGGTTTGTACTCTCTACAGCCTTCTAAAGCTTGTGGAAGTCAGAGAGGCCAAACTCAGAAACAGCAGCAGCAGAGAAGAATGATGGTGGTGTGACCCAGGCCCTACCAGGTGGGAATGGGGAAGGAGAGATATTGGGTGACCCAGGTTGTGTGGGCAGGGTCCAAAGAGCTTTCCAGTGATGCTTTCCAAAGGCCTAGGGAGCTGGGAAACTGTCCAATCAGCATGTGGGCACAGGCGCCAATGAGGGGGAGGGTTGTTAGGATAGCTGACAGGGGGCGGGTCAACAAGATGCCTCTGCTGAGTGCGGGGCTTGCATGGCATCTCCGGATCCTGCAACCTTGCCCCAGTGGGTGCAGAACCTCCAGACCCATGGCCATTGGCCTGAGGACACTCTTTTTCACCTCCTGTACATCCTCTTCAAGGTCGACGCAGAGGATGACAGATTGAGCGGCCCCTGGGAAGATGCTTCTGTGCAGAGGTACCTGTGGGGCATGATGTCAGGACCCTGTGTCCTTGGGGTCTTGGGCCTTGCTGGGAGGCAGCCTGTGTCTCAGGAATACACTGGATTGCCAAAAGGTATCTGTCAGCTCCTGCGCCCCTCGTTTCCCATCTGAGAGGAGCCCAGAGCAGGACTTCATTTATGGAGCTGCTAATTATTTCAAGTGTGTTGTGAGAAAGGGGGAGTGGGAATGCGGCCTGAACCAGGCACATGAACTTTCGGCCTTCTTGACCGAAAAGTCCTGCTAAAAGCCCGACATGAAGCGAGTAAGTTGTAGTTTTGATGAGGGAGAAGTTTCGGTTCTCCCTCTTGAATAGTTACATTCCACTAGGCGTTGTCAGGATCTCCACTGTGCACCTGAGATAGGGCCAAATAGGGGTGTGTGTGAGTATGTGTTTGTGTGTCTGTGTGTGTGTGTGTGTAGGGGTAATGGCCTTTTGGATGGGTGGTGGGCCTTCAGTGACTGGAAAGCATGATCAGTAGGACTGACAGGATGTGTGAGGGACTCACCAACTGGCTGAAAAAGACAGGAAGGACATAATGATCCGTGAAATTCATCATTACTATTTTGCATTGAGTGCTGAAAACTACAGCGTGCATTAGAGTTTATCCTTTACTGAGTAGTGTTGAAGCTGAGACCAGAAGGCTAAGAAATAAAAGGCGGATGTGGGAAGGTGTTCAGTGAGAGCAGGGAAGGATGCGTACTGTTACAGGAACTGAGAGAATGTCCTTGAATCTCGGGCCACGTGGGGACTGTAGGGTGGGGAAAACCAAGGTTTGGGGTGAGGACTTGGACTTTTTGTAGGTTCTTGGAGAATAATCATAGTGATTTAAAACATGATGCCCAGGCCCAAGCTAATCCTAGCTCTGCGTCTTAGGAGCTGTGTTACTCTACCATTGTAGGTCTCAGTTTCCTGAAGGAAGAAATGGGGGTGATAATAATCCCACTTCATAGATGATTGTAAAGATGAAATGATATTTAACGTTAATAAAACACTCAGAGCCATGTCTGACATGTAATAGGTGTCAGTGGTTGATTCAAGAAATAAATAGGGGCACCTGGGGGACTCAGTGGGTTATAGCTCTGCTTTTGTCTCAGGTTATGATCCCAGGGTCCTGGGATCCAGCTTCACATTGGGCTCTCTGCCAACAAGAGTTTGGATCCCAGGACCCTGAGATCAGGACCTGAGCTGAAACCAAGAGTCGGATGCTTTGCCAAACTGAGCCACCCAGGCACCCTTACAAGGCCTGTTGCCTTAGGAAAATAAATTGCAAGGGTAAAGAAAGAGGAGGGAGAAAGTGAGGCCTGTTATTAAGAGAGGCTTGAGAGACTTGTTAACCAATTGCAAGGTATGGGTCTTATCCTCACTCAGGATTTAACAAATACAGAGAGTCAAAATATTTATGACATAATCAGCTAAATGTCTTATTTTCCCCAAGATTTTACTTATTTAGACAGAGATCACAAGTAGGCAGGGGCAAGGCAGAGAGAGAGGAGGAAGCAGGTGCCCCGCTGTGCAGTGAGCCAGATGCGGGGCTTGATCCCAGGATCCTGGGATCATGACATGAGCCGAAGGCACAGGCTTTAACCCACTGAGCCACCTAGGCGCCCCAATCTTCTAAATTTGAACTGTGACTTGACATGTCATGATATTGCGAAATTATTTTGAAATGTTTAAAGAGTGAGTATAGTTTTGCGGGCATATCTATGTGTGTGTCCATTAAGGGCAGTTTTGCTCCCTAGATGTTTGGCAAAGTCTAGGACACTCGGTGGTCATAAACACAAGTGAGGAAGAGGCTCTCTGCACCTCATGTATGGAGACCAGGCGTGCTGCTAAGCATCGTAGTATACTCAGGACAGCGCCCTCAGAAAAGAATGATGGGGTCCAAGGTGTGGGTTATGCCAAGGTTGTGTAAGCCTGTTCTGGATACAGGTGTTGATGTAGCCATGGGTTCAATGATAGGATGAAGATAGTTGTTTCAAAATGTGATGGGGGCTGTGGGGATGGGCTGTGAGCTGAGAATTATTTAAGTTAGTGATGGGAGTTCCTTATACCTTTCTCTCTATTTGGGTGTGTGTATATGTATCTACCTGTATGTTTATATCATGTGTGTGTGCAGTATGTGTGTATATTATATGCAATTGCATATTTCCATAACAAAAGCTCCCAAGCTTGCTAGGGGTGATGTAGAGTCTGGTTCACGTGGCATCTGGTGCCAGCACGTGGGGAGGGTGGACAAGCTGAGACAGGATTTCGCAGGAGCGGCAGCAGTGGCGTCCTTAGCAGGCTTGGTCTGCAGTGGAATGTTGGTGGTGTCTGGCTGTCGAGCTTCCCTTTATCCCTGTTGTTTTTTATTTTTTTTGTCTTGTTCTTTGGCCTTCCTAATAACCTTCCAATAAATTCTTTTTCTGTTAAATTTAGTCAGAACCAGTTTCTGTGAAGCAAGAATTCTAACTTACACAAAAAAAGGGTGAAGCTGATGTATAGAGAAAAGGTGATCTGACAGACTGTGGGAGGAGAGAGAGGAATTAGGAGAAACAGATATATAAAAATATATGTCATTTCTACATCTAACAACTAAAATTTACAGAGTATATAGATAGATAGATAGATAGATAGATAGATTTATCTATATGCACATACATATATATATAATATTTGAGAGAAAGAGAATCTCATGGTTTCTGTTTTTCTTGTTCTTAACTTCTATCCCTCTCAAGACCACAGTTTAATTCTTGTCCAGGGATATTGTGAGATAGCCCCATTTTTTTAATATAAGAAACTCTCATTTCTACTTCAATAAATGCAAGTGATCTTCTGTCACCTACAACCCACAGAAGCTCAGCATAGTTTAGATGGTGATGTGCTCAACTAACCACCTTGTTGCTATACTTGCTTTTGCTCACTGCTGTGCAGAGGTTCCACAAATGTCGGTTTCATGGGCACACGATTGTCATTTGGCTCCAGACAAGGAATGAATGTGCTGTTCATGGCAGCAGAGGCACTCTGGTCTTCTTGGCCTTTCCAATAATCATTGTAAGTGGACACACTTATCGAGAGTTCACTCTGTCAATTGTGCTTGTCTTTCATAAGTTTTGCCAGTAAGCCTCAGTCTCTCTGAACACCCCTGACTGTAGGGTCCTCAGTCCTTGGGTTTGTGAGGCACAAGGAATGAATGAATCCAGCGGGGTCCCTTGAGAGACAGCCTGCCGGCCTCTCCTGGTGGGTCCTATACCGACAGACAAAGGCCATTGCAACTTCATTGAGGAAGGTGGCATATAATGTGAAAGAGTGTACAGGGAGGATAGCCTGCGTTTTCCGAGAACAGGCTTTAAGTCAAATAGCCTTAGACTATCACCCTATTTCTCCCCTGTGCTCCTGTGCTTCCTTAGGCATGTTTTTTGACCTCTCTATCCTCGGTTTTCTCATCTGTAAAATGGACTGTTTTATGGATTAAATGAAAAAAAAATGTATACATATGTAAATTCACAGAGAAGATGGCCTATGGGGAGCCGTGTAGAAATGGTATTCTTATTATTACTCAACATTGTGGTTAATATTATCATAGGAAAGTTCTTCCGCTATAAAGAGCATGAAGCACGAGATGCTCCATTTGGCCCCTTCCAGGCCCTGTGTTTTCCATGATGCCACTTACTCATGAGCTTCGTGATCTCATGCGTGGGTGACCCCTTCTGGGCCAGCACATAAATTATGTAGCCTTGGTAGCTCCCAGGGGCCAGGTCTTGTGGAAAGGGTTTTTGTGTTGGAGCTGTTGGGTCCTGGCTACCTGGACTAAATCACCTTCTACCTGTGTGACACTCGGGACCTAATAACCCTGTGACAGGCAAGCAATTCGGGCTGTTCCTTAGGGTTCTTTATGATGATTAGATGGAATGATACATATAAAATGCCTGGAACATGTCAAGAAATGTTTGACCTCATTCCATTTTCTTACTCTTTTTTACTAGTTCCCAGAACAACCCACTTCTACCCATTTCTGTTTCAGAGAAGTGAGGTAATTCTGCGAAGGCCATAGTGTTAGGCGAATAAGGTGAGGAAAAGATATTGCAGGTGTTGTGAAGAGCATGATTAAAAACTGGGGAGTAAGAACCCGCTGTGAAGCTGCAGGTAACAGGGCGTGGCTGGAGAGCCAGAAGTGGGCGAGGGAAGGGTGAGGGATGACAGTGGGTCCTTGAGGGACTTTTAAGTTGGAGTGACCTCGTTTAATTTGCATTGTCAGAGCATTCCAGAAGAGAGTTTGGAGGAGGAGCCAGTAGAGACAGAGAGACTCCAGAGGAGGAGGATCTTCTCTGAGGGATCATGGCAGCCAGTGCAGAGGGTTTGAAGCAGGAGTGAAAGGATCTGGGTCCTTAAGAAGGCACAGCCCACTGGGGAAGAAGACGCCTGTATGGGAGGGAAAATGATGTAGTACAGTGCCCAGCATGGATGCCAAGAGCATGCAGCCTAGAACTGCCGGTCACACAGGCCTATGGTGCCGGGTCCCATATTCACGGAGCAGTGCATTCAGATCAGATGGGATCAGAGCAATAGATTCTGCCAGTTCTGCTTTGGTCAGTAAAACTCAGGATTTAGCTTCTTAATGTCCTGCTTTGTTAGGACTGCTCTCTCTTTTCAAGGGGTATATGTGTGTATTGGAATAAGGGACCAACATCCTAGTTACAAAATCAGGAGAGAAGCCTTATTTTTGTCTGTGAGATTATACCTGCCTCCAGCCCTCAAATGAGAGTGCAGCATTTTTTGTCATCAGGCAGATGTGATTCCAAGTTCACACTCTGCCACGTCACTGTATGACCTTGAGAGGAAAACCTCATTTCTGGGTCCTCGGTTTTCTTATATAGACAGTGGGAGTTATTATGCTGTCTTCTTCCTAGAGTTGCTGTAAAGAAGAGATAGTGCATGTGTGTTTCTTATCTCAGAACATAGCGTGAAGTGCTAAATGGACATTAAGCATTGTTTCTTGCCTTGTCATTTGTGGCCTTGTGCCCAGGTCAGATAGTGTGGGTTCCCATTCTGACATCAAGTCATGAGAGCCATTTTGTTTCTATACAGATTTCAGTGACTACAAGAGAGTCTGAATACATCACCAATCAGACTTGATTTGTCCTCAGTGGTCCAGAGCCTCCGATTTCCAGGAATGGTTCAAGGATCCCCCTGGGGGCATAGCCCACGTGGAACTCACTCAGAAGCTTTCTGGGACTTGGTGCTCCTTCTCACTGTGATAATGGCACAGCTGAATTTCCCGGAAGGAATCATTAACCACTGATCCCACAAAGGACAGAGCTGAGCTCTTTGCCAGGCATCTAGGATAAAAAGGATTCTTGCTTATGATTCTTGGTTTCAGTCCACCAAGGAGAGGAGGAGAAGCAGACTCCTCCTTTCCATGGAGTAGGTCATGGTTAGATATAGACCATGGATTAGCTTTCAACTTCCCTTACCTCTAAACTCAGCTCTTGCTTCCTTCTACCCTGTCTACCCCCAAATCAGAACAAATGCTGACCTGCTGGGATATATGATGGGGCTGAGGAGGAGGAATGCTAAAAAGTAGAGCAAGGATATATCCCATATCTTCTTGCATATTCACTGTATGTCCACTCCAGGTTTTTGATCCTGTGATGAATAAGAAAAAGAAATAATAAATGGAACTTCATGAGTCTAAGCTTTTCTTCACAGCATCCTTCCTTTCAAATAAAATCCAGAAGCCATATGCAACCATGCCAAAGTATCTGTGTCACTCAAGTGTAGAGCCCGTCTCCTGCAGTGAAACATGCAGATCAAATGTGAATGCTTTTCTGTTGCTGTCTAAAGCTGCTTTCCACCAGGATGGCACTGAAGAACTCATTGCTTTGAGGAAAGGAAAAACATGGAAAAATTAGTCCTCAATTTTAGTTCAAAAAAGGGAAACTGAAGATCTCTTGCACGCAGAATAGAACCAGGACCTATAGACTCTGCAGAAGAATTGATGATCTTGAGTATATCATTGACATTGGCCCCAGTTTTTTTGTCTGTAAAATGGGGAGATGAAGTTAGATCAAGTGTCCCAGTAGGTATAGTCTTGGCTCTTGGCATTCTGGGTCGGATAATTCTCATTGTGGAAGCTGTTCTGTGCATCGCAGAATGTCTAGAAGCACCCCTGGCCTCGACTCAGTAGACGTCAATAGGATTTCCCTTACGGTGACCAATGGTGTCTCTAGACGTTGCAGATATCCTTTGGACATAAAACCATCCTGGTTGAGAACCACTGAATTAGATCTGTTAGATAATAAGCAACTTAAAATTTTCCAAGCTGGAGTGAGAGTCGGGGCTCTGCTATCTCCTGGTACCTAGCCCTGTGTGTGGCATTGTGGCAAGCATTCAGTACAAGCTGAACGAGTGAGATGAAATACACAGCTCCTTCCAGTTCTAGATCAGTTCTTTGGCAGCAAGAGAATCACTAGATGGTGATGATCTTATCATCCATGTGACTGCCTCTATTTGGGTACTGTTTAACATTCCTGGATAGAAGTAGACTAAAAATACCACCTTGTGCTATGAAACAAATAGGTCTGTCTGGCAGTTTAGCAACAAATAGTGACTATAATTATCAAGGAGGGTCCACTCAATTTCGACAGCGATCTTAGATCGTGTCCCCTGAAAGTTAACTCTGAATTTTATGAATATGACAAAAAATTTAGTTGAGAAAAATGAGTCCCGATCTTGGAATATCATGATCTGAACCAAAGTCAGACACTTATCCTGGTAAGCCACCCAGGTGCCCTCAGCCTGTTTTTTAAAATGGGATTTTACTGGAATACTGCCATACTCATTCATTAACAGATTGTTTAGGGCTTCTTTGATAACACCAATGGCAAAGTGGAATACTTGGGACAGAGAATCTTTAGCAAGTAAAGTCCAAAGTATTGACCATGTGGTCCCCTTATAAAGAAGCTTACTGGCCCCTGTTGTAGAGCACAAGTTTTCTCAGTGATGCCCTGTTGCACAGTAGGAAATATGCTTATATTGAATGAGTGTGTGTTAGGTTGCGCCATATTAAATTGTCATCATTGTAGGACAAAATGGTCAGGTATTGGCACTTATGTATATGATCCACATAATGTAACTTTCCAAGCATAGATACATGGAGTACAGTCTGTGCTCTTAAGGACACGCACATAGGTACACACATGCACACATGCTACTGCTGTCAGTGAATGTAGGAATCGTTATACTAGAGGCACAAACTCAGTATTTCAGGAGCACAGAGTAGTGTGTGCACGGTTCTTACCAGTAAGGGTGAGGGAAAGGGACTAGAAGCTTGAGAGGCGTCCAGAGAAGTGGCTGTGTTTCTGGCTGCTGTGCATTTGAGCTGCACTTCATGGCACCTGTAGGATTTGTTTCGGGTCAAAAGAAGCGTTTTCTACAGGGGTGGGGGTGGGATTGACATTGAGCTATAAGAAACATGCTGCATTCTTTCGTTCAAGCACAATTGCCGTTCATCCTGGAAAACAGTTGCTTAGAATTAGAGGACATTAAAGATCGAGTGAGCATGACTCCCTAATTTTTAGATGAAGGTTGGCGGCAAAGGGATAAGTTCAAGATCTCCCTGTTGTTGACCAGTTGTTTTATTGGCAGGACTAGAGCCTATGTCTTCTACGCCCCAACTCAAGTTGATGTCCATCAGGCCACTCGGAAGTCAGAGAAATCAACTACTAGAGACAGTGGTAGCAGACAGGCCTGGGCTTGCATTCTGGCTCTGGTACTTACTGTCTCTGTTACTCATCACAAGGTTTGTGAGCCATATTGCCTCCAACACAGACGCCATCAGAGTAAAGGTTTAGAAAGCTCAGAGTCTGAAACCAGACTCTCAGAGTTTCATCCCCGCACCACTATGTGCTAGCTCTGTCACCCTGGGCACATTACTTACCTTATATGGACCAGTAATATAGAGATAGTACTACTACTTACCTCACTGAGGTATAGGACTGAGTGATTTTAGGATTAAATGCAGGCATAAGGCACACAGAAAAATACCTGGGACATGCTGAGTTCTATATGCTAACCTTATTAGAAGAAAAACAGTGGATTGGGACATCTCAGTGGCTCAGTTGGTTAATAAGTGTGTGCCTATGGTGCAACTCATGATCCATGAGTCCTGGGATGCAGCCCTGCCATGGGCTCCTTGCTCAGCAGGGGGCCTGCTTCTCCATCTACTGCTGTTCTCTTTGCTTATGCTCTCCCATTCTCTCTCTGACAAATAAGTAAATAAATAATAAAATCTTTCAAAAAAGAAAGAAAAAACAGTGTATCCTAGGAGTGTTCTAAGAACCAAGGAGAGTAATTTAGGGGAAGCCTTTTTCCATCCTTGTAGAACAATAGAAGTACAAATGTATTTTTCTTCTCTTTGTGAATTGAAAGACTAGCATCCTGGAGATTGATGGTGATGATTTTCATTTCTTACAGCCTTACTATTTGCCAGGGACATGACTTCTGTTAGTTAAGTGTCACAAGATCCAGAGATGGTTCTTAGTTTTGGCTGACAATTGTGACTGCATAGCAGAGTGTAGGAGGACAGTGTGCTGCAGACTCTGGGGCCAGGCTGCCTGGGTCTGAATCCTTGCTCAGCCTCTTACTGGCTGTGTGAACCCAGCTGTGTTGCTTACACCCTGTGCCTTGGGTTTCTAGTCTATAAATGAGAATGATGAATATAGTTGTTTTGAGCATTAAAGGAGATAATTTTGTGAAGTGCTTAGGACAGTGTTTGATGTATAGTATTTGTTTAAGGAAGAATGAAAGCGAGAAGCAGACTCCTTGCTGAGCAGGGAGATGGATACAGGGCCCAGTCTCAGGACTCTGAGATCATGATGTGAGTTAAAGGCAGATGCTTAACTGACTGAGCCGCCCAGGTATGCCTGTCATCACCATTTTCACTATTACTGTAGATAGAGTTCTGTGGGCATTCAATATATGCTGGGGATTAACTCTTTTGATATTATTGGTATCACCAGTAGAGCACAGGGCCTGTACACAATAGGCACTCAGCACACAGGGAATCAATGAATGCATACTCTAGAGCCAGTCTGCTCAGATTCCCATTCTGGCTCTATCACATTAGAGCTTTGTGATCAGGCAACTTATTTAATCTCCTTATGCTTGTTTCTGTCTCTGTAAACGAGGGTCTCAGATTCCTAAATTAATGGGGTTGCTGTGAGCAGGAGGTAAGCCAGCCCATTCGCATGCCTGCAGACACACACACACACACACACACACACACACACACGTAAGGCCACACTGCCCTCTGCTGACACACCGTGTAAATGGCATATTGAAGTCCCATGGGCCTCCTTCCACCCTAGGTCCAAGGCTTCCCTGTACCTGCCTTAATGCGCACAGACACAAGGATGGACCTCTGTGTCCTCCTTACCTCCCTTCAAGTCGGGAACGGGCTGCTCCCCACAGCTGATTCAGCCACCTCAGGATGTTCGCTCAGGTCGTTCTCCCCCTCCATGGGTCGATGCGGTTCCTGCAGGATCGATGGCTCTTGCTTGGTTTCTGAGCAGCTGCCCAGGCCAGGAAACCCAGGCCCTCAGGGCTCGGGTTTTGAAGGCTCCCATCTACCTCTGGCCTGCAGGAAAACTGTCGCAGGGAGCCAGATACCTGGGACCTGGCTCTGTCATGGACCCCAGACATGAATAATGCGCACTCCATGATGAGGAATACAACACTCGCACCCTCCCCAGAGTTTCTCACCTCACTGCCTCCGCTCAGAGAGGTGGGTGAATATTTAATACTCCTCAAGCTCTAGGTCTTGACTCTAGCAGCTTCCCTTGGCCTGAAACATAATGGAACTCTCAACCTTTAACTTAAATATTGATGCAAATTCTGCATACTCTTCCCCATTAGTTAGAAGGAGGCCCCATGCAGCCTGATAAGTGGAGTTAAAGAAGCAAAACAAGCCCTCTGGCAAAATATTTCATTACAGACCAGGGCCTGTACAATATTTGTCTGGGGGATAATCTGTTCAGGGAACCAGAAATGTAATAAGACAAAGAAAAGTGCAGGATTATAATTCTTGGAGAGACGGAGAGTGTGTGGCTGGAAGTAATTTGGAATATTGTCTAAGAAACCCATAAAGGACACAGGAGTCAAAGGAGGAAGTTGCTAACCACCTACCTGAGCAAAGTAGATCAGACCAACTGCAGGGCTTTGCTTCTGACTGAGAGGGGGATGCGAGTTTTGGGCCAGAGGTGCTTTGCTTGACACTCTAGGGATGAGGCTGCACACTGTCACCTCTTTCTTTTTAATCCTTCCCCACTCAGCAAGCAGCTTTTTCTCCAAACAGATGTTGAACAAGTGTCTAAAGAATGTTGGTTAAATTTTCGTTATGAAGCATATTGGGGTCCCTGAAGGGCTGCCCATCTCAGTCTCACCCTGGCTGCAAGAAGGTGGAGAGAAGAGAAGTGGAGAGATGCCGCACTTTTCCTGGTACTCACTTGAATCCTCAAACTCTCCAGCTTGTTCACTCCTCCCTTCCTGACAAAACAAAGAGAAAAAGAAGAAAAGGGTAAAAGTCGGAGGATGTATTCGGTTATAAAACACCAGAACTCCTTTCCCCTGCCTATAATGTAAAGGTGATAGAGCTCCGACATCTCCTATCCCCCATTCCAAAATTGGAGAAGCTCTGAAAAATAAAACTGTTTCTCATATTTCATTTGATGCAAAACCTGACCTATCAGGAAGTGAAACTCTGTGTAGTCTTTATCCTAATCAGTAGACATATTCATATATTTCAATGCAGAAATATTTACTGGTATGATTTCAAGATGCAGCTCCATGGTTTTATGTACCATATCACCTTTATAAAAGCTGAGAAACAATGAAATCTATAACACGTTAGCCCTATAGTTTTCAGGTAAGAAATAATATTGAAAGATATTTCAGAAACGATAAGTGAGAGAATGTTCACAAAGCACCCAGAACGTGCCTGACACCCAAGAAACAGGAATTCAGTTTCCTTCTGCCCATGTTTGGCTTATTTGGAGAAGGAGCTCTTCTTCAGAAATTAGCTCCAGGCTGGATAATGGGGATCAGATATTACCAATGAGGTACAGAGTGAAAATATTTGCAACTTCTACAACAGAGATCTAATATATATCTAACATATCCAGAACTCTCAAAGAAGAAAAAGACCAAACTTGGTAGGAAAATAGGAAAAATAAACGAATAGATAGTTTATAGGAAATGATAAGCAAATGTTCCTTAAACATTAAAAAAAAAAAAAAGCCCACAGACGGTTACAAGAGGGAAGGGATGGGGTGAAAGGGTAATTGGGTGATCGGTCCTGAGGAGGGCAGGTGTGGTGATAAAAACTGGGTGTTACATGCAACTAATGAATCTTTTAACACTGCATCAGAAACTAATGATGTAGTATATGTTGGTTAATGGGACATAATAACAATAATGATGATAATAATAATAATAAATAAGCCACCCTTGGAAGACTTCTTGTTTTCTGCTCCCTTCAACCAAGGTCCCTGTTCCCTCTTCTGGGTGCTCTCTCCTTCCGTTCCAATCTCCTGTCCGAGAACCACGAGGTGAACAATGTAGAAAGCAAAGCAGGACCAAACTGCAACAACAAGCAATTACACAACCAGAGTAGGAGGTTCCAGCCCTCTCTTAGCAACTCAGTGCAGTCTACAGAGCATCCACGAAATACAGGTCTTGACGGCAAACCATCTGAATCCCACAGCTGTCTCCATACATCTGTCCACATCCACATCCACTGCGGAGGACACATTGATTTTAGGCACAGAGACCATTACAAAAATGCTCCCGATTTACTTTGGCCATAAGGGTAATTTCAATCTGTTTCAGAGGCATGAAATCACACAGAACATGTTGAGATAACATAATGTGCTAGAAATCACTGATATAAAACTAACCAGAAATTCCCATATGTTTAGACAGAGAGAAGTACCTCTAACAATGATATAGGAGTAAAGAAATAGAAAAAAAAGAGCTACATTGGAACTGAATGATATGAGCATGATACAATTGTAATCAAATATGTCTTTGGCTGAGAATATCCTGGAAATGTGGTGAGAACAAAATTATGCCTAATAGACTGAACCCTATAAATCCTATGTGATGAAGGAGAACACAGACCCATCTTGACATAGGCCTCCTGTCATTTGCTACCAATATCCCACGTCCCTCCAACCCTGCACAGTACCCCAGATGGACTGGCACCATGTGGTGGCCCCAAGTGGCTCCAGAAAGGATGCCAAGCTGTCCTCTGACTCAGGAAGTTGGATGCAGTCCTGTAGACATGCTCTGACCAGTAAGATGTGCGAGGCAGTGAGACGTGCCATCTCGAAAAGAACACCTGGGACTGAGTTTGGCTCCTGCTCCATCCATCTCATATAGCACCTGGCAATTACCTATGGTGGGTGCTCTTTTATCCTGGCCCCATGAAGACCGTTTGGACATGTGGCAGGTGCTAGAAACATACTTCCCTAATAAAAGCTGCTAAGGCACAGGGTTACAGGTTACTCACAGTAACATCTGGCCCTTCCTAACTGGCACACATCCTCCAGGCTTCTCTCTGTGAGGCAGCACAGCCTTAAAGGCAAACCATGAACTCTCTTGTCTGAGACATAGGGTTTGACTTCCATCTCTGTCCATGTCTTTATTCCAACCTCAGGCAATTTACTGTGAGTCTCTGAGCCTCCATTTCTACTCTATAAGGTGGTTGGTTATACCATCTCAGGTTTGGGGGGATTAAGGAAATAATAATACATGTAAAGTTTGAGTCAGCAACTGGCACAGACAGCAAATGCTCAATAAATTTTTGCTGTATACCTTTATGTCTCAATTGTAAACATTCTGAAAGCTCAGAAATGTATTGTGACAAAAGAAGGACTTGTTCAATTTTTGGCTTGTGCATCCTTTTGATCTGTGTTTTTCAACAAACAGTGTAATATTTACATTCATTGACAGTATTTTTCCTCTTAACAAGGTACTCTGCTCTTTTTAAGTTCGAAATTATAGCTTGCTTCAGCTTTTTAAATTATTTAATGTTAAATGTTGCCAATAATTTAATCATTTTTCTATTGTGGGGCATTTTCATGGGCTGCACACGGCATCAAAAACAAATGAAGTAGATTAAAGCATATGATGTATTACAGGCTAGAATGAACACTTTGTTCACTTTTGTTTGTCATGTATCTATATATGTCTACATATATGTATATATGTATACAATTTAAGATGTACTCCCAGAGACTCTAAGATGGTGGAGAAATAGGAGACCTTCATTTCATCTGGTCACAGGAATTCAGTTAGACAGTTATCAAATCATTCTGAACGCCTGTGAACTCACCCAGAGATGTAAGAAAAGAGTAGCTGCAACTCTAGAAATATAAAAGCGACCTCTTTCTACAAGATAGGACATGTGGAGAAGTGAATTCGCATTGATATATGGGAAGATAAACTGCAGGGAGGTACCAGAAAATGATATAGTAGAGGACTGCAAAGTAAGGACTTTTAGAAGTTTGCTCTGATGAGGGTCATTCCTGCTTGAACGGTACCCAGGTGGTGAAGCAGGGCAGAATCCTAGGTAGGACAGTGTCATCTCGAGATGCCCAAGGTCACAGAAATAACAGAGTTGCCGAGTGTGGCAGAGCTCCCAGGCATTGAAGTGGGGACTCTTGCTGGAATCATAAAGCCCCAGTGTGGACTCTCAGCTCCAGGCTGCTAGAAGCCATGGGACCCAGCAACAGCACACAGTGCCAGCAGGGACCCAGCAACAGCACACAGTGCCAGCAGGGACCCAGCAACAGCACACAGGCAACATCCCCTCTCCTCCCAGAAGGAGTAGCCTGGGTGTGCCCTGCAGGAGTCTCTAGGGTTTGGAGACTCGAACAGGGTTCCGCCCTGAGATACAAATGCTAGTCATAGGCTGGGTTAGCACACAGAGCAGACAGAGACCAGGGAGCCAGGAAGGATTCACTGCTTTTCCCTGAGGGTGCACTGAGGAATGGGGCCTCAGACTCTTGGATCCCGGCCTGGACTTTGCGAGGCTGTCTTTTTCATTCTCCTCCTCTAAGGAGGCACAGAGAACCTTCAGGGAACAAAAGCCGGAGCAAACTGGAGTAGATTACTGAGCTTGACACCTAGGCAAGTGCAGTGCAATTCTTCCCTGGGGCAAAAATGCCACAGAATCAAGGCAACAGGCTCCTTACCCAGAGGATCAGCAAGAACAAACCACCAAGTTTACTGATCACTGAGAATGCCCAAACCCCAGGGCTAGGGGAATATAGCATATAGAATTCATGGGGTTTTTTTCCCCTTGGCTTTAATAATAAAAATATTTTTCATTGTGTTGTTAGTCACCATCAAATATATCATTAGTTTTTGAGGCAGTGTTCCAAGATTCATTGTTTATGTACAACAGCCAGTGCTCCGTGCAATACATGCCCTCCTTAATACCTAAGACCAGATTCACGCATCCCGCCCACGCCCTCCCCTCCAAATCCCTCAGTTTGTTTCTCAGTCTCTCATGGTTCAGCTCCCCCTATGATTTCCCCCAATTCACTTTTCCTTTTCTCTGCTGATGTCTTCCATGTTATTCCTTATGTTCCACAAGTAATTGAAACCATATGATAATTGACTTTCTCTGCTTGACTTAGTTTATTCAGCATAATCTCCTCCAGTCCCATCCACACTGATCCAAAAGATGAGTATTCATCATTTCTGATGGCTGAGTAATATTCCATTGTATATTTTGGACCACATCTTCTTTATCCATTCACAGTTTTGTCTTTCAGTTTTAATTTTTTGGTCTCTCTTCTTGTCAAACAATTTATTTTATCCACAGTTCTTTAATCTTAACTTTCACTTTCGTACTTAACTTTCTATCCTTCCATTATATTTAATTTTCTTTTTGTAAATATTTAAGTTTCTCTTTCTTTATAAGTTTGGGGTGCAGTTTTTTCTAACAGACCAAAATACACCTAGAATCTATTGTAGTATTCTCTTTGCTTTAACTGCCTAATCATACTCGCTTTTCTTCCTCTCCCTCTTTCTCTTCCACTTCTTGTTTTTGTATGTTAAGTTATTTAGTTGTTTTTGTTTTGTTCTGTTTACTTCAAGTCTTTTTAAATTTTCATCTTCATGGATACATTCTATCCTTTCTGTATATTTAATTTTATTTTTGTGTATATACATGTGAACATATATATAAAATATATATATATGTATACATATATATGTTATAAGATTATATATATATGGAAATCTGTAAATTTGTAAAATATAGAAGTGACAGCAGGGACCATATTATTTCATATGTATTATATAATACTGTATATTGTATGTATTATTTATATATATTTCATATGTATATTTATGGAAGATTTTCCTTCTATACAATATTGAGGTGGAGCTTTTTCTAACAAACCAAAAGATACACTCAGGATATGTAGCGTATTGCTCTGTTTTCCCTACATGTCCCATGATATTCTCTCTGTTCTTTTTACCTGGCTGAGTAACTTCCCTTTTTTTTTTCTTTTTTTTGGTTTTTGGACTTTTAGGTTTCATTTATAGGTGGGTATTATAGAGGGCACAGATTGCATGGAGCACTGGGTGTGGTGAAAAAATAATGATACTGTTATGCTGAAAATAAGTAAATGAAAAAAAATTGAAAAATAAAAAGACCTCATGTGAGACAGGAATCCATCAGAATCCTAGAGGAGAACATAGGCAGTAATCTCTTCGATATCAGCCACAGGAACTACTTTCAACATATGTCTGCAAAGGCAAAGGAAACAAATGTGAAGATGAACTTTTGGGACTTCATCAAAATCAAAAGCTCCTGCACAGAAGAGAATATGGAGCTTGAAATCATATATGGAAAGTCTTGGGGGATAAATAAAAGTCACACAAACACACAAAAAAATATAATGGCACTAACTTCCTATCTTTTCATAGTTACTCTAAATATAAATGAAATAAATGGACAATCAAAAGGAACAGGGTATAGGATTGGATGAAAAGGCCAAGACCCATCCATAATGTTATCTAAAGAGAATCAGTTTAGACCTAAAGATACCCCCAGACAGGAAGTGAGGGTTTTGGAAAAATATTTATCATGCTAATGGACATCAAAAGAAAACTGGCATAGCAACCCTTATCAGACAAATTAGATTTTATGGGCACCTGGGTGGCTCAGTGGGTTAAAACCTTTGCCTTTGGCTCAGGTCATGATCCCAGGGTCCTGCGCTTGAGCCCCACATTGGGCTCTCTGCTCAGCAGTGAGCCTGCTTCCCTCTCTCTCTCTCCTGCCTCTCTGTCTTCTTGTGATCTCTGTCAAATAAATAAATAAAATCTTTTTAAAAAATTAGATTTTAAACCAAAGACTGTCATAAGAGATGAAGAAGGCTACTATATCATATTAAAGGCTCTATCAAACAAGAAGATCTAATAATGATAAATATTTGTGTTGCTAACACAGGAGCAGCCAATTATATAAGCAAAATATAACGAAATTAAAGAAACACAGCAACAGTAATACAATAGTAGTAGGGGACTTGAACACCCCACTTACAGGAATGGACCTATCATTTAAGCAGAAAATCAACCAGGAAACAAGTGTTTTGAATGACACAGGGCACCAAGTGGACTTCACATATATATTCAGAACATTCCATCCTCAAGCAAAAAAAAAAAAAAAAGACATTTTTCTTGAGTACACATAGAACATTCTCCTCAATAGATTACATACTGGGTCACAATCACATTTCAACCAGTACCAAAGACTGGTATTATTCCTCACGTATTCTTAGATCCCAGTGCTGTGTGAATTTTTAACTTAATCATGAAAGAAACTCACATATATGGAAAGAACTCACATACATGGAGGCTAAAGAGCTTCCTACTAAAGAATGAATGGGTCAACCAGGAAATTAAACAAGAACTGAAAAAAATCATGTAAACAAATGAAAATTAAAAAAAAAAGAAAACAATGGTTTAAAACGTTTGGGATGCAGCAACGGTGGGCCTGAGAGGGAAGCATATAGTAATACAAGGCTTTCACAAGAAACTAGAAGAGTCTCAAATACACAACCTATCCTTACACCCAAAGGAGCTGGAAGAAGAACAGCAAAGAAGCCTAAACATGGCAGATGAAAAGAACTAATAAAAATCAGAGCATAAGACAATGAAATAGAAATCAAAGAATGGTAGAACAGATAAATGAAACAAGGAGCTAGTTGCGTGAAAGAATCCATAAGATTGATAAACCCCTGCCAGACTTATCAAAAACAGAAAAGAAAGGAACTAAATAAATATAATAATGAATTGTATTTGACCAACAACAAAGAAATACAAACACTGAAGAAACACAATTATAAGAACATATAATGAGCAGTTCTACGTCAACAATTAGGCAATCTGGAAGAAATGGAGGCATTCCTAGAGTTGTCTAAACTACCAAAACTGAAATGGGAAAAAATAGAAAACCTGAACACATAACCAGCCAGGAAGTTGAATCAATAATCACAAATCTCCCAACAACAAGAGTCCAGCACCTGATGACTTCACAGAGGAATTCTACCTCAAAAGGAACTCTACCAAACATTTAATGAAAAACTTACACCTATTCTTCTGACACTGCTTCAAAAAACAGAAATGGGAGGAACACTTTCAAACTCTTTCTGTGAAGCCAGCATTACCTGCTCCCCAAAACAAAGACCCCAGCAAGAAGGAGAATTACAGGCCAGTATCCTGATGAACATGGATGCAAAAATTGTCACCAAAATACTAGCCAATAGGATCCAACAGTCCATTAAAAGGATTATTCACCGCAACCAAGTGGTATTTATTCCTGAGTTGCAAGGGTGGCTCAATATCTGAATATCAATCAATACGATATACTCCATAAATAAAAAAAAGGACAAGAACCATATGATCCACTCATAGATGAAAAAAAAAAAAAAAGCACTGACAGGTATAGCAATTTTTCTTGATTAAAAGTCTTTACAGAGTAGGGCTAGAAGGAACATACCTTAATATCATAAAAGTCAAATAAGAAAAGACTAGTGAATATCATTCTCAGTGGGCAAAAACTGAGAGCATTTCCCCTAAGAACAGGAATATAACAGGGATGTCTACTATCACCACAGCTATTCAACACAGTACTAAAAGTCCTAGCCTCAGCAATCAGATAAAGAAGAAATGAAAGGCATCTGAATCAGCAAAGACATAGTCAAACTCTCACTCTGCAGATCACAAGGTACTCTATGTGGAAAACCCAAAAGACTTCACTCCCATATTCTAGAACTCATGCAGAAATTCAGCAATATGGTAGGATATAAAATTAATGCACAGTAATCAGCAGCACTTCTATATCATGTGAGAGAAGAACGGAGAAATTAAGGAGTCGATCCCCTTTACAATTGCACTCAAAACTGTAATATACCTAGGAATAAACCTAACCAAAGAGACATAGGATTTGTCCTCTGAAAACTATGGAACACTCACAAAAGAAATGGAGGAAGACACAAATAAGTGGAAAAACATTTCATACTCATGGGTTACAAGAATGAATGCTGTTCAAATGTCTATGCTGCCTACAGCAATCTATATATTCAACGCAATCTCTATGAAAATACCATCAACTCTTCACAGAGCTGGAAGAAATAATCCTAAAATATGTACAGAGCCACAAAAGACCCTGAAAATCCAAAGGAATGTTGAAAAATAAAACCAAAGGTGGTGGCATTATAATTCCTGACTTTAAGCTCTACTACAAAGCTGTAGTCATCAAGACAGTATGGTACTGGCAAAAAACCAGACACACAGAGCAATGGAACAGAACAGAGAGTCCAGAAATGGACCCTTACCTCTATGGTCAACCAATCTTTGACAAGGCAGGAAAGAATAGTCAATGGAAAAAATGCAGTCTCTTCAACAAATGGTGTTGGAAAAATTGGACAGCCACATGCATGAGAATGCAAGGTGGACCATTTCCTTACACTATACTCAAAATGGATGAAAGACCTAAATGTAAGACAGGAATCTAGAGGAGAACACAGACAGGAACCTCTATGACCTCAGCCACAACAACTCCTTGCTAGACATATCTCCAAAGGCAAGGGAAACAAAGGCAAAAATGAAGTACTGGGAATTCATCAAAATAAAAAGCTTTTGCACAACACAAGAAACAGTGGACCATACCAAACAACTGACAGAATGGGAGAAGACTATTGGAAATGACCTATCAGATAAAGATCTGGTGTCCCAGATCTATAAAGAATTTATAAAAGTCAACACTCAAGGGACAAATAATATAGTCAAGAAATGGGGAGAAGACATGAACAGACACTTCTCCTAAGAAGACATACAAATGGCCAACAGGTACATGAAAAAATGTTCCACATCACTCAGCATCAGGGAAATAGAATTCAAATGCAAAATTAAATAAAAGAAAAAAGCACAATGAAATACCACCTCACACCAGCCAGAATGCCTAAAATTAACAAGTCAGGACATAACAGATGTTGGTGACGATGCAGAGAAAAAGGAATCCTCTTAGAGTGTTGGTGGAATGCAAGCTGGTACAGGCACTCTAGAAAACAGTATGGATGTTCCTCAAATAATTGCAAATAGAGCTACCCTACGACCCACCAATCACAGTACTGGCTATTTACCCTCAAGATACAAAATGTAATGATCTGAAGGGGCACATGCACCCAAATGTTTACAGCAGCAATGTCCACAATAACCAAACTGGGAAGAGCCCAGATGTCTTCCAATCCATTCCAGTCTTCCTATCCATTCCAAAAGATGAATGGATAAAGATTATATAATGTGTGTTTGTGTGTGTGTGTACACATACACACATACACACAATGGAATGCCACTCAGGCATCAAAAACTGAAATCTTGCCATCTGCAATGACACTGGAACTATGACGATAGAACTAGAAAGTATTACTGTAAACAAAATAAATCAGAGGAAGACAATGATCATATGATATCATACTATCATACTAGTGAAAATATGTGGAATTAATTTAAGGCACAAAACAGAGCATCATAGGGGAAGAGAGGGAAAAATAAAACCAGACGAAAGCAGTGAGGTGCACAAACCAGAAGTACTCTTAATCATAGGAAAGGAACTGAGAGCCTCTAGAGAGGAGGATGGTGGAGGGATACAGTAACTGGGTGATGGGCATTAAGGGGTGCATGTGACGTAATGAGCCTTGTGTTTGATAAAAGACTAATATCACCGACCTCTACCTCTGAAACCTGTAATATATACTAACTAACTGGAATTAAATTAAAGAACTAAAAACAAAAACAATGTACTGCCTACTATGACTAATGTTTTGAAAAGCATGTTAGCAGTTCTTGATTTGAATTTCTTTTTCAAATTTTGAAAAATGACATAAAGCCTTCAGGGGCACCTCAGTGACTCAGTTTTTTAAGCACCCAACTCTTGATTTTGGCTCAAGTCATTATCTTAGGATCATGACATCAAGCCCTGAGATAGGGCCCAGGCTCAACAGAGTATCTTAAGTGAGCCTCTCTCTCCCCTATCCTCTCTCTCTCCCCTGCCCCATTTCTCTCAAAGACAAATAAATCTTAAAAAAAAAAGATTATATGTAAACTTCTCATAAAAAGATTACATTACATACATTACATACATCTATTTCTAGACACTGGTCTGATGTTTTTTCCTGTAGGTTGACATGCCAGCCATAGATTTCCATTGGTTTTCCACCACAGGAAAGAAACTTTCGCTCTTTTGAGATGATATGCTACTATTCAGAAAAAACACTAAAGACTCTACCAAGTAACTACTAGAGGGATTAATGAATTCAGTGAAGTTTCAGGATATAAAGCTAATACACAGAGATCTTTTGCATTTTTATACACTCCTAAGGTAAGTCAAGAAAGAGAAATTAAGAAAACAATCCTGTTTACAATTACTGCAGAACGTTTAAAACACCTAGCAATAAACTTAACCAAGGAGGTGAAGCACCTGTACTCTGAAAGCTATCCAAAACTGGTGAAAGAAATGGAAGATGGCAGAAACAAATTCATGAGCAAATGCCATGTTCCGCAATTGGGACAACAAAGATTAAAATGTCCATACCACCTAAAAGAACCCATGGTTTAATGGAATCCTACCAAAATATCAACACCAGTTTTCACTCAACCAGAACAAAGAATCCAACAGAACAGAAAAGACCCTGAGTGGCCAAAGCTATCTTGAAAAAGAAGAACAACACTGGAAGTACCAAAATTCCAGATTTGAAGGTATACTACAATGCTGTCATAATCAAAACAATAAGGCCTGGTACAAAAATGAACACACACATCAGTGAACACAACAGACAGTCCAGAAATAACCCCATTCTTATATGGTCAATTCACCCATGACAAAGGAGATCAGAAATGCACAATGGGGAAAAGATCTGTCTCTTCAGCGAATGATATGGAAAGAGGACAGCCACCCATAAACAATGAAATTGCACTGCTTCCTTACAGTATGCCTAAGAAAGACTCAAAAGAGATTAAAGACTTACATGTGAGACCTGACGCCAGTGGCAGTATCATAGCCAATGAGGTTTATCCGAGGCTCAATTATTGCTAATTGAAAATTCCTAAAAGAATATAGGCTGTGATGTCTTTAATATTGACCAGACATGCCCAGGAATTGGGCCCAGACAAGGAGAAACAATGTTGCAAATCTAATGACATAAAAATTAAATAATGATAAAAATTATAATAAAATATTTTAAATATTTAGATATTTATTAAATATTAATAAATATTAAATATCAATTATTTTTAATAGTTAAATATTATTAAATGTATATTTAAATATTTGTTAAATATTAAATAAATAAAATAAACAAAATGATAAAAAAGAGGGAATTCAGGCTTGGAGCAAAGAACAATCTGGCCCTGCCCCACATTCTATAATTCCCATTCCTGACAACTGTACCAGCATTAAAAGATTGGTCTGCTGACAACTTGAGAGAGTTCATGAACCACTATTGGCAGGGAAATGTTACAAGACCTTTTGCAAAGACTGCAAAAAGGGCATACCTTGCTCGTCCCACTTGCCCAAAATACAATCTTGGGAAACAAACCCATACCTCCCCTGGGCATTTTAAAACACTCAATGAACCATCTGACATTTGGCAACTGAATTTCATGCAATTTCCTCATTTCATGGATAGAAGTAAGTGTTAGTTAATGTGCCTATGTCTTCTCACTAGACAAACGCTTTCCCTTGGAGAAAGGCCAATGACTCTTTTGCGGCTAAAATCCTGTTAGAAAAAAATTACCCCTCCCAGCGAAGCCCTCTTGAAGTATACACAGTGACCAGAAAACCCACTTTACCCTGCAGGCGTTTCACCAGTTTACAATGTTTTGCTAGTTTTAGAAAAATTTCATTGTATGTTACTGTCCTCTGTCTTCAAAGTTAGTCTCACAAAATGAACACACTACTGGGGACTCCATTGGCAAAATCTATGGAGACTTTCCAGCTCCCTGGGTCAAAGGGATTGCTGTCACTCCTAAATCTCAAGTCCACCCCTTTGTGGAAATAGGTCTCTTCCCCTGGGAGATAGTCACTGGATTTGATTTGAATTCGATGTGCATTCGACCACTGCCTCTCTGGACCCACAGTTGGGAAAAGGGGATGTATTTCTAGAAAGCAAAGATCGAATTGCCTCTATTCAACCTAACCACATGGCAGTAGATCAGACTTTTTCATAGTGCACTCCCAGGGGACACTTACCTTGACTGCCACACCTTGCAACCTGGAGATTCTGTTGGGAAAAATCACAAAGATTCTCTCCAACATCCCCCGAGAAGCCTCTCTCCAATACTGCTAATAAAACCTTGCACTCCCAAACTCCAGGGAATGGACGGTTGGGTCCAGGGACAGCTTTAAAGGAAGAACCAAAGCCTGACTTGACCTATACATCATCTGGTCACAAGAAGGTTAATACTGCACCAAGTGAAATACAAATCATCTGGGGAGACAGCCTTCCCCACATGTATGGACCAGGCCTGCATTCCTCTCCTTACTATTGCTCCTTCTCCATATTCTGTGCAAAGAACACGTCATTTTCTGCATTCTGAGTCTCTTGCAAAAGGAAGAAACTTCTTTGGATTATGGCCTTCCCAGAAAACACTAATTTTGATCTTGTGAGCATTTCTAGACATTTAGATGGTTCAGAATTCAAAAGTCATTTCTTTACCTCTACTATTAACTGAATCCTGATTCCAATCCAAATGCATGGTTTCTGAACTTAAAACATAACAGACCACTTTTGATAACACATAGAGTTCTAAACTGTTCTTTTGAAAGAACAATACTGTTTGGAAATGTCCCGGAAATATTCCTAGTCTTACAACACGTTCTCTAAAGAACGCTTCATGTTTTTCAGTGTACTCTATGTCCCCAAACACACTCCCTGATTTCATTCAGTGCACTCTCACAGTATTTCACTATTTTGCTCATAGCCACTCATGGAGGACACTTCCAGGAGGCATACAGGATTCTGAGTTGGCCTTCATATGGAGAAACCCTCCCTCCTTCAGTCCAAACAAGTGCCAATATATATTTTTAGCTGGCTCCTATCATATGTAGAGTCCTGGTTTAGAAACAACATATGGTTTGGAATTGTCTCCTTACTTTGGTTCTGTACTTGCTGTTCCTCAAAACCTTTGTGTTAACACCATGCCCAGTGAGGTGATGCTGGCTCACTGGTTTCAATCTTGAGGAGATACAACCTTCACAAGGGGAGTGGGTGAGAGTTTCTCCCTTTTAAGCCTCTCTGTTCCTCAAGGCTCACTTGAGTAGTTTACAACTGTCATGCACATTCAACCAACATGGGATATGCCAACTAGAAAAGGCTTTGCTGGCACTGAAACACAAAACCACTAAATACAAAGAGCTTGACTGTTGATTTGAAATTCCTCCAAGGAAAGTTTCCTGAAGTTTTAATTTATAGTACAATTAACTCACACACACTGTTGTATTCATTTCAGGTGTATAATCATGATTCAGCACTTCCATGCAATAGCTGGCATTCATCACAAGAAGACAACTCAGTCCCCATCGTCTGTTGAACCCATCTGCCCCACCAACACCTCCTTTCTGATTACCAACAGGTTGTTCTCTAGTTAAGAGTCTGTTTCGTAGTGTGCCTCTTTTTAATTTCTCTTCGCTCATATGCTTTATATCATAATTTCCACAAATGAGTGAAATCGTATAGTACCTACCTTTCTCTGACTGACTTATTTCATTTGATCAGACGGGACAAAGTCATAAGGGGAATGTCACAGCAGAGGGAAGAGGTTTTGGTAGGGGGTGTTATGACACAGTACCACTCCACATAAATGGGGAGCCAAAAGGAGGACATGGACTTGATCTTGCACATGGGTGTCCCACTATTCCAGCTAGCAGAACTCTATTCTCATCTCTCTATCCAGCCCCCCACCTCCTCCAACAGGCCTCACCCATGAAAAGCCATAAAGATTTGTACCACCAGATGCCTCCAATGCACTTCTGGTTCTTAACAGCCTTTCAAATTGCCCCCAGTCTCTGACAAGAGTGAACCTCTCCGAAGTTCCGCAATGTGCCAAAGGATCAGTCCCCGCTTCTTTGGCCTACATTCAGTTTTCCTTCCTTCTCAACAAACCCAACATTTGCTGATACTTCTAACCTTGAAGGTTACAAACTAGACGTCACTTTGTTTTACCTGGGGCTCTGATTGCAACAGTAATCCGCAAGTGGGCCCCAAGTGCATTCTTCTAAGACACCCTGAGAGCCAGCAAGTTGTGTTTTCAGCTCCCTACTACATGCTGCTCTTGTTCCTCTTGAGTCGGGATTTCTCCTAAGAAACAAGCCAGCTTCTGTAACAAACGAACCATGGCATCTCCGGTATGGCATTCCCGCGACCCCTCCATCCAGGGATCCTTGAGTAAAATAGGTCTTGTTCAAATATCCTCGAGGAAAATGAGGACCAAACCGTGGGAACACCACCAAAAATGTAACAATGAGGCGGCTTACCTACCAGCAGGTTTCTGGAAGCCACCCAGAGCCCCTCCCTCAGCTCTCAGCCAACAAGGCCGCTTCTGCATCGCAACACAGGAGGCACCAACCTGCTGCAAAGCCCCGAGGGTCTCTCCAGGGTAGCATCAGAACTGGCTGCAAATGCAGCCCTGGCCCTCTGAGGGGCTCTGGGTCCTCAGCTGGTGGCAGAAACCCTTCTGGCTGTGAGGAAAGCAGCGTCAGATGACGCCATGGTGAGCCTTCTGCTCCCTAAATCTGCTGTGGTGCATGGGCACCCAAAGTGCCCCTGCTGGCCTGAGGCGCTTGGGCGCCCTCTGCCCGCTTCCCTGGGAATCCCCGCAATGCTCTAAGCTGGGGCTGCTCAGCGGGAGGCACTGAGGCAGCTCTGGTTCCAGGGAGCCTGTTCTCTACACCAGGGCAGGCCTCTGTGTCAGCACCTCAGACACAAAGAAATCACTTCCTTCTTTCTCTGTGAGTGAAGAATGAATCGAACTTGACAATGTCACTACATAATGTGTAGTACTTGCACAACTCCATTCAATAATAAGACTACTGACATACAAAATGGAAAGTTATAGGGGCTCCTGGATGGATCAGTGGGTGATGCCTCCACCTTTGGTTTAGGAAATGATTTCAGGGTCCTGGGAATGAGCCCTGCATCAGGCTCTTAGCTCAACAGGGAGCCTGCTTCACCCTCTCTCTCTGCCTGCCTCTGCCTACTTGGGATCTCAGTCAAATATATAAATAAAATATTTTTTAAAAATGTAAAGATAGATGCATTTGCCCACCAAAATAGTCATACTACACAATTACACTACTGTAATTTTTTTTCTTTTCTTCTTTTTCCTCTTAGGAACCTTTTCCAGTCAGGCCAGGATATATGAAAGTACACTGATACAAGACATCATCTAGCACCATGATCTTGATCATGAGAGTTATTTTGACCATGCCAATAAAGTGTTCAGTGACACATAGGTGCCAGGGTCAAAATGCAAACCTAGAAAGAGCTTCACATGTGTTATGAATTACTGCATGTCTCTTTAGATCGTATTTTCAATGAAAGGTGCTTTAGATATGGTAGATGGATGAAATCATTTCCATCAGTCTGGTAAGGAACCAATGTTACCTTCGAGTACTAATTGCCATCTCTTCACAGGCAGAAGAAAGCTTGGTGAAGTATGACATTTCTGCTTGGTTGTAGGAGAAGGCTGCAGGGATTGAAGCCATCCACCTAACATCCTGTGTCAGGATGGGCAGTGAACTTGAGGATAGCAACCCCTCATCCTACTGCACATTGCTAGCCCCAGAGGGAGAATATGGACCTTATTCTCAATACTCTGGGTTGAGATCAGCTGTGCCTCTGTGTCAGTTCCAGGCTGCAGGACCTGGGGCCTGGTTCTGGAACTTGAGATAGGCCCTGCTGGTGCAGGAGGAATGCAGCAGGGACAGGGGCATTGAGAGAGATGGCTCAGGGCCACCTCCCCACAGGGCAAACACTAGACACTACCTGCCAAAGAGCAGCATGCTCTCCCTCAAGCCATCTCTCTCCCTGAAAGATCCTGAGGCTGGGTCCCACATTTCCAGGCCAAATGACGGGGACTCACCTTCCCAAGTGAAATGGCCGCTGGAGGAAGATTGGAGCCCTGGGCTCAGAGAACTCTGATGCTCGGGATTCCTGCCTTTTCTTGCCCCAACACTGAAAGCCCCTCCTCCGTGGGCCATGGTTCCCCCTCCACACTCCTGGGCCATGTCCCACCTGTCTTCATGCAATTCCCCTTTGTCCCTTCCTCTCACTATCCCTGTTACCTCTGACTCTTCCTCTCCTACTTTCAGACTCCTGGTGGAGCCACACTGTCTGGGTGCTGTCCAGAAGTCCATTGACAGAAAAGCGTATGATGAACCTGTTGACTTAAATTAGTAAGTGTCATGGAGATCCCACACAGAGCAAGCATGAGAATCAGCTTGTCATTTTTCCATGTATGTACATAATGTAAGGTCCACACTGACACATAGTGAGGTTACAGAGATAAGTGGCGTTTCTAGAGATGATTTAGGTGTAATACATTCTCTGTTAATATGGAATGATTTGAACACCATAAATCTTTCTATCCAAAGTTGAATTCCCAGGACTGAAGGAAGTCTATGTTTTTTAAAAATATTTTTAAAATTTATTTATTTTCAGCATAACAGTATCATTATTTTTTCACTACACCCAGTGCTCCTTGCAATCTGTGCCCTCTAGAATACCCACCACCTGGTACCTTGACCGCCCACCACCCCGCCACTTCAAACCCCTCAGATTGTTTTTCAGAGTCCATAGTCTCTCATGATTCACCTCCCCTTCCAATTTACCCCAACCCACTTCTCTTTAACTCCCCATGTCCTCCATGCTTTTTATTATGCTCCACAAATAAGTGAAACCATATGATAATTGACTCTCTCTGCTTGACTTATTTCACTCAGCATAATCTCGTCCATGTTGCTACAAAAGTTGGGTATTCATCCTTTCTGATGGAGGCATAACACTCCATAGTGTATATGGACCACATCTTCCTTATCCATTCATCTGTTGAAAGGCATCGTGGTTCTTTCCACAATTTGGCGACCGTGGCCATTGCTGCTATAAACATTGGGGTACAGATGGCCCTTCTTTTCACTACATCTGTATCTTTGGGGTAAATACCCAGGAGTACAATGGCAGGGTCATAGGGAAGTTTTATTTTTTTTAATTTCTTGAGGAATCTTCACACTGTTCTCCAAAGAAGCTGTGCCAACTTGCATTCCCACCAACAGTGTAAGAGGGTTCCCCTTTCTCCACATCCTCTCCAATACATGTTGTTTCCTGTCTTGCTAATTTTGGCCATTCTAACTGGTGGAAGGCGATATCTCAATGTAGTTTTAATTGGAATCTCCCTGATGGCTAGTGATGATGAATATTTTTTCATGTGTCTGATAGCCATTTGTATGTATTTATTGGAGAAGTGTATGTCCATATCTTCTGACCATTTTTTGATATGATTGTCTGTTTTGTGTGTGTTGAGTTTGAGGAGTTCATTATAGATCCTGGATATCAACCTTTTGTCTGTACTGTCATTTGCAAATATCTTCTCCCATTCCGTGGGTTGCCTCTTTGTTTTCCTGACTGTTTCCTTTGCTTTGCAGAAGCTTTTGATTTTGATGAAGTCCCAAAAGTTCTTTTTCGCTTTTGTTTCCTTTGCCTTTGGAGACATATCTTGAAAGAAGTTGCTGTGGCTGATATCGAAGAGATTACTGCCTATGTTCTTCTCTAGGATTTGGATGGATTCCTGTCTCACATTGAGGTCTTTTATCCATTTTGAGTTTATCTATGTGTACGGTGTAAGAGAATGGTCAAGTTTCATTCTTCTACTTATAGCTGTCCAGTTTTCCCAGCACAATTTATTGAAGAGACTGTCTTTTTTCCACTGTATATTTCTTCCTGTTTTGTCGAAGATTATTTGACCATAGAGTTGAGGGTCCATATCTGGGCTCTCTACTCCATTCTACTGGCCCATGTGTCTGTTTTTATGCCAGTACCATTCTGTCTTGGTTATCACAGCTTTGTAGTAAAGCTTGAAATCAGGTAACGTGATGCTCCCCCATTTAATTTTTGTTTTTCAACATTTCCTTAGCAACTCGGGGTCTCTTCTGATTCCATACAAATTGTAGGACTATTTGCTCCAGGTTTTGGAAGAATACTGGTGGAATTTTGATCAGAATAGCATTAAATGTATAGATTGCTCTAGGCAGTATATACATTTTAACAATGTTTATTCTTCCGATCCAAGAGCATGGCATGGTCTTCCATCTTTTTGTGTCTTCTTCAATCTCTTTCATGAGTGTTCTGTAGATCCTTGAGTACAAATCTTTTACCTCTTTGGTGAGGTTTATTTCCAGGTATCTTATGGTTCTTGGTGGTATTGTAGATAGAATTAGATCTCTAATTTCCCTTTCTGTATTTTCATTGTTAGTGTATAAGGAATCCACTGATTTCTGTACATTGACTTTGTATCCTGCCACAATACTGAATGGCTGTATGAGTTCTAGTAGTTTGGGGGTGGGGTCTTTTGGGTTTTCCATATAAAGAATCATGTCATCTGCAAAGAGAGAGAGATTGACTTCTTCATTACCAATTTGGATACCTTTTATTTCCCTTTGTTGTCTGATTGCTGTTGCTAGGACTACTAATACTATGTTGAACAAGAGTGGTGAGAGTGGATATCCTTGTCGTGTTCCTGATCTCAAGAGAAAGAACGCAAGTTTTTCCCAGTTGCTGTGGTTCTTTCATAGATAGATTTGATGAAGTTCAGGAATGTTCCCTCTATCCCTACTCTTTGAAGCATTTTAATCAGGAACGGATGCAATGCTGGACTTTGTCAAATGCTTTTTCTGCATCAATTGAGAGAACCATGTGGTTCTTCTCTCTTCTCTTATTAATTTGTTCTATCACATTGATTGATTTGCAAATGTTGAACCATCCTTGTAGCCCAGGGATGAATTCCCCCTGATCATGGTGGATAATCTTTTTAATGTGCTGTTTGATACTGTTTGCTAGGGTTTTGTTGAGAATCTTAGCATCCATATTCATCAGTGATATTGATCTGAAATTCTCCTTTTTGGTAGGGTCTTTGCCTGGTTTGGAGATCAGGGTAATGCTGGCTTCATAGAAAGAGTCTGGAAGTTTTCCTTCTGCTTCAATTTTTTGAAACAGCTTCCGGATAATAAGTGTTATTTCTTCTTTGAAAGTTTGGTAGAATTCTCTGGAGAAACCATCAGGTCCTGGGCTCTTGTTTTTTCCGAGGGTTTTGATCACCACTTCAATCTCGTTACTAGATATTGGTCTATTCAGGTTCTCAATTTCTTCCTGGTTCAATTTTGCTAGTTTATAGTTTTCCAGGAATGCATCCGTTTCATCTAGGTTGCTAAGTTTATTGCATATAACTGTTGACAATAACTTCTGATGATTGTTTCTACTTCTTTGGTGTTCGTTGTGATCTCTCCCTTTTCATTCATAATATTATGTATTTGAGTTTTCTCTCTTTTCTTTTGGATTAGTGTCGCCAGTGGTTTATCGATCTTATTGATTCTTTCAAAAAACCAGCTTCTAGTTTCATTGATATGTTCTACTGTATCTATGGTTTCTACCTCATCGATCTCAGCTCTAAACTTGATTATTTCCCTTCTTATGTGTGGAGTTGGTTTGATTTGTTGTTGATTCTCCAGTTTTTTAAGGTGTAGTGAGAGCTGCTGTGTTCTGGATTTTTCAGTTTTTTTGAGGGAGGCTTGGATGGCTATGTATTTCCCCTTCAGACCGCCTTTGCTCTATCCCATAGGTTTTGGATGGTAGTATCTTCATTGTCATTGGTTTCCATGAATTGTTTTAGTTCTTCCTTGATCTTCTGGTTGATCCAAGCATTCTTAAGCATGGTGGTCTCTAGCATCCAGGTGTCTGAGTTCCTTTGGAGCTTTTACTTGTTATTGAGCTCCAGTTTCAAAGCATTGTAATCTGAGAATGTGCAGGGAATCATCTCAGTCTTTTGGTATCGGTTGAGTCCTGATTTGTGACACAGTATGTGGTCTATTCTTGAGAAGGTTCCGTGTGCACTTGAGAAGAATGAGTATTCTGTTGTTTTAGGGTGGAATGTTCTGTATATATCTATGAGGTCCATCTCGTCCAATGTGTCATTCAATGCCCTTGTTTCTTTATTGATTTTCTGCTTGGATGATCTGTCCATTTCTGAGAGAGGCGGGTTAAGATCTCCAACAATTAGTGTATTCATATCAATATGACTCTTTATCTTGATTAACAGTTTTCTTATGTAATTGGCTGCTCCCATATTGGGGGCATAGATATTTACAATTCTTAGATCATCTTGGTGGATAGTCTATTTCAGAATGATGTAGTGTCCTTCTGGATCTCTGACTGCAGTCTTTAGTTTTTAAAATCTAATTTGTCTGATATGAGAATTGCTAGCCCAGCCTTCTTTTGAGGCACATTGGCATGAAAGTTGCTTCTCCATCCCTTCACTTTCAGTCTAGGTGTATATTTAGGTTCAAAATGGGTCTCTTGTAGACAACATATGGATGGGTTCTGTCGTTTTATCCAGTCTGCAACTCCGTTCCATTTTATGGGCGCATTTAGGCCATTCACACATTGAGGGTGATTATTGATAGATACGTTTTTATTGACATCATGTTACCTTTGAAGTCTCTCGTTCCGTAGATTGTCTCTATATTTCTGTTCAATGCTATTCTTGGGCTTTTTCCTCCTTTAAAGAAGCCCCCTTAATATTTCCTGCAGTATCGGCTTGGTGGTTGTGTAGTCTTTTAAGCCTTGCCGATCCTGTAAACTCTTTATCTCTCCATCCATTTTGAATGTCAGTCTTGCTGGATAAAGTATTTTTGGATGCATGTTCTTCTCATTTAGTGCCCTTAATATATCTTGCCAGCCCTTTTCTGGCGTGCCAGGTCTCTGTGGACAGGTCTCACGTTATTCTGATGGGCTTTCCTCTGTACATAAGGATCTTCTTTGTCCTAGCTGCTTTCAAGAGGTTCTGCCTACAATTCTAATTCTTCATTCTAACTTTTAGGTGTCTCGACGACTTTCAAGAATCTGTAATCTTGGGGGGAAACCTTTCGGCCTCTAGTACATAAACTCTGGTTCCATTCATGAGATTTGGAAAATTTTCATGAAGAACTTGTTCCACTATATCTTCTAGACTTCTTTCGTTCTCCACCCCTTCAGGGATTCCAATGATTCTGACGTTGGAATGTTTCATGGCATCATTTATTTCCCTGATTCTGTTTTCGTGGCTTCTAAGCTGTGTGTTCCAGGCTTCCTCCTTATCCTTTCTCTCTATCTGTTTGTCCTCAAGATCATTAATTCTATCTTCTGTCTCAGTTACTCTAGCATTGAGAGAATTTAGATTACATTGGAACTCATTGAGATCATTGTGAAGCTCATCCCTGGTAGCTTTCAGCTCTTCCCTAATATTGAAATCATGGTCTCTGGTCGTTTTCCATTCAGCCCTAATCAATTCCGTTTGGTCACCCATGGCTTTCTCCAACCTAGCTATTGCTTGGATAATTGTAAGCCTGAATTCTCTTTCCGACATAATGTCTATGTTGATAGCCTTTAGCTCTGTTGCAGAAGGTCCATCCTCTCTATTTTTCTTCTGTTGGGCATTCCTCCTCCTAGTCATTTTGGTGAGAGATGGCTGAACGGGTTTAGCTGGGTGTATCGTCTGTGGTGCAGTCAAGGTGCACCCTGGAATGCTTCTGAGCAATCAGGGTTCCCCACCCAAATGAAAGGAAAAAGAAAAGGAAAAGAAAAAAAGAGAGAAGGAGAGAGACAGGAACGAAAAGTGAGATAAAAGAAAAGGTTTAGCCCAAATGGGTCCTAGGTAAGATTTATGAAGCATACAAACAGACACAGACAAACAAAAAGACTGATAAAACTATATGACAGGAGAAAGAAATTATATATATATATATATATATATATATATATATATATATATGCAAATAATGGAAGAACCTCATCAAAAAGAACCCTACATATAAGATTTATATACTATCAGGATAAACACAAAATTACAGAAACACTGGTAGAAGAAAAAGATGGGAGAGTGGTTGTATATTCTCAGTGTGGGTGAGGAAGGTTGTTTTGATTCTTCCTGGATGTATCTTGATATCTTTGTTAAAGGACTCAACTTTCCTAAGATAAGGGGGGATTAGGAATTGGTTTACCTATAGGGGTGGCATTGATTGGGGAAAGGGGATTACCTTGAAGTTTAACTCTATATGAATATTAGAAAATAAAAATTAAAAAAAGGAATAAACTAAACTAAACTAAACTAAAATTAAAAAAAAGAAATTTAAAAAATAGAAATGCAAAAGGAAAACACAGTTGTATGTATCAAAAATTTCAGGTTAGAAGGTTATTATGGAACTTGATGTACTGCACATCTCACTGTGAGAGTAAATAGGTTAAAAATATTCTATATAATAATAAAAAAATTAACTATATAAAAAATTAGCCAGAATAGTGGGAACGAATTAATAATAAAAATTGTCCTATGAAGTAGTGGTGGTTGTTCTCTTGTCATCTATTATTTTTCCCTTTATGGGTTGGTTTTCTGGGGAGGGGCCTGCCACGTGGGTTTTCAGTCCCTGAAGTTCTCTCAGCTAAGTTTTCCCGCCCCCCTCAAGGAAACTGTTTTTCTCAGGCTTTTGTTCTCTGGAGGTTTTTATATTTGTTCACTTTTGTTTTTCTCTCTTGCCTTGACCGCTTTTGATGGTTTTTGTAGGTTTAGAGGAAAGCAAACTGCACCCTGACCTCCATCTCAGAGAGAAGCCTCAGTCTGCCTGCAGATCCCATATGAATCCCCCTTTGGCCGCTGGCAGAGCAGGTTCCCAGTCGCGGTCCCTGGGGACTCAGGATTTTTCGCTGTCTGGGCAGCTCCAGAGTGCCAGAGAAGTTCCAAGCAGTGACCACACGCAGATTTTCCTGCTGGCCCGGTCTTGGGAGTGCCTGGACTTTCCGGTCCTAGAGCACCTGGCTGGAGTTTGTGTGCACCTCTCTCAGGGGAGGGTGTGGGGCATGACTCGGACTCTGATGGCACAGGAGGGCACTTGCGTGGGTTCTGCAAAAAGACTGTGCTTCTGTTGGCTGGTGAGCCTCCCAGCACTTCACAGGAGCCCAGCACACTCTCAGGCGCACTGGTGGTTCAGGGAACTGAGACCTGGTTTCTCTGCTGCACTCTCTCTGGCTCTGTGCCAGGGGTAACTGTCCTGGGTCTGGGGACTTAAGCCCCTACCCTGACAACCCAATCCCAGCAATTACCCACCCCCTGACCCCACCCCACACCCGTGGTCCTTTGCTCTTTTTGAGTGCTTTCTACCAGACTCCCAAGTTAATGCTGGTCCCCAGGTGCAAGGCACTCTCATACTGGGATATTACTTCCCAATGGGTCGCTTCTGGTGGCTCCATTTGTTTATCTTCTGATATCAGTCCGACTTTTCCACTCAGCTTTACCTGCGCACTGGCTGCTTCTATTCCAGTAGAGATCCAGACGTGTATAATTCTTATCTCAGGCTGTTTTCGTGGGTGATTGGAGATCTTTGGAAGGTAATCAGCTCACATTATGGTGCAGGTTGAAAGGGCGCCTCCTCCTACTTCCCCACCATCTTGTCTCCCTCCTGGAAGTCTATGTTAATACCACATATGCAGTATCATTTTCATTCATATCACACCGGTTAGTCCTATGAGATTCCCTTTTGCAGTTTTTTTTTTCCCACTTTTGCAGTTTTATTAAAAAAGCTGTTCAATTTCCAAATATATGGGGAAATCCTAGTTATCCTTTCTTGATTAATCCAGCACATTTGCAATTATGATCAAAGAACAACTCTTGTGGGTTTCAGTCTTCTGAAATATATTGAGACTTCCTTTATTTCCAATGTATAATTATAGTTGAATTCAATTCCTTCTTTGAAATAGACTAATATCCAGGCAATCCTGGACTCCAGACTGGGGCCCATTCCCCCTTGGAGGGCCAGGATATAAGGAAAGGTAGAGCAAGACCTTCATTTATACTCACACCCCCTCTTACTTACTAGAGGGGATCAGGAGAGATGGTGGACACAAGGATCTTCCAACACCTGAAGAGTAGTAGTCTGGAGCCAAGATGGATATTGGGAAACCTTGGAGAGCAGAAAAGGAGGAAGGGACATAGAAAGTGGGAGCAGGGGGGGTAGGGTTGGATGATAGTGAGCCTAGGACTGGATACAAAGATAAGGACTTGACATGAGTTGAGGGTGAGCATATAACCAAGAAGTACCCTTATGGACAAAATGGAAGTCAAAGAAGAAGCTTCAAGAGATAGGATGTTTGAACTCATTAACAGTACCACTGATAATGATACTACAATGTATGTCTCCTTCCAGCCTGAGCATTCCACTTTGTGTGACAAGTTGAATAATCTCACTATTATCTAGGTCACTCTACTGCCTTGCATGCATAGATTTTCAGTTCTCCTACACAAGGGAACTATGTAAGTTGGTTCTCATGACTGAGCTTTGAGATCTCCCAAGAATGTGTGTGTTTTAAAAGGTAGATCCTCTCCTGGGGCACAGAGAGACAACACCCACCATTGTTGGCAGCACCAGGAGTTATGAGGGGTTGGGTGCCTCAGAAAGTGACTCTAAGACAAGGATGTGAGTATAAGTAGTTTCTCTGGAAGGATCTTTGGTGGGAAGAAATGATGGGAGCTAGGATGTGAAGAAGGAGGGCAGCCAACACAGAAGACAGGGTGTTAGTTTAGAGGTCACTGCTTGGGCAACTCTGTCTCCATCCACTGGGAACGTTTTAAATACATGCAGAACAGCCCTGAGTCATCCCATCCAAGTGCAAAAAGACCTGCACGGGCTGAGTGTTGCTCTTATGGACATTGGTTACCTGGCTCTCGAGCTCACTGCCATGGCCAAAGAAGCCAAGGAAGCCAATGGACACCCTCGGGTAAAGAGCTGCAGGCAACTGTGAAGGCAGCCACTGTGTGTACAAGACAGGGCTTGCCAGTGAAGACACCAGAGGGCACCAAACCTCTCCTCTCCTCTCCTCTCCTCTCCTCTCCTCTCCTCTCCTCTCCTCCCTATCATGACTTATGGGATCTGAAATATTGAGAAATTAGTGTAGTGCTGCCCATCATACACCAAATGACTGCCAGGATGCCTTAATTTCCTGATCACTTACAGTCCCAAGACTGATACTTCTTAAATAACAAGTAATTTCTGTCCCATGACTACTCCAACCCCACTCTTTCACTCCAGAAGTTTCAGTTCAAGCAACTCTTCTTTTTTTTTTTAAAGATTTTATTTATTTATTTGACAGAGAGAGATCACAAGTAGGCAGAGAGGCAGGCAGAGAGAGAGAGGAGGAAGCAGGCTCCCCACCGAGCAGAGAGCCCGATGCGGGACTCGATCCCAGGACCCTGAGATCATGACCTGAGCTGAAGGCAGCGGCTCAACCCACTGGGCCACCCAGGCGCCCCTCAAGCAACTCTTCTTGCAAGCACTCTTCAAATCTTTCCAGGAACAAAAAAAATGCACCTTTAACAAGGGAAGGAGGACTATCGACAGCGTATACCTTGTGCCAGGAATAATGAACACTTTTGTCCTCCAGGAAAAAATTCCTATTCCTTGCAGTCTCGGAAGTCATAGGATCTGAGGCTTAAGAGTGTTCACTATCCTTGAAATCAGTATTAGTAAGTGCAGCTTTACAAGCTGAACAGCAATTGACAGTAGATTGCAGTAGTGACAAAATTAAAAATCTAATTATGTTCCCTTCCTATAAACATTAACAATTAACTGTGTATCTTGAAATCAACCATTTATACATACATACATGCATATACATATACATATTTTTTTGAGAACGAGAGAAAAAAGACTGAAATGGTGGGGTGGGCTAGAAGGAGATGGAGAATCTTTTTTTAACAAGATTTTATTTATTTATTTGACAGACAAAGAGATCACAAATAGACAGAGAGGCAGGTAGAGAGAAGAGAGAAGCATGCTCCCCACCAAGCAGAGAACATGATGTGGTGCTCAATTCCAGGACCCTGAGATCAAGACCTGAACTGAAGGCAGAGGATTAACCCACTGAGCCACCCAGACACCCGAGAGGGAGAATCTAAACAGACTCCATGCTCAATGTGGCGCCTGATTTGGGATTAGTCTCATGACCCTGGTATAATGACCTGAGGCAAAAATCAAGACTCTGATGCTTAATCAATTGAGCCACCAAGGTGGTCCCCCCATATCAACTCTATTTTATCCCCTCCAGTAACCTCTAAATAGCCTTTGTTGGTATTAATCATTCTAGTATTACAACCATGATTTTTCCCTCCATGAGTAATTAGCCCCTGGAATGGCAGGCACCAACTTCATACCATGTAAGGACACACCCATTCTAGATTAGAGAACTACATTATGATAGAATACAAAATGTCATATATGTTTTACCTTAACATAAAACATCTGTAATTGCTCTTTCTGTGATTTCTATATTGTGTATTACTCAATTTTGGTAACATAAATGCTATAATTTAAATAAAACAACAGGGGTGCCTGGGTGGCTCAGTGGGTTAAATCTTTGCCTTTGGCTCGGTCATGATCTTGGGGTCCTTGGATGGAGACCCGCATCGGACTCTCTGCTCAGTGGGGACCTTCTTCCCCCCCTCCCCCCGCCTATCTACCTACTTGTGATCTCTCTCTCTGTGTCTAATAAATAAATAAAATGTTTAAATAGTATAAATGAATAGATAAATAAATAAATAAAACAATAGAAGAGAATAGGTGGCAATTACTAGTAAGTAATGGTAGGAATAATTATGCTACATTATGCATTTAAAAATAAAATAAAAGATTACTAATAAACTTTTCACTTTGTAATAGGTTTAGACTTACCAACAAAACCAAATAGAAAAGACAGGACTAAACATTTCCATACACCTAACACAGTTTGCCCACTATTTTCCTTTTTTGTAATTCTTTAATTCCAATATGGTTCACATATATTAGTTTCTGGAATACAACAGATGGATTCAACACTTTCATGCATTCTCTAGGGCTCATCAGGACAAGAAGCTCCTTCATCCCTATCACCTACTTCACCCATGCTGCCAACCATCACTTTGTTGTCTGTCGTGAAAAGTCTGAGTCTGGATAAAAGAGCTCAGACTGAGGCAGGAATCCACCAAAATCCTAGAGGAGAACACAGGCAGCAACCTCTTTGACCTCAGCCACAGTAACTCCTTCCTAGATGCACCTCCAAAGGCAAGGGAAACAAAAGTGAAAATGAACTTTTGGGATTTCATCAAGATCAAAACTTCTGTGCCACAAACGAAAACCGTCAACAAAACAAAAAGGCAACCCACAAAATGAGAAAACTTATTTGCAAATGACACTACAAAGGGCTGATATACAAAAAGTATAAAGAACTTCTCAAACTCAACACCCAAAAAACAAATAATTGAGTCAATAAATGGGCAGAAGATGGGACCAGACACTTCTGCAAAGAAGACATACAAATTGCTAACAGATGCATGAAAAACTGTTCATCATCATTAGCCATCAGGGAGATTCAAATCAAAACCACACAGATACCACCTTCCACCAGGTAGAACCGCAAAAACTGACAAGGCAAGAAACAACCAGTGTTGGAGAAGTTGGGAGAAAGGAGAACCCTCTCATACTGCTGGTGGGAATGGAATTTGGTACAGCCACTTTGGAAAATGGTGTAGAGGTTCCTCAAAACATGAAAAATGAAGGATATGATATTTTACACCAGGGATGAACCTGTTAAAAAAATTACATGTGGCCAAGTGATTCATGTTGGCTGGCTCAATTATTCTCATGATACCTCATTTTTCTCTTCCTCCCCTTCATCCTCTTCAGCAGTAATTGGATAATCAAATATTTCATTTTTTAAAGACATTCCAAGACTGGAAGGATGTAGAGTGAGTTCAATGAGTTTCATGCTGAAGGAAAAAGATGTGACAGTAACATGGAACCCCCATATCCTGGGGGACTGACAGGTTTGCAAGAGGGGTGGCCCATCACAGTATTAATCCTTCCAATACTGGGTATATTGAAGTGAGTACACATGAGCCTAAGTGATGCCTTTATGCAGCCTGGATGGGGTGCGGGGTCAACAGTTTTAGATTTAGAAGGCCAACAGTTGTTCAGGGTCTTTTAGAACTGAAGGATTAATCTGAATTGCTTGATTGACTCACTGACTTTATTTATGATAAGAAAATGTTGGTCACAGTTTCACGACATACAGAATTGAGGCAGGCAGTCAATACCTTAACATCTGCTCTCCAGGGTTATGTTTTTAAAAGACTGGATGTGTAGAAAACAAATCTGACTTAGGCACCAGCCACAGGTCTTTAGCTCATGGGTTGCAGCCTGCCAATACACAGGGGCCATCTCTGGCTCACTGATATCACAAAACAGAAACAGAATCTGTCACAATGAAGATGTAATATTTCATCATGAAGGTTTTTTTTTTTTTTTCAAAACAAAGGTCACAAATTACTCAAACTCATAATTTATTCTGTTGTGGTTTGTAGCAAATGAAAAAATTATTTTAAAATGAAAGAATATTTTGGGAGTGATTTAGATTTTAAGTTTTGTGCCATAAACAATTTACATCTTAGGGAATCACAAGAAAATATTGAAAGCCCAAACTCTGGAAAGATTCTGAATTTAGAGTATTATAGATTATTATAGTGTTTATATGCCTAATCATATAGTGATAGTAAGATCTAGTCTTATATGTATAACAAAATTCAAAAATAATTTTTAATGCTACTACAACATTATATTAGACCTGAAACACTATTGAGAATATTCAAAGAAAAATGCTAACCCTGGTTATTGACGGGAAAACAGGTAAAGCCCATCAGTGATGAAAAGCTTCAATTATAACAGATGTAATATTAAGAATGTCGTAAGGGGGGCGCCTGGGTGGCTCAGTTGTTATGCATCTGCCTTTGGCTCAGGTCCTGATCCCAGAGTTCTGAGATCAAGCCCCACATCAGGCTCCTTGCTCTATGGGAAGCCTGCTTCTCCCTCTCCCACTCCCTCTGCTTGTGCCCTCTCTCTCTGTAAAATTAATAAATAAAATTAAAAAAAAATAATGTCATAAGGGGAGCACCTGGGTGGCTCAGTGGGTTAGAGCCTCTGCCTTAGGCTCAGGTCATGATCCCAGGGGTCTGGGATCGAGCCCTGCATCGAGCTTTCTGCGTTGCAGGGAGCCTGCTTCCTCCTTTCTCTCTGCCTGCTTCTCTGCCTACTTGTGATCTGTCTGGCCAACTAATAAATGGAATCTTTAAAAAAAAACTGTCATAAGGGTGTGCCTGGGTGGTTCAGAGGTTTAAGCACCTGCCTTCTGCTCTGGTCATTTCTCAAGGTCCTGGGATCTAGCCATGCAGCAGGCTCCCTGCTCAGCAGAGTCGGCTTCTCCCTCTGCCTAACCCCCTCCATACATGCTCTCTCGTTCTCTGTCTCTCAGATTAATAAATAAAATCCTAAAAACAAAGAATTGGGTCATAAAGATAGATGATACATTGGTTGATTTTCTTAGTATGGAGAAGAAATAAGGATATGTTAATTTATGAAATCAATAAATGGTTAAAAAAAGGATACCGTCAAAATATTGCTTATATCCATACACTGCATGTTAACTAAGTAGAACTTAAATAAAAATTTGAAAAGAATAAATAATTGCCCATATCCAGACATAAGATAATGGAGCACCTGCAGCATGTTTGGAAAAGAATGGAAGACATTTTTTCTTCCCTCACAATGATTACGTCCACTTGCACCTTGCTCAGAAACTAACCTTAAGAGGGACATCATCTCCATTTAGGAGATGCAAACATGCATCTTTCATATTCCATATTTCAATATGCAAACTTTCAAAATTTCATACTTAGGATATGTGATTTTTCCAAATTCAATGGACTTGGGAGATATTCTCAGGCCTTAGTCATAAACAGAAAATCTCCAATAAATACACTATAATTAAATGAAATCATATGGATGCATATAGATTACACTTCTTTTGTAATATGTCAAGGTGGCATGATAGTTTTAAATGGGTGCGAAACGTTAATAGAGATGTAAACAACAAATCCTGAAGGGACACAAAGTTGCACGCTCACCAGAAGGTCTGTTTTTTTTACAAGTCACAAAGGAACCTAAAGGTACGTGTGAGGCATGGAAAACTCAGGAAGAGCTATGCATATGATATCTGAATTAGAAATAAGCAACAAAGGAAAAGAAAATGTGGGAAGTGCATGAATCGGTCGATCTAAGCATCTATTTTAATATCTTCAACAAATAGCAGCAGCTTTTTTTCAAATGCTGATTCACAGGTTTTGCTTAGTACAATCTTTTGCCTATTGAGAAGTGGTCTTGACACGTTGAACAGAAGAAATCTCAGTGGAAACCTGCGAAAGAGCTCTTCCTGAACTCTTTAACCAATTTAAAACTGCTGAAGATTGTTCCTGGCTCATGAGAAAATTAGAAAACATGGCAAATCTCAGTTGAAAATAAAGAGATAAGCAGGGGCACCTGGGTGGATCAGGTCTTGATGTGAGGATCCTGGGATCGAGTCCCACGTTGGAGTCCCCACTCAGTGTTGTCACCTTCTCCCTCTGCCTCTGCCTCCCCCTCCTCACCACTGTACTTGCATAAAATCATTAAAAAAGAAAACAGAGAAAAGGAGATGAGGTAAAAGGCACGTTTTGAAGATATCATTGATGAGTTTCCTTCCAATGATCATGAGAAAGGATAAATAAAACAATTCCTGTTTTCTTTGTAAATTTAACCTTAAAAAAATGAAAGGTTTATGGAATCAGGGACCTGTCAAGTTTGCACTTGTTTTCCAAGTACTGTAACATTGTGGGAAAAAATAAACACTGAAAAGTAATAAAAGCATTAGTGCAGGACAGTCTGTGCTTTTACCTGGGGTACTGGGTCTAGCAGAAGTCAGAGAGCGGGATCCCAGCTCCTCCTTCTAGAAGGTCCTGAAGGTCAATGGTTCTTGCATTCTTGGCCCAACCCAATGTAGCTCCAGTTTCTCTGAAGCTGAGTCACGATTTCTCCCCAGAAAGAAGTCGGCATTGGTAAAAAACCAACCACAGTATTTCTGTTGCAGTGTCCCGTGACTTCTCAATCCAGAGACCCCTGAGTATAATAGGGTCTTCAAATGTCCTCAGGGACAATGAGGACCAAACCTTGGGAAGAGCCCCAATATGTCATCACCTACTGTACTTTCTCACCTACCAGCATGTTCTGGGGAAGCTCCCAGAGTCCCCTACTCAGCACTCAGCCAACAAGGCAGCTTCTCTGTCACACCTCAGGAGGCAGGAAGTTACTGCAAAGGCCCCAGGGTCTCCCCAGGGCATCGGGTAAACCGGCTGGAAATACAGCTCTGGCTCTCTATCCTGCGGCAGTGAGAATGGAGCTGGACCCCATGACCTGGGAAGAAGGAGGGCTTTGCAGGATCCAGCAGCTCTGCTGCAGAAGGGATTGGGAAAAAAGGGCCTAAAAGGGGACAGAAGCATACACACCCAAATCCTCCTGCTGCTGAAGAAGGGATGGGTCTCCTGTCTGGGAGCTCTGCCCTGCCCATCCCTCAACAGGGAAACTGTGGGAGGACTGTGGGGCATCATGGGTCTTACCACAAACACTGCCACTATCAGCTCCACTCAAGGCCCCCCTGTGGTTGGAGGGCAGCTGGTGAGGTGAAAACCCTGCACAAAACCTGGTTTAAGGCAGGGCCTCCTCACCAGGCTCTCAGGGCTCACAAGACACTTCATTCTCTGCTCACTGTCACAGTAGACCACTGCCAAGGGACAGCCACCTGTCCCGCTGATCACTACCTCCCTAAACAAGCAGGTGCCATGTGCTCAAGAGGATCTGTCACCAGAGTTAATACAAACACCAGCAGATCTAAATTCAACCTGGGACCCCTCCCCAGAAAGGTTCCTGGGGTCCCTTGCAGTAGAAGTACCATGAAGGGTAATCTTGCTCTATCCTCCATCCCCCCACTGCTGCCAGGGTGTTATCTGTCTGAACGCTTCACCCTGTGCCCTCGAAGGAGAGGGACTGTAGGTCCCACTGAAGGGAGATGCTGACACAGAGAACCATGAACAGTTTATTGAGGAGATACCAGGAGAGACAAAGCACAGGGTACAGGATGGGCAGGGAAAGCATTCAGACCACCAGGAAGAAACATTCATATCTTGACTAGATATAAACTCATTGGAGCCTGGTTGTTGGAGGTCAAGGAAGTCTTCAGATTACAAAATGATTACCCTGTAAGGCAAGAGGATTTGGGTTAGTACAATGGGATCTTATGTTTTCCTAAATGCTCTCTGCCTTCCATACTGTATCTGAGGCCTTGGATGAACACTTGGGTGTGTGGCCACATCTGTGAGTCTGTATGTAATAGACAATAACTGTCTTCACATCTCACATAGAAATATCTGATTGTACCTGTTCTCTTAACTATATTTTACTTCATTGTGGCTAGGACCTGACATTTAATAGAAAAAAGGGGGCTCTTTGCCTTGTCTTTGAAATGAGAATTGCCACTACCGGGGCTGAGGTATTACACTCTTAGTGTATTTTATGGACTTAAACAAACATTTTTTGATGCTCATTGGCATGGAGCTATTTTCATTTAAACAGTGAGAATGGTGAATGGTCAGAGCCCAGATTCTTTTCCAATTATTATTATTATTATTTCTTTTTGAGACAGAGACAGAGAAAGCACAAACTTGTGAGCGAAGAGGGATGGGGGAGAAGGTGAGGCAGAGAGAGAATCCCAGATAGGCTCCACACTCAGCACCGAGCCCGACTTGGGCCTCAATCTCTAAAGCTCGAGATCATGACCTGAGCAGGAATCAAGATTCTGCTGCTTAACCCACTGAGTCGCCCAGGAGCCCCAGCAGGTTCTTTATGTACTTCAACTCCTATTGTTCTAGTGACCTCAGAATCCAATATGTTCTCTCTATGGCAGATTAAAATAAAAGCTGAGGCTCTGAGAAGGCCCCACTGAGAGCTGGTATTTGGACTGAGAAATCTGGAATACAGGCAAATCTGGACACTGGGACTGAAGTCCCAGGGAAATGCACAGCTATAGACAGGGTGGTGATGCCGATGCGGAGGCGTGGTGACAGGGCTCCAGCTAGGGCTGCTCCTGGCCAACCCTGACTCTCCCACTAACAGTCTGACTCGGGCTGAGGCCAGGGCGGCCACCCTTCACTGCTTCTCCGTCTTGTCTTCATGTTTTCTCACTGCGGGACTTAAAGTCAGCCAGACAAGAATCCCCAAAGACCAAGTTAAATTTCCCAAATCTCCACGACACTCTTTCACATGGTTCAGAATTTTCAGAAATTCAGGGAAACAACGCTCTTCACAGACTATGAGTGAATGGCCTCATGGCAAAAATGAATTTCTGAGACAAATAATGGCGTGATCCACACTGTGTGAGTGAACACATGCTGCAGACGGTGTGGACGGCATGGTGTCTTCACACTCACTCTCAAGCTGCTGGCCTGCCAGGAACGGCCTCACCCTCCCTGAGAGAAGCACAGCCTCTCCCTGAGCACCGCAGGCCTTCTGGGCATCCACAACCTCCTGTTTCTGTGTGACTCAGGGCTCCCTCCCTTCTTTCTAGATACATCTCTAGTTCTTCCCTTATACAGAACACACAGTCTATGTCCTGTCATCAGGGTGTCCCTCCCTTCTCTCAGACACACACCTTCAATTCCTCACATTAAGGCCTCATCCCTCCCGGAGCACAGAGCATCGTCTCCATACCATATGTGTGTGAAACCTGCTGTGCCCAGCATTCGGAGAAGGGCAGGTCTCTGCCACCAAAAGGAGCCTACAACCCTCTCAGTATGACTGGAAGACAAGGTCCATCAATTCTAAATACAGAACAACCAGAAGAAAGTTACCATGTCTTTAGCAGTCTTCACTCCCTCATGCCACGAGAGGCCTGTGGTCAGCACCGCTGGTCCTTGTGAAGGACGCACAAGCATCTATACCCACACCATGGAAAAGACAGAAGCTTCTCCACCTGGAAGTTACTGGGCAACATTCCAACAAACCCTCTGCACTTGCCTCCAGCATCTGCCACTTTTTCTTTCATTCTCACCTCCCAGACCATACAAGAGCATTGCCTACAAGTTTCTAAACTGCAGAGGACAAGGGCAGACGCCTACGCTAATGAACAATGAAGGGACCACAGACCTTGTCAGGCGTATATACAACTAAGGAAATGACAGCTTAAACCCTACACACTGCAGATGAAATGAGAGGTGTTTCTCCCTCCCAGAACAACGTATGCAGATACTGGATGTGCACAACGGTAAGAGACAGATGTCTGCCATTGTGCAACGGAGACACTTCCTTCCCAACAATGGCACCTGCCCACTGCTTAGTGTGTGCAAATAGCCAGGCACAAGCACGTGTGTCCTGAAGAACTTCAGAATCATACAGCGTCCCCAGCCTGGTTTCCCCTTGAATGTCAAGCCCTGAACACAAACTCTGCCTTTGCTCCACTGACACAACCAGAAGGTGATGATCTGGAAATAGACGCCTGTAAGCTCTGCATGAAGACTTGTCACTTTGAACGGGAAACGACACCACACACAGACCCCAGGATATACCCAACACACACAGATCAGGACACTGTGCTGCCCAGAGAGGAACAGGACTCCAGAAATGGGTACAACTGAAAACACGCCTGCATTTACTTGGTTCTTTTCTGGGACCTTCTCATGCACGGTGCTGCTATTGTCCCCTTGGGCTCCACAGGCTTCTGATTGGGACCGAAGGCCGAGAAGGGACAGAGGTGGTTTCAGACTGGCGACGACCACACAGGATTCAAGCCAACCCTCTACCCCTGCCCCAGCCTATTCCCCTCTCTCCTTCTGAAGGGTCCACTGTGTTTCTCACAGGACTCCCCTGACCCCTGTGGACGAAGGCGGGAACTGTCCATCACCCTCGCAGATACGACCACTCTGCCTGGGACATATGTTTCCAGAACTAATCTATAATGCTGGACAACTGGGGGTCTCCACATGTGAGACTGATGTGAAGGTTGTGCTTCATCCAGCCCAGAGCCCAGAACATCGTGTCTGTGTAGTGCACCTGGGCAATGCTTCTATGTCTGTCCTCTGTGGAATGTCACTTTTCTGCTCCATAGTAGACGCCTGCTGCCCAGTTCTTTATGGCGAACCAGACAGTCCATGATATGGACGTCAGACAAAGTGGAGGAATGTTACCATGTCCTCACTTGGGCTTATTGCTGCATTGCAAAACCTTGTGGTACCACCTCTCCATCCTCTCCACCGACAGAAGGGGTTCAACTATGAATAAGCTCTATGACCCATGTCAATTCAGATCATCTCACCTTGTGGTGGAGGAACGAGGTGTGGCCGAGGCCCCCATGTCGACCACTGTGGAGGTGGATGAGGAGGAGGGAAGTCTGGTACATTCCACCCCATGTGGTAGGGCATACGGAGGAGCCCTGGGCAATGAGGGAACTCTCTCACACCTCTAGCGACCTGCAGAACAGACAAGAAAATATTTTAGCAAAACAGACAAAAGTTGCAACACCAAGAAAAGAAACCAAAACACAGAGCTCTCAGCATCCGGCTCCTTCTCCAATACCACCTTCCAGGAGAGCTGCATCATGCTAGAAAACTTACATGCCAGTACAATGAGCGGGGAGAGGGCAATGGCTTTTACAGAAATAGCCTGTCACCACACATCACTGCCCATGTCGGCCCACATTCTCCAGCAATAAGTAGTGTCTTCAAGATGAAAAAGGATCATTGCAAACTAAAGCAGCACATTCCAGACACGGAGGCATCGAAATCCTGGACAATACTTCCTCTATCCTCCTCAGCCACCAGAGAAGATTTTGCTTTGAGCAGAATAGAGAGAATGTGATGAAACTGAATGCCCTTTCTCCACAAAGTTTCCGAGCCACTTGAGGGGAATCGTTGGCCTATAAGTCCCTGACTCTCCCCACGCTGCCTCGCTCCTGACAAAGGGGTCTGCTACTCTCTACAGTTTCTGTCCATGGCTACAAAGACACTTGAGGAATTAGGGCCTTGTGGTCTGACAGGGGCACTGGAAAAGTGTCGTCCAAGGGACATGATATCAAAAACCTTTATTTACACTGAGCAGCTGTGCTTGTATTTTTTTTTTTTTAAAGATTTTATTTATTTGACAGAGAGAGATCAGAAGCAGGCAGAGAGGCAGAGAGAGAGAGAGGAAGGGAAGCAGGCTCTCTGCTGAGCAGAGAGTCTGATGTGGGGCTTGATCCTAGGATATAGGATCATGACCTGAGCCTAAGGCAAAGGCTTTAACACATTGAGCCACACAGGCGTCCCCTGTGTTTGTCTGAAAACACAGCCATTTGGAAATTTCAACCTACTGAGTTCCAGAGTAATTTTGTACAATGGGAAATGAAGATGGGAAGGGTATATAAGAGAATTCACAAAAGGGTATATGCTTCCCAGTGGAAAACTCCACATGTGTGATGAGAAAAGAAATCAACTCTCACAGTAACTTAGGACCAAATGACCTGCTCCTGGAAACCCAGCTGAAGGGCTGGGAGGCAGTGATCATGCACGTAATCACTGATGTCCCCCTTCAGAACGTGTGACCCAGTGTGCGATTACGACAGTGCACATAAGAGCTTTGACACTTCAAAATACTTGTAGAAAGGGTCTTAAGTGGGCTGGTTCTGCAAGGCACATTTTCCAGCAGAAGTAAAATGGAGATGACTTGTGAAACATGCCCTGAGAACATTGCAGACTGCAAAGGAGACAGTATAAAATGCAGAGAGAGTTTTCCCCAGTTTCCGTTTGTGAGGATTCCCAGACCCATCTATCCCCAGCATGAGCACAACACCAGTGCACCTGAACGTAACCTAAAGGGAGTCGCGCTGGCCAGAAGACTTCACTGTGGAGGGAGGGGCCCTCCTCCCCCAGTTAATTCCCCGGAGTGCACTGTGGGCAGGCAGGGGTACACATCCGCACACACATCTTTCCCACCACCATGTTCCAATACTATAGCATCTGTGCCAGAACAGCTATCCGCCCCCTGTGTCTCACCTAGCACCTGGGGTGAAGAGATTCCATGGGGAAAACTACTGTCACCACATGTTAATATAGATCTGCACACCTCGACAGAGACAAGAGTGTGACACCAAGGATAATCAACTAAGGAAAAAACTCCATTCATGACAGGCCAGAATCTACAGCTGGGACCACACCTCCCCCATCACAGCAAACAGAGCAGCTCCTTCTATACATTGAGAACAAACACAATGATAGGCCGTGGAAAGCCTGTTGTCCACACGTGGAAGTGCAGGTGCTTATGGGTCAGCCGGAAGCCCACCAGCATCCCCCCTGAACAGCTCTGCTTCCCTCCCTGACAATGGGATCTCCTACACTCCACAAGGGCTGTCCATGGCCACAGACACCGCTGACGAGATAGGAGTGTCCGGAGTCCTGCAGAGGACCTGGAAGAGTGCTTTCTGAGAGTAACAGGACCCCTTTGAGTGAGCGAGACCAGCTCTGTGGATCTACGTCCCTGACATTTGGACATTCCTTAGCTCAGGCACAGAGCAAATGCCTAGTCTTTGGTACTGAGACCCACTGATGGGCCGATTCGATACCCCCAAATGGGAGCCAGTGTGTCTGGAGAGCACAGGCAATGCTCCCAAGATGGGTCGGGAGAGACCCTATGAGTTGGCACAGCCATCAGACCCCATCAGAACCCGCTCATGGAAGCACAAGTAAAACACGTGTGAGGTGTGGGCCTTGCAGAGAGTCACTGGGATTCCCTCTTCAGGGCTGCTGCTCCAGGGGGTGTTTTCTATGACACACCTGGCACCTGCCAGAGTTCATCATCATCTCACCCAGGGGCCAACTGGAGGGATTCCAGCTGTCGTCTTCATCCACTCAGATGGGACGCACGGGAGGTCACAGCTCACCTTCTCCACAAACACTCAAGCTGCCCAAAGCATGTGGGGCAAGTGTGACGCGGTCTTGGCTTTTCCCATTTTCCATCTGAGGACCTCTGCAGATCCCCTCCCAGGTTAGTCTCCTGACCCGAATAGTAAAAATGCTCCAGCTCCCACAGGAAAGCAAACGGCAAGGAGTCAGCTGGACTAGCTGACTTCACTGTGGGGTGAGATGTCACCCTCCTTCATTTATGTACACACACACATACACGCACGTCCACACACACACACATACACACACAGATGCATGAGGTGAGCATCCTACCATCACGTGTCTCAAAGCATCTACAGCTTTGGGAGGAAGCACAAAATTGAAGATCTCTAACGGAGCAGGCAGAGGCTCCTGGGTGAACAGCGTGCGCTCTGAAAGGGATGATCGCAGGACACACACCAAGGCCACAGGCTAGGACAGGGACCTGTCCACACTGCAATCCATTTCAGAAACGGACACAACTAAAAATGCCCAAGCACTTACCGTATGCATCTCTGGGTTGCTTTGAGGGCTAGTGCTGCTGTTCATCCTGGGAACCACTCTAGATGCTAGATCAGACAAAGGTCAGAGTTTTATATTGGTTTCGTGCCCTCCATGCCTTCCTCTCCCCATCTTGCACTCTTTCCCACACTTGGGTCCCTTACAAGAAGGTTTCACCTGTGACTCAAGTGAGTCTTTGCAATGAGAGACACCAGTCTCCTCTTGCCTGAGACACTCCAGGGCCCTGGTACCAGTGTTTCTGTAAGTAACCCATCACGTGTAAACAGGTCGGGGTACAACTGGCTATCAACACTAAAATTGGGGTGCTCAACACACATCAGAAAAAAATCACTGTATCTTCATAGATTAAACACCTAAGTGAGAATAGCCTTGCATGGGGACATCCACAAACCCTCAACATGAACAGCCCATGTTCTCTTCTCAGGCCACAGGTGGATGGTTCATTTGTCCATCCTGCATTTGGGACCTAGAATGCGTGACTGGCCAACAAATAAACATTTCAGGGAAGAAACAGACTTTGACATTTGTATAGTCACGAAAAAAGAAATCATAGACAGATTGAGCAATAAAGCTATGGCATTGCACCGATAACATGAGAGGAGTAAAATATATTTCATTGCTCAATATGGTCCTATAGATGACAAATAAAACAAAAATATAGAAACCTCCATAATGAGTAAATAAATGCCCTTTTTCACAAATAGTCTTTTATTTTTTGTCAAGGTTTGACCACTGAGTCAAGGTGGGAAGGGCGCTCGTCTCGCACCTTCTCAGGCTCAGCTCTTCGGAAGGGGGTAGCAGGGGGAAGGTGTGGAGCGGCGTGAGCTCCACCTGTCACGGGGGCAAGTGTCCTGCTGCCTGGGGACATATAAGAAAAGCACCCTCCTGTCACCCCTTCAGACAACCTGCAGGCTGGAGGTGGACACACAGCAATCACCCACAGGAACAGGAAGGACACCATGTGGTTTCACAGCAGAAATCAGGCTGCTGCATTTCACATCGTGCTCCCTACCTTGCCACACAGGCTTCTGCAACTCAGGCCTTCCCGGCATCAGTTCCCGCCTCACAGATCCCACAGGTAGCATCTCCCTTTGCATCATGCGCAGTCTTGAACACAGAAAAAGAATGGACATCTCTAAGAATTACAACACCATGTCCTCTCCTACGCAGTAAACAGCATAGCCGTTACCTCTCCAAACACCCGTAAAAACGCACATTAAACTCTCACACCTGTATTTCAGGTAGGCGTTCTCCCTGCTCTGCTGCATCATCCTTGTTTCCCAATACCGAGCCTTCATCTGCGGCAGAAAAACACACCCACCTTCAGTTGTGTCCAACTGTGCCGCAAACGAAGATGAGGAAAAGGAAAATACTTACCCAGTTAGCCAGAGCGTTCCTCTCTTGAACTGCGATCTGAAAAAGCCAACACACCAGAAACCCATGTTCAGGGCTCTAAGGGCCACGACCATCACCTGCAGGGGGCGCCAAGGGGTCAGTGTGTTGGACACAAGTCCCATTACCTTGTGGTTGAAGGTGAGGTTAGACTCCTGCAGCTCTTCCCGCATTTCTTCCACTTCTCGTCTGTGAGGGGGGACAATTGTTTTCATCAGACAAAACCCAACACTGGGTGTGATTTTCAATCATCTGCCAATGTGGCCATCCTCCTCTTATCTGTCCCCTCATACAATTGATCCTGACACAGGAAACACTTTCACCTGACTATAATTGGACTGTGGGATCAAAGCTGTTCTTACAGCCTTTCCTTCATCATTTTTTTTTGCCTGCAGGATCAAAACCGACAAAACTTCCAATCTTTCCCTCAGTTATCACATGACAAATGTCTTTTGTCATGAAGCTCTATTCTCCTTTAACTTCTATCCTCACTATGGTTCCCAGGTTTGCAAAGACCAGCACCATCAGATGCCACTACCGGGCTTATGGGAAGGACTCATCCTAGGACAAACTGTTTTCCTCCAAACACCACCTCAAGGACGCTGGTATGGAGCTAGTTTCCACATTCAGGCCAAACTGGGGATCCGGATATGTTTAGTAACGTAATTGTTTTGTGCCTTATCTTTCTGTGTCAGTTAATTCGCTCTGGATACATCCTCTGAATTTTAGTGTATATTACTTAATTGAGTCCTCAAAATGTACAAAGATTAACAATCCAAAGGGAGGGAGGAGTCAAGATGGTCGAGAAACAGCAGGCTGAGATGACATCAGGTAGCAGGAGACGAGCTAAATAGCTTATCAATACATTCCAAACACCTACAAATCCAACAGGAGATCCAAGAGAAAAAGAGCATCAATTTGAGAAACAGAAAATCGACTACTTTCTGAAAGGTAGGACCCACGGAGAAGTGAATCCAAAGCGACGGGAAGAGAGACCCTGGGGGGAGGGTCCGGCTTCTGACAAGCAACAGAGCATAAAACCAGGACTTTTAAAAGCGATGCGCACTGAGGGACGTTGCTCCAGAGGCTAAACCGGGCTGAAGCCCGTGCAGGGACAGCATGCCCCCAGGTCCTGCAGGGTCACAGAAGGCCCGGGGGTGTCTGAGTGTCATAGAACACGCAGGTATTAGAACAGGGAAGCCGGGAACAGAAAGAAAGCCAAGGAGTGACCTCTCAACTCAGCGTTACCTTGAACCGTAATCCATGGCACAGGATCTGGGGAAATCCCCCCAAAAGAGCTCAGCGATCTAAGGGTTTCGGAGACTCCAGGTGGAGCTGTGTGCCAGAGACAGAGACACTTGGTCACAGCCTGGGTGAGGTCTGAGCGCAGCCGGAGGCGAGGGAGAGGGAAATGATGAGTGCTTTTCTCTGAGGGCGCACTGAGGAATGGGTCCCTGAGCTCTCAGCTCCTCCAGGCCAGAGATTGGGAGGCCGCCACTTTCATTACTGATCTCTGGAACTCTACGGAAAAGTGTTCAGGAAACAAAATCTCCTGAAAGCGACCCCATGGGATTACTTAGCCTGGCCTCTGGAAAGGGTGGTGCAATTCCGCCTGGGGCAAAGAGACCTGCGGATCACTACAACAGGCCCCTCCCTGAGAAGACCAACAAGAAATCCAGTCAAGACCAAGTTCACTTACCAAGGAGAACAGTGGAATACCAGAGGAGGCGTAAGCAAACCATGAATTCACGGCTTACTCCTCATGATACTTTAGTCTTGCAAAGTTAATTTTTTAACACTACTTTTTTTATATTCAGCTAATTTTTTTTAACTTTTACCGTTTCTTCTTTTAACGTTTTTTAAAGTAGTTTATCTTAACAATACTTTTCATTAAAAAAATTTTTTCGAACCTTCATTATTATTGTTGTATGTTATCCTTCATTGTATCTAACTTCAGTTTCTGTATACACGTAGGGTTTTTTCTTCTAAAAAATTTGGGGTACAACTTCTTCTAATAGATGAAACTACACCCTAAATCTACCACCGGGCTTGTTCTACTCTCCAGCCTGAGCAATTCTTCTCCACTTTCTTTTTCTTTATTCTCCCAACCAACTTACATATCAACTCTTTCTTTAGAAATTAAAAAAAAAATCTTTTCATCTTAATAGTAATATTCTGTCCTTTCATTGTGTTTACTCTTATATATGTTTTCCATTCTTTAAAATTTTGGGAGGTAATTTCTTGTAAGAGACAAAAATACACCCAAAATTAAGTGAATGACGCTGTTCTAGTCACCAGTCTAATATGTATATATGTATTTCTTTTTTATATTATTTCATTATTTGTATTCTTTTAAAATTTTTTTCCCTGAACTTCCTTTTACCCCCTTTCTCTCCCACCACGATTTGGGGTCTCTTCTGATTTGGCTCAAGCACACTTTCCTGGGGTCTTTGCCACCCTTTTAGTATTTTATTTGCTCCTTCAAATATTCTTATCTGGACAAAGTGACAAGGTGGAAAAACTCACCACAAAAAAAAGAACAAGAGGCAGTACCGAAGGCTAGGGATCTAATCAATATGGACATTGGTAATATGTCAGATCTAGAGTTCAAAATGACGATTCCCAAGGTTCTAGCCACACGCTACAAAGGCATGGAAGATATTAAAGAAACCCTATCTGGAGATATAAAAGCCCTTTCTGGATAAATAAAAGAACCACAGTTTAACCATGTTGAAATCAAAAAAGCTATTAAAGAGGTGCAATCAAAGATGGAGGCTCTTACTGCTAGGATAAATGAGGCAGAAAAAAGAATTAGTGATATAGAAGACCAAATAACAGAGAATAAAGAAGCTGAGCAAAAGAGAGGCAAACAACTACAGGACTACTTGGGGAGTATTCCAGAGATAAGTGATACCATAAGACAAAACAACATTAGAATAACTGGGATTCCAGAAGGAGAAGAAGAGAGAGCAGAGCAGAAGGTCTATTGGAGAGAATTATTGGAGAGAATTTCCCTAATATGGCAAAGGGAGCAAGCATCAAAATCCAGGAGGTGTAGAGAACCCCCCTCGAAATCAATAAGAATAGGTCCACAACCCGTCATCTAATAGTAAAATTTACAAGTCTTAGCAACAAAGAGAAAATCCTGACAGCACCCCGGGACAAGAAGTCTGTAACATACAATGGTAAAAATATTAGATTGGCAGCAAACTTATCCAAAGTGACATGGCAGACCAGCAAGGACTGGCAAGATATATTCAGAGCAATAAACGAGAACAATATGCAGCCAAGAATACTATATCCAGCTAGACTATCATTGAAAATAGAAGGAGAGGTAAAAACATTCCAGGACAAACAAAAACTGAAAGAATTTGCAAACACCAAACCAGCTCTACAAAAAATATTGAAAGTAGTCCTCTAAGCAAAGAGAGAGCCTAAACGTTGTAGATCAGAAAGGAACAGAGACAACATACAGTAACAGTCATCTTACAGGCAATACAAGGGCACTAAATTTATATCTCTCAATAGTTCCCCTGAATGTAAATGGGTTAAATGCCCCAATCAAAAGACACAGGGTATCAGAATGGATAAAAAAACAATACCCAACCATATGCTGCCTACAAGAAACTCATTTTAGACCCTAAGACACATCCAGATTTAAAGTGAGGGTGTGGAAAACAATTTACCATGCTAATGAAAATTAGAAGAAAACTGGAGTGGCAATCCTTCTATCAGATCAATTAGATTTTATGCCAAAGACTATAGTAAAAGAGATGAGGAAGGACACTATATTATACTCAAAGGGTCTCTCCAACAAGAAGATCTAACAATTTTCAATATCTACGCCCCTGACATGGGAGCAGCCAACTATATAAACCAATTAATAACAAAATCAAAGAAACACATCAACAATAATACAAGAAGAGTAGGGGACTTTAACACTCTCCTCACTGAAATGGACAGATCATGCAAGCGAAAGATGAACAAGGAAATAAAGGCCTTAAATGACACACTGGACCATCACAGATGTATTCAGAACATTCCATCCCAAAGCAACAATACGTATGCTTCTCTAATGCACATGGAACATTTTCCAAAATAGATCACATTCTGGGTCATAAATCCGGCCTCAACCGGAATCAAAAGATTGGGATCATCCCCTGCATATTTTCAGACCACAAAGCTCTGAAGCTAGAACTCAATCACAAGAGGAAAGTTGGAAGGAACTCAAATGACAGAGAAAGGAAGCTAAAGAGCATCCTATTAAAGAATGGTTGGGTCAACCAGGAAAATAAAGAAGAATTGAAAAAAAAAATTCAAGGAAACAAATGACAATGAAAACACAATGGTTCAAAATCTATGGGACACAGCAAAGGCAGTTCTGAGAGGAAAATATATAGCGATACAAGCCTTTCTCAAGAAATAAGAAAGGTCTCAAATACACAACCTAACCCTACACCTAAAGGAGCTGGAGAAAGAACACCAAAGAAAACCTAAACTCAGCAGGAGAAGAGAAGTCATAAAGATCAGAGCAAAAATTAATGAAATAGAAACAAACAGGGGCGCCTGGGTGGCTCAGTGAATTGGGCTTCTGCCTTCGGCTCAGGTCATGATCCCAGGGTCCCGGGATCGAGCCCCGCATCGGGCTCTCTGCTCAGTGGGAAGCCTGCTTCCTCCTCCCTCTCTCTGCCTGCCTCTCTGCCTACTGCCTACTTGTGATCTCTCTCTCTGTCAAATAAATACTTAAAATCTTTCAAAACAACCAACCAACAAATAAACCAAAGAATAGAACAAATCAATGAAACTAGAAGCTGGTTCTCTGAAAGAATTAATAAGATTGATAAACCCCTGGCCACACCTATGAAAGGAAAAGAAAAAGGACCCAAATTAATAAAATCACAAATGAAAGAGGAGAAATCAAACCAACACCAAAGAAATACAAACAATTAAAAGAACATATTATGAGCAACTCTTCGCCAACAAATTTGACAATCTGGAAGAAGTGGGTGTACTAGTAGAGACAATATTATCTATCACAAGTGAGCCAGGAAGAAATAGAAAACCTTAACAGACCCTTAACCAGTAGGGAGACTGAAATAGTCATCAAAAATATACAAACAAATAAAAGCCCAGGGCCAGATTGCATCCCAGGGGAATTCTTTCAAACATTTAAAGAAGAATTAATTCCTATTGTCCCGAAACTGTTCCAAAAAACTGAAATGGTAGGAAAACTTCCAAACTCGTTTTATGAGGCCTGCATCACCTTGATCCCCAAACCAGACAAGGATCCCATCCAAAAAGAGAATTACAGATCAAGATCCTTGATGAACACAGACGCAAGTATTCTCACCAAAATACTAGCCAATAGGATCCAAGAGTACATTAAAATGATTATTCTCCACCACCAAGTGGGATTTATTCCAGGGCTGCAAGGTTGGTTCAACATCCGCAAATCAATTAATGTGATACAATACATTAAGAAAAGAACAAGAACCACATGATACTCTCAATAGATGCTGAAAAAGCATTGGACAAAGTATAGCATTCCTTCCTGATCAGAACATTTCAAAGTGTAGGGATAGAGGGCACATATCTCAATATTATCAAAGCCATCTATGGAAAACCCACTGCAAATATCATTCTCAATGGAGAAAAACTGAGAGCTTTTCCGCTAAGGTCAGGAACATGGCAGGGATGTCCATTATCACCACTGTTATTCAACATAGTACTAGAAATCCACGCCTCAGCAATCAGACAACAAAAAGATATCAAAAACATCCAAATCGGCAAAAAAAAAAAAAAAAGTCAAACTCTCACTCTTTGCAGATGATATGATACTATATGTGGAAACCCCAAAAGACTTCACTCCAAATCTGCTAGAACTTGTACAGGAATTCAGTAAAGTGTCAGGATATAAAACCGATGCACAGAAATCAGTTGCATTGCTTTACACAACAACAAGACAAAAGGACGAAAATTAAGAATCAACCCCATTTACAACGGCAACAAAAACCACAAGATAATTAGGAATACAACTAAGCAAAGAGGCAAAGAATCTATACTAAGAAAACTCTAAAGTACTCATGAAAGAAATTGAGGAAGACACAAAGAAATGGAAAAAGGTTCCATGCACCTGGATTGGAAAAACAAATATTATGAAAATGTCTTTGCTACCTAAAGAAATTCACACATTTAATGCAATCCCTATCAAAATCCCATCCATTTTTTTTTCAAAGAAATGGAACAAATAATCCTAAAATTTATATGGAACCAGAAAAAACCTCGAATAGCCAAAGCAATATTGAAAAAGAAAGCCAAAGTTGGTGGCATCACAATTCTGGAATTCAAGCTCTGCTACAAAGCTGTCATCATCAAGACAGAATGGTACTAGAACAAAAACTGACACATAGATCAATGGACCAGAAGAGAGAACCCAAAAATACACCCTCAACTCTATGGTCAACTAATCTTCAACAAAGCAGGAAAGAACGTCCAATGTCCAAATGACAGTCTCTTCAACAAATGGTGTTGGGAAAATTGGACAGCCACATGCATTAAAATGAAACTGGACCATTTCCTTACACTACATAGTAAAATAGACTATAAATGGACGAAGGACGTCAATGTGAGAAAGGAATCCATCAAAATCCTTGAGGAGAATAGAGGCAACAACATCTTCAACCTCAACCACAGCAACTTCTTCCTAGAATCATCATCAAAAGGGAGGAAATCAAAGGCAAAAACAAACTATTGGACTTCATCAAGACCAAAAGCTTCTGCACATCAAAGGAAACAGTTAACAAAACCAAAAGACAACTGACAGAATGGGAGAAGATATTTGCAAACGACATATCAGATAAAGGGGTAGGATCCAAAATCTATAGAGAGCTTCGGAAACTCAATACCCAAAGAACAAATAATCCAATCAAGAAATGGCAGAGGACATGAACAGACATTTCTGCAAAGACATCCAGATGGCCAACAGACACATGAAAAATTGCTCCACATCACTCGGCATCAGGGAAATTCAAATCAAAACCACAATGAGATACCACCTCACACTAGTCAGAATGGCTAAGATTAACAAGTCAGGAAATGACAGATGCTGGTGAGGATGCATAGAAAAAGGAACACTCTTACACTTTTGGTGGGAATGTAAGCTGGTGCAACCAACTCTGGAAAACAGCATGGTGGTTTGTCAAAAAGCTGAAAATAGAGCTACCCTATGACCCAGCAATTGCACTACTGGCTATTTACCCTAATGATACAAACGTAGTGATCTGAAGGGCCACGTGTACCTGAATGTTTATAGCAGCAATGTCCACAATAGCCAAACTACGGAAAGGACCTAGATGTCCATCAAAAATGAGTGGATAAAGAAGATGTGGTATATATATATACAGTGGAATACTATGAAGCCATCAAAAGAAATATCTTGCCATTTGCGACGACGTGCATGGAACTAGAGGGAATTATCCTTATCGAAAGAAGTCGACCGGATAAAGACAACTATCATAGGGTCTCCCTGATATGAGGAAGTGGAGATGCAACGTGGGGGGTTGTGGGGTAGGAAAAGAATAAATGAAACAAGATGTCACAAAATAAACTGAGGGATGCTGGGGGGAAGGTTGTAGGGAGAGAATGGTGGGGTTATGGACACTGGGGAGGGTATGAGCTATGGTGAGTGCTGTGAAGTGTGTAAGCCTGGTGAATAACAGACCTGTACCCCTGGGGCTAAGAATACATCATAGGTTTATAAGAAAATTAAAAAATTAAAAAAAAAATCCAAAGGGAACTTTTCAGGAGCCAATAGTATGTAGTGTCTGAACTTACCTGTACTTCTCCATTTCTTCTTCAGTTACTTTCAGATATTTATTGGCAGCTAACAGCTCATTCTTAGTTGCATTCAATTCATACAGTTTCTCTTCTAGCTTCCTAAGATGGGAGAGATATATACATTGTCCAGTAGCCACGGTAATGAATTTTTGCCATTTATTCTTCTAGCACACCTGATGGCCTATGTTGGAATGTCCCCGCCAAAAGCACAGACTGACAACACAACAGGGAAATGAATGAAGGCCCCATTTAGGGTTGAAGAAACATCGAACTTTTGCTGCTGGCCAAGCTCCCTGCAATCGGGGCTGTCTTTTTACTTGTCTACTTTAACTCATTCACCATGTCACCAAATAATATTGCACTCTGTGCCCTCTTGGAATGCATCTTTGGTTTGAGATGGTGAAGGCTCATTTCAATTCAAAGTGAAAAGCCAAGCCTGACGAGCTACACTCATTAGGAGGAATAGGGGCCCATCATTAGTCTCTGTGGGGAGCCCTGATCCTCAGACCAAGGCTGTGCCCCCACATTCAGCCCAAAGGAACTTCCAGAATATGGCTTCACTGGTATGGAAACTCACTCCCACACATCTCTAGGCTTTAGAAGTACAACCCCTGGCTCCTCGGGGTACTTCCTGGTATAGGAAAAGGCCAATCTTAGTGCCAAAAATATGTCCTCAAATAATCCATGTGAACTGTCACATACACAGGGTGTTATCTCAGTGGAACATAGTTCAGATGTAAATCTGTCAACTCCAGTTACTCTAACTTTATTTAAAAAAAAGATTTTATTTATTTATTTGAGAGAGAGAGATCTGAAGTATGCAGAGAGGTAGGCAGAGTGTGTGTGTGTGGGGGGAAGCTGGCTGTCCACTGAGCAGAGAACCCAATGCTGGGCTCCATCCCAGGGGGACCATGAACTCAGCCAAAAGCAGAGGCTCTAACCTACTGAACCACCCAGGCGCCCCAAGTCAACCTTCTTGACCAAAACCAGCTTCATGGATGGTGAAGGCAGCAAACGGTGATGCTTAGAAAGTTTGGTCTGCTGGGCTGCCCTCAACTCTTTTGTTCATGGTGTTCATTCACAAGGTTTCAACAGGACACTTGTCAAGAATCTCATGCAGAAAGACTTAGGGACAGACAAAAGCTCTAGAAAGAGGACAGGAGCATCTGCTTCTGGTCTCTCAACCATTCTTCAGCAAATGTCTTCTGGAGCGGCAGTCAGTGTGTGGCTCAGGGATATGGTGTTGAAGAGAGAAAGGTGGTCAGGACATTGGGCCTGCCCCAAGAAGGTCCTGAAGTATGTAAATTATAAGTAAGACTCCTTTCTTTGCCTGAATTGTGTTCTAACAGCAGAAATAAAAGTAATGAAATATTATTATTATTAAAATTAATATTATTTCAAAGATTGATTTGAGAGAAGGAAAGAGTGAGGGGAGTGGGTCTTTACCAATGAACAGAACCCAAGTGCCTGTGAGAGAGAGTGGCCCCCACCCCTGATGTGGGAAGGAATAACACAAAGCTGAGTCTCCAGGGTAGACAGGGAACAGTTTTGCTTTTCCACATGAATGAGGGACTCCAACGTCCTTATCTCTCCTGAAAAATAAAAGGACACACTGGACAAGAGAGCAAACTTGTGAGTGAATGCACCCAATTTCTAAAGAGCACATGAAGAAACATCATAATCAGATGGAGAAGAAGGAAGCCTAGGAGAAAGCCAGCCTGGCAGTGGGAGCCAGTTTCCGGAGGACATATCAGTGAATTCTAGAACAGGCAAGTGAATACAAAGTAAATGAACAAGCAACCTTTTGGGGACAGGTTGGAATGCAACAAGTGAAGCTCTCATCCGCCAGCAAAGGTGAGACTTAGTGAAACTGCAGGATTTGGTTGGGATCCAAGAGACATACACCTAGAAAATCGTGTGGAGGGGCACCAGGATGGCTCAGTAATTATCTGCTTAAAAGTATTTGGTACAGGTCATGATCCCAGGGTCCTGCAATAGAGCCCCACACTGGACTCCCTGTTCGGCGGGAAGCCTGCTTCTCCCTCTCACACTCCCCCTGCTTGAGTTCTCTCGCGGTGTCTCTTTCTGTCAAATAGATAAATAAAATCTCTTAGAAAGAAAGAAAGAAAGAACGAAAGAAAGAAAGAAAGAAAGAAAGAAAGAAAGAAAGAAAGAAAGAAAGAAAGAGATAGAAAAAAAAAAAAAAAGAAAATCAGGTGGTCAGGAAATACCCTGGCCTTCTAAGGTATTGGGCTGCAGTGAATGATCTCAGTTGTACACCAGATAAAGGGACCCAGTATTGCTGGAGCCCCAGCACACTTTCCACAAAGAAACTTTCCCTGTTTCTGCAGGAAGAGAATTCCATTTTTCTCTCCATGTTCTGGACCCAAGTCTCATACTGAACAAGAAATGGACCTAATGCAGGAGTGGTCAGAGCATGTGATGAGAGTTAAAATGAAAGGGAAATGTAGACTGATCCAGAGGGGATCCACGTATCAAAGTGATTAATGCTGGTCCTTCCCCCTTCTTCCCCAATGAATCACACAATAACATGTGGCAAGTCATTAGAACAGAAAGGAAAATTCAGGTTACACAAATCAAGACAGGAATGGCAGCCCAATTCTACAGAATGCATTTGGCAAAAGTACACAAAGATCCAATTCCAGAAGATCCAAATAGTTGCCGCCACGAAAATTCATACAACAATATCTGTGACAACACAGCAATAGCTTACTCTTCTGCAGTCAGTTTTCGGTTTTCAGAGAACTCCACCACCATATCCAATTTTTTCTTTAGCAGGTTCAATTCTGCTTCTTTTGAACACTGGTCTTCCAGGAATGTTTTCCTTTCTGTAAAGGATGAGTTTAATTTTCTATGTTTGTGCCATGACCTGAGAACTTGGTTTCAATGGGGAAAGGAGAAGGGCAACGCTGTGAAGGCAGAAAGGCATTCTCTCCCTGCCCGATGCAAACTCATTGCCACCATATGGAGATTTCATCCCCCAAAACAAGGTACCTTTCAGTTCTTGGTTTTTTGATGTCAAGGCTCTCAACTCTTGATCCGCCAGTGCATCTTGGGCCTTTAAGACAGATTTGAGAAAAGACATATGAGGGCACCTAACAGGACAGGATCATGGAGGGCAACAAAGAAAGCCCTTGAGGCATAAATGGAATAAGGGACAAGTAACGAAACTAGTTCATGTCAAAAAACGCACAAATGGCTTTCTTAGAGGAACTGATATAAAATAATATTCTACTATACATATTGGGCTTGCTATCATCCTTCACTGCTCACGTATTTTGTGGGATTTTCTATGTAACTTGGAGGGCAGCACTGAAAGATGTGATGATTACCCAGCTGTGAAAAAAAACATACTTCCTAGGCCTTGAAATTGCAAATATCATCGGGGTGGTCCTAAGTGAAATCACAGTTCACGGTTCAGTAGAGGTTTCTGTTCCCAGATGCCCACGCTCTACTGCGCAAACAGCACAGGAGTACACTGCACTCACCTCACCCAAATAAACCAAAAGCCTCCCAAGCCACATTATAGTACAACTAACACCTAACTTTTACCACATCCACATTCTTAATATTCTTTTCTCTCTGAGCTTGTAAGAGAGCCTGTTTACAATGAAGGGAGTCCTTCAAATTTTCATTAATCTCTTCCACCTTTTTGATGTTCTCCTTCAAGAAAACATATTGAATGAGTAACAGTGATTCATTCCTTGGGGCACCTGGGTTGCACCTGGGTGGCCCAGTCTGTGGAGTGTCTGACTCCTGCTTTCGTTTGCCTCAAGTCCTGATCTCAGGGTCATGGGATTGATCCCCGCATCAGGCGAAACACTCGGCACAGTGTCAGCTTGGCATTCTCTTTCTGTCTCCTTTAGACCCTCTCGCCTCACTCTTTCCTTCTCTCAAATCAATCTTTGAAATAATAATAATTTTAATAATAATAATAATATTTTATTACTTTTATTTCTGCTGTTAGAACACAATTCAGGCAAAGAAAGGAGTCTTACTTTTAATTTACGTACTCCAGCAAGGGAATGCTTATGTTCTCTCTTTGTTTCCGCTTGCTTCTTTGCTTCCCTGGCCTACAAAAAATATGAAAAAGAATCAGAAGTCCAAAATAGCATGTTAAAGAAACCTATATCTGTGCCTCTCCTTTTGTGACAAAGAAAGAGGCAGTACTCTACATTTGTGAAGCTTCTCTTACTCAAGGACCATTTCTGGGTTGCATGATATAGATCGATAGAATGAACTACCAGAGGGTAAGTAACCAATATGAAATCACAAAAAAATATTTGAAAGGGTACACATACCTTCTCCTCCCAACTCGCTATGTTTTTTTCAAGATCCCTGTTTTCGTTTTTAAGGTTATTAATCTTCATCTTGATTTGGTCTAAAGTAACTGAAAGGAGAAAAAAGAATTTTAAGATAATTAGCAAAAACAGCGACATTGAATAATCCCAATATATTAGCACCAGAGTACATTCTCTGACACTTGGGTGTCACTAACTTGCTAGCATTCCATTGTGCCTGAAGGAAGCATGTTGTAGCAGCATTTGAAACCTAAGACATTCTATATCAGTGAGATTCCTACTTAAAATGTTTTTCAAACATAAAAAAAGAAACAATCGAAAGCTTTCTCATTTTTCTCCCACCTGTAAGCACCATTCTTGGAAAATTCAAACCTTGCATATGCTAATGTCATCGCCAGAGATGTGACCGAAAAATCAAGCATCCTAGCAACTAACATCTCTCTCCTCCAGTGATTCAGATACAAAAGCAGGTCCCTGCAAACAACACATAATGAGCAAAACTATACATTGTTTCTGCTCAGTGGATCGTCTAACTCCAGGTCCTACTTGGAATTCCACACAAGGAAAGCTCAAGATGTCAGGTGAGTGACAACTCACAGGCCTTCGGAAACTTTCTGCTGCTCCCAGATCGCCTTTCATGAACCCCAGGCTGGGGGCTCTGGAGGACCAGTTCTCTGCTATAAACACATTTGGGTACAATCTCCACGTTACAGAGAGTCTTTGGAGGCCCTGGATAATGCACAAGCCTGAGAAGACAAGCTTTTTTCATCACAACAGGAGAATGTTACCCTGCACCCTTAAAGGGAAACAACACTCATGAGGAGACTAATGGCAGCTGCATAACACTTGTAAGGTCTAGAACACAGACTCCTCTAAGAGCCACTTAATTTTCTCATCGTGGGGCACCTGGGTGGCTCAGTTGGTTAAGGGTCTGCCTTCTGCTGGGATCAGGATCCTGGGTCCTGGGATCACATCCCACATCCAACTCTCTGCTCAGCAAGGACCTGCTTCTCCCTCTCTGTCTGCCTCCCACTCTGCCAGCTTGTGCTCTCTCTCTATATATATATCTACTGAATAAACAGAATCTCTTAAAAAATAATTCTCTCATCTTGCCTCAAAGTGCAAACTTCTCTTCTCCTGACCCACCGTGAGCGCTCTCCTGCTCTGAGACCTCTCTTCTCACCAGAACCACTTCCACACTCACAACAACGAACAACGACATTCAATGGCTTCCTAAGTGCCAGGTGGCCACCCAGGCCGTCAACAGCCAGCACCATGGAATCACCACAATCCATGATCCCCACACACTATCCATTATCCCCGCTGGCACAGGCTTTATTCCATTCATTCTCCCCTGGCAGGCAACGACCCCTCCACTTCAGACTTAAAACCACAGTTTACTTCTCTCCTGTAACACACGCTCTGCATGGCAATATCTGCCTTCTTCCCTATGTGTAGCCATTTTGCTAGACTCAGAGACTTTTCTCCTTTTGACATTTCACCAAGAGCCAGCTCATGGTGAAGTACTCACTCCAGACCTCACGCTGTCATCATCACTTGCCTCCTAAACATGTCTCTGCAAAATTACACCTTGTATTCTCCCTAGTCCCACGAAGAGTTCCTTCTCCTGGTCTCTTAGAGATGGCAACTCCCTCCACACTGTCACTTAGACTCCACATGGGGAAGAGAAGCATTTTCAAGTCTTAAGTCAGTGAGGCATCAGAAGTCACCATATTTATCCCTCATCAAATTAAAAACACATCAAATACGGGTACTGAGAAATTTTGGCAAAGAAAACTGAAGCCCCAAATCTTACCTTCGTATTGTCGAGGCTTTATCTAAGAGAGGAAGAAACAAAGATAAGCTCGATGACAAAACATATTATGAGTAATAATCTATAGTACAGATATTACCACAATTATAATCCAAAGATATTACAACAATCACTTTGCTTAGCAGCATGAATTCACAGGATTAAAAAGGAAGATAAAATTAGAATTTTTCATGAAGTCATCATTGTTTACAATCAATTTATGATAAAGAGCACAACTTGTGTTTAACTTATTTTTGCCCCGAAATTCTATTCACATAGTAGTCAATGAATGTTCAACCTCTTCAATTTTGACAAGGGATCATGCAGACATTGAAAAGATATCCTTTAATTCATTATTTCCCTAGCTATTTTTTATGTTAGTCACCACACAGTCTGTCATTAGTTTTTGTTTTCTTGTTTTTTTTAATTTATTTTTTATTTATTTTCAGCCTAACACTATTCTTTGTTTTTGTACCACACCCACTGCTCCATGCAATCCATGCCCTCTCTAATACCACCACCCCAACTTCCCAACCCCAAGACTTAAAACCCCTGAGATTGTTTTTCAGAGTCCATAATCTATCATAGTTCACCTCCCCTTCCAATTTCCCCCAACTCCCTTCTCCTAACTCCCCATGTCCACCATGCTCCACCAATAAGTGAAACCATATGATAACTGACTCTGTTTGTTGCCTTATTTCACTCAGCATAATCTCCTCCAGTCCCATCCATGTTGCTAAAAAACTTGGGTATTCGGGGGTGCCTGGGTGGCTCAGTGGGTTAAGCCGCTGCCTTCGGCTCAGGTCATGATCTCAGGGTCCTGGGATCAAGTCCCGCATAGGGCTCTCTGCTCGGCAGGGTGCCTGCTTCCTCCTCTTTCTCTCTGCCTGCCTCTCTGCCTATTTGTGATCTCTCTCTGTCAAATAAATAAATAATAAAAATCTTTAAAAAAATTTAAAAAAAAAGCTGGGTATTCGTCCGTTCTGATTGAGGCATAATACTCCATAGTGTATATGGACCACATCTTCCTTATCCATTCGTCCGTTGAAGGGCATCTTGGTTCTTTCCACAGTTTGGCAACTGTGGCCATTGCTGCTATAAACACTGGGGTACAGATGGCCCTTCTTATCACTACATCTGTATCTTTGGGGTAAATATCCAGTAGTGCAATGGCAGGTCATAGAGAAGCTCTATTTTTAATTTCTTAAGGAATGTCCACACTGTTCTCTAATGAGGCTGCACCAACTTGCATTCCCACCAACAATGGAAGAGGGTTCCCCTTTCTCCACATCCCCTCCAACACATATTGTTTCCCGTTTGGTTAATTTTGGCCATATCTCAATGTAGTTTGAATTTGACTCTCCCTGAGGGCTAGTGATGATGAACATTTTTTCATGTGTCTGATAGCCATTTGTATGACTTCATTGGAGAAGTGTATGTTCCTACCTTCTGCCCATTTTTTGATATGATTATCTATTTGGTGTGTGTTGAGTTTGAGGTGCTCTTTGTAGATCCTGGATATCAACCTTTTGTCTGTACTGTCATTTGCAAATATCTTCTCCAATTCCGTGTGTTGTCTCTGTGTTTTATTGACTGCTTCCTTTGCTCTGCAGAAGCTTTTGATTTTGCTGAAGTCCCAAGTTTATTTTGGCTTTTGTTTCCTTTCCTTTGGGGACATATCTTGAAAGGAGTTGCTGTGGCTGATATCGAAGAGATTACTGCCTATGTTCTCTTCTAGGATTCGGATGGATTCCTGTCTCACGTTGAGGTTATTTATCCATTTTGAGTTTTTATTTGTGTATGGTATAAGAGAATGGTCGAGTTTCATTCTTCTACATATAGCTGCCCAGTTTTCCCAGCACCATTTATGGAAGAGACTGTTTTTTTTTTTTCCACCGTATATTTTTTCCTGCTTTGTCAAAGATTATTTGCCCATAGAGTTGAGGGTCAATATCGGGGCTCTCTACTCTGTTCCACTGGTCTATGTGTCTGTTTGTATGCCAGTACCATGCTGTCTTGGTGATCAGAGCTTTGTAGTAAAGCTTGAAATCAGGTAACGTGATGCCCCGCATTTTATTTTTGTTTTTCAACATTTCCTTAGCGATTCAGGGTCTCTTCTGATTCCATAGAAATTTTTGGATAATTTGCTCCAGGTATTTGAAGAATACTGGTGAAATTTTGATTGGAATGGCATTAAAAGTATAGATTGCTCTAGGCAGTATAGACATTTTAACAATGTTTATTCTTCTGATCCTAGAGCATGGCATGGTCTTCCATCTTTGTGTGTCTTCTTCAATTTCTTTCTTGAGTGTTCTGTAGTTCTCGAGTACAGATCCTTTACCTCTTTGATTAGGTTTATTCCCAGGTATCTTATGGTTCTTGGTGATATTGTAGGTAGAATCAGTTCTCTAATTTCCCTTTCTGTATTTTCATTGTTAGTGTATAAGAAATCCACTGATTTCTGTACATTGACTTTGTATCCTGCCACATTAATGAATGGCTGTGTGAGTTCTAGTAGTTTGGGGGTGGGGTCTTTTGGGTTTTCCATATAAAGAATCATGTCATCCGCAAAGAGAGAGAGTTTTACTTCTTCATTGCCAAATTGGATACCTTTTATTTCTCTTTGTTGTCTGATTACTGTTGCTAGGACTTCTAATACTATGTTGAACAAGAGTGGTGATAGTGGGCAACCTTGTCGTGTTCCTGATCTCAACGGGAAGGCTGCAAGCTTTTTCCCATTGAGGATGATATTTGCTGTGGGTCTTTCATAGATAGATTTGATGAAGTTCAGGAATGTTCCCTCTATCCCTATACTTTGAAGCGTTTTAATGCATCGGATGCTAGATTTTGTCAAATGCTTTCTCTGCATCGATTGAGAGGACCATGTGGTTCTTCTCTCTTCTCATACTAATTTGTTCTATCACATTGATTGATTTGCAAATGTTGAATCATCCTTGTAGCTAAGGGATGAATCCCACCTGGTCATAGTGGATAATCTTTTTAATAAGCTGTTGGATCCTGTTTGCTAAGATCTTGCTGAGAATCTTAGCATCCATATTCCTCAGTGATATTGATCTGAAATTCTCCTTTCTGGTAGCGTCTTTGCCTGGTTTGGGAAGCAGGGGAATGCTGGCTTCATGGAAAGAATCTGGAAGTTTTCCTTCTGCTTCAATTGTTTGAAAAAGTTTCAGGATAATAGGTGTTATTTCTTCTTGGAAAGTTTGGTAGAATTCCCCTGGGAATCCGTCAGGACCTGGAATCTTGTTTTTGGGAGATTTTTGATCACTGCTCCAATCTCATTACTAGACATTGGTCTATTCTGGTTGTTGAATTCTTCCTGGTTCAATTTTGGGAGTTTATAGTTTTCCAGGAATGCATCCATTTCATCTAGGTTGCTAAGCTTATTGGCATATAAACTGTTGATAATAACTTCTGATGATTGTTTCTACTGCCTTGGTGTTTATTGTGATCTCTCCCTTTTCATTCATAATTTTATGAATTTCGCCTTTCTCTCTTTTCTTTTGGGTTAGTGTGACCAATGGTTTATCGATCTTATTGATTCTTCCAAAAACCAGCTTCTAGTTTCATTGATACATTCTACTGTATCTCTGGTTTCTACCTCATTGATCTCAGCTCTAATCTTGATGATTTCCGTTCTTATGTGTGGAGTTGGTTTGATTTGTTGTTGATTCTTCAGTTCTTTAAGGTGTAGAGACAGCTGCTGTGTTCTGGAATTTTCAATTTTTTTGATGGAGACTTGGGTGGCTATGTATTTCCCCATTAGGGCCACCTTTGCTGTATCCCATAGGTTTTGGACCGAAGTGTCTTCATTCTCATTCGTTTCCATGAATTGTTTCAGTTCTTCTTTGATCTCCTGGTTGATCCAAGCATTCTTAAGCAGGGTGGTCTTTAGCTTCCAGTTATTTGAGTTCCTTCGGAACTTTTCCTTGTGATTGAGCTCCAGTTTCAAAGCATTGTGATCTGAGAATATGCAGGGAATCATCTAAGTCTTTTGGTATCAGTTGAGTCCTGATTTGTGACCCAGTATGTGTTTTATTCTTGAGAAGGTTCCACGTGCACTTGAGGAGAATGAGTATTCTGTTGTTTTAGGGTGGAATGTTCTGTATATATCTATGAGGTCCATCTGGTCCAATGTGTCATTCAATGCTCTTGTTTCTTTATTGATTTTCTGTTTCGATGATCTGTCTATTTCTGAGAGAGGCGGGTTAAGATCTCCTACTATTAATGTATTCATATCAATATGACTCTTTATCTTGATTAACAGTTTTCTTGTGTAATTGGCTGCTCCCATATTGGGGGCATAGATATTTACAATTGTTAGATCATCTTGGTGGTTAGTTCCTTTAAGGATTATGTAGTGTCCTTATGTATCTCTGACTACAGTCTTTAGTTTAAAATCTCATTTATCTGATATGAGAATTGCTACCCATCCTTCTTTTGAGGCCCATTGGCATGAAAGATGCTTCTCCATCCCTTCACTTTCAGACTGGGTGCATCTTTAGGTTCAAAATGGGTCTCTGGTAGACAACATATGGATGGGTCCTATCGTTTTATCTAATCTGCAACCCTTTGCCATTTTATGGGAGCATTTAGGCCATTTTCATTGAGAGTGATATTGATAGATATGTTTTCATTGACATCGTGCTACCTTTTAAGGCTTTCTTCCTGTAGATTGTCTCTATATTTCTGTTCAATACTATTCTTAGGAATTTTCCTCTTTTATAGAACTCCCCCCTTAAGATTTCCTGCAGCGTTGGCTTGGTGGTTGCATAATCTTTTAAGCCTTGCCGGTTTTGAAATCTCTTTATCTCTCCATCCATTTTGAATGTCAGTCTTGCTGGATAAAGTATTCTTGGCTGCATATTATTCTCATTTAGTGCCCTGAATATCTTGCCAGCCCTTTATGGCTTGCCAGGTCTCTGTGGACAGGTCTAATACTATTCTCATGGGCTTTCCTCTGTAAGTAAGGAGCCTCTTAGTGCTAGCGGCATTCAAGAGATTATACCTACAATTATGATTCCTGAATTTGACTATCAGGTGTCTTGATGTTTTTCTGGAATCTATAATCTTGGGTAGAGAACATTTGGCCTCTAGTACATGAATGCTGGTTCCATTCACTAGATTGGGAAATTTTCATGAAGGACTTGTTCCACTATATCTTCTATACTTCTTTCTTTCTCCTCCCCTTCAGGAATTCCAATAATTCTGACGTTGGAACGTTTCATGGCATTATTTATTTCCCTGATTCTGTTTTTGTGGTTTCTAATCTGTTTGTTCCAGGCTTCCTCTTGATCTTTCTATCTGTTTGTTTTCCAGATCACTAATTCTATCTTCTTTCTCAGTTACCCTAGGTTTTAGAAAATTTAGATTAGATTGGAACTCACTGAGAGCATTGTAAACATCAGCCCTGGTAACTTTTAACTCTGCCCTAACATTGTGACCATCCTGTCTGGTCCCTTTCAGCATGGCCATAATCAATTCCGTTTGGTCATCCATGGCTTTCTCCAACCTATCTATTGCCTGGATAAATGTTAACCTGAATTCTCTTTTCGACATATTGTCTATGTTGATAGCCCTTAGCTCTGTTGTGGAAGGTCCATCCTCTGTATTTTTCTCTGTTGGGATTCCTCCTCCTAGTAATTTTGGTGAGAGATGACTGAACAGATGTAGCTGGGTATATCGACCGTGGTGCAGTCAGGGTGCACTCTGTAACACTTCTGAGCAATCAGGATTCCCCACCAAATTGAGAGAAAAAAGACAAGACAAAGAAAAAAATAGGAGATAGAGAGAGACAGGAAAGAAAGGGAAGATGAAAGAGAAGGTTCAGCCCAAATGCGCCCCAAGGAAAGATTTATGAGGTATACAAACAAAAGACAAAAAAAAAAGACTGATAAAAGAATATAACAAGAGAAAAATATGTAAATATATGCAAATACAGGAATAACCTTGTTGAAAAGAACCCCAAGTGTAAGATTTATATACTATCAGGACAAACACAAAAACACAGAAACACTGGTGGAAGAAAAAAATGGGAGAGTGGTTATAAATTCTCTGTGTGGGCAAGGAAGGTTGTTTTGATCCTTGCTGGATGTAATTGATATCTTTGTTAAAAGACTCAACTTTCCTAGGATAAAGGGATTAAAAATGGTTTACCTCTAGGGGTAGTATTGATTGGGGAATGGGGATTTCTTTGAGGTTTAACTCTATATGAATATTAGAAAATAAAAATAAAAAAGGAATAAACTCAGCTAAACTAAAAATTTTAAAAATTCAAAAAATAGAAGTGCAAAAGAGAAACACAGGTGTATGCAACAAAAAGTTTAGGTTGGAAATTTATTATGGAATTTCATGTGCTGGACAGCTCTCTGTGATGGTAAATCAGTTAAACAATTATCTATATACAAAAAATGAGCCAGAATAGTGGGAACAAATTAAAAATAAAAGTTGTCCTATGAAGTAGTGGTGGTGGTTCTCTTGTAGTCTTTTTTTTTTTTTTTTCCTTTCCTGGTTGGTTTTCTTGGGGAGGTGCCTGCCACGTTGGTTTTCAGTCAGTAATATTCCCTGAGTTAAGTCCTCCAGTCCCCGTCTAGGGGGTGGGCTCTGAGGAAACCGGTTTTTTCAGACTTTTGTTCTCTGGAGCTTTTTATGTTTCTTCACCTTTTACCCCCCTCTCATCTTAACCTCTTTTGAATGGTTTTTGTAGGTTTAGAGGAAAGCAAACTGTACCCTGACCTCCCTCTGAGAGAGAAGCCTCAGTCTGTTCTGTGGGTGTTGCAGAACACCTATAAACTTCCCCTTGGCTGCTGGCAGAGTAGGTTCTGAGTCACGGTTCCTGGGGACGCAGGATCTTCTGCTTGTACCCAAAAGCATGGCAGCGGCGTCTGTCTGGGATCTCCAGACTGCCAGAGAGGTCCTAAGCATGGATCGCACACTGAGATTTTCCTGCTGGTCCAGGCTGGGAGTGCCTAGTCTTTCTAGGTCTAAGAGCACCTGGCTTGCATGCACCTCTTTTGGGGGAGGCTGTGGGTCGCTTGCACGTCTCAGGCTCTGAGAAAGGGTGCAGGTCCAAAAGCACCAGGCTGGGCCTTGGAGCACCTCTCTCCTGGGAGAGTTTGGGGTGCCTTTGTTAGGCTCTGAAACAATGGCGCATATCAAAGAGCCCTGACTGGGCCTTTGTACCTCTCTCAGGGGAGGATGAGGGACATGCACATTAGAGGCTCTGTAGCAGGGCTCACACATTCTGCCATCCTGTGTGGCTCCCATCCCCTTACAGGAGCCAGAACCCACGCAATCTCGGGTTTGCTGGCGGCTCTGGGATCAAGATCTGGTTTCTTTGTCACACTCTCTCTGGCTCAGATGCAGGGGAGGCTGTCCTGGGACCGAGGACTTAAGCCCCTGTCCCTAGTTGCCCCAATTCCAACAATTTACCCCCCACATTCCTTTGCTCTTTTGGAGTGCTTTCAACCAGTCTCCAAGTTAATGCTGGTCCCCAGACACTGGGCACGCTCGCTTGTATTAGGGTATTACTTTCCAACTGGTCAATTCTGGTGGCTCCCTCCCCCTTTTGTTTATCTTGCAATATCAGTCCGCCTTTCCCACTCCACTTTACCTGCCCATTGGTGTCTTCTGCCCCTGTTGAGATCCAGATGTGTAAAATTCTGATCTAATTCTGATTTCATAGGTGATCAGAGTTCTTTGGTAGGTAATCAGCTCGCTTTAGAGTACAGGTTGAAAAGGTGCCTCTTCCTACTTTCCCACGCCATCTTGTCCCTTCTGTCATTACTTTTTGATGTAGTGTTCCAGGATACACTGTTTGTGTATAACACCCAGTGCTCCATGAAATAGGTAACCTCCTTATTACCCATCACCAGGCTCCTCATACCAATCTCCTCTAAAATCCTCAGTTTGCTTCCCAGAGTCCATAGTCTCTCATGGTTCATCTCCCCCTCTGACTCTTACCCCCCGATTCATTTTTCCCTTCCTTCTCCAAATATTCCCTATGCTATTCCTTATGTTCCACAAATAAGTGAAACCAAAGGATAATTGACTTTCTCCACTGGACTTTTTTCACTTAGTCTATTTCCCTCACATTTTTGCAACCTAGTATCTGCACTGAAGTACAGAATTTGGCACTATTTTAAAATACTGAAAGAAAGAAAATGGAAGGAAGGAGGAAAGAATGCAGGCAGGCAGGCAAGGGAGCAAAGGCTGTGTCAAGGATATGCCACCTCTTTCCTTCTCTACAAAGCTATCTTGAAACCTTACAAAGAGTTGGCTGTTTGCTGAATTCACACACAGTTATGACATATCAGGTGCTATGCAGTTTCCCAGACTGTTTAAATGCAGTGTCATCAAAAAGAAGTAAAAGCCATCAGATGAGATAAAGAGTGGCCCATTATGAGATGAAGCATAAGCCATGACAGAAATGACAGCTGATGGTTCCAAAAAGGGAAGTGAGGCAATTCAGATTTGAGTCACCCTCATGTTATTATAGCTCAACAACATCTAGGCAAGACCTCACTTTGACACCATTAACATATTTCCTGTTTTAAAAGGTTTACAGGATGATGAGAGGCTGGGGCCAACCGGCAAATCTTGCCAGGATATTGGAATATCACCATGCTATCATAAACCAGTCATAGTATGTTGTTGGGGAGAGTGCATCAGGGGAGGGAAATCAGAAAGCCATGGTTATTCCTTTGATTTCACATGTTGATAAGGAACCTCTGAGCTCCTGTGGCCTATGTCACCAGCCCCATGGGCAGGGGAAGTGGAAAGGTCGATGGCTACACCAAATATATAATATTTTTCTTTTCTCTTTGAAGGGAAGTTTTCTCCATTGTGAGGGAGAGGGGGAATAGTCCCACGGAGAAAGAAACTCAAAAGAGTTCTTTCTTCTTACAAAGGTCTGCCCTCAAATGAAACTATGTCTCCAGAGTCTAAATGGGGGTTTCCCAAAGACTCAGCCACAGAGGTGAGGGAAATCCTCAACTCCAGTGCCATCTCCTCCCTGTCTCACCGGTGAGGACCTCAGTCTAACTCCGAGCCAGAGAAGCAGAAAACCTCACCCTAACTCCCACTTACCTCCCTTCCTTCAGCAGGACACAGTATCTAGCTTTCAACACAACCCTACAAGGCATGCTGCAGGTAAAACCATGACAGCAAGCACGAGAATCACACTTCCTGTGGCAGAAGTGATGGGGAGATCAGGCTGGACTTTCAAGTCTCTTTGATGTAAGATACTGGGTCTAAGGGAAAAGTGCACAAGAGGAAGAAGAGATGGTAAATGTGGGCAGAGATAGGAAACTCTAAGATTGTAACATGTTGTCTAGAAAGACAACAACACCATTATAAAAATCAAGAGTGCTTGTGCTGGCTTCATGAAGAGACTCAAAATAAACCAGAGGAAAGAATCATTGACAGGAAAGAAACTTCCAAAAGAGAAACACAAAGTCAAAAATTACACAGAAAACACAGAAAACTCAAGACTGATAGGTGATTACAAAATGTGTAACACACACATAACAGGAATACCTATTCCTATAGGAGAGTGGACGGAGAGCTATTTGAAGGAATAATGACAGAGGATTGTCTGAAATTAATGGAGTTACCTAATCAAGATCCAGGAAAATCAAAACATTGAAAGAAGGATAAATACCAACACACACACACACACAAACAATGAACCAAAACCACCAATGTTTCCTAATTTAGAATATTCAGCTACAGATCATTAAAGACAAAGAACTTGTTTTGGAAATCTGGAGCAGGGATTGGGAGTGGGTGTGGGAAGGGGAGAGGTGAGCAGTAACACCTTACTCCAGAGAAAAGGATAAGAACGACATCACACTTCTTTTCAGAAACCATGCCATCAAGAAGGATAAAGTGTTTATACTGTTTAAAGGAACATCAAGCTAGAAATCTGTGGCCAGTGAAATGGTCCTTCAACAAACACCGCACAGTAAGGAAACCCGTCAGGAATAATGGCGGGCATTATTTCAATGATGAACGGGTCAATTCTCCAAAAAGACACAACAATTTCTAATGTGTATGCATCAACAACAGAGTGTCAGAACACATGAAACAGAAACTGAAAATACTGCTGGTGGGAACAGATGAATCCATTCCTACAGCTGGATAATTCAAAATCCTCTTCTCCCTCATTGACAGACCCAGAGATGCAGAAGTTCCATGAGAACACAGGTGAAGGGACCAGCATCACCCATCCACCCCATCCCCTACCATCGGCAGAATACTTCATTCAACAATGAGGTGTAGACATTCTGCTCGGGCTGACATGAAACAGTCACTAAGAGAGCCAAAATTCGGGGCCATACAACACATGTGAACCACCAAAGTAATTGAAATCACCGGAACTATGCTCTCAGACCCCAGTTGACTTAAACTAGAGATCGAGAACAGAAAGATAGCTGGAGAAATGACCAGAGAGAGAGAGATTCAACAGCCCACTTCTAAAGAGGACATGGGTGGAAGGGCAGGTGGGTGGAGGGATGGGTGAAGGAGGTGAAGGGAAAGAAGAGTGCACTTCTTCTGCTGAGCACTGAGAAATGTACAGAATTGCGGAGTCATGTTGTACACCTGAAACTCACATTACACTGTTAGCCAATTATGCTTGAACTTAAAAAAAAGAACATATGGATCAAGGAGGCACTTCAATAGAAATTTAAAACTACATCAATATAGGTGATAATCAAAATTGACATATTAGAGGGAAATTTGTAGTACTGAATGGACATAAAAATGTCCAGGGACTATAACATTTTTTGCTTATTTATGAATGAAAGTACAGAAGGTACATTAATATACTTACAGCGAGGATGGTTCTCCAGAGGTATATGAGAAAGGCACAAGTTCCCAAGAAGGCAGTTAAAATGAGAAGCTTCCACAGAACTTCAGTCCCATGAGGGCCAAGACAGAAATGATCAGGCAAGGAAAGGACAAGCTGAAATACGATTTGAGACAATGAGGAATCTCAAAGACTTTTACTGTGTATCTGTCACAAAAAACCAACTTTACAAACCCTCAATCAGCCTCCAGGAGGTGAGCATACCTCTTAACAGGCTCCTCCTGGAGGAGAAGGAGCACAGAGGTATTTCCAAGGAGCTGGGGAAAACTTTTGGCAGTGATGAGTGTGTTTACCAACTTACCATGATGATGGCTTCCTTGTTGCTTCCCTATGTCTAATATCAACAAAAAGTATTCTTTGAAAAGATGTTGTGATCATATATACATTATGACACACTAAAGCTGCAGGCAAAATCTAATAGACAAATCTTAAGAGATTTTATTTTATCTATAAGCACATTGCAACTGTTTTTTCTATAGCTAACAGAACTTGAGAATTTATGAGCCAACATAAAATAAACAAGGTAAGTCAATGTAAACTTAGAATAGGTAAGGAGTCAGTGACTTCTATTGTACATCCATGAAGGACCTGGAAAAATTCCTTTGGACCATTTCCAAAACTACACCCAAAATTTAAGGATGAATGAGGGAAAGCATGAATAGAATTTGTACTAGAGGTACAAATGAGCACATTATATGGACACATGTTTATAGATCAGGACATAAGTGAGAGAGACAGGAGGCTGCTCGTTAATACGAAATGTGATTATTGCCCAATAAAAATAAATCAGAGTTACTGATTAGTTTCTGAAAACATTGATGTTTTCTTTCAATGCTCACTCTGATTCTGAATCACAAACCCAGATGTCAGATTTCTGAAGTACATAATCAGGTGATCATGTATGTTCTAAGCATATCTGTGAGGGTTAGTATCTCCAAAAAGCCAATGGAAGCAATTCATGTTCCTATTTCTTGGTACTGTAAGTAAATCATGCAAGAGCAACTTAAAATTTATCTTTCTAAACAGGGAAAATATTAACAAATGTATTTATTTATTTTAAAGAGAGATGGGGAAAGGCAGAGGGAGACTGAGTAGCTGAGTGGCAGCTGAGCAGGGAGCCCAACCAGGGCTCAATCCCAGCACCCTGGGATCATGACCCAAGCCTAAGGCAGACACTTAACTGCCTGAACCACCCAGGTGCCTGTGAATTCTAATACAAATTTCCTGGATACAAACACCGAGGGCAGGAACACATCATTTTACAAAAACTACACTTAGAAGTATTTCAGGAGAAAAGACACTGACAATGCAATTCATACTAATTCACACCAAGCTTGAATTTTGTGCAAACACACCTCTCTAGAAAGGAGCTCCTGAAATCTAAAACATTTTCCTCTTCAGCCCTCATAGCTGAGGTCAGGAAAATGTGTACTGGTGGGAAACCTACACTGCCTTTAATAGCCGCTGTCTGGAAGAGAGCAGTAGCTGTCAGCACAGTGGTTGGTCATGGGGATCAAATGCACAAAAGACAGAGTCTGTCTTGTCAGGAATGTAAAACACGCCCATCTGTGGGCACTCAGTACATCTGGCAGCTGTCTGGATGCTGATACCAGTAGCTGAGTCTTAACTAGAGGACAGCCGGTGGGGCCAAAAACTCTAGGTTCTCCGACAGTGGCCATGAGCAGGTGGAGGTGGGAAATGCAACACCAGTTCATTTAGGCAAGAGTTCAGAGATGAGGAAGGGTGAGAAAGGTGAACTGATCCATGAGATGCAGCCCAGGTAGAGGGGAATGATTCCAATCCAGACGACCAAGAAATTCCCTCTTCTGAAGACTCAAATGAAACAGAATGGGGTCTACTTTGACTAGAGGTCTTCATGTGGGATGGGTCTGCCTCAATACAAGCATCCTTCTTGACTACTGACACTTCTGGATCCCTCTTTCATAATCTGGTGCAAGTGGATCTAAAGTAGTCTACTTAATTCCAGGGGTGTTCCCTAACTGTTGGCTGACTCTCTCTCTTTCTCCTGGGGTACAGGGTTTACTTTTTCATGGCAGAGTGAAATATTCATGCTGGGAACCACGTATTTCTTTATATTTGGACAATCCTAAGGACATCCAGAACTTTATTATTTTGGGAAAATCAACACACTGCACATACTTGGTCAAAGAAAGGACAACAACTCATTCACTTCCTGATCACATCACTCCTAGTGATTTTCCTGTGACATATATCCCAGCAGGTTGTGGTCTATTAGTGTCTTGTGGGATTCTCAGGTCTCCATGGACCTGGTGGGACACACAGTCCCTGGGGACAGCCTCCAACCAAGAAGCAGAGCAAAAAGGATATTTCACTTCTTAACACTCTAGCCCCAACCCCAATGCTTAAGATACCCAGGGATGTCAAACTCTACAAATATAAACAATGCGCTGACACAATAAATGAAACAAGATGGGAATGGGAGGGAGACAAATCATAAGTGACTCTTAATCTCACAAAACAAACTGAGGGTTGCTGGGGGAGGGGGTTTGGGAGAAGTGGGTGGGATTATGGACATTGGGGTGGGTATGTGCTTTGGTGAGTGCTGTGAAGTGTGTAAACCTGGTGATTCACAGACCTGTACCCCTGGGGATAAAAATATATGTTTATAAAAAATAAAAAATTAAAAAAAAAAAAAACAAACTAAACAGAAGCTGTACCCTGAATTTACCAGGCTTGCAGTAGGTTCTTCACCAGGATTCCAGGGGACAATCTAGCACCCCTAGCTCCTACTAAATTAGTGTTCCTGACATTTTTGAAGACAATTTTAAAGAGATATAATGTACATATCACACAAGCCCCCTATTTAGGACAAAGAGCTCAATGGCTTTTCCTATCTTCAAAATTCCTGCCTCCTGACACTATAAACCTGGTGCCTTCAGGTTTGCATCCTACCAAAGCTGTACTTCTTGGACCAAGCAGCACAGACAGGACCCAAAACATGAGAGAAATGGCTGTGGCCTCAACCCCTTCCGGTTGACCCTGAAACCTGCTCTGTGGTGCCCAGTCATCAGGAAGAACTCTCGTTCTTCTAAATTTACCATCAAGAACCCCATGAAAAAGCTGTGATTAAATAACCCAGTCGGAAGGAAGACACCACTAGCAGCTTATGGACACCCAAGTAGCTCAGTCAGATAAGTGACCAAGTCTTGGTTTGGATCAAGTCATGATCTCATGGTCCTGAGGTTGAGGCCACTTTGGGCTCTGTGCTCACTGCACAGCTGGTTTGGGATTTTCTCTTTCCCACCCTCTCTGCCCCCTACACATCAGCCCTTTTTCTCTATTCCTCAAATAATTCATATCAGAAGAAGAAGAAGAAGAAGAAGAAGAAGAAGAAGAAGAAGAAGAAGAAGAGTAGAAGAAGGAGAAGAAGGATAAGAAGGAAGACATGAGTGAAGTGTCACATTTACTCACATTTGGGTAGTGAAGTGTCACATTTACTCACATTTGTGTTTGGGGAACTGGGACAGTGTAGCAAGACAAGCCAGAAGAGTAGCCTTTGCACCATCATATCCTGGTCCTCTTAAGGGGCACTGTGGGCCCAGGGAGGAAGTGGAGATGGTTGGGGGGCAGGGGAGGGTGGAGTGGGGTGTTCGAAAGGGGTGGGGAGGGGCAGGGTGGTAATTAGGGAGGGGAATAGGGAAGAAATAGAGGGTAGGATGGGGAAGGTGTTGGTCAGGAGGAGGGGTCAGGGACAGTGTCAGGCGGTGTCAGGGTCAGATTAAGTTCTCAAGGGGAAGTAGCACGGTTCAGAAAAGTTAGGAGGTCAGCAGGCTAGTAAAGGACAAGGTCAGCAGGACACATTAGCAGGTAAAGTGAACTCTCAGGAGCAGTTGGTGTGGAGAATCCATCCTCCACCAAGCCTTCCCGGGTTTGAACGTTTCCTTAGCAACCTAGAAACATTCTAATCTCTTGACCAATCCCCTGCCTTTGCCGCTAGTAGCTCAACATGGATGCCACAGGTGACCTCATTGGTACAAAGCCCCTTCCCACCTGATACACCAACACATGCCATCGCAATGACAGATCCTCTCTGGATCTTTAGCCATTCTTCTTATTTACTTCCTCCAACCCAGGTCCCTGTTCCCTCTTCTGGGCGCTCTCTCCTTCCCTTCCAAACTCCCGTCTGAGAGCCACTGGCTGAACAATGTAGAAAGCAAAGGAGAACCAAACTGCAACAATAAGCAAGTACACAACCAGAGTAGGAGGTTCGAGCCCTCTCTCAGCAACTCAATGCAGACAGAACATCCACAAGATGTAGATCTTAATGGCAAACCATCTGAATCCCATAGCTGTCTCCATACATCTGTCCACATCCACATCCACTGATTTTAGGCACATAGGAGACCATTTCAAAAATACGCTTAATTTACTTTAGCCATAAGGGAAATTTCAATTTTGTTTCAGATGCATCAATTCAGGCAACTACAGAGCATCTTGTGGTAATATAATGTGCTAGAAATCACTGATAAAAAGTGAACTAGAAATTCCCATATGTTTAGAAATTCAGAAGTACCTCTATCATGGGAACAGGAGTAAAGAAATAGAAAAAAGAGGGGCTCCTGGTGGCTGAGGTCATGATCAGGTCCTATGATCAAGCCCCACATTGGGCTCTGTGCTCAGGAGGGAGCCTGCTTTCCCCTCACTCTCTGCCTGCGTCTCTGCCAACTTGTGATCTCTCTCTGTGTGTCAAATAAGTAAATAAAATCTTAAATAAAAAAGAAATAGAAAAGGAAAAGAGCAACACTGGAACTGAATGATACGAGGATGATACAATTGAAATCAAATATGTCTTCTGGGCTGGAATATCCTCTGGTATTAGTCTGAGAAGACTTCATGGTCTCAAAATCATCCCCAATTGGCTGAGACATTGGAACACCTCCAACAGAGTAGATCTGTCACTTCTCTTTGTGACCCTCCTACGCACTAGCTTCGGCTTTATATGAGGAAACTTTACAGGGAAACAGTCCAATCAGACTCTCATGTCATCTTCTGGGACCTCCAGGAATGAGAGCATTTTAAGAGAAGACTTTCACCAGCTTCTCCCCTGGCGGATCTAGGATAACACCCAGAGAGCTGGCAGCTCCATCTGTGCTGGGTAGGGACAGCCAAGCATGGGGGCAGGGCCAGGGACCCAGGAGACTAGACAAACTCCTTGTTATCCTCTCTCCTGGGGCCTGTCCTGAGCTGAACTTCCAAAACTGTGTCTCCCTAGGACTCTCAAATGTTTCCTCAACTCCTTCTGGCCCAAGACAGCTGATTTTCAGTGCTCTACAAACCACCACTTTATTATTGTGTAAATTTCTTGTAAACAGGAACCACTCTAGTACTGCTTAAATAGCACAACAGCTTGTTTTTTCTAATTAACTTATAATGTAGTTTTTGTTTCAGGGGTAGTCTGTGATTCATCAGTCGCATACAGTTCAAGCACTCACCAAAGCACATACCCTCTCCAATGCCCATTCTACAGCCACCCCATCCTCCCACCCACTTTCACTCCTGCCACCCTCAGTTACAACAATATCCTAAACATACACATACAGAAACATAAAAAACAAGCCAACAACAAAACAAGGATAACAAAACAAAGTATTCAATTCTGCTTAGATGCCGCTGTCCACCTCAAGAACCCCAGAGTTGGGCTGCTCTGGTTGTAGGAGGAGACCAGCTATGGAAGGGGTGGAGTCAGACTATCCCAAAAGGGAACAGGAGAGAGGCCCAACCTGTAAGGGGGCCAGGGACTTCCATGGAAGATGGCCAGAGTCACCTTGATTAGAACTGGAATCGGGAGCAGGGAAAGAAGCAGGGAATAGAGTTTGGGGGCCTCAAATAGGTGAGATCAGTCATGGAGTTGAGGAGGTGTCCCCAAAGCCAGTGTCAGTCGCCCATCTATGAAACCTTTTGTGGCCCCTGGAGACAAGCCAGGAGCCTAGAGTTTGAGATCCAGCTGTCCTGCTTACCTGCTGTTTGGCCTGGTGCTCATTTTCTTCACTGAACCGGGAGTGTCCATGCCCATGTCCATAACTGTGTGGAGGACAAGAAGAAGTCACATGTTGAGAACACACACACATTGACGTCATCACCGCCAGGGGCTCAGTGTCTTTGGAGATCCAGTGCCTCATGTCTCACCCCTGTTAATGGCAGCCCGGGTGACAACCACAGGTCCCTCCTGTTTCAAGCCTGTGCTATACCCTGCCCTTTGCCGACATCAGCATTCCGGCACCAGATGGCAGGAAGACCCCATGAACTGTGGGGTGAGCTCTGGGCCCCTGGCAAGACTGAGATATTCCTGGACAGTGGGAAAGGTGAACAAGTGAGGGATTATACAGGACTGGGCAACTGAGCTCCAGGGCACCCTGAAAGGAATGGGGGATTGGGCACCTGTGGAAAGGGCTGGAGGCATCTTACAAGATTCCTGGGTCCCCACAGGGCAGATCCCTCCTACACTCCTGCTGGTGCTGGCAGGGATCTGGAAGCACCAGCAGCACCAGCAGCAGAAGTCGCAGCAGATCAATGGGATGCTGGATGGACCTGGGAAGAATGGTCTGGCAGGTAAGTGGAATCACCAGGCTGGGATGCCCTTGGCCTCCTCCTCCTTCCCCAGCCACCTCTCAACCTCTGACTCTGACTTCACCTTCCAGCAGGGCATGGGAAAGCCAAGCAGAGGGGGACACCCGCGGCCAAGGAAGGGTCCCTCCCCAGAGCTCTGTGTCCTTCTTTCTGAACAGACAGAAGGAGTCACCCGGGGCCCCTGGAACAGGGAGGGAGAATCTGGCCCCAGAGCCCTCTCTGATGGGGCCTGGGGAGAATCCTGGAGGGACAGAATGTAGCACTGGTTCGTAGTCTAAAAAGTCTATGTTTATTAAGGAAATGGAAAAAATCAAGTTGCCAGTTGAGCCTCTGGAAGAGAACAGGACCAGTTTCCATTATTCCAATTTCTACTCTTTGCCTGGATAACTACTTCACGTCTCCAAACCTCTGTGTCCTTCTCTGTGATGTGGGGACAGCATGGATTCATTTCTCAGGGCATGGATGCAAAGATTCATCGAGATCCGTCATACAAAGCTAGTTTAAACTGATACTTATACCTATCACTATCATCATTTTTTCTTAAAGATTGAACTTGTTTTTCTCAACATTATGCTAAATAAACTTTTATATTTACTTTCTTCAAAAGATTTTATTATTTGAGAGACAGTGAGCAAAAGTCGTGGGCAGACGCATAGGGAGAGGGAGAGGCAGCCTCCTCTCTGAGCAGGGCTCAGTCTCAGGACCCTGAGATCAGGATGCCAGGTAGAGGCAGATGCTTAACTGACTGTGCCCCCCAGTCACGGAGGGCCCCTGAGAAAGAGCCCCCAGGGCTGCAGCAGTGGGAACAGCCCCAATCCCGATCCCTAGCGGGAGAGATACATCCCCAGCGCCAGGATATCCTCCAGCCCCGGGAACTCCATCTTAGCAATGCCTGCCTCCCCCCACCCCAGGTGACCCCAGAGTCCAGCCAGTGCCAGTCCCTGCCTGCCCCCATCCCTTCCTCCCATTCCACTCCCTCTGCTCCATGCAGGTACCTAGTCAGGCTCTTCTTGTGGCCCATGGTCAAGGATGGGCTGTACCCCCGCCCACCCCCCAAAAGCCGAAACCAGCACTGCTTGGAGGAGTAACGCCATAGGTGGAGTCCTCGTGGTCCGCCCCTCTCCCTTCACAGCCCAGGACCTCAGCCCTACCTAGGCCACTGGGCCTTGAGCATCCTTCAGTGCCGCCACTGCCTCTGCCGCCGCCCCTTGAGCCTCCACAGCTGCCAGTCTCCTGAGACCAGCTCCCACATGCACTGCCTCTACTGACTGCATGTCATGGAGAGTGTGCTCCTTGGGGGCATGCGGGCCTCTTGGTGACCTAGTGGCCCAGCGAGGTGGAGCGTGTGATTCCGGCAAGTGGCGATGGGCTCCAGGCCCTGCAAGTCTTCCTTAAGGGGCTGTAGTGGGGACCCAGTCCAGAAGCCGTTCCCAGGGAGGCAGTTCCCCACACTGAGGCTTGCAAGTGCCAGTGCTGCTTGCTATGCCTCCAGGCTTGGAGTGCCCTGGGAGCCAGCGGGCCTCTTTCTTTTGGCCCCAGTTCCCCTGCTCCCTTCTGCTCTTCTGCCACCAGGAGCTTTGGAGCAGCCTCTCCTAAAGTCCTGGCCTCTTGCCCATACCCCAGGCCGAAGCCCCTTCCCAGGCTCCTAAGGCAGGAGAGAAGTGTGCTGACAAAGTAAAGAAAGCAATGCATACCCTGGAAAGCTAAATCTACACATGACAACACAGAGACCAAAGGCTTAATTACACGTGCTCCATCACACCCTGTCCAGACACCAGTGCCCTGTGTGGGGGGCAGTCATTCACAATCTCTCTACTGCCTGGGACCACTGATTTTAATGATGGCATGGCATGTTATTTTGAGGAATTGTGTAATTTTCTGAATGAGTCAAGTGACAAACAGTACAGTCAGCAGTGTTCTACTACATATTCTCAGCCCATTTTCAGGGCTCAGAGGGTTAAGAATCCCCCTCCCGACTCTGGCTCACTTCATGATCTCAGGGTCCTGGGATGGAGTCTTCAGTCTGGCTCCTGGCTCAGTGCAGAGTGTACCTGACATTCTTACTCTCTCCCTCTACCCTCCCCATGCCCCCGATGGAGACTCTCAAATAAATAAATATCCTTAAAAGGATAAATAAACCTTTAAAACAAACAAAAAAACAAAAACAAAAACAAGAACAAAACCCTCCTTACCTAAAAAGGAAGGAGGGAACCATGGGGGCGAAGACGCCACCCACAAAAAGGCCCTCCTGAAAGAGCCAAAGAGAAAGTGAGAGCCAAAGGACTGCAGCACACGTCATTTAGGTGTCAGAGGCAGACCCCAACCAGGGCGGCCTCCGCCATTAAAAGATGGCGCCTGGCTAGTTGCCAGGTTAGGATTGCCTCATGAGACTAAGCGGAATGCCCAAAGAGGAAGTAAACAGCATTGGTTGCTAGCAAAGTTGTTCATTTAGGTGTGCAGCCTGATTCGCTCCCTCCTGTACCCTGCTCGCTGATTGGTCAGGTAAGCGTATATAAGTGTGTAGACTTGCGGAAATAAAGAGAGAGAAGATACATCTGAACTGGGGCTTCTTGTCGTCCTTGCGGGTCGAGGGCGATAAATGGCGCCGGCACCCGGGAACTAAATAAAGGAATCTTGCAAGGTAATTCGCAGGAAAGCGGGGAGTAAAGTTCTGCAGATAAGCGGGGACATTAGCCATGTAAAAAAGTGGGAATTCCGCGGTAAAGCAGGGAGTAAAGGCCACATTCAAAAGTGGGAATTCCACGGTAAAGCGGGAAGTAAATGTCGACTGAAGTATATGCGTGTAAAAAGTTGATGTGTTAGTTACTGTCTTTAACGTCCGCGTCTGTTGTCTGTGTGTTCATAATGGGATCTGAAGTATCTAAAGTGCGGTTGGAAGAGTCTTTAAAAGACCTGCTGAAAGCCAATGGAACTTCACTAAAAGCAAAAACTGCTCGGGCCTTTTTGAATACAGTGGAAAAGGCGGCTCCATGGTTCCTAGATGAAGGCTTGCTAAACATACCTCAATGGGACCACTTAGGGGAGGATTTGAAGAAACAGGACAATAAAACGCCTTTGCAACCTGGGTCCCTGGCAATATGGACCTTAGTCCGGGGATGACTGGTGGGGCCTAAACCCAAATATGAATCAGCTCTACAAGAGGGAGCATTGGCATTGGAGGAATTGAAAGAGGAGCGGTCTTCTTGTGCCTCAGAGGGGGGTAGTTCTAGTGAAGAGGAAGAAGAAATGTCAGGGGAGGAGTTAGGCCGTAAAATGCATTGCAACTTTGAACAGTTGAAACTATCGACTCCAGCGATGCCTAGTGCCCCTCCACCGTATAATCCTATGGTGTGCCAAGGAGCTTGTAGCTGCTGCACCACATGTGGTAGTGGCAGGGTTTCAAGCTGGAGAGATCATGACCTGGCCTCTGCCTTTCCAGTTTTAGAGGACCAAAACAACCAGCGGTATCATCAGCCTCTTGATTGTAAACTAGTTAAGCTATTAAAGGAAGCAGTCATGCAGTATGGCCCTCAGGCAGCCTTTACAGTATCTTTGCTGGAGACCATAACAGGAATGAACTTAGTCCCTGAAGACTGGGGTAACCTAGCCTGTGCAACCTTGTCGGGAGGGCAATATCTAGTATGGAAAACAGCCTGGCAAGAATACTCAGAGGACACTGCCCGCCGTAATGCAGTGGCTGGAAATCCTCAGTGGGACCTAGAAATGTTAATGGGAATAGGACCGTACATGGGAAAGCAGGCCCAAATACAATACAACCCTGCGGTGTATCTGTAAATAGCCGCGGCGGCCACTAAAGCATGGAAGACAATTCAAGGCAGTGGGGATTTGCAGGGTCAGCTGTCTAAGGTAATACAAGGACCAAATGAAGCATATGCTGATTTGGTAGCGAGGCTGATGCAAACAGCTGGTCGAATATCTGGGGAGGTAGAGGCAGGCATGCCATTGATAAAACAGCTGGCTTATGAGCAAGCTAATAAATGGTGTAAAGAAGCCATCAGACCTTGGAAAAGCAAAGACTTGAGTACATATATTAAAGTTTGCAGGGATATCAACGACAGTGTTATTCAAGGGCAGGTTATGGCTGCAGCTATCACTCAAGGTTTACAAGGATTTCAGGGAGCTCAACAATATAAACATAAGGTACTCCTGGAGTTTGCTATTACTGCAAGGAGCCAGGACACCTTAAGCGTGAGTGCCCCGAGAGAAAGGTGTCCTATCAAGAGCCTAAAAAACCAGGTATCTGCCCAAGATGTGGGAAGGGTGCCCACTGGGCATATGAATGTCGCTCAATAAGGGATATACAAGGAAACTCTCTGCCTCCAAGAGGGTCAAAAAATGGGAAGGGGGGCCCCACACCCCAGGGCCCTCAAATGTATGGGGTGCTCCAACAGGTGGCTCGCTCGCATTATCCGCCGACGAGCCAAGGCGAGCCACAACAGGGAGTGCAGGATTGGACATCCGTGCCACCACCAGACTCATACTGACTCCAGAGATGGGGACCCAGGTAGTCGAATCAGATTTTAAGGGTCCATTACCTGAGGATACCGTGGGCCTCTTGCTAGGACGGAGCTCCATGGCATTATCAGGACTCCTTGTTCACCCCGGAGTTATAGATGCTGATTATAAAGGAACGGTGAAAATCCTGGTATCCTCCCCACGTGGAATTACAGCTATTAGTCCAGGTGATAAGATAGCTCAAATCCTGGTATTGCCTAGTTGTCACAAGCTTTTTGGAAGCCATGAGGTTACGCGGGGACAGAAGGGGTTCGGTTCATAAGGAGCTCCTCTAGCATGCGTCATGCTATGCATGGAAAATAGAACCTTTTACTCTTTTTGGATAAGAGACAAGAAATTCATGGGCTTATTGAACACTGGAGCAGATCGCAGTATCATCAATGAAGCTGATTGGTCTAAGGATTGGCCTGTGCAAAAGGCTGATCAAACACTTCGAGGATTAGGGATTGCTCATAGCCCCATGTGCAGTGCAGCTACACTGCCATGGAAGGATGATGAAGGCCACCATGGACTTGTGCAGCCATGTGTCCTTAAGATTCCCATTTCATTGTGGGGACGGGATGTCTTGGCCCAAATGAACCTGAAGTTGACTCCAGAATTATTCTATATTGAGGAAGCTCAAGCCTTAATGACTAAGTCTGGTTATCCTGGAACGGGAGGCCTAGGAAAACAGCTGCAGGGCACCCCTGAACCTATTCCCTTGACTAATTACTTCTCTCAAAGAATAGGTGGGCCGGGGCTGGGTTTTTCTTAGGGGCCACTGAACCTCTAAAAATTCAATGGAAAAACAGTAAACCCGTGTGGGTTCCTCAGTGGCCCCTGCCTAAAGAAAAATGTGAAGCTGCCCACACGTTAGTAAAAGAGCAACTTGCCGCCGGGCATATTCGGCCCTCCACATCACCATGGAATACGCCTATTTTTGTGATTAAGAAGAAGTCGGGGAAATGGCGATTGTTACATGACTTAAGAGCTGTTAATGAAAAGATGGTGGCCATGGGAGCAGTACAGCTGGGGGCTGCCTTTAGTCTCAGCCCTGCCCTCTGGTTGGCCCTCTGTGGTAATCGATATTAAAGACTGTTTCTTTTCCATCCCATTGCACCCCGAGGACACCCAATGTTTCGCTTTCACAGTACCTACCATTAATCATTCTTGTCTGGATCAACACTATGAGTGGGTGGTATTGCCTCAGGGCATGGCCAACAGCCCTACAATGTGCCAATTATATGTGGACCAAGCCCTGAAGGAGGTTAGAACACAATTTCCCCCGCTCATTGTGTATCATTATATGGATGATATTTTGCTGTGCCATAAAAAAGAATAATATATTGAGAAGGCCCTTTCCTTTCTTTTCAAACATTTTGAGAAATTCGGATTACACATAGCACCAGAAGAGGTCCAAATGACGCCCATTAAAGAGTATTTGGGAACTAGGTTAGAGAATACTAAAGTCAGAGCTTTAAAGATAACCCTGCGGACAGATCACCTAAACACGTTAAATGATTTTCAAAAATTGTTAAGAGATATTAATTGGATGAGGCCCTATCTAAAACTCACTGATCAGGAATTGTCACCCTTATTTGAGACACTTAAAGGTGACCCTAACCTCACCACTCTTCGTCAGTGGACTGAGGGGGCAAAAGAAGCCATCAGTCTGATCCAGAAAAGGCTAGAAGCTGCTCAGATAGACAGAAATGACTACTCCAAACCTTTGCTATTTTGTATCCTTGCCGAAAAACGAGCTCCCACTGCAGTTTTTTGGCAATCTGGCCCCATATCATGGGTTAGTTTGACCCACTCTCCAGGGAAGGTCTTGCCCTGGTACCCAAGTGCCATTGCACAAATTATACTTAAAGGGATTAAACTTAGTATAGCAGCATTTGGTAAACAAACAGATACTATAATATCACCATATACGCAGGAACAAATAAAGTGCCTAGCAGCCTGTGATGATGACTGAGCCATTTTGATATCTATAATGTGCACTCAATTTGATAGCCACTACCCATCACATCCATGGCTACAGTTCAGTTTATCCAATCCAATCATATACCCTAGGATCACTCACCATAAACCCCTCAGTAACGTAAGGCTTATATTCACTGATGGATCTAAGCAAGGAGTAGGACCTATAGTTACCACAGAAGAGAGTTGGACCTTCGTATTTCAAAGCTCCTCTCCCCAAGAAACCGAGCTGCTCACAGTGATAAAAGCATTTCAAATGTTTCATCAAGAACCCTTCAACCTTTTATCAGATAGTAGATATGTGGTGCAAGCTGTCTCTATCATTGAAAATGTGGGTTCTATTAATGCCAGGTCTACTATCTCTGAGGCATTACAAGAAATCCAAACATTCGTTTGGGACAGGAAGGCTCCATTTTATATTGGCCACATATGAGCTCATACAACCTTATCAGGCCCCCTGACAAAAAGTAACCGGTTAGCAGACTCCTTAACCAGAGGAGAATTTGTCTTTGCCATTGAGGACCCAGTGCAACAGGCGAGACATTATCATAAGCTGTTCCATGTGAATGCTTTAACTCTTTGCCTCAAATTTAACATAACAAAAGCACAGGCAAGGGACATAGTCTCCTGCAGAAATTGCGTGACCTTACTACCTGCACTCATCCTTGGGGGTTAATCCTAAGGGTTTGTTACCTAATCATATATGGCAAATGGATGTCACACATGTTTCAGAATTTGGAAAGTTAAGATATGTTCATGTCTCTGTAGATACCTGCTCTGGAATAATTTTCACCTCAGTGCATACGGGGGAAAAATCCAGAGATGTTATCGCCCATTGCCTACAGGGTTTCGTGGCATGGGGAAAGCCACGCCAGTTCAAGACAGATAATGGCCCAGCCTACACCTCACAACCCTTTAAAGCCCTCCTACAACAACTTGACATTCACTTGATACATGGAATACCCTATAACCCACAAGGACAGAGTGTTGTGGAGTGTGCACATCTTACAATAAAAAATGCGCTTTATAAACAAAAAGGGGGAATAGGGGACACCTTCAGGTCCCCTAAAGATAAGCTCAACGCCATTCTCTTTATTTTGAATTTTTCAATGTTGGACCAAACGGGTAAATCAGCTGCAGACAGACATGGAAGTGATGCTGCTGCTCCCCCTAAGCCTTTAGTACTTTGGAAGGACATCCTCACAGGAAAGTGCAATGGACCAGATCCAGTGTTAGTATGGAGTAGGGGGTCTGTATGTGTTTTTCCACAGGAAAAGGAGGCTCCAATTTGGATCCCAGAGCAGCTGGTGCATGCAGCCTTGCCTCCGAACACCAGTCATGATGCTGAAGATGCTGATGATAACTCTGGGGATGCTACACCTCCTGTGGCTGACTCAAGCCAGAAAGCTGTGGGCAGTGGTTAAAGCACGGCCATATCCTTTACCAGTGACTATCTCTTCTCTCATATTCCCTCCTCTTCCTTTGATGCTTGGCAGGTCTGTAACTTGCTAGGAGCATGTACTGATATCTCAGCAGTGTCCATGTTAAATGGAAAATTCCTCAACTGTTTTATAAACAAAATGACTCTAGTACCTTTGAGGCAACAGTTAATGTGTCTTGTCCCAATAATATTACTTATCAGCCCACTCCCATATGCGTCTTGCCACCGTTCCTTTTCCTCGTAACAAATGCTAGCGAGCTGAATGATACGTTAATTGCACTAAGAATTGCTATCTTTCCCAGTGCTGGAATGTAACTGCCTTCAAGCTGGCTGTGATTATGCGTATCCCTACCCATGTTCCTATCCCAGTTTCCATTTCAGAGGACAAGTTACCGGTGGTGATATCCAGAAAGAAGAGAGATTTTGGTATCACAGCCGCCGTTGTGACAGCACTGGCTATATCTACAGCAGCTGCCACGGCAGCAGCAGTCTCACTTGCTACAACTATACCCACTGCAGAAGTTGTGAACACCCCTGCAGAAGGAACGGCGGCTGTCCTTCAAACAGTCTCAGATCAATGCACATCTGCAAGCAGGAATCCCGATAGTCAACCAGAGAGTGGATTTGGTTCAAGAACAAGTGGACATATTGGGGGCCCTATTGGGACTGGGATGTATAGCACCCTTCCCAGCAATTTGTGTAACTCCCATAGCCTATACTAATATGAGTGACTTACAGAATGTCTCCTGACAGCTCTCCCAATACTTGCGGGGGAATCAGTCCGCAGAATTCCAAAACTACACTCAGCACCTGCTACTAGGCATAACAAGGATAAAGAACACTAGAGATGAGCTGGCAACCCTCCCAGAGATAATCAAAACATTGCAAGATGTGTTAACCTTTATGAAACAAGCGGCTAGTGTAATTTGTCTGATGATAATCCTCGTAGTCAGCTTGATTCTGCTAGTAAGGAAACTGCAAATTTGGAGGCAACAGCAACATAGGTAATGACAAGCCATGGTGCAGGACTTGTTAGCCATCAAGGCTGGAACATCCCACCAAGTGTGGCTAAGTATGCTGGATCGGTAGTCAAAGACGGGTAAGATTGGTGGGGGAAATATACCAACCTAAGACAGGACGCAGATCATTGATATCTGCCGTCTGATGATGGGTAAGGATATTCCCCGCCACTGACAACCTAAGACAGGCACAATCCCTGCCATAATAGAAAAAAAGGGAGATGTCAGAGGCAGGCCCCTGGCCAGGGCGGCCTCCGCCATTAAAAGATGGCGCCTGGGGGCGCCTGGGTGGCTCAGTGGGTTAAGCCGCTGCCTTCAGCTCAGGTCATGATCTCAGGGTCCTGGGATCGAGTGCCGCATCGGGCTCTCTGCTGAGCAGGGAGCCTGCTTCCTTCTCTCTCTCTGCCTGCCTCTCAGTGTACTTGCAATTTCTCTCTGTCAAATAAATAATTAAAATCTTTAAAAAAAAAAAAAAAAAGATGGCGCCTGGCTAGTTGCCAGGTTAGGATTGCCTCATGAGACTAAGCAGAATGCCTAAAGAGGAAGCAAACAGCATTGGTTGCTAGCAAAGTTGTTCGTTTAGGTGTGCAGCCTGATTCAAACCCTCCTGTACCCTGCTCGCTGACTGGTCAGGTAAGCGTATATAAGTGTGTAGACTTGCAGAAATAAAGAGAGAGAAGATACATCTGAACTGGGGCTTCTTGTCGTCCTTGCGGGTTGAGGGCGATATTTAGGGATCCACTATTACCTGAAGTTCTACTGAACTGAGTTAGTGCTGACAACTTCCTCAAGTAGCTGCCGTTTACCAAAAGAGCTTTTAATAATCTTGGAATTTCTTCAGCATTGACAGAAGCACAGGAGAAACCTATGCCACATGAGGAATGCACTCCAACCTCCCATCCCAGTAACTGACAGGATACACTGACAAGTTGGCTGGCCTGGTCTCAGGATGTGGCAGGCAACTAAGGAAAGGTTGACTAGCCTGTCCACGAAGGTTCCACCTTTAATTCTCCCCAACTCCAGGAGCTAAATGGCAGAGTCTTCAGAAATGACCTACAGAAGTAACTACCCCTTGCCCCCAAAAGAAAGGAGCGTGCACGCTGCCCCAAAAGGCAAAGGTGTACCTTAACACTGTCTAGAACGAGTTTCTCATCACTGTGTAGTTTCACATTCTGCTCTGATTTCTCAAAACACTTGCCACTGGCCACAATTATTTCACTTTTCTGTTTACTTGCTGAATTTCTCTTCTTCTCCACAGTATTCCAAATGCAATGAGAACAAGGACATTGTCTGTTTTTCCACCACTAGACACCAGAGCCCATTTCGTGGTATGCTCCAGAAAAACCTGTCAAATAAGAACAACTACCCAGGTAATTTACTGGAAGGTTACCAAGTAGACAGAAGATCCAGTCAGTATCAATAAATCACTAAGTTCAATGTAATAGCAAATACAAACAAAATTATCACCGTTTTGGGATAAGGGCGATCTTAGAAGCCAAAAGGTTGGGTAAATTAGATGGCTCAGAAGACATGTAGTTTTTCCATGTATTTCATGGAGAAGGTTTATTAAAGACAAACACTACAGTAAAACCCATGTGCCCTAAGGAGCAAAACCACTGTGGTGGATGACCCACAAACCACAGGGAAGAAGCCTTGCTCTACTCCAGGTTAGCTACACCCCAGCCCTGTTTTCTGGGAGTTGTTCTTTTTTTTTTTTTTTCAATCTGAAACTCATTACCTCAGAGAGATGCACTTTTGAGACTTTTGAGGCAAGATTCGAACTTTCATGTCTCGCTAAGGATGAATGTTTACCTCGAAAACTTCTAAAGTACTTCATGACTATCCAAGGGCTATTGAGTTGTTAGGCTACCTGAATTTGAGGAGAGAAATGTCCAAACTTACAACTTCAAAAAATGAGGGAGCTCCAGAAGAAAGAAAATGTTTTACAAACAAAACAGTGTACCAACTTTTCATGCAATATCCTGAGTACCAACTTTTTTTCCTTTTAAGACATAATTTTATGACACATCTAAAGTAAATTCCTCACTTCTCCCTGCAAAAGCTCTACAAACTTCTCAAGGAGATGGTGTGCAAATAAACTCGAGTTGACCCTAGAATCCCAATAAAATTGGGCACTGAAAAATATAAAAGTTCTAAATCCATGGGAATTACCCAACAGCAAATTTTACCAACTTTCTAGTGAGTGTCACATAAGCGGTAGCTGAGGGTTCAAATGCGGCATTATGATCAAAGAGGCACTAATCATCTCCTGCTGCAGCAGTAGCTTGGCCATCTCTGCTTCCAAAAAAGACATGATTGGATTTAGAGAAGCAGCAAGACTGAAGCAAAGTACATCGAATCTAAAACCGAGTCTAAGAAGTTACTCTGCTCAACACTCAAGAACGTCCACTTCACAAAAGGCTTACGTAAAGTTGTTCATTTGCAGGGGTAGCTCATCCTAAAAGCCGATGGCATCATCCTTCATGACACTGGCAAACCCTACTTTATACGTCTCCTCTAATCACAGAGGAAAGGGACAGATTTTCCTCCCCACCCACAGCCACCTTCAATATACACCACTTTATTTCCTATGTTGAAAGGCTTAGGGTAGAGTTCTCTCAGCATGGTGAGGAGGCAACCTTCCTGGCCGGGAGCTGCAGACCCCTCCAGGCTCTTAAGTTGTATCACAGAACAAACAGGAGCCAACCACAGGATAGGATGGAAAACTTCCCAAACTGGTTTGTGGTGATGCTTACACAAGTCTTTAAAACAACTGAAATTCAATGAATCATGCACTTAGCATGAGTGACTTCGACAAGATGGAAATCATACCTCCATGAAACTACACAATAATCACCAGGCAGGGGCATACTGCGATGGCACAGTTAGAAAAAGGAGTGTATCCAAGACCCAAAGAGACCCTCCACATGACTGACACACCCAATATACATCTCTGTTGCTCCCTGAACCTCCGAGGATCCTGTTCAGTATTTCCTCCTGCTTCCCTTCACATGTTCCTCTGGCACATCTGACCTCCTTCCCATTCTGCTTCAGAGCAGACCTTATGAATCCCTTCCACGAATCCACCTGGAGTATTCAACACATAAAGTACACCTGGCAATAACAATGAAAAGTTGGCAGGGGATCTTGTAGAAATCGATTCCTTTTTTCAGAAGAAATGAGAAGGAAAAGGAGGCATTCGAGTTGACTCCCCTAGCCAGACTGCTCTAATTCCCCAGACAGCACCTTATTTATACCTGTCTCCGAGGCTGTAAAACTTGATTCTGCTCATCCTAGTGCCTTTCTAATCAACTCCTTCCCCACCCCTCACCAATATCTTGACCAGTACCTTTCCCCTCCTAAAAATTCCATAAATGCTCTTTGGGGAAGTTATTATTCTCCTCACCCAATTCAGTGACACCTGTTCTATTCTCAAAGGGTAAATACAGTCTGTGCCCTACTGGACCTACCACTCATCAAACTCTGACTTCCTTCCTAGACTTGGTCGATTATGGCAATAAAGAACAAAATGATGAACAAACTCCAAAATGACCATGGGTTAGACCACCGGAGAGGCTGATGTCAAAATACGAATATGAAATAAGCTCAGAGCTATAAAACCTAACTTCTACACAAGCCAACAGGTTAACGAATCCATTTTAAGATTTTTTTAAAGATTATTTATTTATTAATTTGACACAGAGAGAGCTCACAAGTAGGCAGAGGGGCAGGCAGAGAGAGAGGAAGGGAAGCAGGCCCCCTGCTGAGCAGAGAGCCCCATGTGGGACTTGATCCCAGGACCCTGAGATTGTGACCTGAGCCGAAGGCAGTGGCTTAACCCACCGAGCCACCCAGGCGCACCCCTCTTAAGATATTAAAAGGTTGTTCTAAAATCCCAAATTCTTACCTCCTCCTCAGCATCCAAACCCAACAAGTTTTCTACTTCATTAATACCAATATGCAAGACAGAAAGTATGAAATCTTTGCAGTACCAAAAAAGAATTACAAGAAAAAGACCCAGGAAGATCACAGAGCAGTAACTAGGATGGCAGGGAAATTAACCAACTGTTTCTATACCTCATGACACCTGGATAAAGACCTGTTGAAAGTCCCCTTCCCACAGGAATCCCATTTCTAGCCTAAGAAAGCCCAAATGGGGTCTGCTTTCCAATTAAAGATGGCTTCAAGAATGTTTCTCCAACACCTAAACACTGACAATAACCACGTGGTGAAAAAATAATGAATACTGGTATGCTGAAAATAAAGAAATTAATTTAAAAAAAGATGAAACAAAAAGGCCACAGAATGTTGGTGCCACTTTTCAAAGTGTTAAGTCCTATGATCGTGGAAATCTGAGTTCAAATCCCACTCAAGCAGAGACTTCAAAAAATTACACGAAAACCCTTAAAGAGAAGAGAGAAGTACCCTTTCCTAAAACAGTCTGACTTCAGTAATCTCCTAGATTCATTAAAAATCAGAATGTCACTCTCAACATCTGTAACTCTGGAACAAACTTCGAACATTTCTATGGCTTTTAAAATCAAAACCTCTCACGTGCTTCCAAAATTTGGTAAATCAGATTTTTTTAAGAAACATGTAGAAACTGAAATGCATTTCATAGGAAGATAATTATTCCCTGCAATAAATACATCAGTATAAACTTGAATTTGGTTTTGGTCTTCACTGGTAAATTTCTCAAGTTCTTAGGAGTTTCCTAGCCATTTACTTGAACATCATCTAAGGGAATACTCAAAGCAGTACCACAATAAAGAGGTTTGGCCTCTGCAGGATTCTACATGAAAAAAAAAAAAAAAACAGGTCACATAAATTAATCACAATCACACTGCTTTAAATAACATTTCTAAACTTTCATGTCATTTGATGGAACTCCCTGTTTCGGAGAGCTTAACAAAATCTATTCAGCTCCCATTAAGTGCTTTTTCTTTTCTTTTCTAAAAAGATTTTATTTATCTGACAGACAGAGATCACAAGTAGGCAGAGAGGCAGGCAGAGAGAGAGGAGGAAGCTGGCTCCCTGATAAGCAGAGCCCAATGCAGGGATGGATCCCAGGACACCAGGACCATGACCCCAGCTGTGCAAGGTAGCATGGTCCAGGCCCAGCTGTTGCGGGGTGCCAGTGGGGGCGCCCTGTCCACTCCCCAATCCCTGTTTCGGTCCCTGGAAAGAGTGGGTGGGTGGTGGGCCAAGCCATGGTTCCAGCCCAGGATTCCTAGGAAATTGCTATGGCTCACCAGCACTTGTGTTTTGCTGTTTCTCCCCACTTTTCTCCTGCTCCAGGTCCCCACTCCTAACTCCTCCTAAAGCCAAAAGGATCAGCAAAACTGCCACAGACAAAGGCTTTTGGGATTGGAGTGTCTCCACCTTCAGAAGCTGCGCTGAAGCCTTAAAATGCAGTACCTGCAATGTGAGGGAAGCCACTTCCATCAGATACTTGAAGATCTGGGTTAGCTTTGGCAGAAGGACTTTTGTTGCTTAAGGTGTGGGAGAGGGTGGAGCACTATCCTTGAGGCCCTCTTTCCAACTTGTTGAGGATGCCTTTTTTGCATTTGGGGGTGGTTGATGTGTGGTTTTGGTTGTGTGTATTTTGTGTGTATTTCCCCGCTACAGCCTCTCCCTGTCCCTGGATCTGCGTTTTAGCAGCAGGAGCCTCCCCACACCCCGGGTGGCCCTGGCGCCTAGCAGTCCCTGGCCCACAGCAAGCCCCCAGCCCTCCCTCCCTTCCACCCCCTGAGCTCTGAGCAGGTACCTGGTCAGTGATATGCTGTACCCCCACCCACCCACCCCCGCCCCAAGCGGGAAGTGTAACTGCTGGGAGGAAAAACGCAGTCCCCCTCCCTTCCCCGAGCCCTTCAATGGCCCAACCTCAGCTGGACCTCAGCCCCTGGGCCTCAAGCTCCCAGGCCACCTCTGCTTGCACCACTGCAGCTGCCAGTCTCCCTGCCAGTCTCCCTCCAACCTGCACCGCCTTCTCCAAGTGACTGAGGAGGGGTAGGGCCAGGCGCTGCACTGAGGCGTGCAGTGGCGTGGCATGGCATGGCGTGGTGTGCTGTGACATGTGTCAAGCTGTCGGTGCGCCTGCCTGGGTGGGTGTGCTAGCTCGGGGCGCGCGGGACTGCTGGTGACCTGGGGGCCCGGCGAGGTGGAGCCTGGGAGCCCCACAAGCAGTGATGGACTCTGGACCCCTCGTGTGCCCCTTACGGGGCTGCATTTTCAGTGCCTGAGTTTTGTGATCATGGGTCTTTTAAGTATGAGTTTGCCTGAGTATGTATGACTTTTGTGATTATGTCAAATTTATTCCTAAATCATTTAAGGTTGGATGTTTTTTTGTAACTGGGATTGTTCTTAATCTCTTAATCTCATTTTTGCGCTGCTCAATTTTGGTGAATAAGACTACAACTTGTCTTGAGTACTGATCCTGCATCGTGGAACTATGCTGGACATACTGAGGTCTAATGGCAATTTTGCGGATTAATTTTGTTCTACAGAAGAATTCTACAGAAGAATTTTTTTCTATACTATCTTCTGAAAAAAAAAAGACATTTTCACTTCTTCCACTCTTATTCATACTCCTATTATTCCATTTTCTTGCTAAATACCCAAGACAGAATTTCCAAGAAAATGTTGAATAAAAGTGGCAATTACAGGCTTTTTTTCTTATTCCTGACCTTAGGGAGGAACCATCTAGCCTTTTACCATTGAATATGTAAGTGTGGGCTTTCACATACATCTTTTTATTACATTAAGAAAATTCTCTTTTATTCAGTTGACAGATTATTATCACCAAATGGTGTTGACATTTAACCACTTTTTTCTTCTATATTTATGGAGGTAATCGTGTGGTTTACCCTTTATTAATTTAATATGGTATATTAATTACAGTGATGAAATGTAATTTTATTTATTTATTTATTTAAAAGAGAGAGAGAGAGAGACAATGAGAGAGGGAGCACAAGCAGGGGAAGTTGGAGAGGGAGAAACAGGCCCTCTGCTGAGCTGGGAGCCTTATGCAGGGCTTGATCCCAAGACCCTGGGATCATGACCTGAGCTGAAGGCAGATGACCAATGACTGGGCAACCAAGGTGCCCCTAAATATCACATTTTGAGCAAACTTTGCATCCCTGAGATAAATCCTCTTTGGCCATAGCATTTTATGAGTTGCTGAATTCAGTTTACTAGCATTAGTATTGAAGACTTTTGTGTCTACAGTTCTACGAGATATTGGTCTATAATTTCATTTTCTTGAGTTATCTTTACCTGGTTTTGGGATCTGGCTAATACAGACTCTCACAGAATGAATGCGAAGTGTTCTCTCCACTTCTACTTTTTGAATGATTTTTGAATCTTCCTTAAATGTTTTCACAGAATTCACCAATGTGCATTATGGTCCCAGATTTTTCTTTATGGAAAGTTTGGATTATCTGTTCGATTATTTTACTTGTTTAAGTTCCATTCAGATTGTCTACTTTGGGGTTAAGATTAAGGAATTTGAGGGATGCCTGGGTGGCTCAGTGTGTTAGGCCGCTGCCTTTGGCTCAGGTCATGGTCTCAGGGTCCTGGGATCGAGTCCTGCATCAGGTTCTCTGCTCAGCAGGGAGCCTGCTTCCTTCTCTCTCCCTCTCTGCCTGCCTCTCAGTGTACTCGTAATTTCTCTCTGTCAGGTAAATAAATAAAATCTTTAAAAAAAATTTAAGGAATTTGAGTCTATCTAGGAACCTGCCAAATTTCTTTAGTTTTCTAATTTATTAGCATGCAATTGTTCCTCGTATTGCAATTTAATTCTTTTTATTTCTATAAGGCTAATAGGAATACTTCTCTTTCATTCCCGATTTTTTCATAATTTGGTGTTTTTATCTTATTTTTGGTAAGAATAGCCAAAAAATTGTCAATTGCTCATCTCTTTAAAGAATTAGCTTTTGGGGCACCTGGGTAGCTCAGTGGGTTATAGCCTCTGCCTTTAGCTCAGGTCATGATCTCAGGGTCCTGGTATCAAGCCCCTGATCAGACTCTCTGCTCAGCAGGGAGCCTGCTTCCCTTCCTCTCTCTCTGCCTGCCTCCTGCCTACTTGTGATCTGTCTCTGTCAAACAAATAATAAAATAAAATATTTTTTAAAAAAAAGAATTAGCTTGGGCACCTGGGTGGCTCAGTGGGTTAAAGCCTCTGCCTTCAGCTCAGGTCATGATCCCAGGGTCCTGGGATCGAGCCCCGCATCGGGCTCTCCACTTCTCGGGGAGCCTGCTTCCTCCCCTCTCTGCCTTCCTCTCTCTCTGCCTACTTGTGATCTCTGTCTGTCAAATAAAAAAAAAAAGAATTAGCTTTTGTATATATTGATTTTCTCTGTTGTGTCTTATTTCATTTATATCTGATCTCATCTTTCAAAATTTCTTTCCTTTTCCTTGCCTTTTAACTCATTCTTCCTATATTATGTTTTTATTTTTATTTCTTTATTTGAGAGACTGTAAGAGTGAGTGAGAAGGGAAGAGCAGAGGGACAAAAGCAGTCCTCACTGAGTACAGAGCCCAACATGGGGCTTGACCCCACAGCCCTGAGATCATGACCTGAGCTAAAACCAAGAATTGGTCAGCTAACCAACTGAGCCACCTATAAGCCCCTAATTTGTTTTTCATTTTGTCATTTCTTAAGATGATAGGTTATGAAAGTAACACTTTCTTCCTTTTTAAATATATGTTTACAATCCTAAGTTTCCCTCAAAAAAAAAAAAAACTTAACTGTATCCCATAAGACTTTGTATTTTTTATTTTCACTTTCAAGAGATGATCAAGTTACCGATTTTTGGCTTTCATTCATCTCAAGGTATTTTCTAACTTCTACCGTGATTTCTTTTTTGACTCATGTCTTATTTAGGAGTGTGTTTTTTATTTTCCACGTACTTGTGAATTTTCTGTTTCCTTTTGTAAACCACTTTTATTTTATTGCATGGAGTTAGAGACCATACATTGAGTGACTTTAGTTCTTCAACATGTATACTACATTTATAGGTCTTTTGGTTTTACAGACTGGATAATCTCAATTGATCTCTATTTATATTCCCTGATTATTTCATCTATTACACCACTGAGCTCATCTGGAGAATATTTTATTTCAGTTATAATGCAACTTTCATTTCATTCTAATTTTATTTTTATTATATTCTTGATTTGGTGTGGCACCATTCTTGTACTTCCTGTGTATTCTTTTTTTTAAGAGTTTATTTATTTATTTGACAGACAGAGATTACAAGTAGGCAGAGAGGCATGCAGAAAGAGAGAGAGGAGGAAGCAGGTTCCCTGCTGAGCAGAAAGCCCAGTGCTGGGCTAGAGCCCAGGACCCTGGGATCATGACCTGAGCCAAAGGCAGAGGCTTTAACCCACTAAGCCACCCAGGCACCCCAGTGTATTCTTTAAACATGGTTTTTCTTCAGTTCTTTAACATATGGATACAGAAGAATGACAGTTGTTGTCCACATCTTTATCCATTCAACCTATATCTGGAGTTCTTGGGAAATGGCTTTAATTGATTGTATTTTGTTTTTTGTTTTCCTAGTGTATAGATAGCTATAATTCCCTTCTGCTAGAGTATTGTGCAATTTCTTGAGAAAATTAAGGTTTAAATTATATAATGTGGTAACTATAGAAAGTAGATCCTAACCCTGGGTTTGAAAGGTAGCCTAAACATCAAGGCCAGATCTCCTGAGACTACATTTCACTCTGTTTCCCCCCTCCATACACATATTTGCACACTTCATCTGACTGTATTTTAATTATTAAACTGGGTAGTGGAAAGCATATGTCTATTTACTTATTTACTGCTGTTTAATTTTGATTTTATTTTCTAATTATACCATGATTCTCCTTTAGCTGCTACTCCATGGAGTGTGCATCAAGAATGCAACAAAATTCTATTGGCTTTCTTACCACAAATGTTGTTTTTCATTTCACAAATGAAATGTCAAATTTTCACAAATGTAGGCTTTCATTTGACTTGAGCTCCCCAATATACTCAAATCAAGAAAGATTATTAAATACATAGAAAAATGGGGATTCAAATTGTGTCATGCTTTCTGCCTATGCATAATAGGCATGTGATGTAAAACGGATATCGAGACAAAATATTTAGCTTGGTTTTTAATCGTTGCACCTAAACACTGTCAGACTACAGACAAGTCAATCATTATGTTCTTATTTGTAAACTGGGAATAACATCGGCTCTACTTAATACTTTAATATTTATGTATTTTTACAACAACTGTTACATATTTCTACATAAATGTTATAAAATGCATTTTATTGCGATAAAATGTGTATATTTTCTCATGTACCTACCTAGTTACTATATAATAGATAGGGTTATAAATTACTTTCCCAAGGTTACACTCTCTTAAATTCTGTATCTGAAAATCAACCTTTTCTTTTTTTGTTTTTTTTTTCCATATGAAACTATGCAAATTTATTACACAGATGTTCTTAGCTCTATTCACAATGCCACAAACTGGAAAACTACATATATAAACAAGTATATGCATACATAAGCACATATGTATATATATACATGTATACACAATGGAATAATTTTTTTAAATCTATTTCTTATTTATTTTCAGCATAACAATATTCATTATTTTTGCACCACACCCAGTGCTCCATGCAGTACATGCGCTCTCTAAAACCAACCACCTGGTTCCCCCAACCTCCCACCCTCCCCGTCCCTTCAAACCCCTCAGATTGTTTTTCAAAGTCTATAGGCTCTCATGGTTCAACTCCCTTCCAATTTCTCCCAACTCCCTTCTCCTCTCTATTTCTCCATGTCCTGCATGCTATTTGTTATGCTCCACAAATAAGTGAAACCATATGATAATTGACTCTCTCTGCTTGACTTATTTCACTCAGCATAATCTCTTCCAGTCCCTTCCATGTTGCTACAAAAGTTGGGTATTCGTCCTTTCTGATGGAGGCACAATACTCCATAGTGTATATGGACCACATCTTCCTTATCCATTCGCCCGTTGAAGGGCATCTTGGTTCTTTTCACAGTTTGGCGACCGTGGTCAATGCTGCTATAAACATTGGGGTACAGATGGCCCTTCTTTTCACTCCATCTGTATCTTTAGGGTAAATACCCAGGAGTGCAATGGCCGGGTCATAGGGAAGTTCTATTTTTAATGTCTTGAGGAATCTCCACACTGTTCTCCAAAGAGGCTGCACCAACTTGCATTCCCACCAACAGTGGAAGAGGGTTCCCCTTTCTCCACATCTCCTCCAACACATGTTGTTTCCTCTCTTGCTAATTTTGGCCATTCTAACTGGTGTAAGGTGATATCTCAATGTGGTTTTCATTTGAATCTCCCTGAGGGCTAGTGATGAACAATTTTTCATGTGTCTGATGGCCATTTATATGTCTTCATTGGACATGTGTCTGCTTTGCACCCAACAGGAAATACACACAACCAAAACCACACATCAACCACCCGAAAATGCAAAGAAGCATCAACAAGGTGGAAAGAGGACCTCAAGGATAGCCCTCCACTCCTGCCCACACCTTAAACAACAAAAGTCCTTCCACCAAAGCTAACCCAGATCTTCAAGTACCTGGTGGAGGTGCCTTCCCTCACATCGCAGATGCTGCCTATCAAGGCTTCAGCACAGCTTCTGAAGGTGCAGATGCTCTAAGCCCAAAAGCCTTTCTCTGCAGCAGGTTCCCTGGTCTTTCTGGCCTTCTGAGGAGTGAGGAGTGGGGGAAAGGGGAGGGAAGAGACAGGGATCCAGTTAAAAAGGAGGAGAAACAGCAAAACACAGACACTGGTGAGCCCTTGCAATTTCCCAGGCATCCAGTGCTTCAAACTTGGTTCAGAGACCGACCACCCACCCACCCATTCCAGGGACTGAAACAGGGACCGGGAGTGCACAGGGCGCCCCCATGCGCACCCCACAACCTCTGGGCCCAGACCAAGCTGCCTCCCACAGGCAGCGGAGATGGCAGCGGCCTGAGAGAGGCCAAGGCAGGCATAGGGAGCGGCGGACTTGTGGACTGCAGTGTGGGGCTGGGGGGGGGGGGTGCAGCAGGGGAGACATTGGTCAGATCTGGAGGGAGCATGTAGAGGCAGGCAGAGGCCTGTGGCGGGGAATGGGCCAGCTCCTTCCTTCTGCCCTCCCGGGCTGGTTCCCTCCCCTCCTCCCTACCTGGGTAAATCTCCCTTTGCCTGGGAGGAATGGCCCTGGCGGTGGCAGCGGCGGAGGGCCACTGAGGAGGAGCTGCCAGGGCTGCTGCACTCAGAGACGCCAGCCTCCAGCGGGAGCGACAGCGCCCACTGCTGCCGCAGCCTCCTCCAACCCCAGGATCTCCATTTTAGCAGCGCGGGCCTCCCTCCGCCATGGGTAACCACGGAAACTTGTCTTCGCCAGCTCCCTCTAACCCCCAGCCCTCCCTCCCCTCCCACCCTCTCAGCTCAGAGCAGGTACCTGGTCGGGCTCTCCTTATCGCACAAGGACGAGGGTGGGCTGTACCCCCGCACGACCCCCTCCCAAAGCCCAAAGTGGCGCCACTGGAAGGAAAATGCCATCTACGAAGTCCTCCCAAACCCGGCCCCCCTCCCTTCTCGGTGCCAGTCCTCAGCACTACCTCTGCCCTTCCTCAGTTGCTGGCCCTGGAGCTCCCGCTGCCGCCGTTTGCACAGCCCCCGCCGCTGCTCCGCCGCCGCCATCTGCGTTGCTGCCATCTGCGCCGCAGCCGCCACTTGAGTCGCCAACACCGCTTGTGCAGCCGATGCAGTCTGCGCCGACGCCTCTATGTGCTCCAAAACTGCTACCGCCGCCGCCGCTTGAGCCTTGGATGCCCAAGCGGTCGCCGCTGGTGCAGCCCAGCTGTCTGCGCCAGTGCTGCTTGCACCGCTAACACCTTCGTCTGTGTCGCCGCCCCTTCCGCCGCCAACACTGCCAGCGCCGCCGCCGATGCCGCTTTTTCGTCGAAGCCACCACCGTCTGCACCGCCGCTTGCGCCGCCGAAGCCGCAGTCTGCACCGTCGCTGCTACCGCCGCCGCTGAAGCCGCTGCTGTCCGCACCGTCGCCATTGTGCGCCGAGGCCGCTTGCACCGTCCACGCCGTCATCGGAGCCGTTGCTGGTTCCGCCGCTGAAATCGTCTGCGCCGCCACCGACGCCGCTTGTGCCGCCGCTGAAGCCGCTGCCACTGCTATCCCCGCCGACGCCAACCGCTTATGCCGCTGCCGCCACCGCTTGAGCTCCGGACGCATTCGGAGCCGAAGCCGCTTGTGCAGTTGAAGTCATCTACACCCACGCCTCTTGGCGACCTCGAGGCCACTGTCTGCGGCGCCACTGCTTCCGCCGCCGAGGCCGCCTGCGCCTCTGACGCTGCCGCTTCCGCCGCCGCCGCTTCCGCCGCCGCCACCATCTGCGCCGCCAGCGGCGTCAGCCCCCAAAGCGGCGATGGCGCAGCCGGGGCATCGGCGGCCCTAGCGGCGTCTGAGGCGGTGCAGAGTGCGTTGGCCGGAGAAGAGGCGGCGGCGTCGCCAAACAGGCGGGGACGGCGTTGGCGTAGGCGGCGCAAGCGGCCTGGGCTATACAAGCGGCGTCGGGATCCCAGTGGCGGCGGCGGCGCAGCGCAGACGGTAGCGGCGGCGGCGGCAGAGTCGGCGGCGGAATCGGTAACAGCGGCGGTGCAGACAGCGGCGTTGGCGGCGCTAGCGGTGGCGGTGCCAAGGGTGGTGGCTTGGTGGCGGCAGCATTGGCTGCGGCGGCGGCGGAAGCAGTGGCGGCGCAGACGACTGCGTCGGCGGTTCAGGCGGCCTCGGGGCAGACAGCGGCGGCGGCTTCGGCGGCGGCGGCTTCGGCGGCGGCGGCAGAGTCGGTGGCGGCGGCGGTAGCAGCGTCGGTGCAGACAGCGGGGTCGACGGTGCAAGCGGGGCGGTGCAAAGGGCGGTGGCTCCCGCGGCACAAGCGGCATCGGCGGCGGTGCAGGCGGTGTCGGCGGCGGAAGCGGCGGAGGTGCAAGCGGCGTGGGCGCAGACAGCGTCCGCTACACAAGTGGCAAAGGCTTAGGCGTCGAGGGCGCAAGAGGTGATGGCGGCGGCAGCATAAGCGGTGTTGGCTGCCATAGCTGTGGTGGTGCGGACAGCGGGGTTGGCAGCGCATGCGGCGGCCGTGCTGATGGAGGTGGCTTCCGCGGCGGCGGCACAAAGTGCGGTGGCGGCGGCGCAGGCGGTGTTGGCGGCGGCAGCGGCGGCGGCACAGACGACGGTGTGGGCGGTGCAAGCGGCATTGGCGCAGACAGCTGGGCTGCACAAGCGGCAACCGCTTGGGCGTTTTCAGCTCCAGCAGCGGCAGCGGCGCGTCTGCGGCGGTAGCAGCGGTGGAGCAGACAGCGGCCTCGGTGCAGACTGCGTCGGCTGCACAAGCGGTGTTGGCGACTCAAGCGGCGGGTGCGGCGCAGATGGCAGCAACGGAGATGGCGGCGGCGGCGAAGCGGCGGCGGGGGCCACGCAAGCGGCGGCAGCGGCAGCTCCAGCGAGGGCCAGCAACTGAGGAAGGGCAGAGGTAGGCTTGAGGATTGGCGCCGAGAAGGGAGGGGGCAGGTTTGGGAGGAATTCCTGGATGGCATTTCTCCTTGCAGTGGCGCCACTTTGGGCTTTGGGGGGGGGGGCGGGCAGCGGTACAGTCCACCCTTGTCCTTGCGAGATAAGGAGAGCCCGATCAGGTACCTGCTCTGAGCTGAGAGGGTGGAAGGGGAGGGAGGGCTGGGGGCGAGAGGGGGCAGGCGACGACCAGTCTCCGTGGCTACTCAGGGCCGAGGGAGGCGCGCGCTGCTAAAATGGAGATCCTAGGGGCTGGGGGAGGCTGTGGGGTCAGCGGGCGCGGTCGCTCCCGCGAGGAGCTGGCGGCTCTGGTGCAGCAGCCCTGGCGCTGGCTCCTCAGCGGCCCTCCGCCGCCGCCACCGCCATGGCCATTCCTCCCAGGTAAAGGGAGATTTACCCAGGTGAGGAGAGAAGGGAGGGAGGGCGCCAGCCTGGGAGGGGAGAGTGAAGCAGCCGGCCCACTCCCCGCCACTGGCCTCTTGCTGCCTCTCCATGCCCTGTCCAGATCCAGCCAGCATCTCCTCTGCTGCCCCCGCCCCCAGCCCCACGCTGCGGTCCACAAGTCAGCCCGCTCTCCGCGCCCACCACAGCCTCTCTTGGGCCGTGGCCATTTCCGAAGCCTGTTCGAAGTAGCACGGTCTGGGCCCTGAGGTTGCGGGGTGCACTCCCCGGTCCCTGCTTTGGTCCCTGAAAAGGGTATGTGGGTGGTCTCTGAGCCAAGTTTGCAGCACTGGATGCCTGGGAAATTGCAAGGGCTCACCAGTGCCTGTGTTTTGCTGTTTCTCCTCCTTTTTAACTGGATCCCTGTCTCTTCCCTCCCCTTTCCCCCACTCCTCACTCCTCAGAAGGGCAGAAAGACCAGGGAACCTGCTGCAGAGAAAGGCTTTTGGGCTTAGAGCATCTGCACCTTCAGAAGCTGTGCTGAAGCCTTGATAGGCAGCATCTGCGATGTGAGGGAAGGCACCTCCACCAGGTACTTGAAGATCTGGGTTAGCTTTGGTGGAAGGACTTTTGTTGTTTAAGGTGTGGGCAGGAGTGGAGGGCTATCCTTGAGGTCCTCTTTCCACCTTGTTGAGGATGGCTTCTTTGCATTTTCGGGTGGTTGATGTGTGGTTTTGGTTGTGTGTATTTCTTGTTCGGTGCAAAGGGGTCCTATTCACAGCATGACTTGAGGGAGGACATTTGTCCAATTTTTGTCTCATTTCTAACGGGCTGGATTGGTTTGACACTTGTGTCCATTGGGTTATTGGTATGGATGGGCTCAAAAAGAGAGGAAGCAGGGATTTTTCTGTGGATTGGAGGAGTTTAGTCGTTTTCTTTTGACCATGTGTAGAGTGGTTTTAATTTGCCTGTCCTGAATTACGTTTTCTTCTCCTGAGCGATTTGGTGGTGGTGGTACAATTATGCCGGTTGTTGTGCTTTTCCTGTTTTGAGCGGCAAATGTCTGTTCCTTTCTTGTGTTTGAAGATAAACGTTGGGGTTGGATAAAGAAAGTGTAATTTTTTGGAAAGCTGAACTGTCAGTTTGTGTTTCTTTGTTTTCTGATGATCTCTGCAGTGGGGTGATGGGTGTCTTTCTAGACAGCATTAAGGTACACATTTGTATTTTTGGGCAGCACACAATCTCCTTTCTCTTAGGGCAAGGGGTAGTTACTTCTGTAGGTTATTACTGTAGGCTTTGCCGTTTAGCTCATTGGGTTGGGGATAATGTAAAGTTGAGACCTTTGTGTAGAGGCTAGTCTGCTTTTCCTTAGTTGCCTGCCATTTTCTGAGGCCAGGCCAGCTAACTTGTCAGTGTATGCTGTTAGTTGCTGGGATGGGAGGTTCATCCTGTGCTTCAGTCAATGCTGAGGAAATTCCAAGATGAATAAAAACAATTTTGGTAGGGACGCCTGGGTGGCTCAGTGGGTTAAGCCACTGCTTTCGGCTCAGGTCATGATCCTGGGGTCCTGGGATGGAGTGCCTCTCTCTCCACCTCTGCCTGCCTCTCTGCCTGCTTGTGTGCTTTTTCTCTCTCTCTTTATGACCAAAAAAACCAAAACCAAAAACAAAAACAAAACTCTTTTGGTAAATGGCAGCTGGGTGAGGAAGTTGTCAACACTAACTCAGTTCGTTAGAAGTTCAGGTAATAGTGGATCCCTGGATGTCTCCTCTGCAGTCTGAACTGAAGCATGCTGTATTCTTTGGCTCTCAGTTTCTCTTTGGCTCTGTCACCTGGGCCTTTTTGGTTGTGTTGTCTTCCTCCCCATGGGGAAGTTCTCTTCTTCTTTTTAAGGGAAGGGTTTTTTTGATGGTTTGTTTTTAAGGCCTATTTATTATCTTAAATATGCTTGTTTCCTTCAGAGAGTCTCTGTGGGGGCAGGGGAGGGCAGAGGGACAGAGAGAGAATGTCAAGTACACTCTGCACTGAGCCAGGAGCCAGACTGAGGGCTCCATCCCAGGACCCTGAGATCATGACCTGAGCCAGAGTCAGGAGTTGGATGCTTAGCCCATGGAGCCACCCAGGCACCCCTTTAAGTAAACTTTTTGAACTGCAGCATATATACAGAGAAGTGCACAGATCATAAGCCAAAAGCTTGAGGAACCTCCACAAGGGGAACACACCATGTGACTTTACACCCAGGACCCCAGAGTCTGTGATAACCCTCTTGAGGGTCACTTCTGCCATGGTTCTTGACTGTCGTTGCTGGGGAGCTGTTGCGCATGTTGCTGAATTTGGTGTACATGGAGTCATCCAGTTGGATGCACTCCTGGGCCTGACTTACGGAGAGTCATCCGTGTTTGTGTGTGTGGTTGTGAGTTGACCAGTGATGCTGTTTCATCCTCAGACTATTTTAGAGCTCCACTCTGCGTGTAGACCCTTAGACATTCTAGAAATAGGATAGCTCCTTGGTGCCTTTCAAAGGTTTTTTTTTGTTTTTCTTTTGTTTTTTTTTAAGATTTTATTTATTTGTCAGAGAGAGAGCGCGAGCGAAAGTGAGCACAGGCAGACAGAGTGGAAGGCAGAGTCAGAGGGAGAAGCAGGCTCCCTGCGGAGCAAGGAGCCCGATGTGGGACTCGATCCCAGGACGCTGGGACCATGACCTGAGCCGAAGGCAGCTCTTAACCAACTGAGCCACCCAGGCGTCCCACCTTGGTGCCTTTTAATTACCTGCATTAGAACAGGTAATTTTTTAATGAACAAAAGGTGTTCATTTGAACAAAGGTATCTTCTTTCAACTGTAGTGTAAGGATCAAGCCTGGTGTGTGGAACTTTTCTACAGCCCATAAACGGAGAAAGCTTTTGCCTCCTCAGTTGTAGAGTTCTATCAGTCACTGCTCTTTCAAGTCATTGGTGAAGTGGATAGAAAATGCCTGCTTTCAGGGAACCGAAAAGGTGAGACAAAAAAGGTCTTCAGTGGTGGGAGGCGCACCCTTGGAATAAGTGAGTCCATGGGAGACATAGTTGGTCTGTGTGCGTATATGGGGAAAGGCCTTACTGAATCTGGGATTTATGATTCTTGGAGGTCATTTGTTGGGCAGGCCAATACACGTTAGTTTTTTGTTCCCTCCTCCATCCTTTTTCAGCTCTTCCTTCACTTCAGAGGTCATCCACACATTTCCACTTCTTCCCACAGACTGGTAATTCCCAGGACCCTGGGATCAGTCCCTGCACCGAAGGCAGAGGCTTTAACCCACTGAGCCACCCAGGTGCCCCTTTCGTTGCCTTTGAAATAAAGTCCAAATGCCAAGCATCACGAGGGGCTCCTGATTCAGTTCTTTTGTGTTCCTTTAGGATTTCTGCAATCTGACTGCCACCAATCCCCATCTGCCCTCCACATATAGGGGTCTGTGTTTTCTGCTAACTGCTTTTGTCTTGGGCTTAGACCATGGGACCTCATTTCCATACCTTTACACCTTCTCTTCCTCTGGATTTTCTCTGAAATGCTTTACCTTGCTTCTGTGTTCTGCCTCACTACCATTTGGACTCCTAGATGTCTCGGGAAGCCTTTTCATCAATCCAGTCAGGTGTAGCTCATCTTTGTAACACTCGAGTTGTATTTTTATTGGCTTACCTCACCCTCCAAATCGTGTACAATTCGCTTAACACTTGAACAGAAGTTTTATTGGATCACCTATTACATTTTACCATTTTTGAGGGTAGGACCTTTTGAAAACAAAAAAAACAGAACGAAGAAGCCTAATGATTTTGAGGGGGGTGGGGACAGAGGGAGAGAGAAAGTTTTAAGCAGTCTTCATGCAGACTCTGAGCCCCACATGGGGCTCCATCTGATGAACCTGAGATCCTGAGCGTCTGACCCTTAACTGATTTGAGTCGTGTCAAAGAAGAATTGTCAGTAAAGACACTGCAAGAAAACTGCAGTGTTAGCCAGAAATCAGGGATAGTGGAAATCATAAGGTAAACACAGGAAATTTTAATTTTTCAACAGGATTAGATAATTCTCTCTTTTCCCTCCCTTTCTCAGTTTAGAAAAACTATTTAAGTGATCCTTTGGTTGAGAAAAGAAACTGGTAGAAGGGATATGTTAAAAATAATGTTACTTAAAACTTCATATTAAGAGCATTTGCAATACATTTTAAGATGAAGTTACTTTTGCGGGGGACAGGAAATTAAAGGGGGTGTAGGATGCCAGTATTAGCAGCCTGTATTGGATCTTCAAATCTGTCGAGTACTTGGTGGTTAGTCAGGGAGAAAACAAAAGAAAACCAAACATAAACCTGATGACTGCTTTCTGAGAAGAGATGAGATTTCCTATGTACGGTAGAAGGTTTATACACTGTTCATTCTTTTCTAGAAGTAAAAGTTGTCGAATATCATAAGTCTGCCAGAATATTCGAGGTTTCAAGAAATAAAAATTCAGCTTAAAACAACTTTCAGTCAAAACCAAACCGTTCTGTGGCCTTGGGGTGCCTGGGTGGCTCAGTTGGTTAAGCATCTGCCTTTGGCTCACGACAGGATCCTGAGGTCCTGGGATTGAGCCCCACGTTGGGCTCCCTGCTCAGAAGGTCTTACTTAGAGGGAAATGGGGCATTTACCCAGGTGGATAGGAGGTAGCTACCGTAGTAACACCTGCTTGTAACTAGGTTAATACCCATGTGTTCACTTCGAATTTCAAACTTTAATAAGCAGGAAGGTTGGAACTTGGTTTATCTGGTACTACCAAAGCCTCTTTTGAATTTTTATCTCATGAAGGAGAGAGATTATTAAAAAATAACTGATGTATTTGTAGGGTATGTTCCTGTGTCATTCCATATATTCCTGATTCTCCTTTCTTTTGGTTGTGAAGGTGGTAATACATGCTTAGATAGAATTAGGGGACAAAACAACATAAAGGTCACTTTTATTCTGCCCATGCAGAATTACTTTTATTTGACCAATTTATTTGTTTATTCCCTGGACCACAAATAGTTGCATAATTATAGTTTTCCTGGTGCTGTTTAATATGCTAGTTCATTGAATTTTGAACGTGCTATAGGTTGTAGTTCCATGTAGAAATGGGGGTATCAGGCAGTGTATGATACAAAACTAATTGAGTCTCTGGTTTGAAAGACATCAGTTCTGACCTGTTGGTTCTCTGTGGTTCATTTTGGGTTTTTCTTCTCTAAGGAAATTTTTTTGTGATCACTTCATAGTTTTAGGGATTCCTTTTTGTAGGAAATAAAGCTAACATCCAGTTTCCAGTTTTCTTTTTGTTTTGTTTTGTTTTGCTTTGGGGGAGAATGAAAATATGTCTCTGGATTCTTAGGATCTGTGGCATGATTAACTTTGCTGAAGTCTTTCATGAAAAGAAAAAGTATGGAAGACAATCCAGATTTAATGTTTTTCTACTAAATTTGTTCAACATTGTGGAGCTCCAACGTTCCTATGTATCGGAATCCCCTGGAATGCTTGTTGAAACACATTGCTTGATTTCCGGCTCTACCCACCACCTTCTGGGTTTTTTTTTTATGAAGTAGGTCTGGGGTAGGGCCTGTGAATTTGCATTTATTTCTTACAAGTTACCAAGTGATGTTAGTGCTGCTAGTGCTGGTCTAGAGAGCACTATTGGGAACTATTGGTTAGATGACCTTAAATGCGAAAGATAGGCCAGCCATGTTTCTTAATGAAACTGGAGATAGTTTTATTGTTACAGAAAATTGACGTCTTGGTATTTCACAGGGAATTTAAGAGAAGTGATATCCATTCACGTTTTAATTAATTAATTAATTAATTAAAATGATTTGATTTGTCAGGGGAGGTGGGGGAGAATGAGGAAGCACAAGCAAGGAGAGAGGCAGGCAGAGGCAGAATCAGGCTCCCTGCTAAGCGGGAAGCCCCATGAGGGACTCGATCCCAGGACCCTGGGATCATGACGGGAGCTGAAGTCAGTTGCTTAAGTGCCTGAGCAACCAAGGCATCCCTGAATTCACTTTTTTCCCTTAGAGCTGGAATTAGATGCGGTTTCTTAATAAAGAGATTGTGTGTAGTAGAAGAGCACTTATCGATTGGGGAACCATATCCACTAAATTTTTATCGTCCACATTGAAAAGTCAGATATTGTCTTGGGCCATTAATATGTGTTGGATTTCAGATACATGTAGTTTTAAAGGATGTTTCTTTTTAACATATGTTTGAGCCAAGTTTCATAGTCAGTAAACTAACCTTTCAATAGAATATTGGCCAAAGAATATGAATAGGTAGTTAAAGAATGACAAATTAAGTCAGCAACATGAGAAATATATAACTTCTATTACTTCAATACAAAACAATCTTTTGGGGAAGTCAAATTTTAAAGACTACACAATTGTTAGTGCATCTAGTAAGAAGTGGACATTGTAACAGCCTTGGTGGCTAAGGATAAGCTGCTTTGCTTTACATTTTCTGAAGGCCAGTTGGTAGCAATTCCTTTAAAAATATTTGTAGCTTGTGACCCAGCATTTGAACTAGGAATTAGTGTTCTCTGCATATACATTTTCTGTGTAAATTTATTTGTTACATCGTTATTACAACAAAAAATAGCTTCCTGGCCAATATACTCATTAAATGTTGGTAGTATGCTTCATGAGGGGCAGGTCTTTTGCTAAGACCACAAGGGTCTGTGGCCCAAAAAGTAGAGTTTGATAGGAATTCTTGCTGCAAGTTAAAAACAAACAAAACAGTCTACATAGAGGTCAGGGAATTGATACAAAACTGTGTAATAGTTACAAATATTTTTCAGGTCTTAAAAATGTCAGCTTTACTTTTCATATGGTAAAACTGGAAATAACCCAAATGTCCTTCAGTAGAGGAGTGGCACATCCATACCAGATGGAATACTTCTCAGCAATTAAGAAGGAACAAACTCTGGATGCATGCAACAACTAGTGTGGATTTCAAGGGCATGATGCTGAGTGAAAAAAAGCCAGTCTGTACAGGTCACACACTGTAGGCAAGCCATTCACGTTTTTGTTATCACAAAGTTAGATTAGCAGTCACCAAAGGGTTAGGGCTGGTGAGGTTGGGGGTGGGGTGGGTGGTTATGATTGGAAAGGGTTACTGAGAGGGAATGTTTTTTGTGTTGATGAAATCTGATCTTGATTGTGGTGGTTGTTACGTGAATCTACACTTGTGATAAGGTAACCTAAACAAATAAATGTCAGTTTCCTGGTTTTGATGTACTGTAATCCAGAGGATGCAACCCTGTCTGGGAAATGGGGTGCAAATTATATGGGACTTCATACTGTGTTTGCAACACCCTGTGGCTCTGTAGTTATTTCAAAGTAAAATGTGAAGTTTTAGAAAGAATATATAATAAAAGGAAATGTTCACAGTATTAGAATAAAACAAGTTTCAAAGTGAGAAAACATATGATCCCGCTTTAATATTTCATATCACTTAATACATTTACCTGGAAGTAATGAGTGATCCAAATATTCTGAGCAGTAGCATGGTGGATTCTTTTGGATTCTTTTGTGAGTGTGTGTATGCTTCTCTATAATGTCGATAGTTTAGATGAGCTGGTATCACTTTTGTCGTTTGAAAAACAGTATTCATAATAAGTTCCAAAAAGCTAATTCTGGAATGTTGAACTTTAAATAACAGTTACATTGAGATTGTAAAGTTTTGTTTATATTGGTTACACCAAGTTTGCATTTAAATAGCTCTTAGCTGAGATGGGAGAGTACATTTATCCTCTAAAACGTGTTGTGTATGTAAATGTAAAGCTCTTTTTTGCTCTTGGTATTACAAATGTCCTGTTTGATGTTCTGACTCCCCAGTGTTGTCTAATGTAAGTATATACATTGCAGGCCACATGAAATTTCAAGCTTCATTAACCACAGTGAGAAAGTAAAAAGCAGGCGAAATGATTATTTTTAAAGATTCTATTTATTTTTTGTTAGAGAGCAAGAGTGAGAGCAAGAGCTAGAGCAGATGTGCGCTCAAGCCAGAGAGCCCCTGTGGGCACATGCACAATCCAGGGGAGGGGCAGGCAGAGGAGGCAGACCAGGCAGAAATGGGAAGCAGGCTCCCTGGTAAGCAAAGAGCAGGATGTGGAATTTGATCCCAGGACTCTGAGATCAGGACCTGAGCTCAAGCTTAATTACCTGAGCCACCCAAGTGTCCTTTGGTGAAATCATTTTTAAGAAATTTAGTTTGTTTAATCAGTTATATCCAGAATATTATCAGTTCAATATGTAATCAGTATAAAATCATGGTGAGATGTTTTACATTCCTTTTATCATACTGTGATAAAAATCATAGTGATGTGGGAAACAGAGGCAGAAGAAACATTATTAAATTTCCTTACCTCCTGACAAACCCTTAAAACAGGCAGTGACTCTCCTCTAGGGACTCAACTACCCCCACCTTAAGGGCTTGCTAAGGGCAAAGGGCAGTCCTAGCCTGACCTACCCCCTCTCCCTCACCAGGACCCTGTGAGCACTTTAACAATTCCTTTGGAAACGTTATCTCTGAACCTGCCAGATAGTGCTGATGATCATTCCCAAGCATATGGCCTACTGATAGACATGTAAAGGGTCTCACAAAAAGGTATTACTACTAGTAGTGAATAACCTTTCCCCCCCAAAAATAGCTGGCCCCTCAAGGTCCTAGAAACTTGCTTCCAAATTCCTTAGAGACTGACACCATCCCTAACTTATTCCCTCCCCAACTTATAAGTACATAATAGACCAATCCTGATAACCCCAGGGCCTCTCTTCTTGTCTACCAAGCCTGTAAATGTACAAAGAACGCCTCAGCATTCTTTATGAAGAACTCATTTCTGATTTTGGTGAATCTTAGCAGCATGAAATTCTTCAATTAGAGTGTTTTTTTTTTCTTTATTGAACATTTGTGAGGATTGTGGAATGTGGTTGTCCAGACTAAGTGAAATTCGGTGTAATGATGTTTCATAGATTTTTTTTTTCTCAGTTCTTTAGGGTGTCTTAAAAGTTTTAGTATACACAGTGTCTGTTTATTGCCATTACTTTGTGGATAAAAGCTTTAAAAATATTACATTGAAGGATATTATGTATGTGTAGACACATATGCAGGTTGGGATTTTAAACGCTGGGTTGCAGTTAATTGAAGTTCACTGAAATTCATGGAACTGGATGATTTCTTGGTTCTGCCAGTTATGCTGTGATTTATGTCAGTCTTGGCAGTTTCTAATGCAATAATGAAATATCTTGATGCCAAATTACTTGTCTAAAGTTTATTGAAAATAATTTATTGGTAATGTCTCACTCCTCCACCCCCAGGATATGTCAGTCGCTATTTATACATTTCCAAATCTCTGAATAGGAAGGTTTTCTCTGTTAACACTTGTTGGCAAGAGTATGTGTAGTTGGAGATGCCGGGTGGGTCAGTCGGTTAAGCGGATGCCTTTTGCTCAGGTCATGATCCCGGGGTGCTAGGATTAAGTCCCTCATCTGGCTACTTTTTAGGCAGGGAGCCTTCTTCTCTCTCTCCCTTTGCCTGCCACCCTGCCTGCTTATGCTCTCTCTCTCAAATAAATAAAATCTTTTAAAAAAAGTATGTACAGTGGAAATTTCCTTAGTTAAGTTATAATTAAGCTTTATATTTTGAAATCCTTCACTAATAATCCTTCATTTATGGACTTAAATATATTTGCCCTTCTCTTTCCCAGTCTAAGAATTTAAACTCATCACAGACTGAACAGATGACTAGATGTAGTAATCCTCCTATTTACAGATCTTTAAGATAAGAGTTTTCTGTCAAAACACCTGGTGTGGAAGGTGTATTCCCTACAGAATCGTGTACTACAGCCCGAGGGGTTGTCATGGTCTTTGCTGTTTAATTAAACGAAAGACTCAGTGCTTCGCTTTTTCTTTATCGTTCGTTCTTTTTTTTTTATTTTGTTTTTGGAAAGTGTATTACTGAAATAGTTAATACTGTGTGATGCCCCAAGGTAACGTTTGGTTCTGTTAAACAGGTGTACATTTGCACTTTTTCATGCTTAGTGTTTATTGAATGGCCACTATTTTTTTAAATGATTTTATTTATTTATTTGACAGACAGAGATCACAAGTAGGCAGATAGGCAGGCAGAGAGAGAAGAGTTAGCAGGCTCCCCGCAGAGCAGAGAGCTCCATGCGGGGCTCGATCCCAGGACCCTGGGATCACACCTGAGCCAAAGGCAGAGGCTTTAACCCACTGAGCCACGCAGGCGCCCCTTCAATGGCCATTATTGAGGGAGTAATCGGAACAACAGATGGAGAAGGAGCTTCACTGGGTAACAGGAAGAAGAGTGGGACACCTTATGAAGTCTTCATCTGTAACTTACACTCACCCTAATACGAATGCTGATAAGGGCCACCACTTAACCTGCATTTAATAAATGGGCAGTATATTAAGCCTATTTCATGGATTGTCTCATTTAATCCTTTTAAGGGTGTGATACTGCGCTCCATTTTGCAGATAACAAAATGAGCCTTAGAGTTTACATTTCCAACTGGGTTTATATTGTACTATTGCACTTGACTCAGATATTTTCCTACTTCATGTTCATATTTTTTTAATAAATTTTTTTCTGAAAACGGTATTGCCATCATTACAGCCACCAGTCTGTACACATCATTAGACACCCACTGTAGTGGTCCGATGCCAAATTCCGTTGTTTTATTCTTCATAAGGTCACTACCACCTTAATTTAAGTCCTCATTCTTTAATTTTTCAGTTCAGTGTGAACTTCATTAATTGCAAATCTCTACAGTACAGACCTACACCTGGACTCTTGGAGTAGCTTTGCTCAGCCATGTGTCCAGTGATCTCTCTAGGAAACATAGAGCTCACGTAGCTTGTCTGCCTAGAATTCTTGGTTACTGCCTGATGGCTGCCTGATTGCCTGAGGAGGTATTGTCTTTTCTCTTTGAACGACCTGTGAGGCCTGGTCATGGTCTGGCTCTGTCCTATCTACCAGCTCATCTTTGCCACTTCTTACCATGCGCCTTCGGGTTAAACTTTTGTTCCTCAGCATGTTCTCTCATGTCCCTGTGTTTCCTGAAGACTTTCCACCTCTTAGTTTTACTGGTAAAAGCCACTTTTAGATGTAAGACCAAGCTCATGTAAACTCTTTTGGGAAACCTCTTGATTCCTTTTTTTTCTGTGGTCATTGAAGAAGTATGTGTATTTCATTTTATGGTGGAATTTCCTTTTTTACATTTTTGCCCAGATTTAAATTGGAAGCCCATATGGCCAAGGATAGTGCCTCTGACAACTGTTAAATCTTCAGAGGCAAGGTCCTAATGTGTTACAGCATTTGTACTCTTAGGTATAATTTTAAAGTGTAATCCATTCTCCCAATCTCTAGTTTTAAAGTGTAATCCATTCTCCCAATCTCTAGTTTTAAAATGTTTACTTTTTAAAAATAATGTCCTATATTGGTCAGTTTTTTTTTTTTTTGCAAATAGGGTATGCCTATTAAAAATTTTAAAAGGCACTGGGGGCGGGACACCTGGCTGGCTCAGTGGGTTGAACCGCTGCCTTCAGTTCAGGTCATGATCTCAGGGTCCTGGGATCAAGTCCCACATCGAGCTCTCTGCTCAGCAGGAAGCCTGCTTCCCTCTCTTTCTCTCTCTCTCTGCCTGCCTCTCTGCCTACTCTGTCTGTCAAATGAATGAATAAAATCTTAAAAAAAAAAAAACTTAAAGAAAAAAAAAGCACTTGAGGGGCACCTGGGTGGCTCAGTGGGTTGAGCCTCTGCCTTCAGCTCAGGTCATGATCTCAGGCTCCTGGGATCGAGTCCCCACAGCAGGCCCGTGCTCCGCGGGGAGCCTGCTTCCCCCCACCCCAGCCCTCTCTCTTTGCCTCTCTGCCTACTTGTGATCGTTGTCTATCAAATAAATAAATAAAATCTTTAAAAAAAAAGCACTTGGCAAATGACTTAGATACACTGCCAATATTCGTTTACTTCCTCTCTTTAGTTTTTAATTTTACTCTTTGTATAGCCCCTCTTTCAAATTTTGTTTGTTTTTATTTAATTTCTTTTCAGTGTAACAGATTTCATTGTTTGTGCACCACACCCAGTGCTCCATGCAATACCTGCCCTCCATAATACTCAACACCAGCCTCCCCCAACCTCCCACCGCCCCACCCCTTCAAAACCCTCAGATTGTTTTTCAGAGTCCATAGTCTCTCACAGTTCATCTCCCCCTCCAATTTCCCTCAACTCCCTTCTCCTCTCCATCTCCCCATGTCCTCCATGTTACTTGTTATGCTCCACAAATAAGGGAATCCATATGATAATTGACTCTCTCTGCTTGACTTATTTCACTCAGTATAATCTCTTCGTGTTCATGTTGATAAAAAAGTTGGGTATTCATCCTTTCTGATGGAGGTATAATACTCCGTAGTATGTATGGACCACATCTTCCTTATCCATTTATCCGTTGAAGGGCATCTTGGTTCTTTCCACAGTTTGGCGACCTTGGCCATTGCTGCTATTAACATTGGGGTAGAGATGGCCCTTCTTTTCACGACATCTGTGTCTTTGAAGTAGATACCCAGTAGTGCAATTGCAGGGCCACAGGGAAGCTCTATTTTTAATTTCTTGAGGATTCTCCACACTGTTCTCCAAATTGGTTGCACCAACTTGCATTCCGTCCAACAGTGTAAGAGGGTTCCCCTTTCTCCACATCCTCTCCAACTCATGTTGTTTCCTGACTTGCTAATTTTGGCCGTTGTAACTGGTGTAAGGTAGTATCTCAGTGTGGTTTTAATTGGAATCTCCCTGATGATGAACATTTTTTCATGTGTCTGATAGCCATTTGTATGTCTTCATTGGAGAAGTGTCTTTTCATGTGTTCTGCCCATTTATTTGACATGATTACCTGTGTGTATTGAGTTTGAGAAGCTCTTTATAGATCCTGGATATCAACCTTTTGTCTGTATAGTCATTTGCAAATATCTTCTCCCATTCCGTGGGTTGCCTTTGTTTTGTTGACTGTTTCCTTTCTTGTGCAGAAGCTTTTGATATTTGGCATGGATTTCTTACATGCAGATATGATTGTGTTTCTTTTTTGTAAATATTGTAGTCTTTGCCTTTTTAAAGAGACCATTTTGGGTTTTTATGATTATTGACATGATTTGTTTTAAACCTGTCTTGCTATTTGTTCTCTGTTTTTCCCACCCATCCTCTTTCCCCTTTTCTTCTACTGTCTTTGGCTTAGTTGAATTGGTTTTTGTTTTTAAATCCAGTTTATATCATTTCTTCTTAGCTATAACTCTCTGGTTTTAGTTGTTCGTTTAGTATACCTCTTTAGTATGTTATCTAAGGTTATCTTCCAGATTTTTTCCGTATCCAGGTGACCCCTGACCAGCTTGGGGATTAGGGATGCCAGCCCCATATAGAGTTGAAATCCCAATATAACTTATGAGTCCCCCAGAACTTACATACTCCCAGCCTACTGTTTACAGGAACACTTACCAATAACATAAGCAGTCAGTTAACGTATTATGTATGCTGTCTATATTTTACAGTGTATAATGTCGTGAATTAAGTTAGAGAAAAGAAAATACTAAGAAAATCATAAGGAAGAGAAATACTGTATGAAAAATACAGTATTTTTAATACCATGTATTTTATTGAAAAGAAATCCACTTGTAATTGAACCCACGTAGTTCAAACCATGTTGTTCAAGGTTCAACTGTAGTTGAAGAGTACAGATGTGTGGCCACTTTCTTGTAACTTGCCTTTCTGGGATAGTGCTGTTGTAATCCTCCGTAAAAGAATTTTTATATAGTCACTTATCTTTTAAAGAGATTGCAAAATATAAAAGAAGAAATCTTTCCTATTTTTCCACATATGTACCAGTTCTGGTGCTCTCCATTCCTTTGTGTAGAGCCAGATTTCCATGGGGAATGTTTTCATTCTGCCTGAAGGACCTCCTGTAACATTCTTTTTTTTTTAAGGTTTTATTTATTTGACACAGAGAGAGTTCACAAGTTGGCAGAGAGGCAGGCAGAGAGAGGGGGGGAGGCAGGCTCCCTGCTGAGCAGAGAGGCTGATGCAGGACTCAATCCCAGGATCCTGAGATCATGCCCTGAGCCGAAGTCAGGGGTTAACACTCTGAGCCACCCAGGTTCCCCTTCCTGTAACATTCTTATAGTTTGCGTCTGCCAGTGATTGATTCTTCTGTTTATTTCTCAGTTTTTATTTTGCTTTTCTTCGGATAGCAGCTTTTTGAGCTATAATGCATATGTAGTATGGTTTATATAGTTAAAGTGTGCGGTTCATTGGTCTTGAGTGTATTGGCAGAATTATGAACTGTGGCCTCATTTCATCACCCCCAAAAGGAATCCCCTTGGTTTTTCCTTTCCTCAGGGTGCCCCCAGTCCCAGTGCACACAGCTATCCCCAGTGCTAGGGAACCCCTGATAAACCCTCTCTCTAAAGTTTCAGGGTTCTGGGTATTCTGTATAAATGGAATCAGATGACATGTGGTTACTTGTGACTGGGTCCTTTCACTATCATCATGTTTCTAAGGCTCACCTTGGAAACATGCATGTTGTAGCATGTATCAGTACCTACACCTGTTAATAGCCAGATGATATTCTGTTGTATAGGTAAGCCACCTTTTGGCTATGAATGAATAATGCTGCCATGAATGTGAATGTACACATTTTTGTATGGATCCATGTTTTAATTTCTCTGGGATTTAGGCTTAGACTCGGAATCACTGGGACAAATGGTAACTCATTAACCTTTTGAAGTATAGGCTGTTTTCCAATGTGGCTGCACCATTTCATATTGCCAACGGTGTATGAGGCTTCCAGTTTCTGTCCTTGTTTTGAAAGACGTTTTCAGTGGGTATAGAATTCTGGGTTCAGTTTATTTCTTTCAGTACCTTAAAGGTGGTGTTCCATTGTTTTCTGGGTTTCATTATTTCAGATGAGTAATCTCCTGCCATCTCCCACCCCCCTTTTTCCTTGTCTACAAGGTGTGTGTTAGTTGCTTCTAAGATTTCTCTTTATCCCTGGCTTTTAGCAGTTTATGATGGTCCTTGGTGTTGTTTTCTACATGTTTCTTGTGCTTAGGGTTTGATGAGCAGCACTGTGCTTTCTACTTAAAGCCTGTAGTCTGTTGGGAAATAAATAAGGAACATTTTTATAAAATGAACTAATGTTCAATCTACATTCCTAATGAGTATAGTTGCAGCTGGCCCAGAAGAGCTAGAATTCTTTGAATTGCCCCGGGTACTGTTTTTCCTCCATGTAAAAATTGCTTTAGAATGGACCTTAGAGATCATTTTATCCAGCCATTACATCCAGGAATCCAGTGAGCTTAAGTGACTGGCCCCAAGTCATGAAACAGGTTAGTAGTAATAGAACCTGGACTAGACTTCTGGACTAGTTTTGTCCTCTTCTGCCAAGTCGTATCACCTTTCTGACAGACCAAGCATTAGGAAGATAATAAGAGGCATTCCTCTGTACTCTGCAGTATGAGTGCTATTATGCCTTAGATTTTATGGTTTCTTTATATTGAAGATTCAGAACTGTGGTAGACACGTGTGTATTTCATAATGAAATAAGAACTGTTTCTTCTCAATTCCAGCTCTCATTTTTCTCTGTAGAAAGCACTTCCGTGAAATACTCCCTGTTACAGTCTGAACTATCTTAGACTTCTAATACTTGGGTGTTGTTATAGGAAGCCCTGTGATTTGGTTTGCACAACAGGGAAATTTGATACAAGAGGATTCAGGGTGTGAATTAGCTTTCTCTTGATTTGTCTGTGGACCTAAAATGTCTCCCAGTGGGAGAGATGTATGAATGTGGGTGATGATTTGTTGTTGTTGCCATCACGTGCATAAAACTCCCTAAGATTTCCTTTGTTTTTCGACTCCTTTCCTTTGATGATTCTTCTCGGATGATTTTCTTCATAGATGATTGTGGAGCTCCTGTAGTACTTTGGCAGAGGCAGAATGCTTTACATGCTTTTATTCTTTTTGAAGTTTATGAGATTAGCTCTACAAAACATGCATTGGAAATACTGGATTGTCTCGTCATATGGAACATCTGGTTGTCTTGGAGTTGAAGTTTGATCAGTATGGTTATATGAGGCTTTCAGAAGTACATTTAGAAGTACATGATGAGAGTATTTGTTAGAGAAGTTTGAATGGAGTTTGGAAAACTGAAATGTTAAAATATTTTAAAGAAAATACTTAAGAAAAGGATGTTTTTTTAAAGGTTAGATATACAGAATAGTCAGATTAATTCTTGGTGTAAAGGTCTGTGAATGTTCATGAACTTATTAACCCTGTAATTACAAGCAGTAATAATATTTGCATCATCCCCAAGAGAACCATTTTGTTTTTCATCATCAACAGTGTAGAATTCCGTTTGTGCATCCTCAGTATTTGACATTGCTGGTTCTTTGTCCTTTTGTAATACCAATATAATAGATTTAATGGTCTATCTTTGTAGTCTTAATTTGCATTGCCTTAATGACTAATGATAAGTGTCTATTAATGCGTGCTTTTTTTAAAAAGATTCAATTTATTTTACAGAGATCACAAGTAGCCAGAGAGGCAGGCAGAGACATAGAGGGGGAAACAGTCTCCCCACTGAGTGGAGATCCCTAGGTGGGGCTCAATCCCAGAACCCTAGGATCATGACCTGAGCCGAAGGCAGAGGCTTTAACCCACTGAGCCACCCAGGCACCCCATCCTTTCATGTGTTTTTATGCAAGTCACCCATCTATCTCTGGGGAAATGCCTTCAGATATATTTTTTTGCCCATTGCATTTATTACTCAGCTTTCCTGCAGGTTTGCATATTTTCTCTCCTAGTCCTTGGCTTTTCATTTCCTTCGTGGTGTCTTTCAGTGGGAGAGGGAATTTGAGGAAGGTGGTCAAAAGGCACAAATGCCAAGTTAGAAATAAGTACTAAGGATGAAATGTACAGCATCATGACCATGAGTCTGTTGTATTATGTATAGGAAAGTTGTTAAAGGAGTATATTTTGAGAGTTCTTACCCAAGGAGAACTTTTTTCCTTTTTATTGTATTTAGAGAAGATGATGGCTGTTCCAAACTTGTGGTAATCATTTTATGACATATGTAAATCAAATCTTCATGCTGTTCACCTTAAACTTTTATAGTGGTGTGTGTCAATTATTTCTCAAACCTGGGGAAATGCCCTCTTTCAGAAAATGGAGATTTTTAATTTTTTGAAACTCAATATATGTATTTTTTTCTTTTGCAGGTTATGCTTTTTATGTTTTGTTTTTCTGAAGATTTTGCTTATTTGACAGGGATCACAAGCAGGCTGGGAGGCAGGCAGAGAGAGGGGGGTGTGGGGAAGCAGGCTCCCTGCTAAGCAGAGAGCCCAATGTGGGGCTCCATCCCAGGACCCTGGAATGAGGACCTGAGCTGAGGGCAGAGGCTTTAGCCCACTGAGCCACCCAGGCACCCCTGCTTTTTATGTTTTATCCAAGGAATCTTTGCATAGACATGGTCCTAAAGATTTTCCTTTATTTTTTCTCAGAAGTTTTATAATAACTTTAGTTTTACAATTAGGTATTTAATCCATTCTTATATATGGATAAGAATATGGATTGAGGTTCTTAATTTTTATGTATGGACATCCTACCTTTTTCTGTACCAGTTATTGAAGACTCTCTTTTCTCTAATGGGTTAAATTGGTATCTTTGTTCAAAATCAAATGATCCTATGTATGCGTGTATATGTATCTGAACTTTGTGTTTTTGCCAATACCACACCAATTTTAATTACTATTAGCAGTCATCATAAATCATGAAATCCAGTAACATCAGTCCCTCAGCTGGGTACTACTTTTTCAGAATTTTAAAAAATTACTTTCTTACTCATTTAGAGTCTATGAGGTCCTCTTTTTTCATCCTCATTTCTGTGAAATTTGGTGAGATTGTGACTGGATTACATTGACTCTGTAGCTAGCAATGTCTAGTAGCAATAAGAACTTCTTGTAATGAGGGGGATGTTTCCCATCTACACTGTCCAGTATGGCAGTGATGGACAACATGTGACTTGAGCACTTGAAAAGTGATTAGTGAAATTGAGGAAACGAATTCTAAATTTTATGTGATTTTAATTAAGTGCAAATGTAAATAGCCATGTAACTAGCGACTGCTGTGTTGTGTATGATAACTACAGGTCATTTTGAGGAAAATTGATTTTAACATTAATAAGTTTTCTCACCTACAAGCATGGTATAGCTCTTACTCAGTTCAGTCTCTGATTTCTCTCATCAGTGTTTCGTATATTGTAGCGTACAGATTTCCTACATATCTTTTTACATTTGTCCCTGAATAGTTAATGTGTTTTTTATGCTATTAAGTTATACTTTATGTTTTATTTCCAGTTGTTGGTAATATGTCAATAATATCGTATTTATTTTAGTATTTTCATGTTTCAGGTATGAAAGAACTTTGCACTCCTGGTATAAACTCAATTCTTTATTACGTTTTACACTTTTTATGTATCGCTGGATTCAATTTTCTAATTTCTTAAGGAGTTTTGGTTCCATATTCTTGAGAGAGCTGGATCGTTCTCTTGTGTTGTCTTTATTATTGGTGTTCTGATAATGCTGACTTCATAACACTGAGTTGAAAAGGGTGTTCTTTTGGGAAGGAAGAATTGGTGAAGGATTCTTTCTTAAATTTTTGGTGGAAATTCACCAATGAAGTTGTCTTGGTGGGGGTATTCTTTTGGTTTTGTTGTTTTAATTGATGAAGTCTTTAAGTACAAATCAGTTATTTTAAATATATATAGGTCTTGTACTTCTCCTATTCTTCTGTAACCTTTGATAATTGGAGAAATTCTTTGAGACATCTCATCTAAGCTGTCACATACACAAATTGTAAGTTTCCCTTATCTTTTTAATATCTATAAGACTTTTAATGATGTCTTTTTCTTGATTCTTGGTAGAATTTGCATCTTCTTTTTTCCTTTGACTTAATGTAGTTTTCCGTTTTTGAAACCTTTTAAACTAATAGAAAAAGAAATCTTTTAAACTAATAGAAAAAGACGAAGTAATACTCATTCCCTAAATTTAAGAAATGTTAACTGTTTTTGTGCATTTGATTTGGATAGTTTTTTTTTTAATTAAGATTTTATTTATTTATTTGCCAGAAGGAGAGAGAGAGAGTGAGAGAGCACAGGCAGGCAGAGTGGCAGCAGAGGCAGAGGGAGAAGCAGGCTCCCCACCAAGCAAGGCGCCTGATGTGGGACTTGATCCCAGGACACTTGGATCATGACCTGAGCCAAAGGCAGCTGCTTAAGCAACTGAGCCACCCAGGCGTCACTGATTTGGATAGTTTTGATTAAAATATTCAAACACTGAACAATTTGCAGGAATTGAAACAGTGAGCACGTCTTCTTTTTCTCCCTCAGTGCCTTTCCAAACCACCGTTACTGAAGGAGATCTATATCATTCCTTTGCATATTTCTGTATTTTTGGTACATATTTGTATGAATTCATCATCTGCATAAACCTTTTTTCTATTTGGAAAATCTGTCTAAATGGTGTACTTTACGTATCTTTTTGCACCTTGGGTTTTTTGTTTTTGTTGTTGTTGTTGTTTGACTTAGCTTTGTGTGACATACAACCATGTTGATACTGGGTCTAGCATGCATAAACAGAATTCCAATTTTCTTGTAGAATACCAACAGTTTGGGGTTATCAGGTTTCAGGTCTAGAAAAGAGAGTGGAAAATGGGAGGGTGGTAAATGGTATTCGAATCTTCTACTGTACATTTTCCTTATCCAGAAGTATAAACTTCTTTTCATATGTTTGTTAGCTGTTTGAAATTCTTCTGTTTGTTAACTGTGTTGGAATGTTAAGAAAGTATAATCTTCTGGACATTGTTCCCAGAGTTATAATTTGAACTTTGGTGTTCCTTTCATTTAGTGCCTTTATAAACTTTTCTTATGTTTTCTGTCCTTTGTCTTGTTACCTGTAATTTCAGGGTGCAAAAGGACCAGAGTATGTGCCCGTCTTGATTTTCTTTCTTTTATAAGTTTCAGGTAATGTAAGGATGTTACAGTTTTCAGATGGCTCCTTTACTGTTGCTTGTTACTTTGAAATGGGAAGGAAAGCTTCTCCACCTTTACTCTCTGCCTTTCTTTTTCTGGCAGCATCCATTGCATGTGAAGTCTTGCTGGGTGCCATCACTATGTCACCAGGTGGAAAGGGGGTAGCTTTGCATGCTTTATGTGGAGTTAAGAGACAAATTGGGCTCCCCAAAGATTTCCACTAACCAGATATCCTATCAAATGGGAGTTGAAGGTGTCAAGGTGCTAAGAACCTAGGTTGGTGATTCGAACTGACTTGGTAAACTTGGAATTAATAATAAAGTGTATTCCTTTGTGTGTTTCCTACAATCTCAAAGGCATGGCTGCATCTGTACCATATCTTTCTGATTGAAGAGATTGTTCCAGGGTTTTTGGTTAAAAATTTAAATCCACCTCTAGAGATTGTTTTTTGCAGCTCGATGTAGAAGATTTCAGTGCTGAATTTCTTTCCTGTGTTTGTTCTCTGGTGTTTAAGAATCAGTAGCTAATGGTTGTTAGAAATCACTTTTCTTTAGTCTGCTGTGTGTAGGGTTTATACCCTATAAAGAAGATTCATATATTGCAAGACTTCAAACGTGATGCAGCCTCAGAATATGTGAGCTACTGGTATTCTGTAGAGGAAGCAGTGCAAATATGCTATGTGGAAATTTTTTTAACTTTAAAAAAATTTTATCTTATAATACTTGTAGATTTATATGCAGTTATAAGAAATACTAGAGACATCTCACATCTCCTATAACCTTTATCCTGTTTTTCCCGGTGATAATGTCTTGAATGATTGTAGGAAACAGTAACACATCCAGAAACTTGACACTGACACAATCCAGACTTTATTTAAATTCCCACGTTTTACTTAGACCCATCTGTGACATTGTCAGGTAGAGGAAATGAGAAAGAAAGAGAGTGTATGCATAATTAGTTGTAGGTAATTTTACCATACATGTAGTTTGGAATGCCACCATCACAGTGAAGATACAGAGGAAGTCCATCACAAGAATCCCTACAGCCCAGTCCTCTGCTCCCAGCCTCTTCGGCAACCACTCATCTGGACTCTTTCCAGTGATGTTGTCATTTCAAGAAAGTTTTGTAGATGGAATCTTATATATGTTACCCATTAAGTGTGTACTTTTTTTCACTTAATCATAATTTATTAAAGGTGAATTCAAATTGTGTGTTTTACTAGTTCTCCCTTTTTACTCTTCAGTTGGTATTCCATGCTGTGGACATACTGAGGCTATAATATCCACCCATTGTAGGGTATTTGAGTTGTTTTCAGTTTTGGGCTATGATCAGATAAAGCTGCTAGAAACACTTACGTAAAGGTTTTGGTGTGAAAATAGGTTTTTCTTTCTGTAGAATAAATGCACAAGAATATACTTACTGAGCAATGTATTGACTGTGTTTTGGCTTTTTTTTTTTTTTTTTGGACCATGTAGATGAGAATGAAATACCTGCTGTTAGACATTGCTAAACAATACACCTTAAATGGAAAACTGTCATCTTAAGTTTCTTTTAATTCTATTACAGTTTTTGTTTGAAAATACAATCTTTTGCCTTTGGTAACTGTGAGAATTTGTTGAAAACTAAATTAGCTTCTACTAAAAATTTTGGAGGGTTGGGTTTTCAATTATAACAGCATTTTTTAATATCATTATACACAATTCACATGTCAAACAATTTAGCGAGTTTATACATGTGTCCATTAAACAGATATTTGTGGAGAGAGGGAGAGAGAATCCTGAAGCAGACTCCCCACTCACGATGAAGTCCAACGCCGGGCTGGATGCCAGGACCTGGAGATCGGGACCTGAGCTGAAACCAAGAGCTGACCGCGCATACCATTTGGTTTAAATGGTAAAGATGTTTCTTAATTCCCAAGATACCCATTGAAGGGCAAAGGTCAAAATGGCTTCAGATTGCCTTAGAGATCCAGGCTCTCTCTGCTACTTCTTCTTTCCCTAAGGCTGGTTCCTCACAGTTGGCAGAAGACCTTCACTGGTAATTTGGGCTTCAGCTCCTGATTTAGAACACTAAAACTTTGGTTCCTTGTAGCGTACACCAGGGAGAGTTTAGGCTACCATAGCATTTTCCAGGTTGTGTAGATCAGAGTTCAGCCTACTGAGCCATTTTCTAGGTTGTAGCTATTATGTTTATTGGTTCCTGGTTTTCGCACTGCGACCTGCCTAAGGGATGTGAAGGAGTGGTACCTATTACAGAGCTGGGGAAAGGCTTAGGAAATCATTCAAGTGAGTTTTAGGAAACAATCTTGGAGCTCTTTTCCCATAGACATAGAACTTGGGGTCGAGCAGAGTTGTCTGACTGGCTCTTGCCAGTGAGTTTGCTGAGAGAATAAATGGTGGCAGTTCTTCTAGGTGAGGTATGAGGTGAGATGCTGTGCTCTGTAGGGTCCTGGGAAGGGAGTTACGCACCTGAGCAAATAAAGAGAAGAAACGGCTGCTAGCGAGGAGTGGAATGATGAGGGGCTATGTACGTGAGCACCAAGACAGATGGCTGAGTCTGCTGAGGTTTGTAATGGTGCATGAAATGTGCCTCTGATGACCTTTGGAGGAGGCTGATTGTCCTCCTTGACCTGCTTCCTGAGAACTGGGCCCAAACCTATTGACCTCCCCTCACCTGCCTCGTTTCTTCCATTCCAGGTCAGCCCTAAGCGTCAGCTACTGGCATGATCCTTCCATCCAGCATTTTATAAGACTGTCTAAGGAGAAGAAGGCCTCCAGAATTAACAAAGGCAAGTGACTCCCTCCCTCCCAATGTCCCCTCATCAGCCCAGAGGCCTGAGGTTTTAGGGGTTCATTCTTCAACAGAGAGAGTTCCAGTGTTCACTCTCTCTGGTGGCATATGAAAGTGCTCATTTCCCAACATCCTCACCAGCACAGGGAACATTTCATTGTGGTTCATCTGTTATGTGAAAAATGTTATCTTACAGTATATTTATGTTATTGTATTCCTCTTATTTGGGGGCTGAAATTAAGGATCATTTTTATATGCTTAAGAACCATTTCTAGTATCTTTTACAGTGAACTGTCCAAGTAAGGAATCACCTTTTTGGCCATATTAAAGTGATAATAACACTATTAGGCTCTGTAAGTCCTTTCTATCAAGGAAGGCAATGAAAAGATTTGAGATGGGAGGGTGACTCATTCTCGATCAGATGGAGAAATTAGCCAAATGACCCCAAGTCCTTGGGCATGCAGGGAATCCTGGCCAAAAAGATAGAGCCTCTGGGTAGAGTTTGTAAGAAATGCAAAGAAAGTTTAAAGTTACAATAAGGTCAAGGACCTTCCTTTGAGCTGAGAGTGAACCCAGGCTTTAGGAAGATGGGACCAGGCCTGCCTAAGAGGCCTGAAGCCTCCATTCGGGGCTCCTGAGGCAGCTTTCATAACCAGAGGCGTGCACCGCCCCCCCTTGGAGCCCTTGGGACCTGGGTTCTCTGAGGCAGCGAGTCAGCAGCCTGCCTGCCTTCTTTCTCTGCATGGGCTGGCATGTCCAGAGTGCTTCCCAAGTAGGGTGTGGTGAGCATCATTTCAGTTTTTGTTTCAACATCCAGTCTGTTGTGGATGATACTGTATAACATACAACAAAAAAGATTTCCTAGAAATAAAATGCAAGATAACCTGTAAACTACAAGCTCAAATGATTTATTAGGAGAATCAATAGACACAGAACTCCTATAACACATTGCAGTACATTTCTAAATGCTGCTCAGGTTTTGTTCTTAAGATAGTTACACTTTAAGCAACAGGGCTGTAGAACACAGATTTTATCTTCCTTTCCCTCTTTTATTCGCCATCTCCTTTACCCACGCTCCTCACCCTGTTGCTGAATAAGTCCATTTTGGGGGCAATGTTTACTCGTGCCTTCCTCTCCTGCAGTTGGTCTGTGAGGTCAGTTTATATGCATAGAGTTTTACCCACACAGGTCTGAGATGAAGGGAACATGGTAAGAAATACGTCTTTATTTTATTTCATTTTGCTTGGACATTTATCTGCCCCATATTCTGACCGCAAAATATTATATCGTCTTGATCTCGCATGTTGATGTTGGGCTGAGTCCTCAGTAGTTTCCACTGGGCACGAAAAGCATATTTTGAAGAGGAACATTAAGATCTGATGTTTTGATGTAAAACACTTGTCTTTCCTGTGTACAATCATGGGACATTTTATGGTAATCTTTAAAGATTTCATTTATTTATTTATTGGAGAGGGAGAGCATGAGTGGGAGAGCCAGAGGGAGAGGGAAAAACAGGCTGTCATCACAGCAGGGAGCAGATCCTGACCTGAGCCAAAGGCAGATGCTTTACCGACTGAGCCACCCAGGTGGCCCAAGGGACATTTTTATTTCTAAGATCTTTATTTCCACAATTAAATTATTAAATAGATTGTAGTTACTTTGGTTCCAGCAGGTTTAAGTTAAAAAGAACAGAATGCGAAAGTCTTGATTTCTCCCATGAGTCCGCAGGAAAATCACTGACCCCCAAGAAGAGCAGCCGAATCCTCATTGGCTCTTCTCCTAGGGCGGGCTCTGCAGGGATTCTTTCTGATCTCACTGACCTATAACTTGTCTCTGTGTCTCTGTCTCAGGATATTTTGCTTGAGTCTATGGCGTCACTCAGCTGATAAGGGCATTTCTGCAGAAGACAAAATGTCATTGTCAAATTCTAAATCTTGGGACTGGGATGGAGACCACCTTCTGGAGATTAAAGGTAAGTGAAGATTCGCCCTCTTCTTTCCCGAATTGTTTCATTTGTGAAGGTGGCCGCCTGGTTCAAAATGTTAAAAATATATTAATAGGTGACTGCCTCTCTCCCACGCCTGTCCCCAGCTACTTGTGCCTGCTGCCCCCGTCAGCCATGTACTTGATATCACCAGGTCCCTGGTGAAGAATGGGTGCCTGGCTTCTCATCCTTTGCTGTTATCAACAGGGCTCCTGATAAAAACCCTTATCGACGTGTCCTCTGCATGAGTGGAAGACCCTGCCAGTGGGACTGTGAGCGCTAGACCCCCGTGTCTGCTGTATTCACAATCACGAAGATTTTATTGTCAGCGTGACAGTGTCTTCAGTACAGTTTAGAGTTGTGCAAGGCTGGTGATAGTGATATGTACAAAGGCCTTTCATAGCTGCTCCCTGATTTCATCCCTCACCTGCTCGGTTAACGATCAAGAACAGTTTTATCTTCTCTCACAGGAAATGAGACAGGTCCGGTTAGTGGCAGAACCAGGACCGAATAGATTGCAGGTCCCACAAGTCCAGGTGCTTCCGTGTTTCTCTGTACAGAGCCTTGTGCTTGCTCAGGGAGGTCTTTGTGGTCCATCAGTCAGTGGTGCCTGTACCTCAGTGGCCATCGTGTGGCGGAAGGAGCTGGATCAGAATGCAGGGGCAGATCGTGTGCAGTAGGAACAGATGCGACTGGAGAAATGCCTCCTCTCAGCCCCACGTCCTTTCAAATTGGTCCCAAGGTTTGTTTTCTCCTTCGTGTCATCTAGTTGGGTTGATCAGGAATACATCTGACATTTTCATTTCTGGTCCAGGTACACTGAGTCTTAGGTACCCCTTCCAAGGATAAGGTTATCTGCCAGTAGTAAGGACGGCAAATAGCACAGGGTAGAACAGATTTAGTGGAGGTGTTTTGGATCGGTCCAAAGGGTTTTTTAAAAAACTCAAGTCCCCTTGAAACAAAAGAATGCCTGTTCCAACCATCTTCATGTTAATTCACTGCTAGAGGGTAAAACTACTTGACACTTGCCACTTGACAATGGCAAGGTCTCCAGTATCTTGTAGGTCTTCCTTAGCATAGGAAAGTTCTTTTGAAACCCTTCCCTCTCCTTACCTCCCCCACCTTTCAGGGGTGTATCAGTTCCCCCCACAACACTGATGCCACTCTTTCTGTGCACGGATCCTGTCCCGGTGCTTTAATAAAACCACTGTTTTGCACCAAAGAGGTCTCAAGAACTCTTTCTCGACATCGGCTCTGGATCTCACCCCACCAAACATCACCTACATTCCAAACCTCTATGACTGCTCCCCTGTCTACCTGCCGTTTGGCATTATTTCTATCTTTTCCTACAAATGACGGCAAAGGAGGCACTGCTAGGCTTTAGGGGACAGGCATCAACTCTGGAACAGGATCAGTGCACACTAAGATCATGGAGTGGAGTAGCAACCAAATTAAACACAAAACAAAGCCACTAAGCGAAAAGTTATGGGGCAGGGTCCCGGAAACCCTCAATTGCAAGTTTAGAAAATGAGAGGGGAAGGAAAAGCATTTTGGTACACGCACACCAGAAGAACTGTCACATGTGCTTTGGCCACACCTCACTCCCCATTTGATCCAGTCGTTGGGGGAAAAAACAAAAAAGCAATAGCTGTGGAAGACTCACACTTGGGTATCTCATCCAGAATAAGCAGTCAGTAGGTCCAGTACAGCCAGCAGCCCTAAGGACCTTGAAAGCTGTGCCCCAGATAACTGGGCATATGACCATCACCTCCAAGAGCTCTCAAAACCACCAGTGAGTGATTCCTATTCTAACAGCCAGATGGTCTACAAACCCTGGTGTCTGCTGTCATTTCATAGTGGATATTGATTCCCATCAGGCATTAAAGCAGAAACCAAAGAAACTTTGACAGGATCTGCATCCATACCCAGAGGGAGAAAGGATTTTTTAAAAGCTCTTTAAAAAAATAAAAAGAAAAATAAACCTAAAAGTCGGCCCAAAGCGTTTCCACAGTTCTTTCCTCCCAGAGGCCTGGGTTTGGAGGCAGCAGCACCTCTACGGTCCCTCCATGGATAGCAGGCACTCCGGAGGCAGATCCTATGGGCCCGGACCTCCAATTACTTCTTTCTTGCAACTAGGCACTTGGAGGTTGAGGATCTGCAGAGGTAGGGTGCCCCCGAAAGTCAGAGAACACCTCCCCCAGAGCACAGCGTCCATGGGGCCTCAGACATATCAGTGCCTAGAGTTTTCGCCCAGGGCAAACCCTGGTGTGGGGGGCAGGGGAAGGCTCAGGTGCAGTCCCCCCAGGGCGATGCTGGGCATGGCCAGGACAGAGGGCGGTGGACACCCCCTGCAGGGGTCGTCTTGGAAAGGCCAATCCACCAAGTAGCTCTTCCCAGAGTCTGGCACAGGCCCAAGGTGGCCTCCAGTCTGTGGCTTGGTGCAGACCCAGACCAGGACCCCTTTTGCCTGGTGCGTGGTGGTGGCAGGGGACGTGAGCTCGCCACCAGGAGAGCCGCCAGCCCTCCCGTTATGGCTCCTGACCTCACCTGGCACAATCCCAGCCCCAATGGGCGTATTTACAGGCCAGGGTCTGGTTGGCCAGCTGCTTCACGCAGCAGAATTGCTTCTTCATCGTGGCGATGGGGTGGGCAGCGGGGCTCCCGCGGGGCAGCTGCCAGCGTGGTTCCTAACCCTATCCCCTGGACTAGCATCAGTCAGGACTGGCAAGGGGGGTGGAATCAGGCCTCTGCTGCTGCACACCTGCCACTCTGTGCAGGCGGAGGACCCGCGGACCAGGCGTGTCCTCCATTCTGCCCTACCGCCTGCCTGGTCTAGGCGCACAGCTGCGGGAGGTGATAGAGGCGCAGCGTGGGCAGTGGCCAGTGAACTGCCAGAGCAAATCATGGCCAAGCTGTCCCTGAGGAACTGATGGGGCAAGGAGGGACAGAGCACTCTGGAGCCACTGGAGGCTGGAAATACACAAAGTCTCCATGAGGGCCATCCTCTGTGCGGATACAGACCTCTGGAAGTGCTCTGAGGATCCTCTTTCCTAGCTGGATGGATGTGTGTGACCCTGTAATTTACACCAGAATGAAAAATGTACCATTGGGTGGAAGGACCATACCACAGGACTTTGTGTATTGTCATCCCACTTAGGGGAAGTAGAGGGCCATGTGCATTTTCTGGGGGCAGGCACCTGGGTACAGTCACGCGCGATCATGCACTAGGGGCATACCCTGGACAGGTACCAAGGAGGACAATGGGCCCAGGCCTGGGTGGGAAGTTGTGGGGATGAGCTGTGGGGACAGGGACCCGGACCAGTGACCAGAGGGCCTTGGCTGTTCGGAGGTACCTGACCAGCAGAGGCGTGTGGGAGTGAGCGGCAGGAGGTGGGGTGGGGGGGTGGAGGGGTAGGGAAGGGGCATGCAGCCATTGCCTGGAAAGGTCTGTATGCTTAGGCACAAGGAAGCTCTGGAGAGGGGGGTGGGGGAGGGGCATGCAGGCGTTGCCTGGTAACTTCTGTATGCTTAGGTACACCTGAGCTCACAGAAGGGGCGGGGCAGGGGCATGCAGGGGTTGCCTGGAAACATCTGTAGTCTTTTGATTCTTAGCCTTGTGCAGCTTGGGGTTCTGGGACACTTGGCGGGGTAGTCCGACTGGGCTGGACGCTTTTGTACCGCGGACCAGGACAGTTCTATGACCGTCAGATGTTCTCCTGGGCTGGTAGGCTGGGCTCTGGCCTAGGCCATTCCCTAGGGGCCGTGGACAGCAGCCAAACCTCTTTGACCAGGGACATCGATATTAAGAGACATGTGCTGGGGAAAGGGACTTTCCCTGGGGATGCCAGGGATTTGGCTGATGTCATCTTAACCCAGACACAGATGAGTAGACTCCTCCATGAGATTGAAACATTGGAGGCTGAAGTGACTCATTGGAAGTTGTGCCAGTGTTCCACCCAGGGACCAAATACCATCAACACAGAAATACTGTGGAAACTGAAGAGCCACATCAGGGACCTAGAGCAGTGGCGGCAGCGGGAGCTGGACAAACATCAGCTGGAGGTGGCGGGGTTGCAAAACACCCACCGGCAGAAGCTAGCAGACCTCACTGACCGGCACTGCCAACAACTTAGAGACTATCAACAGATGGATCGGCTCTCCAAAGAGGAGATTGGGAAACTCACTCAAATTATCCAGCAAAAGGATTTGGAAATTCAGGATCTTTCTAGGAAAATCTCTGGGGCTTCTCACTACCAGAATGGGCACGTGGAACAACTTCAGCGCCAATTGCAAGAGTGTACTTTGAAAAGCGAACAGGTCTTGGTGGTCCTAAATGAGAAGACGAGGGAGAATAGCAATCTGAAAAGGAACTATCACAGAATGACCAATCGACTTGCTGCCAAAGAAGAGGAACTCCAGATGAAGATGCAAGAGGAAAATCAAAAACTGTCCACTAGAATAGAAAGCAGTGACATAGAGGTGTTTAGAGAAATGATTCGGAATTTGTCACACATTATTCGAGAAAAGACCTGGAAGTGGATGCGTTAAGTCAAAAATGCCAGACTTTAATGACAATCCTGCAGACACCCAGCACTGGTAATACGGTTGGAGGAGTTTCTATTGATCAGTTCCAGCAGCTTCCACAGGAATGGGACACATTAAGACCGCGGGTGACGATCATGGAGGAGTGGAAAGAGCAGGTGCTGACCACGGTCCAAAATATGAAGCGTGAGTCATCCCAGCTTCAGAGAGATCTGCGACAACTCCAGGCATGGGCTTGCACCAACAGCGAGGTTTTGAAACTGCAGACGACCTCTCTTGACCAGATCCACACTTACCAAGGACATGAAATAAACTTACAAGAGCTAGAGAAGGAACTAGCACAACTTCAGCTCCGCATCAGGGAGCTCTGCAATGCCAAGGAGCTCCTTTTAGGGAACCCAGAAGCGATTTTCCTCCGGCCCTCCAGCGACTCTGCAGAGGCAGCCGACTCTCTGAAGGCTATGAAATCTGATCGAGTGAGTGAGTCTTCTCAGGTGCTCCGAGAGGAGGTAGAAGAGCTCAGAAAATCAGGGCAAGGAAAAGATAAAAAGATTGAAACCCTCCAGGAAGATCAGCACAGACGGATTGCTTCAGGGGCTGCTACGGGGGAAGGAGAAGGCAAGCCACAGGAACACAGCGATTCCAATTCCCACATGGAGCAGCAAAAGGAGAAACAGGCTGTTCTACAAGATTTCCCTCAGGCTCAGGACCTCTGAATCCCAGCAAAAAGTGAGGAACTGCTTTCTTTACAGGAGAAGCTCAGGGGCCAACTGAGTGAGAATGAGCTGCTGAGGCAGGCAGTCACCAGCCTGAAGGAGAGGATAGCAGATTTTGAAATGGATGTGTGTCGGCTGAAAGAGGAAAATGGAAAGATGGTGGAAACATGTAGAGAAAAGGACATGGAAAAACAGGCCTTGCAAGAGACAAATCGGCTGCTTTCAAAGATGCAGAGGGAGGAGGAATCCCAGCCTGCTGAGATGAAAGAGAGGGCACTTTCTCTGGAACAACTGCTGCGAGAGAAAGAACACGGCGAGAGCGGGGAATTGAAACGGCATATGGACGTCATTCAGTCAAAGCAGGAAAAGGCAGTTGTGGGTCAACAGGAGAGAGATGATGTCGTGTTGGCACAGAAACAGAAAGAAACGGAAACCTGTGCCCACCAGAAGGAGGGTCACCAGTTACATGAGAGAGAATTGCGCCTAACCCAGGAGCTGGAGAGAGGATGGCACCTCGCTGCAGAAGCCCAAGATTCTCGTTGCCCGGAATGTTTGGCTTCAGAAGACCAAGTGGCTCAGATAAGAGAGGAAGTGACAGTCCTGCAGGGAAAACTCGTTTTGTCTTCCGCTGCCATGGGAAAGGGCAACCATGGAGCCAGTCTGCAGGTGGAGTTGCTGCGGGAGCAATTGCACGTGGTCACCCAGCAGAAAGAGGAAGCTGCGCTCCGGCTTGCTGCCTCCCAGGAAGAGGGAAGGCACTATGATCGAAGGCTAGTGAACCTCAAGCTGGAACTCGCTGAATGGATGGAAAAGGCAGACACCCTAGAAGGAAAACTGAAGTCGTTACAGGGACGATGGCATCAAACAAATGCCGACTTGCAGGTGAAGGAGGACCAACTCCAAGAGTTCAAGAAACAGAATGAGGTCCAGCAGGAAATACTGGAGGACACACAGAAGAAACTCTTGACCTTAGTAAGTAAGGCTGAAGGAATGGTGGACAAAACCCTCCTAAGGAGACTCTTCGTGGGATCTTTCCAGGCAGCTGATGTGGAACGGCAAGAAGCGTTGGTGTTGATGGCAAGCACACTGGGGATCCAAGAAGACCAGCTGTGGCAGCCTGCAGTTGTGCCCAGTGGGGTGACTTGGGAGCCTGGATCCAGAAGCGCCCCCAATGCACCTAGGAAGCCAAATCACCAAGCTGTGGCCAATTCTTTTTCAGGACTTTTTGTCCAGTTTCTAGAAGCGGAATCTCATTCAGCTTCTCCATCGCCAAACTCCTCTGCTCATGACATGAAACCCCCAGATTCCGGAGGAACAGGACAACTGCCTAAGAAACAAGGCCCACCAGGACTGAATGCTACTCTGGGATCCACACCCGGAAAAAAAGATGTCAAGCCCCGAACCACAGCTGTGTCTCTTATTAACCCACCTGGACGGGAAATGGGTGGGTCGCAGCACTTTCTTCTAATATCTCTGATTCTTTACCCAGATACACGCCCTATATACTGTCACCTGTCAAGAAGGTTGGAATGGCGGCCAAAGACCTCTCAAAGAAATAGATGATTGTCAAGCCAGAGACGAGACCATGCTTTGAAGATCCCAAGTCACTCTGTGTCTACCTTAATCCCAAATGCCCTTTTTCAAAATGTAAACTATTTGCAGTTCTGCTTTCAGCTTAATAAACATAGTGTTTTATTACTTAACAAAAAAGGGATCATTTAATAACTGCAGAAGTATTTGCCAAAGTGAAAACAGTGGTGACTTCTTTTTCTTTTTTTAAGATTTTCTTTCTTTTTTTTTTTTTTTTGACAGAAATTAGGGGCACACAAACAGGGGGAGAAGCAGAGGGAGAGAGAGAAGTAGGTTCTCCACTGAGCAGGAGAACCTGTGACCTGATCCTAGGACCCCAGGATCATGACCAGAGCCAAAGGCAGATGGTTAACAGACTGAGCCACCCAGATACCAGAACAGTGGTGACTTTGTTAGGACAGTCAACACTGCTGGGCTTGGGGACTGTGGTCAAAGGATTCTTCCAATAATGTCTGTAATGCTTTAGGGTTTTCACAAGGGTCAGGTGTCTTCGTATATCTGATCTAGGGAACACATCAACTCGTTTTAGTCTTCCAAATTTATCAAATACACGAGTACTCACTCCTTATATGGGAAACAGTGAATAGCACAAAAGTACAAGATGAATATAAGGTTAAAAAAAAAAAAGGCAAGTTTGCTTTTCCCAGGTAAGTCTCATTTCTGTTAGCTAATTTTTTAGTTTCTATTTTTTGAAAATCATTTCCTTTTCTGTGGTCTGCAAAAGCACTCTATGGGTAACCTGAGTCCTCTTGGGCCTTATGTATATTTGTCTAGTTAGGAGTATTGTATTCTCTGACTTGTTTTATTTTTTTCCCTCCAAATCACTCTGCCTTGGAGACCATTTGAAATGGGAATGAATCCCATCTTATTCTTTAAAAGAAAATCCAGCTGCTTATGGTTCTACCCTACATTATGCAAATAGCTCCCCTTGATTAGCATGTAAGCGGTTTTTACCTGGAATGTCCATGGTCAACTCCCTTGTTCATTTCTTCAAAAGCCCCTTCAAATCTTCCTTTGCCCTTCGAGGCAAATTATTCCATTGCACCTTGGAAAGGATCCATTCAGATTTCTTTAAGGACTTCATTCCATTTTCCATTCTGCTCTCTCTTCAGCCTGCCAAATATGGTCATTCCTTCCCTGCTTTCCTGTTGTCAGTGCTCTGATTCACCCACTGCTGTCTCAGACTGGTGCAGTAGACTCCCTAACAATCTTGCTGGTTCCACTCTTAGCCTCCCTTGAATCCATTCTGAACTCTACTGTCAGGAAGAACTGAGATGAACATGTGATGTTACTTCCCTGCTGTAATTACTGGAGGGTTTCCCCACTGCCTAGAGTTTGACCTTTAAGAGAGCATCCAAGCCCTTGCCTTTGCAGCCTTCCTCTTCATAGTTCACATAAAGGCTGCCCTTTTGCTCCAGGTGAATTCTTGCAAGCCCCAAATAGATTATTATCCAAATAACTTCAAGTCCATGAGCCTCCTCTTTGTGCCTTGACAAAGGTACAAGTGAGAAAGATTCCATCCTCTTCTTCACCCGTTGGCGAAGGGAGGGATTCCAACCCTAAAGCTATGCAATGTCTGCATGCAACATAGCTGAGATCCACCATAATTTGTTACCGACCTATCCTCATGGCCCAGGGAAGGAGGACACACACATCATGCAGGGCCATGGGGGACGTTGCACCTGGGAACAGAATGGACAAGGGCTGTGGGTGCAGACTATGTAGTAAGAGGAGAGCGAAGGTGAGCCCTACTTCCTGCAGGAGGGAATGACTGGCTTGCTGGATCATTCCACAGGCTGTCAGGCAACTGGAACTTACTACTTGGGGAGGAACTGTCCCTGGTACCTGTGCTTAGGAGGCCTTGTTGGCCAGAGGATCTGATCTGTGGGAGCAGAGTGGGAAGAGAACATGGAGTGAGGCCATTTGAGGCCATCTGAATCTTAATCAAACTCGGGCTTTCCATCACAGTGGACTCTGATATTTGGACATCCATTTCATCTGAGACCCTTAAGGCATAGGAAAGGTGTTTCTCCAGGACGTGAAGCTGTCATGTGAGCAGGAGGGAGACGTGGTCATCAAAACCAAAATGTAATATCTTCCATAGATGTTCATGCAGTTGATCCCAAGGAAATCCCTGGGTGGCCAAGGGGTAGAAGGAAGAGCTGAAGTCCTCCAGCACCATGGAATCTGGCAATGCACTGTGGACAGAAGCCTCCACCTCCACCTGCAGGTAGGATAAGCAGACTTTGGCTTCAGCCTGTAGCAAGTAGGCCTTGGTGACTCTATTAAGCTGGTGGGGGTGCCATGACCCAGAGAATAATAGACAGCTGGATAGGAAGGCTCAGAGCCTGTGAGAGACTATTTCCAGGAGAGCCCAGTGCATGGCCAGCAACTGCTGCTTTCATGGTCTATAACCCAGGGCCAAGGAGGGCAGTTTCTTGCATTGGGATCCCATGGACAATTGACAGATAGCATGGGTGGTCCAGGGACTCCAGGAAGGAGAGAGGAGGCTGCTGAAGCCTTTTCTCCTGGGCAATAACAGGTGATTTTTTAAAAAAAGATTTTATTTATGTAGTTAAGAGAGAGCTCTGGCTGGAAGAGGGGGTGGAAGGGAGAGGGAGAAGCAGGCTCCCCACCAAGCAGGGAACCCCCCTGCCAGGCTTGATGTCAGGATCCTGAGATCAGGACCTGAAACTAAGGCAGATGCTTCACCAACTGAGCCACCCCGTCACCCTCAACAGGTCATTTTTACTTGCACATTTTTTACTTGCCTTTTGTTAAGGGAAGACCCTCCTGCCTTCATTGTGAGCTCATGTGCAAGTAATAGCCTAAATGGGCTTCTGTAAAATTTATAAACAAGGAATATGTTGCCTCAGAACCCAAAAAGTACTGAAAGATGTTGGACTTCTATGTCCTTTTTTCTTTTTTAAAGATTGAATTTGTTAGTTGATAGAGCATGAGAGAGAGAGAGAGAGAGAGAGAGATAGAAGAATAGAAGGGGCTGGCAGGGGCAGAGGGAGAGGGAGAAGCACGCTTCCCGCTGATCAGGGAGCCTGATGCAGGGCTTGTTGCAGGATCCTGAGATCAGGACCTGAGCTTAAGGCAGACACTTAACTGACAGAGCCAGCCAGGAACCCCCGCATTTGTAGGTCCTTAACAAGTTTGCCAAATAAATTTCCTCACAGTAGGATGTCTTTTTTTTTTAAGATTTTATTTATTTATTTGTCATAGAGAGAGAAGCGAGAGCAAGCACAGGCAGACAGAGTGGCAGACAGAGTCAGGGAGAAGGAGGCTCCCCGCCAAGTAAGGAGCCCAACGTGGGACTCGATCCCAGGACGCTGGGATCATGACCTGAGCCGAAGGCAGCCGCTCAACCAACTGAGCCACCCAGGCGTCCCACAGTAGGATGTCTTAAATGTGATGTCACACCTATGTTCCTCGAGAATGATGGGTGTAGTAAGTTCCTACACACAAAGGTTGCCTATGATAGCAGAGCGGTTTGGATGCCCTTTGTATAACAAGGTATATCATGTGTCCTTCATGGTTGAGGCACACATGCCTGTAAGGATGTTGAAATAGGCACTGATCAGAACATCTTGGCCAAATCTATCATAGCGAAGTATTCACCATCTTTAAATTCGTTGGGCTCAAAATCAAAAGACAACTGACAGAATGGGAGAAGATATTTGCAAACGACATATCAGATAAAGGACAAGTGTCCAGAATCTATAAAGAACTTAGCAAACTCAACACCCAAAGAACAAATAATCCAATCAAGAAATGGGCAGAGGACATGAACAGACATTTCTGCAAAGAAGACATCCAGATGGCCAACAGACACATGAAAAAGTGCTCCATATCACTCGGCATCAGGGAAATACAAATCAAATCCACAATGAGATATTACCTCACATCAGTCAGAATGGCTAAAATCAACAAGTCAGGAAATGACAGATGCTGGCGAGGATGCGGAGAAAGGGGAACCCTCCTACACTGTTAGTGGGAATGCAAGCTGGTGCAGCCACTCTGGAAAACAGCATGGAGGTTCCTCAAAATGTTTAAAATAGAACTGCCCTATGACCCAGCAATTGCACTATTTGGTATTTACCCTAAAGATAAAAACGTAGTGATCCAAAGGGGCACGTTCACCCGAATGTTTGTAGCAGCAATGTACACAATAGCCAAACTATGGAAAGAACCTAGATGTCCATCAACAGATGAATGGATCAAGAAGATGTGGTATATATACACAATGGAATACTATGCAGCCATCAAAAGAAATGAACTCTTGCCATTTGCGACAACATGGATGGAACTAGAGCGTATCATGCTTAGCGAAATAAGTCAAGCAGAGAAAGACAACTATCATATGATCTCCCTGATATGAGGAAGTGGTGATGCAACATGGAGGCTTAAGTGGGTAGGAGAAGAATAAATGAAACAAGATTGGATTGGGAGGGAGACAAACCATAAGTGACTCTTAATCTCACAAAACAAACTGAGGGTTGCTGGGAGAAGGGGATTTGGGAGAAGGGGGTGGGATTATGGACATTGGGGAGGGTATGTGCTTTGGTGAGTTCTGTGAAGTGTGTAAACCTCGTGATTCACACACCTGTACCCCTGGGGATAAAAATATATGTTTATAAAAAATAAAAAATTAATTAAAAAAATTGGTTGGGCTCCCTCATTTTTTTTTATTTTTCAAAAACATTTATTTATTTATTTTGACAGAGAGAGATCACAAGTAGGCAGAGAGGCAGGGGGTGTGGGGGAAGCAGGCTCCCCACTGAGCAGAGAGCCCAATGTGGGCCCGATCCCAGGACCCTGAGACCATGACCGGAGTTGAAGGCAGAGGCTTTAACCCACTGAGCCACCCAGGTGCCCCATCCCTCATGGTAAACACGTTTAAGACTGCCTAGTTTGTGTCATCTCAGTGGGTTCTGGGACACAGTGGTGTCTGGAGTAGTCTGTCCTTGCCCCTGGGGTGATCAGGGCAGGGCATAGTGGCCAAGAGTGTAAGAGTTTCTTACAAGAGATGGTTGGGGGTAAAGCCTCTGATTTCGTTGCATTACCTGTGAAAGGTTTGCTGCCAGGCAAGCTGCTGACCATCTCTAGGAATTCAGTAAGCCTGCCAAGGACAGTCCCTCCGAAGTCAGCAAGGCCTGAGATGTCAAAGCATTAAATAGAGAGGATAGAAAATATGGTTATTATATTTGCTATAAACAGGATTTGAGCCCTCGTAATAAGTCTATTAAGGTTAGGCAACCAGTGCCTTCTAGCAACATTAAAGTTCACTCAGAACCTATGATGTAGAGGCACAAAAGCCAGTCGGCCTCCTTTTATTTTTGCCAATTAAATTATTTCAGTAAATTTTGGATTTCTTTTTTTTCAAAGATTTTATTCATTTATTGGAGAGAGAGAGAGAGCGCAAGTACGTGTGATAGAGCAGGCCTCAGGGTGAGTAGCTGGGAGAGGTAGAGGGAGAAGCAGACTGACTCCTTGCCCAGCAGGGAGCTTGATATGTGGCTCTATCCCAGGATCCTGGAAATCAAGACCCAAGCTAAAGTCATTGACTAACCATGTGAGCCACCCAGGTGCCCCTGTAAATTTCAGATTTACAGTTGGGTCAAATTTTGAACCTATGATGAATTAGTCAGGGCAGGTGGGGGGTGGGTTCTGCCTCCTGTATTCAGATTTCTCTCTTCCACTCCTCCTATGCTTGGGTCTGTTTCTTCCTGGAAGAAGAAAACCCTGTGGGGTGGGGGAATGTCTCATTACCCTGCTGCTCTTTCCCGGGTTTTTTTTTTTTTTTTTTTCCAGAGTGTCCCAAATCAGCATCATCAGCCTTGGAGCTTCCGTTGTGGCAATGGCTGTATGGTTTCAAGTCTCCTGGTGTAAGTCAAGTGGGAATTGATCCCCTCACTGTACCACAGGGGTCCCCTGTATGTTTCCCCCATAATACTGAGGATCAGGATCTTGTGCCAAACAGATTAGGCAATGGGGTGGTCAGTGGAAAGGCACAAGACCCACAGCCTAGTCGTTGATGAAGTAAAACCATATTCTGCTACAGCCCTACCTTCTCTCATTATAGACTGTTTCCCTTCCCCCCTTCTGCCTTTGGCTCAGGTCATGTTCTCAGGGTCCTGGGATGGAGCCCCACATTGGGCTCTCCCCTCAGCAGGGATCCAGCTTCCTCCTCTCTATCTGCCTGCCTCTCTGCCTACTTGTAATCTCTGTCTGTCGGGTAAATAAATAAAATCTTCAAAAAAAATTTTTTTTTAAAAAAGAACAGAGCAGAACAAAGAACCCAGGAATAGTCCCCACAAATAAGCCCAACTGTGTTTTGAAAAGGGCACCAAAGCAACTCCAATGGGAGAAAGCTGGGTTTGTACTCTCTACAGCCTTCTAAAGCTTGTAGAAGTTAGAGAGGCCAAACTCAGAAATAGCAGCAGCAGAGAAGAATGATGGTGGTGTGACCCAGGCCCTACCAGGTGGGAATGGGGAAGGAGAGAGATTGGGTGACCTGGCTTGTGTGGGCGGGGTCCAAAGAGCTTTCCAGTGATGCTTTCCAATGGCCTAGGGAGCTGGGAAACTGTCTAATCAGCATGTGGGCACAGGCGCCAATGAGGGGGAGGGTTGTTAGGATAGCTGACAGGGGGCGGGTCAACAAGATGCCCCTGCTGAGTGCAGGGCGACCAGCTCCCATTTTCCAGCCTTCTGTGAGGCTTGCTTCTTGCCTGGCATCTCCGGATCCCGCTTCCTTGCCCCAGTGGGTGCAGAACCTCCAGATCATGGTCACTGGTTTGAGGACGCTCTTTTTCACCTCCTGTACTTCCTCTTCAAGGTCGACGCAGAGGATGACTGATTGAGCGGCCCCTGGGAAGATGCTTCTCTGTGCAGAGGTACCTTGGGGGGCTGGGGCCTTGCTGGGAGGCAGCCCATGTCTCAGGAATACACTGGATTGACAAAAGGTATCTGTCAGCTCCTGTGCCCCTCGTTTCCCATCTGTGAGGAGCCCAGAACAGGGCTTCATTTATGGAGCTGCTAATTATCTCAAGTGTGTTGTGAGAAAGGAGGAGTGGGAATGCGGCCTGAACCAGGCACATGGACATTCGGCCTTCTTGGGCTAAAGTCCTTGTAAAAACCTGACGTGAAGCGAGTAAGTTGTAGTTTTGATGAGGGAGAAGTTTTGGTTCTCCCTCTGGAATAGTTACATTCCACTAGGGGTTGTCAGGATCTCCACTGTGCACCTGAGATAGGGCCAAATATGGGTGTGTGTGAGTGTGTGTGTGTGTGTGTGTGTGTGTGTGTGTGTGTGTGTGTAGGGGGAATGGCCTTTTGGATGGGTGGTGGGCCTTCAGTGACTGGAAAGCATGATCAGTAGGACTGACAGGATGTGTGAGGGACTCACCAACTGGTTGGAAAACACAGGAAGGAAATAATGATTCGTGAAATTCATCATTACTATTTTGAATTGAGTGCTGAAAATATAGCGTGCATTAGAGTTTATCCTTTACTGAGTAGTGTTGAAGCTGAGACCAGAAGGCTAAGAAATAAAAGGCGGATGTGGGAAGGTGTTCAGTGAGAGCAGGGAAGGATGTGTACTGTTACAGGAACTGAGAGAATGTCCTTGAATCTCGGGCCACGTGGGGACTGTAGGGTGGGGAAAACCAAGGTTTGGGGTGAGGACTTGAACTTTTTGTAGGTTCTTGGAGACTAATCATAGTGATTTAAAACATGATGCCCAGGCCCAAGCTGATCCTAGCTCTGCCTCTTAGGAGCCGTGTTACTCTACCATTGTAGGTCAAAGTTTCCTGAAGGAAGAAATGGGGGTGATAATAATCCCACTTCATAGATGATTGTAAAGATGAAATGATATTTAATGTTAATAAAACACTCAGAGCCATGTCTGACATGTAATAGGTGTTGGTGGTTGATTCAAGAAATAAATAGGGGCACCTGGGGACTCAGTGGGTTATAGCTCTGCCTTTGTCTCAGGCCATGATCCCAGGGTCCTGGGATCCAGCTTCACATTGGGCTCTCTGCCAACAAGACTTTGGATCCCAGGACCCTGAGATCAGGACCTGAGCTGAAACCAAGAGTCGGATGCTTTGCCAAACTGAGCCACCCAGGCACCCTTACAGGGCCTGTTGCCTTAGGAAAATAAATTGCAAGGGTAAAGAAAGAGGAGGGAGAAAGTGAGGCCTGTAATTAAAAGAGGCTTGAGAGACTTGTTAACCAATTGCAAGGTATGGGTCTTATCCTCACTCAGGATTTAACAAATACAGAGAGCCAAACTATTTATGACATAATCAGCTAAATGTCTTATTTTCCCCAAGATTTTACTTATTTAGACAGAGATCACAAGTAGGCAGGGGCAAGGCAGAGAGAGAGGAGGAAGCAGGTGCCCTGCTGTGCTCTATCCCAGGACCCTGGGATCATGACATGAGCCGAAGGCACAGGCTTTAACCCACTGAGCCACCCAGGCGCCCCAATCTGCTAAATTTGAACTGTGACTTGACATGTCATGATATTGCAAAATTATTTTGAAATGTTTTAACAGTGAGTATAGTTTTGTGAGCATATATATGTGTGTGTCCATTAAGGGCAGTTTTGCTCCCTAGATGTTTGGCAAAGTCTAGGACATATTCAGTGGTCATAAGCACAAGTGAGGATGAGGCTCTCTGCACCACATGTATGGAGACCAGGGGTGCTGCTAAGCATCGTAGCATACTCAGGCCAGCGCCCTCAGCAACGAATGATGGGGTCCAAGGTGTGGGTCATGCCATGGTTGTGTAAGCCTGTTCTGGAGACAGGTGTTGATGTAGCCATGGGTTCAATGATAGGATGAAGGTAGTTGTTTCAAAATGTTATGGGGGCTGTGGGGATGGGCTGTGAGCTGAGAATTATTTAAGTTAGTGATGGGAGTTCCTTATACCATTCTCTCTATTTGGGTGTGTGTATATGTATCTATCTGTATGTTTATATCATGTGTGTGTGCAGTATGTGTGTATATTATATGCAATTGTATATTTCCATAACAAAAGCTCACAAGCTTGCTAGGGGTGATGTAGAGTCTGTGTTCACGTGGCATCTGGTGCCATCACGTGGGGAGTGTGGACAAGCTGAGACAGGATTTCGCAGGAGCGGCAGCAGTGGCGTCCTTAGCAGGCTTGGTCTGCAGTGGAATGTTGGTGGTGTCTGGCTGTCGAGCTTCCTTTTATCCCTGTTGATTTTTTCATTTATTTGTCTTGTTCTTTGGCCTTCCTAATAGCCTTCCAATAAATTCTTTTTCTGTTAAATTTAGTCAGAACCAGTTTCTGTGAAGCAAGAATTCTGACTTACAAAAAAAAAGGGTGAAGCTGATGTATAGAGAAAAGGTGATCTGACAGACTGTGGGAGGAGAGAGAGGAATTAGGAGAAACAGATATATAAAAATATATGTCATTTATATATCTAACAACTAAAATTTACAGAGTATAGATATGATAGATAGATAGATAGATAGATAGATAGATAGATGTAGATAGATAGATTTATCTATATGCACATACATATGTATATAATATTTGAGAGAAAGAGAATCTCATGGATTCTGTTTTTCTTGTTCTTAACTTCTATCCCTCTCAAGACCACAGTTTAATTCTTGTCCAGGGATATTATGAGATAGCCCCATTTTTTTAATATAAGAAACTCTCCTTTCTACTTCAATAAATGCAAGTGATCTTCTGTCACCTACAACCCACAGAAGCTCAGCATAGTTTAGATGGTGATGTGCTCACCTAACCACCTTGTTGCTATACTTGCTTTTGCTCACTGCTGTGCAGAGGTTCCACAAATGTCTGTTTCATGGGCACACGATTGTCATTTGGCTCCAGACAAGGAATGAATGTGCTGTTCATGGCAGCAGAGGCACTCTGGTCTTCTTGGCCTTTCCAATAATCATTGTAAGTGGACACACTTATTGAGAGTTCATTCTGTCAATTGTGCCTGTCTTTCATAAGTTTTGCCAGTAAGCCTCAGTCTCTCTGAACACCCCTGACTGTAGGGTCCTCAGTCCTTGGGTTTGTGAGGCACAAGGAATGAATGAATCCAGCGGGGTCCCTTGAGAGACAGCCTGCCGGCCTCTCCTGGTGGGTCCTATACCGACAGACAAAGGCCATTGCAACTTCATTGAGGAAGGTGGCATATAATGTGAAAGAGTGTACAGGGAGGATAGCCTGCGTTTTCCGAGAACAGGCTTTGAGTCAAATAGCCTTAGACTATCACCCTATTTCTACCCTGTGCTCCTGTGCTTCCTTAGGCATGTTTTTTGACCTCTCTATCCTCGGTATTCTTGTCTTCAAAATGGACTGTTTTATGGATTAAATGAAAAAAATGTAGACATATGTAAATTCACAGAGAAGATGGCCTATGGGGAGCTATGTAGACATGGTATTTTTATTATTACTCAACATTGTGGTTAATATTATCATAGGAAAGTTCTTCCGGTATAAAGAGCATGAAGCATGAGATGCTCCATTTGGCCCCTTCCAGGCCCTGTGGTTTCCATGATGCCATTTACTCATCAGCTTAGTGATCTCATGCGTGGGTGACCCCTTCTGGGCCAGCACATTAATTATGCAACCTTGGTAGCTCCCAGGGGCCTGGTCTTGTGGGGAGGGTTTTTGTGTTGGAGCTGTTGGTTTCTGGCTACCTGGACTCCATCAATTTCTACCTGTGTGACACTCAGGACCTAATCACCCTGTGACAGGAAAGCAATTCGGGCTGTTCCTTAGGGTTGTTGATGACGATTAGATGGAATGGTACATGTAAAGTGCCTAGAACGTGTCAAGAAATGTTTGACCTCATTCCATCTTCTGACTCTTTTTTACTAGCTCCCAGAACAACCCACTTCTACCCATTTCTGTTTCAGAGAAGTGAGGGGATTCTGTGAAGGCCATAGTGTTAGGCGAATAAGGTGAGGGAAAGACATTGCAGCTGTCCTGAAGAGCATGAGTAAAAACTGGGGAGTAAGAACCCGCTGTGAAGCTGCAGGTAACCGGGCGTGGCTGGAGAGCCAGATGTTGGTGAGGGAAGGGTGAGGGATAAGTTTAGGAAGGACTTTGGATGTTGTGCTGAAAGACAGTGGGTCCCTGAGTGACTTTTAAGTTGGAGTGACCTCCTTTAATTTGCATTGTCAGAGCATTCCAGAGGAGAGGTTGGAGGAGGAGCCAGTAGAGACAGAGAGACTCCAGAGGAGGAGGATCTTCTCTGAGGGATCATGGCAGCCAGTGCAGAGGGTTTGAAGCAGGAGTGAAAGGATCTGGGTCCTTAAGAAGGCACAGCCCACTGGGGAAGAAGACGCCTGCATGGGAGGGAAAATGATGTAGTACAGTGCCCAGCATGGATGCCAAGAGCATGCAGCCTAGAACTGCCGGTCACACAGGCCTATGGTGCCGGATCCCATATTCACGGAGCAGTGCATTCAGATCAGATGGGATCAGAGCAATAGATTCTGCCAGTTCTGCTTTGGTCAGTAAAACTCAGGATTTAGCTTCCTAAAGTCCTGCTTTGTTAGGACTGCTCTCTCTTCTCATGGGGTATATGTGTGTATTGGAATAAGGGACCAATATCCTAGTTACAAAACCAGGAGAGAAACCTTATTTTTGTCTGTGAGATTCTACCTGCCTCCAGCCCTCAAATGAGAGTGCAGCATTTTTTGTCATCAGGCAGATGTGATTCTAAGTTCACACCCTGCCACGTCACTGTATGACCTTGAGAAGAAAACCTCATTTCTGGGTCTTTGGTTTTCTTATATAGACAGTGGGAGTTATTATGCTGTCTTCTTCCTAGAGTTGCTGTAAAGATGAGATAGTGCATGTGTGTTTGTTATCTCAGAACATAGCATGAAGTGCAAAATGACATTAAGCATTGTTTCTTGCCTTGTCATTCGTGACCTTGTGCCCAGGTCAGATTGTTTGGGTTCCCATCCTGACATCAAGTCGTGAGAGCCATTTTGTTTCTATACAGATTTCAGTGACTACAAGAGAGTCTGAATACATGACCAATGAGACTTGATTTGTCCTCAGTTGTCCAGAGCCCCTGATTTCCAGGAATGGTTCAAGGATCCCCCTGGGGGCATAGCCCCCGTGGAACTCACTCAGAAGCTTTCTGGGACTTGGTGCTCCTTCTCACTGTGATAATGGCACAGCTGAATTTCCCGGAAGGAATCATTAATCACAGCAGGCACTGATCCCACAAAGGACAGAGCTGAGGTCTTTGCCAGGCATCTAGGACAAATAGGATTCTTGCTTATGACTCTTGGTTTCAGTCCACCAGGGAGAGAAGGAGAAGCAGACTCCCCCTTTCCATGGAGTAGGTCATGGTTCGATATAGACCATGGCTTAGCTTTCAACTTCCCTTACCTCTAAACTCAGCCCTTGCTTCCTTCTACCCTGTCTACCCCCAAATCAGAACAAATGCTGACCTGCTGGGATATATGATGGGGCTGAGGAGGAGGAATGCCAAAAAGTAGAGAAAGGATATATCCCATAACTTCTTGCATGTTTACTGTATGTCCACTCCAGGTTTTTGATCCTGTGATGAATAAGAAAAAGAAATAATAAATGGAACTTCATGAGTCTATGCTTTTCTTCACAGCATCCTTCCTTTCAAATAAAATCCAGAAACCATATGCAACCATGGCAAGGTATCTGTGTCACTCAAATGTAGAGCACGTCTCCTGCAGTGAAACATGCAGATCAAACGTGAATGCTTTTCTGTTGCTGTCTAAAGCTGCTTTCCACCAGGATGGCACTGCAGAACTCATTGCATTGAGGAAAGGACAAACATGGAAAAATTAGTCCTCAATTTCAGTTCACAAAAGGGAAACTGAAGATCTCTTGCACGCAGAATAGAACCAGCACCTATAGACTCTGCTGAAGAATTGATGATCTTGAGTATATCATTGACATTGGCCCCAGTTTTTTTGTCTGTAAAATGGGGAGATGAAGTTAGATCAAGTGTCCCAGTAGGTATAGTCTTGGCTCTTGGCATTCTGGGTTGGATAATTCTCATTGTGGAAGCTGTTCTGTGCATCGCAGAATGTCTAGAAGCACCCCTGGCCTCGACTCAGTAGACATCAATAGGATTTCCCTTACGGTGACCAACGGTGTCTCTAGACGTTGCCAGATATCCTTTGGACATAAAATCACCCTGGTTGAGAACCACTGAATTAGATCTGTTAGATGATAAGCTATTTAAAATTTTCCAAGCTGGAGTGAGAGTTGGGGCTCTGCTATCTCCTGGTACCTAGCCCTGTGGGTGGCATTGTGGCAAGCATTCAGTACAAGCTGAACGAGTGAGATGAAATAGACAGTTCCTTCCAGCTCTAGATCAGTTCTTTGGCAGCAAGAGAATCACTAGATGGTGATGATCTTATCACCCATGTGACTGCCTCTATTTGGGTACTGTTTAACATTCCTGGATAGAAGTAGACTAAAAATACCACCCAGTGCTATGAAACAAATAGGTCTGCCTGGCAGTTTAGCAACAAATAGTGACTATAATGATCAAGGAGGGTCCACTCAATTTCGACAGCAATCTCAGATGGTGTCCCCTGAAAGTTAACTCTGAATTTTATGAATATGACAAAAAATTTAGTTGAGAAAAATGAGTCCAGATCTTGGAATATCATGATCTGAACCAAAGTCAGACACTTATCCTGGTGAGCCACCCAGGTGCCCTCAGCCTGTTTTTTAAAATGGGATTTTACTGGAATACTGCCATACTCATTCATTAACAGATGGTTTAGGGCTTCTTTGATAACACCAATGGCAAAGTGGAATCCTTGGGACAGAGAATCTTTAGCAAGTAAGGTCCAAAGTATTGACCATGTGGTCCCCTTATAAAGAAGCTTACTGGCCCCTGTTGTAGAGCACAAGTTTTCTCAGGGATGCCCTGTTGCACAGTAGGAAATATGCTTATATTTAATGAGCGTGTGTTAGGTTGCGTCATATTAAGTTGTCATCTTTTTGGTCAAAATGGTCAGATATTGGCACTTATGTATATGGTCCACATAATGTAACTTTCCAAGCATAGATACATGGAGTACAGTCTGTGCCCTTAAGGACACGCACATAGGTACACACATGCACACATGCTACTGCTGTCAGTGAATGTAGGAATCGTTATACTAGAGGCACAAACTCAGTATTTCAGGAGCACAGGGTAGCGTGTGCATGGTTCTTACCAGTAAGGGTGAGGGAAAGAGACTAGAAGCTTGAGAGGCCTCCAGAGAAGTGGCTGTGTTTCTGGCTGCTGTGTCTTTGAGCTGCACTTCATGGCACCTGTAGGATTTGTATCGGGTCAAAGGAAGCGTTTTCTACAGGGGTGGGGGTGGGCTTGACATTGAGCTATAAGAAACATGCTGCATTCTTTCGTTCAAGCACAATTGCCGTTCATCCTGGAAAACAGTTGCTTAGAATTAGAGGACATTAAAGATCGAGTGAGCATGACTCCCTAATTTTTAGATGAAGGTTGGAGGCAAAGGGATCGGTTCAAGGTCTCCCTGCTGTTGACCAGTTGTTTTATTGGCAGGACTAGAGACTATGTCTTCTACGCCCCAACTCAAGGTGATGTCCATCAGGCCACTCGGATGTCCAAGGCAAGAGTCAGAGAAATCACCTACTAGGGACAGTGGTGGCAGACAGGCCTGGGCTTGCATTCTGGCTCTGGTACTTACTGTCTCTGTTACTCATCACAGGGTTTTTGAGCCAGAATTGCCTCCTACACAGACGCCCTCAGAGTAGAGGTTTAGAAAGCTCAGAGTCTGAAACCAGACTCTCTGAGTTTCATCCTCGCACCACTATGTGCTAGCTATGTAACCCTGGGGACATTACTTAACTTATCTGACCAGTAATATAGAGATAGTACTAGTACTTACCTCACTGAGCTATAGGACTGAGTAATTTTAGGATTAAATGCAGGCATAAGGCACACAGAAAAATGCCTGGGACATGCTGAGTTCTATATGCTAACCTTATTAGAAGAAAAACAGTGGATTGGGACATCTCAGTGGCTCAGTTGGTTAATAAGTGTGTGCCTTTGGTGCAGGTCATGATCCCTGAGTCCTGGGATCCAGCCCTGCCATGGGCTCATTGCTCAGCAGGGGGCCTGCTTCTCCCTCTACTACTATTCTCTTTGCTTATGCTCTCTCATTCTCTCTCTGACAAATAAGTAAATAAATAATAAAAGCTTTCAAAAAAGAAAAAAAAAAACAGTGTATCCTAGGACTGTTCTAAGAACCAAGGAGAGTAATTTAGGGGAAGCCTTTTTCCATACTTGTAGAAAAATACAAATAGAAATGTATTTTTCTTCTCTTTGTGAATTGAAAGACTAGCATCCTGGAGATTGATGGTGATGATTTTCATTTCTTACAGCCTTACTATTTGCCAGGGACATGACTTCTGTTAGTTAAGCATCACAAGATCCAGAGATGGTTCTTAGTTTTGGCTGACAATTGTGACTGCATAGCAGAGTGTAGGAGGACAGTGTGCTGTAGACTCTGGGGCCAGGCTGCCTGGGTCTGAATCCTTGCTCAGCCTCTTACTGGCTGTGTGAACCCAGCTGTGTTGCTTACACCCTGTGCCTTGGGTTTCTAGTCTATAAATGAGAATGATGAATGAATATAGTGGTTTTGAGGATTAAAGGAGATAATTTTGTGAAGTGCTTAGGGCAGTGTTTGGTGTATAGTATTTGTTTAAGGAAGAATGAAAGCGAGAAGCAGCCACCTTGCTGAGCAGGGAGATGGATACAGGGCTCATTCTCAGGACTCTGAGATCATGATGTGAGTTAAAGGCAGATGCTTAACTGACTGAGCCATCCACGTACGCCTGTCATCACCATTTTCACTATTAATGTAGATAGAGTTCTGTGGGCATTCAATATATGCTGGGAATTAACTCTGTTGATTTTATTGATATCACTAGTAGAGCACAGGGCCTGTACACAGTAGGCACTCAGCACACAGGGAATCAATGAATGCATACTCTAGAGCCAGTCTGCTCAGATTCCCATTCCGGCTCCACCACTTTAGAGCTTTGTGATCAGGCAACTTATTTAATCTCCTTATACTTGTTTCTGTCTCTGTAAACGAGGGTCTCAGAGTCCTAAATTAATGGGGTTGCTGTGAACTGGATGTAAGCCAGCCCATGTGCGTGCCCACTCGCGCACACACTCGCGCGCGCACACACACACACACACACACACACACACACACATCAGGCCACACTGCCCTCTGCTGACCACACCGTGTAAATGCACATGTATGTCCCCTGGGCCTCCTTCCACCCTAGGTCCAAGGCATCCCTGTACCTGCCTTAATGCGCACAGACACAAGGATGGACCTCTGTGTCCTCCTTACCTCCCTTCAAGTCGGGTCCGGGCTGCTCCCCACAGCTGATTCAGCCACCTCAAAATGTTCGCTCAGGTTGTTCTTTCCCTCCATGGGCCCGATGCGGTTCCTGCAGGATCGATGGCTCTTGCTTGGTTTCTGAGCAGCTGCCCAGGCCAGGAAACCCAGGCCCTCAGGGCTCGGGTTTTGAAGGCTCCCATCTACCTCTGGCCTGCAGGAAAACTGTCGCAGGGAGCCAGATACCTGCGACCTGGCTCTGTCATGGGCCCCAGACATGAAGAATGGGCACTCCATGATGAGGAATACAACACTCGCACGCTCCCCCAGAGTTTCTCTCCTCACTGCCTCCGCTCAGAGAGGTGGGTGAATATTTAATCCTCCCCAAGCTCTAGGTCTTGACTCTAGCAGCTTCCCTTGGCCTGAAACATAATGGAACTCTCAACCTTTAACTTAAATATTGATGCAAATTCTGCATACTCTTCCCCGTTTGTTTAGCATGTTTCCATCTGAACCCTGCATTTAGCCCATCCATGTCTGAGCCTTTTAGGGACTCCTACGGTGTCAATCTGCACTATTAGTCAAAGGGAGGGTCTTGCCACACTTGCCAGCCAGTCCTCGAAAGTGGTTGCAGAACCACGTGAGGGTTCACGTGGTTTAGAGCAGAATGCTGACACCAAGACCGCTGCTCTCATCCAGGAAAGAGGATGCATGACACGCCATTAGAATTTTCATAGGAATTGCACTGAATCTATAGATTGTTTTGGGTAGTATGGGCATTTCAATCATGGTAATTCTTCCAACCCATGAGCATGGAGTATGTTTCCATTTGTTTGCGTCTTCTTCGATTTCTTTCAGCAGTTTCTGGTAGTTTTCAGTATACAGATCTTTGCCTCCTTGATTAATTAGACTCTAGGTATTTTATTTTTTTGATCCATTTATAAATGGAATTGCTTTCTTACTTTCCCTTTCTGATAGTTCATTTGCCTTTACCGCTAACTGGTCTCAAGTTTTACCTTTATCTCTCTTGCCATCAGTAACCATTATTCTGACTTCTAAAACCATAGATCAATTTTGCCTTCTCACTTATACAAATGGAGTCATACAGTCTGTGCATCTTTGTGTCTCACTTCTCTTCAAATAATGCCTGTGAGATTTATACATGTCGTTGTCTGTATCTGTACCATTAGTTCATTCTTTATCATTTTGTAGAATCCCATTCTTTGAACATACCTAAAATGTACTTCACTCTACTTTTGGTGAGAGAATGGAGTTGTTTTCAATCTGGGATAACATGAATATAGTTGCTATACATATTATAGTACATGTCTGTTGCTGAATACTTGCAGAGATTTTATGATTGATATATATTCAGGAGTAGAGATGCAGAATCATAATGGTGTACATAGTTTAAGTTTGATTAAGTTATTACCACACAGTTTTTTAATGCCTAACATATACTCCTACCACAGTGGAAGCTGAATAAAATTGAATAAAAGTTCCAATTGCATAATTATGCTGAGCAAAATAAGTCAGAGAACGACAAATATCACATGATTTCACTCATGAGAAATCATTGATGAGCACTGGATTTTGGACTGTGTGCTGAATCACTAAATCCTACACTTGAAACTAATATTATACTTTATGTTAACTAACCAGAATTTAAAATAAAATTTAATTAATTAAAAAGTTCTATTCACTCCATACCCTCAACAACACTTGTTATTATGAATCTTTCAAACTTTAGTTATCCCTATAAGCATGCAGTATTATTTCATCAGTTTTTCATATAATTTTAAGGGCCATGTAGTAGTTCCTTCTGTCAAGATGATAAAGTTTTTTAGTTTACTAATCTTTAATTGTTGGAGGCTTGTTTTTGTTTTCTTTTTAATTCTTTACAAAACACCTGGATGATCATCCTTTAATATAAAATTTTTGTGTGCCAATATCAGAAATGAAAAAGAGAGTTATCACTACAGAGGCAACTGGGTGGCTCAGTGGGTTGAAGCCTCTGCCTTCGGCTCAGGTCATGATCCCAGGGTCCTGGGATTGAGCCCTGCATTGGACTCTCTGCTCAGCGGGGAGCCTGCTTTCTCCTCTCTATATCCCCCTGTCTCTATGCCTATTTGTGATTTCTGCCTGTCATATAAATAAATAAAATTTTAAAAAAAGCGTTATCACTACATATCTTACACTTAAAAAAGTTAGGGGCACCTTGGTGGCTCAGTTGATTAATTGTTTGCTCAGCAGTTTTGGCTTAGGTCATGGTCTCAAGGTCATGGAATCGAGCCCCAAGTTGGGCTCTATGCTCAGGAAGGAACCTGCTTGAAATTCTTTCTCTCCCTCTACGCCTGTACCAATCTCTCACAATCTCTCTCTAACAGACATAAATCAATCTTCTTTAAAAAAAAAAAAAAAAGATAACAAGACAATACTATGAGCAGTTTTATGTCAACAGATTCAACAATGTAGACGAAATGGAAAGATGCCTTGAAAAATATACCTTAGTGGCGCCTGCATGGCCCAGTGGGTTAATCCTCTGCCTTCGGCTTTGGTCATGATTTCAGGGTCCTGGGATTGTGCCCAGATTGGGCTCCCTGCTTCCCCCTCCTCCTCTTCCTGCCTGTCGACTTGTGATCTCTCTCTCTCTCTCTCTGTATCAAATAAGTAAAATCGTTAAAATATATATATAACACCACAAAATAAAACAAAAATCTGAATGATTCAATATCTATTTTAATAATTGAAAAAATTATTAACAACTTTACCAGAAAGAAAGTACTAGATCCAAGTAGTTTTACTGGCAAATCCTATCAAACATTTATGGAAGAAATAACACCAAAATTACAAAAACCCTTTCAGACAGTAAAGGAGCAAGTAACACTGGGTGTTATGAGGTTTTAAGCCTTTGCCAATGTGAAAAGTGAAATCACTTTAATCTTATTTGTCCTTTCATTACTAATAAGATTGGATATATTTTTTAAATATTTTTGTTTCTTTTTTCAGAGAGAGACAGTGAGAGTGGGAACACAAGCAGGGACGGTGGGAAAGGGAGAAGCAGGCTTCCCACTGAGCAGGGAGCCTGATATGGGGTGTGATCTGAGCCATGACCTGAGCCAAAGGGAGATGCTTAACAACTGAACCACCCAGGTGCCCCAAAATGTTTCTTTTTTTAAAAGAAAATGTATTTATTTGAGAGAGAGAGAGATACCACAAGTAGGCAGAGGGCCTGGCAGAGAGAGAGCAGGGGAAGCAGGCTCCCTGTTGAGCAAAGAGCCTGATGTGGGTCTCGATCCCAGGACTCTGAGATCATGACCCAAGCTGAAGGCAGAGGCTTTAACCCACTGAGCCACCCAGGCACCCCAGATTGAAATTTTCTGTATATTTGCTGTCCTTTTCCCATTTTAAAATCTTTGAGAGAGGGAGAGAGAACAAGGGAGAGAGAACACGAGTTTGGAGGGGAAGGCAGAGGAAGAGAAAGAGTCAGAGAAGAGAGAATCTCAAGCATGCAGTGGGGAGCCTGGCACTGACCTGGGGTAAGTCTGACAACTTAAAGTTCATGACCTGAGCCAAAATCCATCAAGGGTTGGACCCCTAAATGAGTGAGACTGAGCAGAGGGTGGTGTGCTCATTATGAAAGTAAAAGTCCTCAGTTCACAGTCCCTCTACCTCCACGCTATGGTCTAAAATACCTGCTTGTCATTAGAGCACTTTTGACCTAAGGTATCATTCAAAGACTGCAACTGTGGGAGAGACGGATCATGAATCCAGTCACTCCTCATTTACTAGATTTTCAGTAGTGCACTAAGGCACAAGGAGACAAGGTAGTTTCTTTTTGATGGAGAAAGGAGACAGGTCGTGAAAAACCAGAATATAAAAACCATAAAACTCAGTCCTGATGGAGGCCCCATGCAGCCTGATAAGTGGAGTTAAAGAATCAAAACAAGCCCTCTGGCAAAATATTTCATTACAGACCAGGGCATGTACCATATTTGTCTGGGGAATAATCTGTTCAGGGAACCAGAAATGTAATAAGACAAAGAAAATTGCAGGATTATAATTCTTGGAGAGACGGAGAGTGTGTGGCTGGAAGTAATTTGGAATATTGTCTAAGAAACCCATAAAGGACACAGGAGTCAAAGGAGGATGTTGCTAACCACCTACCCCGCAGACCAACTGCAGGGCTTTGCTTCTGACTGAGAGGGGCATGCGAGTTTTGGGCCAGAGGTGCTTTGCTTGGCACTCTAGGGATGAGGCTGCACACTGTCACCTCTTTCTTTTTAATCCTTCCCCACTCAGCAAGCAGCTTTTTCTCCAAACAGATGTTGAACAAGTTTCTAAAGGATGTTGGTTAAATTTTCGTTATGAAGAATATTGGGCTTCCCAATATTGGGCTGCTGAAGGGCTGCCCATCTCAGTCTCACCCTGGCTGCAAGAAGGTGGAGAGTAGAGAAGTGGAGAGATGCCGCACTTTTCCTGGTACTCACTTGAATCCTCAAACTCTCCAGCTTGTTCACTCCTCCCTTCCTGACAAAACAAAGAGAAAAAGAAGAAAAGGGTAAAAGTCGGAGGATGTATTCGGTTATAAAACACCAGAACTCCTTTCCCCTGCCTATAATGTAAGGGTGATAGAGCTCCGACATCTCCTATCCCCCATTCCAAAATTGGAGAAGCTCTGAAAAATAAAACTGCTTCTCATATTTCATTTGATGCAAAACCTGACCTATCAGGAAGTGAAACTCTGTGTAGTCTTTATCCTAATCAGTAGACATATTCATATATTTCAATGCAGAAATATTTACTGGTATGATTTCAAGATGCAGCTCCATGGTTTTATGTACCATATCACCTTTATAAAAGCTGAGAAACAATGAAATCTATAACATGTTAGCCCTATAGTTTTCAGGTAAGAAAAAATATTGAAAGATATTTCAGAAGCGATAAGTGAGAGAATGTTCACAAAGCACCCAGAACGTGCCTGACACCCAAGAAACAAGAATTCAGTTTTCTTCTGCCCATGTTTGGCTTATTTGGAGAAGGAGCTCTTCTTCAGAAATTAGCTCCAGGCTGGATAATGGGGATCAGATATTACCAATGAGGTACAGAGTGAAAATATTTGCAACTTCTACCACAGAGATCTAATATATATCTAACATATCCAGAACTCTCAAAGAAGAAAAAGACCAAACTTGGTAGGAAAATAGGAAAAATAAACGAATAGATAGTTTATAGGAAATGATAAGCAAATGTTCCTTAAACATTAAAAAAAAAAAAAGCCCACAGATGGTTACAAGAGGGAAGGGATGGGGTGAAAGGGTAATTGGGTGATCGGTCCTGAGGAGGGCAGGTGTGGTGATAAACACTGGGTGTTACATTCAACTAATGAATCTTTGAACACTGCATCAGAAACTAATGATGTAGTATATGTTGGTTAATGGGACATAATAACAATAATGATGATAATAATAATAATAAATGAGCCACCCTTGGGAGACTTCTTGTTTTCTGCTCCCTTCAACCCAGGTCCCTGTTCCCTCTTCTGGATGCTCTCTCCTTCCGTTCCAAACTCCTGTCCGAGAACCACGAGGTGAAAAATGTAGAAAGCAAAGCAGGACCAAACTGCAACAACAAGCAATTACACAACCAGAGTAGGAGGTTCCAGCCCTCTCTCAGCAACTCAATGCAGTCTACAGAGCATCCACGAAATACAGGTCTTGATGGCAAACCATCTGAATCCCACAGCTGTCTCCATGCATCTGTCCACATCCACATCCACTGTGGAGGACACATTGATTTTAGGCACAGAGACCATTACAAAAATGCTCCCGATTTACTTTGGCCATAAGGGAAATTTCACTCTGTTTCAGAGGCATGAAATCACACAGAACATTTTGTGGTAACATAATGTGCTAGAAATCACTGATATAAAACTAACCAGAAATTCCCATATGTTTAGAAAGAGAGAAGTACCTCTAACAATGATATAGGAGTAAAGAAATAGAAAAAAAGAGCTACATTGGAACTGAATGATATGAGCATGATACAATTGTAATCAAATATGTCTTTGGCTGAGAATATCCTGGAAATGTGGTGAGAACACTATATGGTCTCAAAATTATGCCTAATAGACTGAACCCTATAAATCCTATGTGATGAAGGAGAACACAAACCCATCCTGACATAGGCCTCCTGTCATTTGCTACCAATATCCCACGTCCCTCCAACCCTGCACAGTACCCCAGATGGACTGGCACCATGTGGTGGCCCCAAGTGGCTCCAGAAAGGATGCCAAGCTGTCCTCTGACTCAGGAAGTTGGATGCAGTCCTGTAGACATGCTCTGACCAGTAAGATGTGCGAGGCAGTGAGAAGTGCCATCTCGAAAAGAACACCTGGGACTGAGTCTGGCTCCTGCTCCGTCCATCTCATATAGCACCTGGCAATTACCTATGGTGGGTGCTCTTTTATACTGGCCCCATGAAGAGCGTGTGGACATGTGGCAGGTGATAGAAACATACTTCCCTAATAGAAGCTGCTAAGGCACAGGGTTACAGGTTACTCACAGTAACATCTGGCCCTTCCTAACTGGCACACATCCTCCAGTCTTCTCTCTGTGAGGCAGCACAGCCTTAAAGGCAAATGATGAACTCTATTGTCTGAGACATAGGGTTTGACTTCCACCTCTGTCCATGTCTTTATTCCAACCTCAGGCAATTTACTGTGAGTCTCTGAGCCTCCATTTCTACACTATAAGGTGGTTGGTTATACCATCTCAGGTTTGGGGGATTAAGGAAATAATAATACATGTAAAGTTTGAGTCAGCAACTGGCACAGACAGTAAATGCTCAATAAATTTTTGCTGTATACCTTTATGTCTCGATTGTAAACATTCTGAAAGCTCAGAAATGTATTGTGACAAAAAAAGGACTTGTTCAATTTTTGGCTTGTGCATCCATTTGATCTGTGTTTTTCAACAAACAGTGTAATATTTACATTCATTGACAGTATTTTTCCTCTTAACAAGGTACTCTGCTCTTTTTAAGTTCGAAATTATAGCTTGCTTCAGCTTTTTAAATTATTTAATGTTAAATGTTGCCAATAATTTAATTGTTTTTCTATTGTGGGGCATTTTCATGGGCTGCACACGGCACCAAAAACAAATGAAGTAGATTAAAGCATATGATGTATTACAGGCTAGAATAAACACTTTGTTCACTTTTGTTTGTCATGTATCTATATATGTCTACATATATGTATATATGTATACAATTTAAGATGTACTCCCAGAGACTCTAAGATGGTGGAGAAATAGGAGACCTTCATTTCATCTGGTCACAGGAATTCAGTTAGACAGTTATCAAATCATTCTGAACGCCTGTGAACTCACCCAGAGATGTAAGAAAAGAGCAGTTGCAACTCTAGAAATATAAAAGCGACCTCTTTCTACAAGATAGGACATGTGGAGAAGTGAATTCGCGTTGATATATGGGAAGATAAACTGCAGGGAGGTACCAGAAAATGATATAGTAGAGGACTGCAAAGTAAGGACTTTTAGAAGTTTGCTCTGATGAGGGTCATTCCTGCTTGAACGGTACCCAGGTGGTGAAGCAGGGCAGAATCCTAGGTGGGACAGTGTCATCTCGAGATGCCCAAGGTCACAGAAATAACAGAGTTGCCGAGTGTGGCAGAGCTCCCAGGCATTGAAGCGGGGACTCTTGCTGGAATCATCAAGCCCCAGTGTGGACTCTCAGCTCCAGGCTGCCATAAGCCATGGGACCCAGCAACAGCACACAGTGCCAGCAGGGACCCAGCAACAGCACACAGGCAACATCCCCTCTCCTCCCAGAAGGAGCGGCCTGGGTGTGCCCTGCAGGAGTCTCTAGGGTTTGGAGACTCGAACAGGGTTCCGCCCTGAGATACAAATGCTAGTCATAGGCTGGGTTAGCACACAGAGCAGACAGATACCAGGGAGCCAGGAACGATTCACTGCTTTTCCCTGAGGGTGCACTGAGGAATGGGGCCTCAGACTCTTGGATCCCAGCCTGGACTTTGCGAGGCTGCCTTTTTCATTCTCCTCCTCTAAGGAGGCACAGAGAACCTTCAGGGAACAAAAGCTGGAGCAAACTGGAGTAGATTACTGAGCTTGACACCTAGGCAAGTGCAGTGCAATTCTGCCCTGGGGCAAAAATGCCACAGAATCAAGGCAACAGGCTCCTTACCCAGAGGATCAGCAAGAACACACCACCAAGTTTACTGATCACTGAGAATGCCCAAACCCCAGTGCTAGGGGAATATAGCATATAGAATTCATGGGTTTTTTTTTCCCCTTGGCTTTAAAAATAAAAATATTTTTCATTGTGTTCTTAGTCACCATCAAATATATAATTAGTTTTTGAGGCAGTGTTCCAAGATTCATTGTTTATGTACAACAGCCAGTGCTCCGTGCAATACATGCCCTCCTTAATACCTACCACTAGATTCACGCATCCCGCCCACGCCCTCCCCTCCAAATCCCTCAGTTTGTTTCTCAGTCTCTCATGGTTTAACTCCCCCTCTCATTTCCCCCAATTCACTTTTCCTTTTCTCTGCTGATGTCTTCCATGTTATTCCTTATGTTCCACAAGTAATTGAAACCATATGATAATTGACTTTCTCTGCTTGACTTAGTTCATTCAGCATAATCTCCTCCAGTCCCATCCACACTGATCCAAAAGATGAGTATTCATCATTTCTGATGGCTGAGTAATATTCCATTGTATATTATGGACCACATCTTCTTTATCCATTCACAGTTTTGTCTTTCAGTTTTAAATTTTTGGTCTCTCTTCTTGTCAACCAATTTATTTTATCCACAATTCTTTAATCTTAACTTTCACTTTTGTACTTAACTTTCTATCCTTCCATTATATTTAATTTTCTTTTTGTAAATATTTAAGTTTCTCTTTCTTTATAAGTTTGGGGTGCAGTTTCTTCTAACAGACCAAAATACACCTAGAATCTAGTGTAGTATTCTCTTTGCTTTAACTGCCTAATCATACTCTCTTCTCTTTCTCTCCCTCTTTCTCTTCCACTTTTTGTTTTTGTATGTTAAGTTTTTTAGTTGTTTTTGTTTTGTTTTGTTTTCTTCAAGTCTTTTTAAATTTTCATCTTCATGGATACATTCTATCCTTTCCGTATATTTAATTTTATTTTTGTGTATATACGTGTGCACATATATATAAAAAATATATATATATATGTATACATATATATGTTACAAGATTATATATATATATGGAAATCTGTAAATTTGTAAAATATAGAAGTGCCAGCAGGGACCATATTATTTCATATGTATTATATAATACTGTATATTGTATGTATTATTTATATATATTTCATATGTATATTTATGGAAGATTTTCCTTCTATACAATTTTGAGGTGGAGCTTTTTCTAACAAACCAAAGGATACACTCAGGGTATGTGGCGTATTGCTCTGTTTTCCCTACATGTCCCATAATATTCTTTCTGTTCTTTTCACCTGGCTGAGTAACTTCCCTTTTTTTTTTCTTTTTTTTTTTTGGATTTTGGACTTTTAGGTTTAATTTATAGGTGGGTATTATAGAGGGCACAGATTGCATGGAGCACTGGGTGTGGTGAAAAAATAATGATACTGTTATGCTGAAAATAAATAAATGAAAAAAATTTGAAAAATAAAAAGACCTCATGTGAGACAGGAATCCATCAGAATCCTAGAGGAGAACATAGGCAGTAATCTCTTCGATATCAGCCACAGGAACTTCTTTCAACATATGTCTCCAAAGGCAAAGGAAACAAATGCGAAGATGAACTTTTGGGACTTCATCAAAATCAAAAGCTCCTGCACAGCAGAGAATATGGAGCTTAAAATCATATATGGAAAGTCTTGGGGGATAAAGAAAAGTCACACAAACACACAAAAAATATAATGGCACTAACCTCCTATCTTTTCATAGTTACTCTGAATGAAAATGAAATAAATGGACAATCAAAAGGTACAGGGCATAGGATTGGATGAAAAGGCCAAGACCCATCCATAATATTATCTAAAGAGAATCAGTGTAGACCTAAAGATACCCCCAGACAGAAAGTGACGGTTTTGGAAAAATAGTTATCATGCTAATGGACATCAAAAGAAAACTGGCATAGCAACCCTTATCAGACAAATTAGATTTTATGGGCACCTGGGTGGCTCAGTGGGTTAAAACCTTTGCCTTTGGCTCAGGTCATGATCCCAGGGTCCTGCGCTCGAGCCCCACATCGGGCTCTCTGCTCAGCAGTGAGCCTGCTTCCCTCTCTCTCTCTCCTGCCTCTCTGTCTTCTTGTGATCTCTGTCAAATAAATAAATAAAATCTTTTTAAAAAATTAGATTTTAAACCAAAGACTGTCATAAGAGATGAAGAAGGCTTCTATATCATATTAAAGGCTCTATCAAACAAGATCTAATAATGATAAATATTTGTGTTGCTAACACAGGAGCAGCCAATTATATAAGCAAAATATAACAAAATTAAAGAAACACAGCAACAGTAATACAATAGTAGTAGGGGACTTGAACACCCCACTTACAGGAATGGACCTATCATTTAAGCAGAAAGTCAACCAGGAAACAAGTGTTTTGAATGACACAGGGCACCAAGTGGACTTCACATATATATTCAGAACATTCCATGGTAAAGCAAAAAAAAAAAAAAAAAAAAAGACATTTTTCTTGAGTACACATAGAACATTCCCCATCCCGACAATAGATTACATACTGGGTCACAATCACATTTCAACCAGTACCAACGACTGGTATTATTCCTCACGTATCCTTAGACCCCAGTGCTGTGTGAATTTTTAACTTAATCATGAAAGGAACTCACATATATGGAAAGAACTCACATACATGGAGGCTAAAGAGCTTCCTACTAAAGAATGAATGGGTCAACCAGGAAATTAAACAAGAACTGAAAAAAAATCATGTAAAAAAATGAAAATTAAAAAAAAAAGAAAAAGAAAACAATGGTTTAAAACGTTTGGGATGCAGCAACGGTGGGCCTGAGAGGGAAGCATATAGTAATACAAGGCTTTCACAAAAAACTAGAAGAGTCTCAAATACACAACCTATCCTTACACCCAAAGGAGCTGGAAGAAGAACAGCAAAGAAGCCTAAACATGGCAGATGAAAAGAACTAATAAAAATCAGAGCATAAGACAATGAAATAGAAATCAAAGAATGGTAGAACAGATAAATGAAACAAGGAGCTAGTTGTGTGAAAGAATCCATAAAATTGATAAACCCCTGCCAGACTTATCAAAAACAGAAAAGAAAGGAACTAAATAAATATAATAATGAATTGTATTTGACCAACAACAAAGAAATACAAGCACTGAAGAAACACAATTATAAGAACATATAATGAGCAGTTCTACGTCAACAATTAGGCAATCTGAAAGAAATGGAGGCATTCCTAGAGTTGTCTAAACTACCAAAACTGAAATGGGAAAAAATAGAAAACCTGAACACATAACCAGCCAGGAAGTTGAACCAATAATCACAAATCTCCCAACAACAAGAGTCCAGCACCTGATGACTTCACAGAGGAATTCTACCTCAAAAGGAACTCTACCAAACATTTAATGAAAAACTTACACCTATTCTTCTGACACTGCTTCAACTACTCACCAATAAAAAAAAAATCTGATACACACACACACACACACACACACACACACACAAAAAAAACAGAAATGGGAGGAACACTTTCAAACTCTTTCTGTGAAGCCAGCATTACCTGCTCCACAAAACAAAGACCCCAGCAAGAAGGAGAATTACAGGCCAGTATCCTGATGAACATGGATGCAAAAATTGTCACCAAAATACTAGCCAATAGGATCCAACAGTCCATTAAAAGGATTATTCGCCGCAACCAAGTGGTATTTATTCCTGAGTTGCAAGGGTGGCTCAACATCTGCATATCAATCAATACGATATACTCCATAAATAAAAGAAAGGACAAGAACCATATGATCCACTCATAGATGCAAAAAAAAAAAAAAAAAAAAGCACTGACAGGTATAGCATTTTTTCTTGATTAAAAGTCTTTACAGTGTAGGGCTAGAAGGAACATACCTTAATATCATAAAAGTCAAATAAGAAAAGACTAGTGAATATCATTCTCAGTGGGGAAAAACTGAGAGCATTTCCCCTAAGAACAGGAATATAACAGGGATGTCTACTATCACCACAGCTATTCAACACAGTACTAAAAGTCCTAGCCTCAGCAATCAGATAAAGAAGAAATGAAAGGCATCTGAATCAGCAAAGACATAGTCAAACTCTCACTCTGCAGATCACAAGGTACTCTATGTGGAAAACCCAAAAGACTTCACTCCAATATTCTAGAACTCATGCAGAAATTCAGCAATATGGTAGGATATAAAATCAATGCACAGTAATCAGCAGCACTTCTATATCATGTGAGAGAAGAACGGAGAAATTAAGGAGTCGATCCCCTTTACAATTGCACTCAAAACTGTAATATACCTAGGAATAAACCTAACCAAAGAGGCATAGGATTTGTCCTCTGAAAACTATGGAACACTCACGAAAGAAATTGAGGAAGACACAAATAAGTGGAAAAACATTTCATACTCATGAGTTACAAGAATGAATGCTGTTCAAATGTCTATGCTGCCTACAGCAATCTATATATTCAACGCAATCTCTATGAAAATACCATCAACTCTTCACAGAGCTGGAAGAAATAATCCTAAAATATGTACAGAGCCACAAAAGACCCTGAAAATCCAAAGGAATGTTGAAAAATAAAACCAAAGGTGGTGGCATTATAATTCCTGACTGTAAGATCTACTACAAAGCTGTAGTCATCAAGACAGTATGGTACTGGCAAAAAAACAGACACACAGAGCAATGGAACAGAACAGAGAGTCCAGAAATGGACCCTTACCTCTATGGTCAACCAATCTTTGACAAGGCAGGATAGAATAGTCAATGGAAAAAATGCAGTCTCTTCCACAAATGGTGTTGGAAAAATTGGACAGCCACATGCAGGAGAATGCAAGGTGGACCATTTCCTTACACTATACTCAAAATGGATGAAAGACCTAAATGTAAGACAGGAATCTAGAGGAGAACACAGACAGGAACCTCTATGACCTCAGCCACAACAACTTCTTGCTAGACATATCTCCAAAGGCAAGGGAAAGAAAGGCAAAAATGAAGTACTGGGAATTCATCAAAATAAAAAGAATTTGCACAACACAAGAAACAGTCGACCATACCAAACAACTGACAGAATGGGAGAAGACTATTGGAAATGACCTATCAGATAAAGACCTATCAGATCTATAAAGAATTTCTAAAACTCAACACTCAAGGGACAAATAATATAGTCAAGAAATGGGGAGAAGACATGAACAGACACTTCTCCTAAGAAGACATACAAATGGCCAACAGGTACATGAAAAAATGTTTCACATCACTCAGCATCAGGGAAATAGAATTCAAATGCACAATTAAATAAAAGAAAAAAATCACAATGAAATACCACCTCACACCAGCCAGAGTGCCTAAAATTAACAAGTCAGGACATAACAGATGTTGGTGAGGATGCAGAGAAAGCGGAATCCTCTTAGAGTGTTGGTGGAATGCAAGCTGGTACAGGCACTCTGGAAAACAGTACGGATGTTCCTCAAATAATTGCAAATAGAGCTACCCTACGACCCACCAATCACAGTACTGGCTATTTACCCTCAAGATACAAAATGTAATGATCTGAAGGGGCACATGCACCCAAATGTTTACAGCAGCAATGTCCACAATAACCAAACTGGGAAGAGCCCAGATGTCTTCCAATCCATTCCAGTCTTCCTATCCATTCCAAAAGATGAATGGATAAAGATTATATAATGTGTGTTTGTGTGTGTGTGTACACATACACACATACACACAATGGAATGCCACTCAGGCATCAAAAACTGAAATCTTGCCATCTGCAATGACACTGGAACTATGACGATAGAACTAGAAAGTATTACTGTAAACAAAATAAATCAGAGGAAGACAATGATCATATAATATCATACTATCATACTAGTGAAAGTATGTGGAATTTAAGGCACAAAACAGAGCATCATAGGGGAAGAGAGGGAAAAATAAAACCAGACGAAAGCAGTGAGGTGCACAAACCAGAAGTACTCTTAATCATAGGAAAGGAACTGAGAGCCTCTAGAGAGGAGGATGGTGGAGGGATACAGTAACTAGGTGATGGGCATTAAGGGGTGCTTGTGACGTAATGAGCCTTGTGTTTGATAAAAGACTGATATCACCGACCTCTACCTCTGAAACCTGTAATATATACTAACTAACTGGAATTAAATTAAAGAACTAAAAACAAAAACAATGTACTACCACCCCCTTCTCCCAAACCCCCTCCCCCCAGCAACCCTCAGTTTGTTTTGTGAGATTAAGAGTCACTTAGGGGGTGGTATTATGGACATTGGGGAGGGTATGTGTTTTGGTGAGTGCTGTGAAGGGTGTAAACCTGGTGATTCACAGACCTGTACCCCTGGGGATAAAAATATATGTTTATAAAAAATAAAAAATTATATTAAAAAAAATTAAAAAAATAAAAGGATAATCAAATGATAAAAAAAAAACAATGTACTGCCTACTATGACTAATGTTTTGAAAAGCATGTTAGCAGTTCTTGATTTGAATTTCTTTTTCAAATTTTGAAAAATGACATAAAGCCTTCAGGGGCACCTCAGTGACTCAGTTTTTTAAGCACCCAACTCTTGATTTTGGCTCAAGTCATTATCTTAGGATCATGACATCAAGCCCTGAGATAGGGCCCAGGCTCAACAGAGTATCTTAAGTGAGCCTCTCTCTCCCCTATCCTCTCTCTCTCCCCTGCCCCATTTCTCTCAAAGACAAATAAATCTTAAAAAAAAAAAGATTACATGTAAACTTCTCATAAAAAGATTACATTACATACATTACATACATCTATTTCTAGACACTGGTCTGATGTTTTTTTCCTGTAGGTTGACATGCCAGCCATAGATTTCCATTGGTTTTCCACCACAGGAAAGAAACTTTCGCTCTTTTGAGATGATATGCTACTATACAGAGAAAACACTAAAGACTCTACCAAGTAACTACTAGAGGGATTAATGAATTCAGTGAAGTTTCAGGATATAAAGCTAATACACAGAGATCTTTTGCATTTTTATACACTCCTAAGGTAAGTCAAGAAAGAGAAATTAAGAAAACAATCCTGTTTACAATTACTGCAGAACGTTTAAAACACCTAGCAATAAACTTAACCAAGGAGGTGAAGCACCTGTACTCTGAAAGCTATCCAACACTGGTGAAAGAAATGGAAGATGGCAGAAACAAATTCATGAGCAAATGCCATGTTCCGCAATTGGGACAACAAAGATTAAAATGTCCATACCACCTAAAAGAACCCATAGTTTAATGCAATCCTACCAAAATATCAACACCAGTTTTCACTCAACCAGAACAAAGAATCCAACAGAACAGAAAAGACCCTGAGTGGCCAAAGCTATCTTGAAAAAGAAGAACAACACTGGAAGTACCAAAATTCCAGATTTGAAGGTATACTACAGTGCTGTCATAAACCAATAAGGCCTGGTACAAAAATGAACACACACATCAATGAACACAACAGACAGTCCAGAAATAACCCCATTCTTATATGGTCAATTCACCCATGACAAAGGAGATCAGAAATGCACAATGGGGAAAAGATCTGTCTCTTCAGCGAATGATATGGAAAGAGGACAGCCACCCATAAACAATGAAATTGCACTGCTACCTTACAGTATGCCTAAGAAAGACTCAAAAGAGATTAAAGACTTACATGTGAGACCTGACGCCAGTGGCAGTATCATAGCCAATGAGGTTTATCCGAGGCTCGATTATTGCTAATTGAAAATTCCTAAAAGAATATAGGCTGTGATGTCTTTAATATTGACCAGACATGCCCAGGAATTGGGCCCAGACAAGGAGAAACAATGTTGCAAATCTAATGACATAAAAATTAAATAATGATAAAAATTATAATAAAATATTTTAAATATTTAGATATTTATTAAATATTAATAAATATTAAATATCAATTATTTTAATAGTTAAATATTATTAAATGTATATTTAAATATTTATTAAATATTAAATAAATAAAATCAACAAAATGATAAAAAAGAGGGAATTCAGGCTTGGAGCAAAGAACAATCTGGCCCTGCCCCACATTCTATAATTCCCATTCCTGACAACTGTACCAGCATTAAAAGATTGGTCTGCTGACAACTTGAGAGAGTTCATGAACCACTATTGGCAGGGAAATGTTACAAGACCTTTTGCAAAGACTGCAAAAAGGGCATACCTTGCTTGTCCCACTTGCCCAACATACAATCTTGGGAAACAAACCCATACCTCCCCTGGGCATTTTAAAACACTCAATGAACCATCTGACATTTGGCAACTGAATTTCATGCAATTTCCTCATTTCATGGATAGAAGTAAGTGTTAGTTAATGTGCCTATGTCTTCTCACTAGACAAACGCTTTCCCTTGGAGAAAGGCCAATGACTCTTTTGCGGCTAAAATCCTGTTAGAAAAAAATTACCCCTCCCAGCGAAGCCCTCTTGAAGTATACACAGTGACCAGAAAACCCACTTTACCCTGCAGGCGTTTCACCAGTTTGCAATGTTTTGCTAGTTTTAGAAAAATTTCATTGTATGTTACTGTCCTCTGTCTTCAAAGTTAGTCTCACAAAATGACCACACTACTGGGGACTCCATTGGCAAAATCTACGGAGACTTTCCAGCTCCCTGGGACAAAGGGATTGCTGTCACTCCTAAATCTCAAGTCCACCCCTTTGTGGAAATAGGTCTCTTCCCCTGGGAGATAGTCACTGGATTTGATTTGAATTCGATGTGCATTCGACCACTGCCTCTCTGGACCCACAGTTGGGAAAAGGGGATGTATTTCTAGAAAGCAAAGATCGAATTGCCTCTATTCAACCTAACCACACGGCAGTAGATCAGACTTTTTCATAGTGCACTCCCAGGGGACACTTACCTTGACTGCCACACCTTGCAACCTGGAGATTCTGTTGGGAAAAATCACAAAGATTCTCTCCAACATCCCCCGAGAAGCCTCTCTCCAATACTGCTAATAAAACCTTGCACTCCCAAACTCCAGGGAATGGACGGTTGGGTCCAGGGACACCTTTAAAGGAAGAACCAAAGCCTGACTTGACCTATACATCATCTGGTCACAAGAAGGTTAATACTGCACCAAGTAAAATACAAATCATCTGGGGAGACAGCCTTCCCCACATGTATGGACCAGGCCTGCATTCCTCTCCTTACTATTGCTCCTTCTCCATATTCTGTGCAAAGAACACGTCATTTTATGCATTCTGAGTCTCTTGCAAAAGGAAGAAACTTCTTTGGATTATGGCCTTCCCAGAAAACACTAATTTTGATCTTGTGAGCATTTCTAGACATTTAGATGGTTCAGAATTCAAAAGTCATTCCTTTACCTCTACTATTAACTGAATCCTGATTCCAATCCAAATGCATGGTTTCTGAACTTACAACATAACAGACCACTTTTGATAACACATAGAGTTCTAAACTGTTCTTTTGAAAGAACAATACTGTTTGGAAATGTCCCGGAAATATTCCTAGTCTTACAACACGTTCTCTAATGAACGCTTCATGTTTTTCAGTGTACTCTATGTCCCGAAACACACTACCTGATTTCATTCAGTGCACTCTCACAGTATTTCACTATTTTGCTCATAGCCACTCATGGAGGACACTTCCAGGAGGCATACTGGATTCTGAGTTGGCCTTCATATGGAGAAACCCTCCCTCCTTCAGTCCAAACAAGTGCCAATATATATTTTTAGCTGGCTCCTATCATATGTAGAGTCCTGGTTTTGAAACAACATATGGTTTGGAATTGTCTCCTTACTTTGGTTCTGTACTTGCTGTTCCTCAAATCCTTTGTGTTAACACCATGCCCAGTGAGGTGATGCTGGCTCACTGGTTTCAATCATGAGGAGATACAACCTTCACAAGGGGAGTGGGTGAGAGTTTCTCCCTTTTAAGCCTCTCTGTTCCTCAAGGCTCACTTGAGTAGTTTACAACTGTCATGCACATTCAACCAACATGGGATATGCCAACTAGAAAAGGCTTTGCTGGCACTGAAACACAAAACCACTAAATACAAAGAGCTTGACTGTTGATTTGAAATTCCTCCAAGGAAACTTTCCTGAAGTTTTAATTTATAGTACAATTAACTCACACACACTGTTGTATTCATTTCAGGTGTATAATCATGATTCAGCCCTTCCATGCAATAGCTGGCATTCATCACAAGAAGACAACTCAGTCCCCATCGTCTGTTGAACCCATCTGTCCCACCAACACCTCCTTTCTGATTACCAACAGGTTGTTCTCTAGTTAAGAGTCTGTTTCGTAGTGTGCCTCTTTTTAATTTCTCTTCGCTCATATGCTTTATATCATAATTTCCACAAATGAGTGAAATCGTATAGTACCTACCTTTCTCTGACTGACTTATTTCATTTGATCAGACGGGACAAAGTCATAAGGGGAATGTCACAGCAGAGGGAAGAGGTTTTGGTAGGGGGTGTTATGACACAGTACCACTCCACATAAATGGGGAGCCAAAAGGAGGACATGGACTTGATCTTGCACATGGGTGTCCCACTATTCCAGCTAGCAGAACTCTATTCTCATCTCTCTATCCAGCCCCCCACCTCCTCCAACAGGCCTCACCCATGAAAAGCCATAAAGATTTGTACCACCAGATGCCTCCAATGCACTTCTGGTTCTTAACAGCCTTTCAAATTGCCCCCTGTCTCTGACAAGAGTGAACCTCTCCGAAGTTCCGCAATGTGCCAAAGGATCAGTCCCCACTTCTTTGGCCTACATTCAGTTTTCCTTCCTTCTCAACAAACCCAACATTTGCTGATACTTCTAACCTTGAAGGTTACAAACTAGACGTCACTTTGTTTTACCTGGGGCTCTGATTGCAACAGTAATCCGCAAGTGGGCCCCAAGTGCATTCTTCTAAGACACCCTGAGAGCCAGCAAGTTGTGTTTTCAGCTCCCTACTACATGCTGCTCTTGTTCCTCTTGAGTCGGGATTTCTCCTAAGAAACAAGCCAGCTTCTGTAACAAACGAACCATGGCATCTCCGGTATGGCATTCCCGCGACCCCTCCATCCAGGGATCCTTGAGTAAAATAGGTCTTGTTCAAATATCCTCGAGGAAAATGAGGACCAAACCGTGGGAACACCACCAAAAATGTAACAATGAGGCGGCTTACCTACCAGCAGGTTTCTGGAAGCCACCCAGAGCCCCTCCCTCAGCTCTCAGCCAACAAGGCCGCTTCTGCATCGCAACACAGGAGGCACCAACCTGCTGCAAAGCCCCGAGGGTCTCTCCAGGGTAGCATCAGAACTGGCTGCAAATGCAGCCCTGGCCCTCTGAGGGGCTCTGGGTCCTCAGCTGGTGGCAGAAACCCTTCTGGCTGTGAGGAAAGCAGCGTCAGATGACGCCATGGTGAGCCTTCTGCTCCCTAAATCTGCTGTGGTGCATGGGCACACAAAGTGCCCTTGCTGTCCTGAGGCGCTTGGGCGCCCTCTGCCCGCTTCCCTGGGAATCCCCGCAATGCTCTAAGCTGGGGCTGCTCAGCGGGAGGCACTGAGGCAGCTCTGGTTCCAGGGAGCCTGTTCTCTACACCAGGGCAGGCCTCTGTGTCAGCACCTCAGACACAAAGAAATCACTTCCTTCTTTCTCTGTGAGTGAAGAATGAATCGAACTTGACAATGTCACTACATAATGTGTAGTACTTGCACAACTCCATTCAATAATAAGACTACTGACATACAAAATGGAAAGTTATAGGGGCTCCTGGATGGATCAGTGGGTGATGCCTCCACCTTTGGTTTAGGAAATGATTTCAGGGTCCTGGGAATGAGCCCTGCATCAGGCTCTTAGCTCAACAGGGAGCCTGCTTCCCCCTCTCTCTCTGCCTGCCTCTGCCTACTTGGGATCTCAGTCAAATACATAAATAAAATATTTTTTAAAAATGTAAAGATAGATGCATTTGCCCACCAAAATAGTCATACTACACAATTACACTACTGTAATTTTTTTTCTTTCCTTCTTTTTCCTCTTAGGAACATTTTCCAGTCAGGCCAGGATATATGAAAGTACACTGATACAAGACATCATCTAGCACCATGATCTTGATCATGAGAGTTTATTTTGACCATGCCAATAAAGTGTTCAGTGACACATAGGTGCCAGGGTCAAAATGCAAACCTAGAAAGAGCTTCACATGTGTTATGAATTACTGCATGTCTCTTTAGATCGTATTTTCAATGAAAGGTGCTTTAGATATGGTAGATGGATGAAATCATTTCCATCAGTCTGGTAAGGAACCAATGTTACCTTCGAGTACTAATTGCCATCTCTTCACAGGCAGAAGAAAGCTTGGTGAAGTATGACATTTCTGCTTGGTTGTAGGAGAAGGCTGCAGGGATTGAAGCCATCCACCTAACATCCTGTGTCAGGATGGGCAGTGAACTTGAGGATAGCAACCCCTCATCCTACTGCACATTGCTAGCCCCAGAGGGAGAATATGGACCTTATTCTCAATACTCTGGGTTGAGATCAGCTGTGCCTCTGTGTCAGTTCCAGGCTGCAGGACCTGGGGCCTGGTTCTGGAACTTGAGATAGGCCCTGCTGGTGCAGGAGGAATGCAGTAGGGACAGGGGCATTGAGAGAGATGGCTCAGGGCCACCTCCCCACAGGGCAAACACTAGACACTACCTGCCAAAGAGCAGCATGCTCTCCCTCAAGCCATCTCTCTCCCTGAAAGATCCTGAGGCTGGGTCCCACATTTCCAGGCCAAATGACGGGGACTCACCTTCCCAAGTGAAATGGCCGCTGGAGGAAGATTGGAGCCCTGGGCTCAGAGAACTCTGATGCTCGGGATTCCTGCCTTTTCTTGCCCCAACACTGAAAGCCCCTCCTCCGTGGGTCATGGTTCCCCCTCCACACTCCTGGGCCATGTCCCACCTGTCTTCATGCAATTCCCCTTTGTCCCTTCCTCTCACTATCCCTGTTACCTCTGACTCTTCCTCTCCTACTTTCAGACTCCTGGTGGTGCCACACTGTCTGGGTGCTGTCCAGAAGTCCATTGACAGAAAAGCGTATGATGAACCTGTTGACTTAAATTAGTAAGTGTCATGGAGATCCCACACAGAGCAAGCATGAGAATCAGCTTGTCATTTTTCCATGTATGTACATAATGTAAGGTCCACACTGACACATAGTGAGGTTACAGAGATAAGTGGCGTTTCTAGAGATGATTTAGGTGTAATACATTCTCTGTTAATATGGAATGATTTGAACACCATAAATCTTTCTATCCAAAGTTGAATTCCCAGGACTGAAGGAAGTCTATGTTTTTTAAAAATATTTTTTAAATTTATTTATTTTCAGCATAACAGTATCATTATTTTTTCACTACACCCAGTGCTCCTTGCAATCTGTGCCCTCTAGAATACCCACCACCTGGTACCTTGACCGCCCACCACCCCGCCACTTCAAACCCCTCAGATTGTTTTTCAGAGTCCATAGTCTCTCATGATTCACCTCCCCTTCCAATTTACCCCAACCCACTTCTCTTTAACTCCCCATGTCCTCCATGCTTTTTATTATGCTCCACAAATAAGTGAAACCATATGATAATTGACTCTCTCTGCTTGACTTATTTCACTCAGCATAATCTCGTCCATGTTGCTACAAAAGTTGGGTATTCATCCTTTCTGATGGAGGCATAATACTCCATAGTGTATATGGACCACATCTTCCTTATCCATTCATCCGTTGAAAGGCATCTTGGTTCTTTCCACAATTTGGCGACCGTGGCCATTGCTGCTATAAACATTGGGGTACAGATGGCCCTTCTTTTCACTACATCTGTATCTTTGGGGTAAATACCCAGGAGTACAATGGCAGGGTCATAGGGAAGTTTTATTTTTTTTTAATTTCTTGAGGACTCTCCACACTGTTCTCCAAAGAGGCTGTGCCAACTTGCATTCCCACCAAGAGTGTAAGAGGGTTCCCCTTTCTCCACATCCTCTCCAATACATGTTGTTTCCTGTCTTGCTAATTTTGGCCATTCTAACTGGTGTAAGGCGATATCTCAATGTAGTTTTAATTGGAATCTCCCTGATGGCTAGTGATGATGAATATTTTTTCATGTGTCTGATAGCCATTTGTATGTCTTTATTGGAGAAGTGTATGTCCATATCTTCTGACCATTTTTTGATATGATTGTCTGTTTTGTGTGTGTTGAGTTTGAGGAGTTCATTATAGATCCTGGATATCAACCTTTTGTCTGTACTGTCATTTGCAAATATCTTCTCCCATTCCGTGGGTTGCCTCTTTGTTTTCCTGACTGTTTCCTTTGCTTTGCAGAAGCTTTTGATTTTGATGAAGTCCCAAAAGTTCTTTTTCGCTTTTGTTTCCTTTGCCTTTGGAGACATATCTTGAAAGAAGTTGCTGTGGCTGATATCGAAGAGATTACTGCCTCTGTTCTTCTCTAGGATTCGGATGGATTCCTGTCTCACATTGAGGTCTTTTATCCATTTTGAGTTTTTCTATGTGTACGGTGTAAGAGAATGGTCAAGTTTCATTCTTCTACTTATAGCTGTCCAGTTTTCCCAGCACAATTTATTGAAGAGACTGTCTTTTTTCCACTGTATATTTCTTCCTGTTTTGTCGAAGATTATTTGACCATAGAGTTGAGGGTCCATATCTGGGCTCTCTACTCCATTCTACTGGCCCATGTGTCTGTTTTTATGCCAGTACCATTCTGTCTTGGTTATCACAGCTTTGTAGTAAAGCTTGAAATCAGGTAACGTGATGCTCCCCCATTTAATTTTTGTTTTTCAACATTTCCTTAGCAACTCGGGGTCTCTTCTGATTCCATACAAATTTTAGGATTATTTGCTCCAGGTTTTGGAAGAATACTGGTGGAATTTTGATCAGAATAGCATTAAATGTATAGATTGCTCTAGGCAGTATATACATTTTAACAATGTTTATTCTTCTGATCCAAGAGCATGGCATGGTCTTCCATCTTTTTGTGTCTTCTTCAATCTCTTTCATGAGTGTTCTGTAGATCCTTGAGTACAAATCTTTTACCTCTTTGGTGAGGTTTATTTCCAGGTATCTTGTGGTTCTTGGTGGTATTGTAGATAGAATCAGATCTCTAATTTCCCTTTCTGTATTTTCATTGTTAGTGTATAAGGAATCCACTGATTTCTGTACATTGACTTTGTATCCTGCCACAATACTGAATGGCTGTATGAGTTCTAGTAGTTTGGGGGTGGGGTCTTTTGGGTTTTCCATATAAAGAATCATGTCATCTGCAAAGAGAGAGAGATTGACTTCTTCATTACCAATTTGGATACCTTTTATTTCCCTTTGTTGTCTGATTGCTGTTGCTAGGACTACTAATAATATGTTGAACAAGAGTGGTGAGAGTGGATATCCTTGTCGTGTTCCTGATCTCAAGAGAAAGAACGCAAGTTTTTCCCAGTTGCTGTGGTTCTTTCATAGATAGATTTGATGAAGTTCAGGAATGTTCCCTCTATCCCTACTCTTTGAAGCATTTTAATCAGGAACGGATGCAATGCTGGACTTTGTCAAATGCTTTTTCTGCATCAATTGAGAGAACCATGTGGTTCTTCTCTCTTCTCTTATTAATTTGTTCTATCACATTGATTGATTTGCAAATGTTGAACCATCCTTGTAGCCCAGGGATGAATTCCCCCTGATCATGGTGGATAATCTTTTTAATGTGTTGTTTGATACTGTTTGCTAGGGTTTTGTTGAGAACCTTAGCATCCATATTCATCAGTGATATTGGTCTGAAATTCTCCTTTTTGGTAGGGTCTTTGCCTGGTTTGGAGATCAGGGTAATGCTGGCTTCATAGAAAGAGTCTGGAAGTTTTCCTTCTGCTTCAATTTTTTGAAACAGCTTCCGGAGAATAAGTGTTATTTCTTCTTTGAAAGTTTGGTAGAATTCTCTGGAGAAACCATCAGGTCCTGGGCTCTTGTTTTTTCCGAGGGTTTTGATCACCACTTCAATCTCGTTACTAGATATTGGTCTATTCAGGTTGTCAATTTCTTCCTGGTTCAATTTTGCTAGTTTATAGTTTTCCAGGAATGCATCCGTTTCATCTAGGTTGCTAAGTTTATTGCATATAACTGTTGACAATAACTTCTGATGATTGTTTCTACTTCTTTGGTGTTCGTTGTGATCTCTCCCTTTTCATTCATAATATTATGTATTTGAGTTTTCTCTCTTTTCTTTTGCATTAGTGTCGCCAGTGGTTTATCGATCTTATTGATTCTTTCAAAAAACCAGCTTCTAGTTTTATTGATATGTTCTACTGTATCTATGGTTTCTACCTCATCGATCTCAGCTCTAAACTTGATTATTTCCCTTCTTATGTGTGGAGTTGGTTTGATTTGTTGTTGATTCTCCAGTTCTTTAAGGTGTAGTGAGAGCTGCTGTGTTCTGGATTTTTCAGTTTTTTTGAGGGAGGCTTGGATGGCTATGTATTTCCCCTTCAGACCGCCTTTGCTCTATCCCATAGGTTTTGGATGGTAGTATCTTCATTGTCATTGGTTTCCATGAATTGTTTTAGTTCTTCCTTGATCTTCTGGTTGATCCAAGCATTCTTAAGCATGGTGGTCTCTAGCATCCAGGTGTCTGAGTTCCTTTGGAACTTTTACTTGTTATTGAGCTCCAGTTTCAAAGCATTGTAATCTGAGAATGTGCAGGGAATCATCTCAGTCTTTTGGTATCGGTTGAGTCCTGATTTGTGACACAGTATGTGGTCTATTCTTGAGAAGGTTCCGTGTGCACTTGAGAAGAATGAGTATTCTGTTGTTTTAGGGTGGAATGTTCTGTATATATCTATGAGGTCCATCTCGTCCAATGTGTCATTCAATGCCCTTGTTTCTTTATTGATTTTCTGCTTGGATGATCTGTCCATTTCTGAGAGAGGCGGGTTAAGATCTCCAACAATTAGTGTATTCATATCAATATGACTCTTTATCTTGATTAACAGTTTTCTTATGTAATTGGCTGCTCCCATATTGGGGGCATAGATATTTACAATTCTTAGATCATCTTGGTGGATAGTCTATTTCAGAATGATGTAATGTCCTTCTGGATCTCTGACTGCAGTCTTTAGTTTTTAAAATCTAATTTGTCTGATATGAGAATTGCTAGCCCAGCCTTCTTTTGAGGCACATTGGCATGAAAGTTGCTTCTCCATCCCTTCACTTTCAGTCTAGGTGTATCTTTAGGTTCAAAATGGGTCTCTTGTAGACAACATATGGATGGGTTCTGTCGTTTTATCCAGTCTGCAACTCCGTTCCATTTTATGGGCGCATTTAGGCCATTCACACATTGAGGGTGATTATTGATAGATACGTTTTTATTGACATCATGTTACCTTTGAAGTCTCTCGTTCCGTAGATTGTCTCTATATTTCTGTTCAATGCTATTCTTGGGCTTTTTCCTCCTTTAAAGAAGCCCCCTTAATATTTCCTGCAGTATCGGCTTGGTGGTTGCGTAGTCTTTTAAGCCTTGCCGATCCTGGAAACTCTTTATCTCTCCATCCATTTTGAATGTCAGTCTTGCTGGATAAAGTATTTTTGGATGTATGTTCTTCTCATTTAGTGCCCTGAATATATCTGCCAGCCCTTTTCTGGCTTGCCAGGTCTCTGTGGACAGGTCTCACGTTATTCTGATGGGCTTTCCTCTGTACATAAGGATCTTCTTTGTCCTAGCTGCTTTCAAGAGGTTCTGCCTACAATTCTAATTCTTCATTCTAACTTTTAGGTGTCTCGACGACTTTCAAGAATCTGTAATCTTGGGGGGAAACCTTTCGGCCTCTAGTACATAAACTCTGGTTCCATTCATGAGATTTGGAAAATTTTCATGAAGAACTTGTTCCACTATATCTTCTAGACTTCTTTCGTTCTCCACCCCTTCAGGGATTCCAATGATTCTGACGTTGGAATGTTTCATGGCATCATTTATTTCCCTGATTCTGTTTTCGTGGCTTCTAAGCTGTGTGTTCCAGGCTTCCTCCTTATCCTTTCTCTCTATCTGTTTGTCCTCCAGATCATTAATTCTATCTTCTGTCTCAGTTACTCTAGCATTGAGAGAATTTAGATTACATTGGAACTCATTGAGAGCATTGTGAAGCTCATCCCTGGTAGCTTTCAGCTCTTCCCTAATATTGAAATCATGGTCTCTGGTCGTTTTCCGTTCGGCCCTAATCAATTCCGTTTGGTCACCCATGGCTTTCTCCAACCTAGCTATTGCTTGGATAATTGTAAGCCTGAATTCTCTTTCCGACATAATGTCTATGTTGATAGCCTTTAGCTCTGTTGCAGAAGGTCCATCCTCTCTATTTTTCTTCTGTTGGGCATTCCTCCTCCTAGTCATTTTGGTGAGAGAGGGCTGAACGGGTGTAGCTGGGTGTATCGTCTGTGGTGCAGTCAAGGTGCACCCTGGAATGCTTCTGAGCAATCAGGGTTCCCCACCCAAATGAAAGGAAAAAGAAAAGGAAAAGAAAAAAAGAGAGGAGAGAGACAGGAAGGAAAAGTGAGATAAAAGAGAAGGTTTAGCCCAAATGGGTCCTAGGTAAGATTTATGAAGCATACAAACAGACACAGACAAACAAAAAGACTGATAAAACTATATGACAGGAGAAAGAAATTATATATATATATATATATATATATATATATATATATATATATATATGCAAATAAAGGAAGAACCTCATCAAAAAGAACCCTACATATAAGATTTATATACTATCAGGATAAACACAAAATTACAGAAACACTGGTAGAAGAAAAAGATGGGAGAGTGGTTGTATATTCTCAGTGTGGGTGAGGAAGGTTGTTTTGATTCTTCCTGGATGTATCTTGATATCTTTGTTAAAGGACTCAACTTTCCTAAGATAAGGGGGGATTAGGAATTGGTTTACCTATAGGGGTGGCATTGATTGGGGAAAGGGGATTACCTTGAAGTTTAACTCTATATGAATATTAGAAAATAAAAATTAAAAAAAGGAATAAACTAAACTAAACTAAACTAAAATTAAAAAAAAAATTTAAAAAATAGAAATGCAAAAGGAAAACACAGTTGTATGTATCAAAAATTTCAGGTTAGAAGGTTATTATGGAACTTGATGTACTGCACATCTCACTGTGAGAGTAAATAGGTTAAAAATATTCTATATAATAATAAAAAAATTAACTATATAAAAAATTAGCCAGAATAGTGGGAACAAATTAATAATAAAAATTGTCCTATGAAGTAGTGGTGGTTGTTCTCTTGTCATCTATTATTTTTCCCTTTATGGGTTGGTTTTCTGGGGAGGGGCCTGCCACGTGGGTTTTCAGTCCCTGAAGTTCTCTCAGCTAAGTTTTCCCGCCCCCCTCAAGGAAACTGTTTTTCTCAGGCTTTTGTTCTCTGGAGGTTTTTATATTTGTTCACTTTTGTTTTTCTCTCTTGCCTTGACCGCTTTTGATGGTTTTTGTAGGTTTAGAGGAAAGCAAACTGCACCCTGACCTCCATCTCAGAGAGAAGCCTCAGTCTGCCTGCAGAGCCCATATGAATCCCCCTTTGGCCGCTGGCAGAGCAGGTTCCCAGTCGCGGTCCCTGGGGACTTAGGATTTTTCGCTGTCTGGGCAGCTCCAGAGTGCCAGAGAAGTTCCAAGCAGTGACCACACGCAGATTTTCCTGCTGGCCCGGTCTTGGGAGTGCCTGGACTTTCCGGTCCTAGAGCACCTGGCTGGCATTTGTGTGCACCTCTCTCAGGGGAGGGTGTGGGGCATGACTCGGACTCTGATGGCACAGGAGGGCACTTGCGTGGGTTCTGCAAAAAGACTGTGCTTCTGTTGGCTGGTGAGCCTCCCAGCCCTTCACAGGAGCCCAGCACACTCTCAGGCGCACTGGTGGTTCAGGGAACTGAGACCTGGTTTCTCTGCTGCATTCTCTCTGGCTCTGTGCCAGGGGTAACTGTCCTGGGTCTGGGGACTTAAGCCCCTACCCTGACAACCCAATCCCAGCAATTACCCACCCCCTGACCCCACCCCACACCCGTGGTCCTTTGCTCTTTTTGAGTGCTTTCTACCAGACTCCCAAGTTAATGCTGGTCCCCAGGTGCAAGGCACTCTCATACTGGGATATTACTTCCCAATGGGTCGCTTCTGGTGGCTCCATTTGTTTATCTTCTGATATCAGTCCGACTTTTCCACTCAGCTTTACCTGCGCACTGGCTGCTTCTATTCCAGTAGAGATCCAGACGTGTATAATTCTTATCTCAGGCTGTTTTCGTGGGTGATTGGAGATCTTTGGAAGGTAATCAGCTCACATTATGGTGCAGATTGAAAGGGCGCCTCCTCCTACTTCCCCACCATCTTGTCTCCCTCCTGGAAGTCTATGTTAATACCACATATGCAGTATCATTTTCATTCATATCACACCGGTTATTCCTATGAGATTCCCTTTTGCAGTTTTTTTTCCCACTTTTGCATTTTTATTAAAAAAGCTGTTCAATTTCCAAATATATGGGGAAATCCTAGTTATCCTTTCTTGATTAATCCAGCACATTTGCAATTATGATCAAAGAACAACTCTTGTGGGTTTCAGTCTTCTGAAATATATTGAGACTTCCTTTATTTCCAATGTATAATTATAGTTGAATTCAATTCCTTCTTTGAAATAGACTAATATCCAGGCAATCCTGGACTCCAGACTGGGGCCCATTCCCCCTTGGAGGGCCAGGATATAAGGAAAGGTAGAGCAAGACCTTCATTTATACTCACACCCCCTCTTACTTACTAGAGGGGATCAGGAGAGATGGTGGACCCAAGGATCTTCCAACACCTGAAGAGTAGTAGTCTGGAGCCAAGATGGATATTGGGAAACCTTGGAGAGCAGAAAAGGAGGAAGGGACATAGAAAGTGGGAGCAGGGGAGGTAGGGTTGGATGATAGTGAGCCTAGGACTGGATACAAAGATAAGGACTTGACATGAGTTGAAGGTGAGCATATAACCAAGAAGTACCTTTATGGACAAAATGGAAGTCAAAGAAGAAGCTTCAAAAGATAGGATGTTTGAACTCATTAACAGTACCACTGATAATGATACTACAATGTATGTCTCCTTCCAGCCTGAGCATTCCACTTTGTGTGACAAGTTGAATAATCTCACTATTATCTAGGTCACTCTACTGCCTTGCATGCATAGATTTTCAGTTCTCCTACACAAGGGAAATATGTAAGTTGGTTCTCATGACTGAGATTTGAGATCTCCCAAGAATGTGTGTGTTTTAAAAGGTAGATCCTCTCCTGGGGCACAGAGAGACAACACCCACCATTGTTGGCAGCACCAGGAGTTATGAGGGGTTGGGTGCCTCAGAAAGTGACTCTAAGACAAGGATGTGAGTATAAGTAGTTTCTCTGGAAGGATCTTTGGTGGGAAGAAATGATGGGAGCTAGGATGTGAAGAAGGAGGGCAGCCAACACAGAAGACAGGGTGTTAGTTTAGAGGTCACTGCTTGGGCAACTCTGTCTCCATCCACTGGGAACGTTTTAAATACATGCAGAACAGCCCTGAGTCATCCCATCCAAGTGCAAAAAGACCTGCACGGGCTGAGTGTTGCTCTTATGGACATTGGTTACCTGGCTCTCGAGCTCACTGCCATGGCCAAAGAAGCCAAGGAAGCCAATGGACACCCTCGGGTAAAGAGCTGCAGGCAACTGTGAAGGCAGCCACTGTGTGTACAAGACAGGGCTTGCCAGTGAAGACACCAGAGGGCACCAACCCTCTCCTCTCCTCTCCTCTCCTCTCCTCCCTATCATGACTTATGGGATCTGAAATATTGAGAAATTAGTGTAGTGCTGCCCATCATACACCAAATGACTGCCAGGATGCCTTAATTTCCTGATCACTTACAGTCCCAAGACTGATACTTCTTAAATAACAAGTAATTTCTGTCCCATGACTACTCCAACCCCACTCTTTCACTCCAGAAGTTTCAGTTCAAGCAACTCTTCTTTTTTTTTTAAAGATTTTATTTATTTATTTGACAGAGAGAGATCACAAGTAGGCAGAGAGGCAGGCAGAGAGAGAGAGGAGGAAGCAGGCTCCCCACCGAGCAGAGAGCCCGATGCGGGACTCGATCCCAGGACCCTGAGATCATGACCTGAGCTGAAGGCAGCGGCTCAACCCACTGGGCCACCCAGGCGCCCCTCAAGCAACTCTTCTTGCAAGCACTCTTCAAATCTTTCCAGGAACAAAAAAAATGCACCTTTAACAAGGGAAGGAGGACTATCGACAGCGTATACCTTGTGCCAGGAATAATGAACACTTTTGTCCTCCAGGAAAAAATTCCTATTCCTTGCAGTCTCGGAAGTCATAGGATCTGAGGCTTAAGAGTGTTCACTATCCTTGAAATCAGTATTAGTAAGTGCAGCTTTACAAGCTGAACAGCAATTGACAGTAGATTGCAGTAGTGACAAAATTAAAAATCTAATTATGTTCCCTTCCTATAAACATTAACAATTAACTGTGTATCTTGAAATCAACCATTTATACATACATACATGCATATACATATACATATTTTTTTGAGAACGAGAGAAAAAAGACTGAAATGGTGGGGTGGGATAGAAGGAGATGGAGAATCTTTTTTTAACAAGATTTTATTTATTTATTTGACAGACAAAGAGATCACAAATAGACAGAGAGGCAGGTAGAGAGAAGAGAGAAGCATGCTCCCCACCAAGCAGAGAACATGATGTGGTGCTCAATTCCAGGACCCTGAGATCAAGACCTGAACTGAAGGCAGAGGATTAACCCACTGAGCCACCCAGACACCCAAGAGGGAGAATCTAAACAGACTCCATGCTCAATGTGGCGCCTGATTTGGGATTAGTCTCATGACCCTGGTATAATGACCTGAGGCAAAAATCAAGACTCTGATGCTTAATCAATTGAGCCACCAAGGTGGTCCCCCCATATCAACTCTATTTTATCCCCTCCAGTAACCTCTAAATAGCCTTTGTTCGTATTAATCATTCTAGTATTACAACCATGATTTTTCCCTCCATGAGTAATTAGCCCCTGGAATGGCAGGCACCAACTTCATAGAGCGCCATGTAAGGACACACCCATTCTAGATTAGAAAACTACATTATGATAGAATACAAAATGTCATATATGTTTTACCTTAACATAAAACATCTGTAATTGCTCTTTCTGTGATTTCTATATTGTGTGTTACTCAATTTTGGTAACATAAATGCTATAATTTAAATAAAACAACAGGGGTGCCTGGGTGGCTCAGTGGGTTAAATCTTTGCCTTTGGCTCGGTCATGATCTTGGGGTCCTTGGATGGAGACCCGCATCGGACTCTCTGCTCAGTGGGGACCTTCTTCCCCCCCTCCCCCCGCCTATCTACCTACTTGTGATCTCTCTCTCTGTGTCTAATAAATAAATAAAATGTTTAAATAGTATAAATGAATAGATAAATAAATAAATAAAACAATAGAAGAGAATAGGTGGCAATTACTAGTAAGTAATGGTAGGAATAATTATGCTACATTATGCATTTAAAAATAAAAAAAAATATTACTAATAAACTTTTCACTTTGTAATAGGTTTAGACTTACCAACAAAACCAAATAGAAAAGACAGGACTAAACATTTCCATACACCTAACACAGTTTGCCCACTATTTTCCTTTTTTGTAATTCTTTAATTCCAATATGGTTCACATATATTAGTTTCTGGAATACAACAGATGGATTCAACACTTTCATGCATTCTCTAGGGCTCATCAGGACAAGCAGCTCCTTCATCCCTATCACCTACTTCACCCATGCTGCCAACCATCACTTTGTTGTCTGTCGTGAAAAGTCTGAGTCTGGATAAAAGAGCTCAGACTGAGGCAGGAATCCACCAAAATCCTAGAGGAGAACACAGGCAGCAACCTCTTTGACCTCAGCCACAGTAACTCCTTCCTAGATGCACCTCCAAAGGCAAGGGAAACAAAAGTGAAAATGAACTTTTGGGATTTCATCAAGATCAAAACTTCTGTGCCACAAACGAAAACCGTCAACAAAACAAAAAGGCAACCCACAAAATGAGAAAACTTATTTGCAAATGACACTACAAAGGGCTGATATCCAAGAACTATAAAGAACTTCTCAAACTCAACACCCCAAAAACAAATAATTGAGTCAATAAATGGGCAGAAGATGGGACCAGACACTTCTGCAAAGAAGACATACAAATGGCTAACAGATGCATGAAAAACTGTTCATCGTCATTATCCATCAGGGAGATTCAAATCAAAACCACACAGATACCATCTTCCAGCAGGTAGAACCGCAAAAACTGACAAGGCAAGAAACAACCAGTGTTGGAGAAGTTGGGAGAAAGGAGAACCCTCTCATACTGCTGGTGGGAATGGAATTTGGTAGAGCCACTTTGGAAAATGGTGTAGAGGTTCCTCAAAACATGAAAAATGAAGGATATGATATTTTACACCAGGGATGAACCTGTTAAAAAAATTACATGTGGCCAAGTGATTCATGTTGGCTGGCTCAATTATTCTCATGATACCTCATTTTTCTCTTCCTCCCCTTCATCCTCTTCAGCAGTAATTGGATAATCAAATATTTCATTTTATAAAGACATTCCAAGACTGGAAGGATGTAGAGTGAGTTCAATGAGTTTCATGCTGAAGGAAAAAGATGTGACAGTAACATGGAACCCCCATATCCTGGGGGACTGACAGGTTTGCAAGAGGGGTGGCCCATCACAGTATTAATCCTTCCAATACTGGGGATATTGAAGTGAGTACACATGAGCCTAAGTGATGCCTTTATGCAGCCTGGATGGGGTGCGGGGTCAACAGTTTTAGATTTAGAAGGCCAACAGTTGTTCAGGGTCTTTTAGAACTGAAGGATTAATCTGGATTGCTTGATTGACTCACTGACTTTATTTATGATAAAAAAATGTTGGTCACAGTTTCACGACATACAGAATTGAGGCAGGCAGTCAATACCTTAACATCTGCTCTCCAGGGTTATGTTTTTAAAAGACTGGATGTGTAGAAAACAAATCTGACTTAGGCACCAGCCACAGGTCTTTAGCTCATGGGTTGCAGCCTGCCAATACACAGGGGCCATCTCTGGCTCACTGATATCACAAAACAGAAACACAATCTGTCACAATGAAGATGTAATATTTCATCATGAAGGTTTTTTTTTTTTTTCAAAACAAAGGTCACAAATTACTCAAACTCATAATTTATTCTGTTGTGGTTTGTAGCAAATGAAAAAATTATTTTAAAATGAAATATTTTGGGAGTGATTTAGATGTTAAGTTTTGTGCCATAAACAATTTATATCTTAGGGAATCACAAGAAAATATTGAAAGCCCAAACTCTGGAAAGATTCTGAATTTAGAGTATTATAGATTATTATAGTGTTTATATGCCTAATCATATAGTGATAGTAAGATCTAGTCTTATATGTATAACAAAATTCAAAAATAATTTTTAATGCTACTACAACATTATATTAGACCTGAAACACTATTGAGAATATTCAAAGAAAAATGCTAACCCTGGTTATTGAAGGGAAAACAGGTAAAGCCCATCAGTGATGAAAAGCTTCAATTATAACAGATGTAATATTAAGAATGTCGTAAGGGGGGCGCCTGGGTGGCTCAGTTGTTATGCATCTGCCTTTGTCTCAGGTCCTGATCCCAGAGTCCTGAGATCAAGCCCCACATCAGGCTCCTTGCTCTATGGGAAGCCTGCTTCTCCCTCTCCCACTCCCTCTGCTTGTGCCCTCTCTCTCTGTAAAACTAATAAATAAAATTAAAAAAAAAATAATGTTATAAGGGGAGCACCTGGGTGGCTCAGTGGGTTAGAGCCTCTGCCTTAGGCTCAGGTCATGATCCCAGGGGTCTGGGATCGAGCCCTGCATCGAGCTTTCTGCGGTGCAGGGAGCCTGCTTCCTCCTTTCTCTCTGCCTGCTTCTCTGCCTACTTGTGATCTGTCTGGCCAACTAATAAATGGAATCTTTAAAAAAAAAAAAAAACTGTCATAAGGGTGTGCCTGGGTGGTTCAGAGGTTTAAGCACCTGCCTTCTGCTCTGGTCATTTCTCAAGGTCCTGGGATCTAGCCATGCAGCAGGCTCCCTGCTCAGCAGAGTCGGCTTCTCCCTCTGCCTAACCCCCTCCATACATGCTCTCTTGTTCTCTGTCTCTCAGATTAATAAATAAAATCCTAAAAACAAAGAATTGGGTCATAAAGATAGATGATACATTGGTTGATTTTCTTAGCATGGAGAAGAAATAAGGATATGTTAATTTATGAAATCAATAAATGGTTAAAAAAAGGATACCGTCAAAAGATTGCTTATATCCATACACTGCATGTTAACTAAGTAGAACTTAAATAAAAATTTGAAAAGAATAAATAATTGCCCATATCCAGACATAAGATAATGGAGCACCTGCAGCATGTTTGGAAAAGAATGGAAGACATTTTTTCTTCCCTCACAATGATTACGTCCACTTGCACCTTGCTCAGAAACTAACCTTAAGAGGGACATCATCTCCATTTAGGAGATGCAAACATGCATCTTTCATATTCCATATTTCAATATGCAAACTTTCAAAATTTCATACTTAGGATATGTGATTTTTCCAAATTCAATGGACTTGGGAGATATTCTCAGGCCTTAGTCATAAACAGAAAATCTCCAATAAATACACTATAATTAAATGAAATCATATGGATGCATATAGATTACACTTCTTTTGTAATATGTCAAGGTGGCATGATAGTTTTAAATGGGTGCGAAACGTTAATAGAGATGTAAACAACAAATCCTGAAGGGACACAAAGTTGCACGCTCACCAGAAGGTCTGTTTTCTTTACAAGTCACAAAGGAACCTAAAGGTACGTGTGAGGCATGGAAAACTCAGGAAGAGCTATGCATATGATATCTGAATTAGAAATAAGCAACAAAGGAAAAGAAAATGTGGGAAGTGCATGAATCGGTCGATCTAAGCATCTATTTTAATATCTTCAACAAATAGCAGCAGCTTTTTTTCAAATGCTGATTCACAGGTTTTGCTTAGTACAATCTTTTGCATATTGAGAAGTGGTCTTGACACGTTGAACAGAAGAAATCTCAGTGGAATCCTGCGAAAGAGCTCTTCCTGAACTCTTTAACCAATTTAAAACTGCTGAAGATTGTTCCCGGCTCATGAGAAAATTAGAAAACATGGCAAATCTCAGTTGAAAATAAAGAGATAAGCAGGGGCACCTGGGTGGATCAGGTCTTGATGTCAGGATCCTGGGATCGAGTCCCACGTTGGAGTCCCCACTCAGTGTTGTCACCTTCTCCCTCTGCCTCTGCCTCCCCCTCCTCACCACTGTACTTGCATAAAATCATTAAAAAAGAAAACAGAGAAAAGGAGATGAGGTAAAAGGCACGTTTTGAAGATATTATTGATGAGTTTCCTTCCAATGATCATGACAAAGGATAAATAAAACAATTCCTGTTTTCCTTGTAAATTTAACCTTAAAAAAATGAAAGGTTTATGGAATCAGGGACCTGTCAAGTTTGCACTTGTTTTCCAAGTACTGTAACATTGTGGGAAAAAATAAACACTGAAAAGTAATAAAAGCATCAGTGCAGGACAGTCTGTGCTTTTACCTGGGGTACTGGGTCTAGCAGAAGTCAGAGAGCGGGATCCCAGCTCCTCCTTCTAGAAGGTCCTGAAGGTCAATGGTTCTTGCATTCTTGGCCCAACCCAATGTAGCTCCAGTTTCTCTGAAGCTGAGTCACGATTTCTCCCCAGAAAGAAGTCGGCATTGGTGAAAAACCAACCACAGTATTTCTGTTGCAGTGTCCCGTGACCTCTCAATCCAGAGACCCCTGAGTATAATAGGGTCTTCAAATGTCCTCAGGGACAATGAGGACCAAACCCTGGGAAGAGCCCCAATATGTCATCACCTACTGTACTTTCTCACCTACCAGCATGTTCTGGGGAAGCTCCCAGAGTCCCCTACTCAGCACTCAGCCAACAAGGCAGCTTCTCTGTCACACCTCAGGAGGCAGGAAGTTACTGCAAAGGCCCCAGGGTCTCCCCAGGGCATCGGGTGAACCGGCTGGAAATACAGCTCTGGCTCTCTATCCTGCGGCAGTGAGAATGGAGCTGGACCCCATGACCTGGGAAGAAGGAGGGCTTTGCAGGATCCAGCAGCTCTGCTGCAGAAGGGATTGGGAAAAAAGGGCCTAAAAGGGGACAGAAGCATACACACCCAAATCCTCCTGCTGCTGAGGAAGGGATGGGTCTCCTGTCTGGGACCTCTGCCCTGCCCATCCCTCAACAGGGAAACTGTGGGAGGACTGTGGGGCATCATGGGTCTTACCACAAACACTGCCACTATCAGCTCCACTCAAGGCCCCCCTGTGGTTGGAGGGCAGCTGGTGAGGTGAAAACCCTGCACAAAACCTGGTTTAAGGCAGGGCCTCCTCACCAGGCTCTCAGGGCTCACAAGACACTTCATTCTCTGCTCACTGTCACAGTAGACCACTGCCAAGGGACAGCCACCTGTCCCGCTGATCACTACCTCCCTAAACAAGCAGGTGCCATGTGCTCAAGAGGATCTGTCACCAGAGTTAATACAAACACCAGCAGATCTAAATTCAACCTGGGACCCCTCCCCAGAAAGGTTCCTGGGGTCCCTTGCAGTAGAAGTACCATGAAGGGTAATCTTGCTCTATCCTCCATCCCCCCACTGCTGCCAGGGTGTTATCTGTCTGAAGGCTTCACCCTGTGCCCTCGAAGGAGAGGGACTGTAGTTCCCGCTGAAGGGAGATGCTGACACAGAGACAGAACCATGAACAGTTTATTGGGGAGATACCAGGAGAGACAAAGCACAGGGTACAGGATGGGCAGGGAAAGCATTCAGACCACCAGGAAGAAACATTCATATCTTGACTAGATATAAACTCATTGGAGCCTGGTTGTTGGAGGTCAAGGAAGTCTTCAGATTACAAAATTATTACCCTGTAAGGCAAGAGGATTTGGATTAGTACAATGAGATCTTATGTTTTCCTAAATGCTCTCTGCCTTGCATACTGTATCTGAGGCCTTGGATGAACACTTGTGTGTGTGGCCACATCTGTGAGTCTGTATGTAATAGACAATAACTGTCTTCACATCTCACATAGAAATATCTGATTGTACCTGTTCTCTTAACTATATTTTACTTCATTGTGGCTAGGACCTGACATTTAATAGAAAAAAAGGGGGCTCTTTGTCTTGTCTTTGAAATGAGAATTGCCACTACCGGGGCTGAGGTATTACACTCTTAGTGTATTTTATGGACTTAAACAAACATTTTTTGATGCTCATTGGCATGGAGCTATTTTCATTTAAACAGTGAGAATGGTGAATGGTCAGAGCCCAGATTCTTTGCCAATTATTATTATTATTTTTTCTTTTTGAGACAGAGACAGAGAAAGCACAAGCTTATGAGCGAAGAGGGATGGGGGAGAAGGTGAGGCAGAGAGAGAATCCCAGATAGGCTCCACACTCAGCACCGAGCCCGACTTGGGCCTCAATCTCTAAAGCTCGAGATCATGACCTGAGCAGGAATCAAGATTCTGCTGCTTAACCCACTGAGTCGCCCAGGAGCCCCAGCAGGTTCTTTATGTACTTCAACTCCTATTGTTCTAGTGACCTCAGAATCCAATATGTTCTCTCTATGGCAGATTAAAATAAAAGCTGAGGCTCTGAGAAGGCCCCACTGAGAGCTGGTATTTGGACTGAGAAATCTGGAATACAGGCAAATCTGGACACTGGGACTGAAGTCCCAGGGAAATGCACAGCTATAGACAGGGTGGTGATGCCGATGCGGAGGCCTGGTGACAGGGCTCCAGCTAGGGCTGCTCCTGGCCAACCCTGACTCTCCCACTAACAGTCTGACTCGGGCTGAGGCCAGGGCGGCCACCCTTCACTGGTTCTCCGTCTTGTCTTCATGTTTTCTCACTGCGGGACTTAAAGTCAGCCAGACAAGAAATCCCAAAGACCAAGTTAAATTTCCCAAATCTCCACGACACTCTTTCACATGGTTCAGAATTTTCAGAAATTCAGGGAAACAACGCTCTTCACAGACTATGAGTGAATGGCCTCATGGCAAAAATGAATTTCTGAGACAAATAATGGCGTGATCCACACTGTGTGAGTGAACACATGCTGCAGTCGGTGTGGACGGCATGGTGTCTTCACACTCACTCTCAAGCTGCTGGCCTGCCAGGAACGGCCTCACCCTCCCTGAGAGAAGCACAGCCTCTCCCTGAGCACCGCAGGCCTTCTGGGCATCCACAACCTCCTGTTTCTGTGTGACTCAGGGCTCCCTCCCTTCTTTCTGGATACATCTCTAGTTCTTCTCTTATACAGAACACATGGTCTATGTCCTGTCATCAGTGTGTCCCTCCCTTCTCTCAGACACACACCTTCAATTCCTCACATTAAGGCCTCATCCCTCCTGGAGCACAGAGCATCGTCTCCATACCATATGTGTGTGAAACCTGCTGTGCCAAGCATTCGGAGAAGGGCAGGTCTCTGCCACCACAAGGAGCCTACAACCCTCTCAGTATGACTGGAAGACAAGGTCCATCAATTCTAAATACAGAACAACCAGAAGAAAGTTACCATGTCTTTAGCAGTCTTCACTCCCTCATGCCACGAGAGGCCTGTGGTCAGCACCGCTGGTCCTTGTGAAGGACGCACAAGCATCTATATCTGACCCACACCATGGAAAAGACAGAAGCTTCTCCACCTGGAAGTGACTGGGCAACATTCCAACAAACCCTCTGCACCTGCCTCCAGCATCTGCCACTTTTTCTTTCATTCTCACCTCCCAGACCAGACAAGAGCATTGCCTACAAGTTTCTAAACTGCAGAGGACAAGGGCAGACCCCTACGCTAATGAACAATGAAGGGACCCCAGACCTGTGTCAGGCGTATATACAACTAAGGAAATGACAGCTTAAACCCTACACACTGCAGATGAAATGAGAGGTGTTTCTCCCTCCCAGAACAACGTATGCAGATGCTGGCTGTGCACAACGGTAAGAGACAGATGTCTGCCATTGTGCAACGGAGACACTTCCTTCCCAACAATGGCACCTGCCCACTGCTTAGTGTGTGCAAATAGCCAGGCACAAGCACGTGTGTCCTGAAGAAGTTCAGAATCATACAGCGTCCCCAGCCTGGTTTCCCCTTGAATGTCAAGCCCTGAACACAAACTCTGCCTTTGCTCCACTGACACAACCAGAAGGTGATGATCTGGAAATAGACGCCTGTAAGCTCTGCATGAAGACTTGCCACTTTGAACAGGAAACGACACCACACACAGACCCCAGGATATACCCAACACACACAGGTCAGGACACTGTGCTGCCCAGAGAGGAACAGGACTCCAGAAATGGGTACAACTGAAAACACCCCAGCATTTACTTGGTTCTTTTCTGGGACCTTCTCGGGCACGGTGCTGCTATTGTCCCCTTGGGCTCCACAGGCTTCTGATTGGGACCGAAGGCCGAGAAGGGACAGAGGTGGTTTTAGACTGGCGACGACCACACAGGATTCAAGCCAACCCTCTACCCCTGCCCCAGCCTATTCCCCTCTCTCCTTCTGGAGGGTCCACTGTGTTTCTCACAGGACTCCCCTGACCCCTGTGGACGAAGGCGGGAACTGTCCATCACCCTCGCAGATATGACCACTCTGCCTGGGACATATGTTTCCAGAACTAATCTATAATGCTGGACAACTGGGGGTCTCCACATGTGAGACTGATGTGAAGGTTGTGCTTCATCCAGCCCAGAGCCCAGAACATCGTGTCTGTGTAGTACACCTGGGCAATGCTTCTATGTCTGTCCTCTGTGGAATGTCACTTTTCTGCTCCATAGTAGACGCCTGCTGCCCAGTTCTTTATGATGAACCAGACAGTTCATGATATGGACGTCAGACAAAGTGGAGGAATGTTACCATGTCCTCACTTGGGCTTATTGCTGCATTGCAAAACCTTGTGGTTCCACCTCTCCATCCTCTCCACCGACAGAAGGGGTTCAACTATGAATAAGCTCTATGACCCATGTCAATTCAGATCATCTCACCTTGTGGTGGAGGAACGAGGTGTGGCCGAGGCCCCCATGTCGACCACTGTGGAGGTGGATGAGGAGGAGGGAAGTCTGGTACATTCCACCCCATGTGGTAGGGCATACGGAGGAGCCCTGGGCAATGAGGGAACTCTCTCACACCTCTAGCGACCTGCAGAACAGACAAGAAAATATTTTAGCAAAACAGACAAAAATTGCAACACCAAGAAAAGAAACCAAAACAAAGAGCTCTCAGCATCCGGCTCCTTCTCCAATACCACCTTCCAGGAGAGCTGCATCATGCTAGAAAACTTACATGCCCCTCCCAGCTGGGGCCAGTACAATGAGCGGGGAGAGGGCAATGGCTGTTACAGGAATAGCCTGTCACCACACATCACTGCCCATGTCGGCCCACATTATCCAGCAAGAAGTAGTGTCTTCAAGATGAAAAAGGATCATTGCAAACTAAAGCAGCACATTCCAGACACGGAGGCATCGAAATCCTGGACAATACTTCCTCTATCCTCCTCAGCCACCAGAGAAGATTTTGCTTTGAGCAGAATAGAGAGAATGTGATGAAACTGAATGCCCTTTCTCCACAAAGTTTCCGAGCCACTTGAGGGGAATCGTTGGCCTATAAGTCCCTGACTCTCCCCACGCTGCCTCGCTCCTGACAAAGGGGTCCTCTACTCTCTACAGTTTCTGTCCATGGCTACAAAGACACTTGAGGAATTAGGGCCTTGTGCCCTGACAGGGGCACTGGAAAAGTGTCGTCCAAGGGACATGATATCAAAAACCTTTATTTACACTGAGCAGCTGTGCTTGTCTTTTTTTTTTTTTTTAAAGATTTTATTTATTTGACAGAGAGAGATCAGAAGCAGGCAGAGAGGCAGAGAGAGACAGAGGAAGGGAAGCAGGCTCTCTGCTGAGCAGAGAGTCTGATGTGGGGCTTGATCCTAGGATATAGGATCATGACCTGAGCCTAAGGCAAAGGCTTTAACACATTGAGCCACACAGGCGTCCCCTGTGTTTGTCTGAAAACACAGCCATTTGGAAATTTCAACCTACTGAGTTCCAGAGTAATTTTGTACAATGGGAAATGAAGATGGGAAGGCTATATAAGAGAATTCACAAAAGGGTATATGCTTCCCAGTGGAAAACTCCACATGTGTGATGAGAAAAGAAATCAACTCTCACAGTAACTTAGGACCAAATGACCTGCTCCTGGAAACCCAGCTGAAGGGCTGGGAGGCAGTGATCATGCACGTAATCACTGATGTCCCCCTTCAGAACGTGTGACCCAGTGTGCGATTACGACAGTGCACATAAGAGCTTTGACACTTCAAAATACTTGTAGAAAGGGTCTTAAGTGGGCTGGTTCTGCAAGGCACATTTTCCAGCAGAAGTAAAATGGAGATGACTTGTGAAACATGCCCTGAGAACATTGCAGACTGCAAAGGAGACAGTATAAAATGCAGAGAGAGTTTTCCCCAGTTTCCGTTTGTGAGGATTCCCAGACCCATCTATCCCCAGCATGAGCACAACACCAGTGCACCTGAATGTAACCTAAAGGGAGTCGGGCTGGCCAGAGGACTTCACTGTGGAGGGAGGGGCCGTCCTCCCCCAGTTAATTCCCCGGAGTGCACTGTGGGCAGGCAGGGGTACACATCCGCACACACATCTTCCCCACCACCATGTTCCAATACTATAGCATCTGTGCCAGAACAGCTATCCGCCCCCTGTGTCTCACCTAGCACCTGGGGTGAAGAGATTCCATGGGGAAAACTACTGTCACCATATGTTAATATAGATCTGCACACCTCGACAGAGACAAGAGTGTGACACCAAGGATAATCAACTAAGGAAAAACTCCGTTCACGACAGGCCAGTATCTACAGCTGGGACCACACCTCTCCCATCACAGCAAACAGAGCAGCTCCTTCTATACATTGAGAACAAACACAATGATAGGCCGTGGAAAGCCTGTTGTCCACACGTGGAAGTGCAGGTGCTTATGGGTCAGCCGGAAGCCCACCAGCATCCCCCCTGAACAGCTCTGCTTCCCTCCCTGACAATGGGATCTCCTACACTCCACAAGGGCTGTCCATGGCCACAGACACCGCTGATGAGATAGGAGTGTCTGGAGTCCTGCAGAGGACCTGGAAGAGTGCTTTCTGAGAGTAACAGGACCCCTTTGAGTGAGCGAGACCAGCTCTGTGGATCTACGTCCCGACATTCGGACAGTCCTTAGCTCAGGCACAGAGCAAATGCCTAGTCTTTGGTGCTGAGACCCACTGATGGGCCGATTTGATACCCCCAAATGGGAACCAGTGTGTCTGGGGAGCACAGGCAATGCTCCCAAGATGGGTCGGGAGAGACCCTATGAGTTGGCACAGCCATCAGACCCCATCAGAACCCGCTCATGGAAGCACAAGTAAAACACGTGTGAGGTGTGGGCCTTGCAGAGAGTCACTGGGATTCCCTCTTCAGGGCTGCTGCTCCAGGGGGTGTTTTCTATGACACACCTGGCACCTGCCAGTGTTCATCATCATCTCACCCAGGGGCCAACTGGAGGGATTCCAGCTGTCGTCTTCATCCACTCAGATGGGACGCACGGGAGGTCACAGCTCACCTTCTCCACAAACACTCAAGCTGCCCAAAGCATGTGGGGCAAGTGTGACGCGGTCCTGGCTTTTCCCATTTTCCATCTGAGGACCTCTGCAGATACCCTCCCAGGTTAGTCTCCTGACCCGAATACTAAAAATGCTCCAGCTCCCGCAGGAAAGCAAACGGCAAGGAGTCAGCCGGACTAGCTGACGTCACTGTGGGGTGAGATTTCACCCTCCTTCAGTTATGTACACACACACATACACGCACGTCCACACACACACACACACATACACACACAGATGCATGAGGTGAGCATCCTACCATCACGTGTCTCAAAGCATCTACAGCTTTGGGAGGAAGCACAAAATTGAAGATCTCTAACGGAGCAGGCAGAGGCTCCTGGGTGAACAGTGTGCACTCTGAAAGGGATGATCGCAGGACACACACCAAGGCCACAGGCTAGGACAGGGACCTGTCCACACTGCAATCCATTTCAGAAACGGACACAACTAAAAATGCCCAAGCACTTACCGTATGCATCTCTGGGTCGCTTTGAGGGCTAGTGCTGCTGTTCATCCTGGGAACCACTCTAGATGCTAGATCAGACAAAGGTCAGAATTTTATATTGGTTTCGTGCCCTCCATGCCTTCCTCTCCCCATCTTGCACTCTTTCCCACACTTGGGTCCCTTATCAGAGGGTTTCACCCGTGACTCAAGTCCTTTGCAACGAGAGACACCAGTCTCCTCTTGCCTGAGACACTCCAGGGCCCTGGTTCCAGTGTTTCTGTAAGTAACCCATCACGTGTAAACAGGTTGGGGTACAACTGGCTATCAACACTAAAATTGGGGTGCTCAACACACATCAGAAAAAAATCACTGTATCTTCATAGATTAAATACCTAAGTGAGAATAGCCTTGCATGGGGACATCCACAAACCCTCAACATGAACAGCCCATGTTCTCTTCTCAGGCCACAGGTGGATGGTTCATTTGTCCATCCTGCATTTGGGATCTAGAATGCGTGACTGGCCAACAAATAAACATTTCAGGGAAGAAACAGACTTTGACATTTGTATAGTCAAGAAAAAAGAAATCATAGACAGATTGAGCAATAAAGCTATGGCATTGTACCGATAACATGAGAGGAGTAAAATATATTTCATTGCTCAATATGGTCCTATAGATGACAAATAAAACAAAAATATAGAAACCTCCATAATGAGTAAATAAATGCCCTTTTTCACAAATAGTCTTTTTTTTTTTTTTGTCAAGGTTTGACCACTGAGTCAAGGTGGGAAGGGCGCTCGTCTCGCACCTTCTCAGGCTCAGCTCTTCTGAAGGGGGTAGCAGGGGAAGGTGTGGAGCGGCGTGATCTCCACCTGTCACGGGGGCAAGTGTCCTGCTGCCTGGGGGCATATAAGAAAAGCACCCTCCTGTCACCCCTTCAGACAACCTGCAGGCTTGTGATTCTCTCCAGGACACACAGTAATCACCCACATGAATGGGAAGGACACTGTGTGGTTTCACAGCAGAAATCAGGCTGCTGCATTTCACATCGTGCTCCCTACCTTGCCACACAGGCTTCTGCAACTCAGGCCTTCCCGGCATCAGTTCCCGCCTCACGGATCCCACAGGCAACATCTGCCTTTGCATCATGCGCAGTCTTGAACACAGAAAAAGAATGGACATCTCTAAGAATTACAACACCACGTCCTCTCCTAGGCAGTAAACAGCATAGCCGTCACCTCTCCAAACACCCGTAAAAACGCACATCAAACTCTCACACCTGTATTTTAGGTAGGCGTTCTCCCTGCTCTGCTGCATCATCCTTGTTTCCCAATACCGAGCCTTCATCTGCGACAGAAAAACACACCCACCTTCAGTTGTGCCTAACTGTGCCGCATACGAAGATGAGGAAAAGGAAAATACTTACCCAGTTAGCCAGAGCATTCCTCTCTTGAACTGCGATCTGAAAAAGCCAACACACCAGAAACCCATGTTCAGGGCTCTAAGGGCCACGACCATCACCTACAGGGGGCGCCAAGGGGTCAGTGTGTTGGACAGAACTCCCATTACCTTGTGGTTGAAGGTGAGGTTAGACTCCTGCAGCTCTTCCCGCATTTCTTCCACTTCTCGTCTGTGAGGGGGGACAATTGTTTTCATCAGACAAAACCCAACAGTGGGTGTGATTTTCAATCATCTGCCAATGTGGCCATCACCTCTTATCTGTCCCCTCATACAATTGATCCTGACACAGGAAACACTTTCACCTGACTATAATTGGACTGTGGGATCAAAGCTGTTCTTACAGCCTTTCCTTCATCATTTTTCTTTGCCTGCAGGATCAAAACCGACAAAACTTCCTTACCCGTTTTCAATCTTTCCCTCAGTTATCACATGAAAAATGTCTTTTGTCATGAAGCTCTATTCTCCTTTAACTTCTATCCTCACTATGGTTCCCAGGTTTGCAAAGACCAGCACCATCAGATGCCACTACTGGGCTTATGGGAAAGACATCCTAGGACAAACTGTTTCCCTACAAATACCACCTCAAGGATGCTGGTATGGAGCTAGTTTCCACAGTCAGGCCAACACTGGGGATCCGGATATGTTTAGTAACGTAATTGTTTTGTGCCTTATCTTTCTGTGTCAGTTAATTTGCTCTGGATACATCCTCTGAATTTTAGTGTATATTACTTAATTGAGTCCTCAAAATGTACAAAGATTAACAATCCAAAGGGAGGGAGGAGTCAAGATGGTCGAGAAACAGCAGGCTGAGATGACATCAGGTAGCAGGAGACGAGCTAAATAGCTTATCAAAACATTCCAAACACCTACAAATCCAACAGGAGATCAAAGAGAAAAAGAGCATCAATTTGAGAAACAGAAAATCGACTACTTTCTGAAAGGTAGGACCCACGGAGAAGTGAATCCAAAGCGACGGGAAGAGAGACCCTGGGGGGAGGGTCCGGCTTCTGACAAGCAACAGAGCACAAAACCAGGACTTTTAAAAGTGATGCGCACTGAGGGACGTTGCTCCAGAGGCTAAACCGGGCTGAAGCCCGTGCAGGGACAGCGTGCACCCAGGTCCTGCAGGGTCACAGAAGGCCCGGGGGTGTCTGAGTGTCATAGAACACGCAGGTATTAGAGCAGGGAAGCCGGGAACAGAAAGAGAGCCAAGGAGTGACCTCTCAACTCAGCGTTACCTTGAACCGTAATCCATGGCACAGGATCTGGGGAAATCCCCCCAAAAGAGCTCAGCGATCTAAGGGTTTCGGAGACTCCAGGTGGAGCTGTGTGCCAGAGACAAAGACACTTGGTCACAGCCTGGGTGAGGTCTGAGCGCAGCCGGAGGCCAGGGAGAGGGAAATGATGAGTGCTTTTCTCCGAGGGCGCACTGAGGAATGGGTCCCTGAGCTCTCAGCTCCTCCAGGCCAGAGATTGGGAGGCTGCCACTTGCATTACTGATCTCTGGAACTCTACGGAAAGTGTTCAGGAAACAAAATCTCCTGAAAGCGACCCCAGCGGATTACTTAGCCTGGCCTCTGGAAAGGGTAGTGCAATTCCGCCTGGGGCAAAGAGACCTGTGGATCACTACAACAGGCCCCTCCCTGAGAAGACCAACAAGAAATCCAGTCAAGACCAAGTTCACTTACCAAGGAGAACAGCGGAATACCAGAGGAGGCGTAAGCAAACCATGGATTCACGGCTTACTCCTCATGATACTTTAGTCTTGCAAAGTTAATTTTTTAACACTACTTTTTTTATCTTCAGCTAATTTTTTTTTTAACTTTTACCATTTCTTCTTTTAACGTTTTTAAAACTAGTTTATCTTAACAATACTTTTCATTAAAAAAATCTTTTTCGAACCTTCATTATTATTGTTGTATGTTATCCTTCATTGTATCTAACTTCAGTTTTTGTATACACGTAGGGTTTTTTCTTCTAAAAAATTTGGGGTACAACTTCTTCTAATAGATGAAACTACACCCTAAATCTACCACCGGGCTTGTTCTACTCTCCAGCCTGAGCAATTCTTCTCCACTTTCTTTTTCTTTATTCTCCCAACCAACTTACATATCAACTCTTTCTTTAGAAATTAAAAAAAAATTCTTTTCATCTTAATAGTCATATTCTGTCCTTTCATTGTGTTTACTCTTATATATGTTTTCCATTCTTTAAAATTTTGGGAGGTAATTTCTTGTAAGAGACAAAAATACACCGAAAATTAAGTGAATGACGCTGTTCTAGTCACCAGTCTAATATGTATATATGTATTTCTTTTTTTATATTATTTCATTATTTGTATTCTTTTAAAATTTTTTTCCCTGAACTTCCTTTTACCCCCTTTCTCTCCCACCATGATTTGGGGTCTCTTCTGATTTGGCTCAAGCACACTTTCCTGGGGTCTTTGCCACCCTTTTAGTATTTTATTTGCTCCTTCAAATATTCTTATCGGGACAAAGTGACAAGGTGGAAAAACTCACCACAAAAAAAAGAACAAGAGGCAGTACCGAAGGCTAGGGACCTAATCAATATGGACATTGGTAATATGTCAGATCTAGAGTTCAAAATGACGATTCCCAAGGTTCTAGCCACGCGCTAGAAAGGCATGGAAGATATTAAAGAAACCCTATCTGGAGATATAAAAGCCCTTTCTGGATAAATAAAAGAACCACAGTTTAACCATGTTGAAATCAAAAAAGCTATTAAAGAGGTGCAATCAAAGATGGAGGCTCTTACTGCTAGGATAAATGAGGCAGAAAAAAGAATTAGTGATATAGAAGACCAAATAACAGAGAATAAAGAAGCTGAGCAAAAGAGAGACAAACAACTACAGGACCACTTGGGGAGTATTCCTGAGATAAGTGATACCATAAGACAAAAGAACATTAGAATAACTGGGATTCCAGAAGGAGAAGAAGAGAGAGCAGAGCAGAAGGTCTATTGGAGAGAATTATTGGAGAGAATTTCCCTAATATGGCAAGGGGAGCAAGCATCAAAATCCAGGAGGTGTAGAGAACCCCCTCGAAATCAATAAGAAGAGGCCCACAACCCGTCATCTAATAGTAAAATTTACAAGTCTTAGCAACAAAGAGAAAATCCTGACAGCACCCCGGGACAAGAAGTCTGTAACATACAATGGTAAAAATATTATATTGGCAGCAAACTTATCCAAAGTGACCTGGCAGACCAGCAAGGACTGGCAAGATATATTCAGAGCAATAAATGAGAACAATAGGCAGCCAAGCATACTATATCCAGCTAGACTATCATTGAAAATAGAAGGAGAGGTAAAAACATTCCAGGACAAACAAAAACTGAAAGAATTTGCAAACACCAAACCAGCTCTACAAAAAATATTGAAAGTAGTCCTCTAAGCAAAGAGAGAGCCTAAACGTTGTAGATCAGAAAGGAACAGACACAACATACAGTAACAGTCATCTTACAGGCAATACAAGGGCACTAACTTTATATCTCTCAATAGTTCCCCTGAATGTAAATGGGTTAAATGCCCCAATCAAAAGACACAGGGTATCAGAATGGATAAAAAAACAATACCCAACCATATGCTGCCTACAAGAAACTCATTTTAGACCCTAAGACACATCCAGATTTAAAGTGAGGGTGTGGAAAACAATTTACCATGCTAATGAAAATCAGAAGAAAACTGGAGTGGCAATCCTTCTATCAGATCAATTAGATTTTATGCCAAAGACTATAATAAAAGAGATGAGGAAGGACACTATATTATACTCAAAGGGTCTCTCCAACAAGAAGATCTAACAATTTTAAATACCTACGCCCCTGACATGGGAGCAGCCAACTATATAAACCAATTAATAACAAAATCAAAGAAACACATCAACAATAATACAAGAAGAGTAGGGGACTTTAACACTCTCCTCACTGAAATGGACAGATCATGCAAGCGAAAGATGAACAAGGAAATAAAGGCCTTAAATGACACACTGGACCATCACAGATGTATTCAGAACATTCCATCCCAAAGCAACAATACGTATTCTTCTCTAATGCACATGGAACATTCTCCAAAATAGATCATATTCTGGGTCACAAATCAGGTCTCAACCGGTATCAAAAGATTGGGATCATCCCCTGCATATTTTCAGACCACAAAGCTCTGAAGCTGGAACTCAATCACAAGAGGAAAGTTGGAAGGAACTCAAATGACAGAGAAAGGAAGCTAAAGAGCATCCTATTAAAGAATGGATGGGTCAACCAGGAAAATAAAGAAGAATTGAAAAAAATATTCATGGAAACAAATGACAATGAAAACACAATGGTTCAAAATCTGTGGGACACAGCAAAGGCAGTGCTGAGAGGAAAATATCTAGCGATACAACCCTTTCTCAAGAAATAAGAAAGGTCTCAAATACACTACCTAACCCTACACCTAAAGGAGCTGGAGAAAGAACACCAAAGAAAACCTAAACTCAGCAGGAGAAGAGAAATCATAAAGATCAGAGCAGAAATCAATGAAATAGAAACAAACAGGGGCGCCTGGGTGGCTCAGTGGGTTGGGCTTCTGCCTTCGACTCAGGTCATGATCCCAGGGTCCCGGGATCAAGCCCCGCATCGGGCTCTCTGCTCAGCGGGAAGCCTGCTTCCTCCTCCCTCTCTCTGCCTGCCTCTCTGCCTACTGCCTACTTGTGATCTCTCTCTCTGTCAAATAAATACTTAAAATCTTTCAAAACAAACAAACAAACAAAACAATAGAACAAATCAATGAAACTAGGAGCTGGTTCTCTGAAAGAATTAATAAGATTGATAAACCCATGGCCACACCTATCAAAGGAAAAGAAAAAGGACCCAAATTAATAAAATCACAAATGAAAGAGGAGAGATCAAACCAACACCAAAGAAATACAAACAATTATAAGAACATATTATGAGCAACTCTTCGCCAACAAATTTGACAATCTGGAAGAAGTGGGTGTACTAGTAGAGACAATATTATCTACCACAAGTGAGCCAGGAAGAAATAGAAAACCTTAACAGACCCATAACCAGTAGGGAGACTGAAATAGTCATCAAAAATATCCAAACAAATAAAAGCCCAGGGCCAGATTGCTTCCCAGGGGAATTCTATCAAACATTTAAAGAAGAATTAATTCCTATTGTCCCGAAACTGTTCCAAAAAACTGAAATGATAGGAAAACTTCCAAACTTGTTTTATGAGGCCTGCATCACCTTGATCCCCAAACCAGACAAGGATCCCATCCAAAAAGAGAATTACAGATCAAGATCCTTGATGAACACAGACGCAAGAATTCTCACCAAAATACTAGCCAATAGGATCTAAGAGTACATTAAAACGATTATTCTCCACCACCAAGTGGGATTTATTCCAGGGCTGCAAGGTTGGTTCAACATCTGCAAATCAATTAATGTGATACAATACATTAAGAAAAGAACAAGAACCACATGATACTCTCAATAGATGCTGAAAAAGCATTGGACAAAGTATAACATTCCTTCCTGATCAGAACACTTCAAAGTGTAGGGATAGAGAGCACATATCTCAATATTATCAAAGCCATCTATGGAAAACCCACTGCAAATATCATTCTCAATGGAGAAAAACTGAGAGCTTTTCCGCTAAGGTCAGGAACACGGCAGGGATATCCATTTTCACCACTGCTACTCAACATAGTACTAGAAGTCCACGCCTCAGCAATCAGACAACAAAAAGATATCAAAACATCCAAATCGGCAAAAAAAAAAAAAAAAGTCAAACTCTCACTCTTTGCAGATGATATGATACTGTATGTGGAAACCCCAAAAGACATCACTCCAAATCTGCTAGAACTTGTACAGGAATTCAGTAAAGTGTCAGGATATAAAACCGATGCACAGAAATCAGTTGCATTGCTTTACACAACAACAAGACAAAAGGACGAAAATTAAGAGTCAACCCCATTTACAACTGCACCAAAAACCACAAGATAATTAGGAATACAACTAAGCAAAGAGGCAAAGAATCTATACTAAGAAAACTCTAAAGTACTCATGAAAGAACTTGAGGAAGACACAAAGAAATGGAAAAAGGTTCCATGCACCTGGATTGGAAAAAAAATATTATGAAAATGTCTTTGCTACCTAAAGAAATTCACACATTTAATGCAATCCCTATCAAAATCCCATCCATTTTTTTTCAAAGAAATGGAACAAATAATCCTAAAATTTATATGGAACCAGAAAAAACCTCAAAGAGCCAAAGCAATATTGAAAAAGAAAGCCAAAGTTGGTGGCATCACAATTCTGGAATTCAAGCTCTGCTACAAAGCTGTCATCATCAAGACAGAATGTTACTGGAACAAAAACTGACACATAGATCAATGGACCAGAAGAGAGAACCCAAAAATACACCCTCAACTCTATGGTCAACTAATCTTCAACAAAGCAGGAAAGAACGTCCAATGTCCAAATGACAGTCTCTTCAACAAATGGTGTTGGGAAAATTGGACAGCCACATGCATTAAAATGAAACTGGACCATTTCCTTACACTACACAGGAAAATAGACTCAAAATGGACGAAGGACGTCAATGTGAGAAAGGAATCCATCAAAATCCTTGAGGAGAATACAGGCAACAACGTCTTCAACCTCAACCACAGCAACTTCTTCCTAGAATCATCATCAAAAGGGAGGAAATCAAAGGCAAAAACAAACTATTGGAACTTCATCAAGACCAAAAGCTTCTGCACAGCAAAGGAAACAGTTAACAAAACCAAAAGACAACTGACAGAATGGGAGAAGATATTTGCAAACGACATATCAGATAAAGGGGTAGGATCCAAAATCTATAAAGAGCTTCGGAAACTCAACACCCAAAGAACAAATAATCCAATCAAGAAATGGCAGAGGACATGAACAGACATTTCTGCAAAGACATCCAGATGGCCAACAGACACATGAAAAATTGCTCCACATCACTCGGCATCAGGGAAATTCAAATCAAAACCACAATGAGATACCACCTCACACTAGTCAGAATGGCTAAGATTAACAAGTCAGGAAATGACAGATGCTGGTGAGGATGCATAGAAAAAGGAACACTCTTACACTTTTGGTGGGAATGTAAGCTGGTTTAACCAACTCTGGAAAACAGCATGGTGGTTTGTCAAAAAGCTGAAAATAGAGCTACCCTATGACCCAGCAATTGCACTACTGGCTATTTACCCTAATGATAGAAACGTAGTGATCTGAAGGGCCATGTGTACCTGAATGTTTATAGCAGCAATGTCCACAATAGCCAAACTATGGAAAGGACCTAGATGTCCATCAACAAATGAGTGGATAAAGAAGATGTGGTATATATATATATATATATATATATATATATATACAGTGGAATACTATGAAGCCATCAAAAGAAATATCTTGCCATTTGCGACGATGTGCATGGAACTAGAGGGAATTATCCTTATCGTAAAGAAGTCGACCGGATAAAGACAACTATCATAGGTTCTCCCTGATATGAGGAAGTGGAGATGCAACGTGGGGAGTTGCGGGGTAGGAAAAGAATAAATGAAACAAATGTCACAAAAGAAACTGAGGGATGCTGGGGGGAAAGTTGTAGGGAGAGGATGGTGGGGTTATGGACACTGGGGAGGGTATGAGCTATGGTGAGTGCTGTGAAGTGTGTAAGCCTGGTGATTAACAGACCTGTACCCCTGGGGCTAAGAATACATCATAGGTTTATAAGAAAATTAAAAAATTTAAAAAAACATCCAAAGGGAACTTTTCAGGAGCCAATAGAATGTAGTGTCTGAACTTACCTGTACTTCTCCATTTCTTCTTCAGTTACTTTCAGATATTTATTGGCAGCTAACAGCTCATTCTTAGTTGCATTCAATTCATACAGTTTCTCTTCTAGCTTCCTAAGATGGGAGAGATATATACATTGTCCAGTAGCCAAGGTCCTGAATTTTTGCCATTTATTCTTCTAGCACACTTGAATGCCTATGTTGGAATGTCCCCGCTAAAAACACAGACTGACAACACAACAGGGAAATGAATGAAGGCCCCATTTAGGGTTGAAGAAACATCGAACTTTTGCTGCTGGCCAAGCTCCCTGCAATCGGGGCTGTCTTTTTACTTGTCTACTTTAATTCATTCACCATGTCACCAAATAATATTGCACTCTGTGCCCTCTTGGAATGCGTCTTTGGTTTGAGATGGTGAAGGCTCATTTCAATTCAAAGTGAAAAGCCAAGCCTGACGAGCTACACTCATTAGGATGAATAGGGGCCCATCATTAGTCTCTGTGGGGAGCCCTGATCCTCAGACCAAGGCTGTGCCCCCACATTCAGCCCAAAGGAACTTCCAGAATATGGCTTCACTGGTATGGAAACTCACTCCCACACATCTCTAGGCTTTAGAAGTACAACCCCTGGCCCCTTGTGAAAGATCCTGATATAGGAAAAGGCCAATCTTAGTGCCGAAAATATGTCCTCAAATAATCCATGTGAACTGTCACATACTCAGGGTGTTATCTCAGTGGAACATAGTTCAGATGTAAATCTTTCAACTCCAGTTACTCTACCTTTATTTAAAAAAAAAGGATTTTATTTATTTGAGAGAGAGAGATCTCAAGTATGCAGAGAGGTAGGCAGAGGGTGGGGGGGAAGCAGGCTGCCCACTGAGCAGAGAACCCAATGCTGGGCTCCTTCCCAGGGGGACCATGAACTCAGCCGAAAGCAGAGGTTCTAACCTACTGAACCACCCAGGCGCCCCAAGTCAACCTTCTTGACCAAAACCAGCTTCATGGATGGTGAAGGCAGCAAACGGTGATGCTTAGAAAGTTTGGTCTGCTGGGCTGCCCTCAAATCTTTTGTTCATGGTGTTCATTCACAAGGTTTCAACAGGACACTTGTCAAGAATCTCATGCAGAAAGACTTAGGGACAGACAAAAGCTCTAGAAAGAGAAGGACAGGAGCATCTGCTTCTGGTCTCTCAACCATCCTTCAGCAAATGTCTTCTGGAGCGGCAGTCAGTGTGTGGCTCAGGGATATGGTGTTGAAGAGAGAAAGGTAGTCAGGACATTGGGCCTGCCCCAAGAAGGTCCTGAAGTACGTAAATTAAAAGTAAGACTCCTTTCTTTGCCTGAATTGTGTTCTAACAGCAGAAATAAAAGTAATGAAATATTATTATTATTAAAATTAATATTATTTCAAAGATTGATTTGAGAGAAGGAAAGAGTGAGGGGAGTGGGTCTTTACCAATGAACACAACCCAAGTGCCTGTGAGAGAGAGTGGCCCCCACCCCTGATGTGGGAAGGAATAACACAAAGCTGAGTCTCCAGGGTAGACAGGGAACAGTTTTGCTTTTCCACATGAATGAGGGACTCCAACGTCCTTATATCTCCTGAGAAATAAAAGGACACACTGGACAAGAGAGCAAACTTGTGAGTGAATGCACCCAATTTCTAAAGAGCACATGAAGAAACATGATAATCAGATGGAGAAGAAGGAAGCCTAGGAGAAAGCCAGCCTGGCAGTGGGAGCCAGTTTCCGGAGGACACATCAGTGAATTCTAGAATAGGTGAGTGAATACAAAGTAAATGAACAAGCAACCTTTTGGGGACAGGTTGGAATGCAACAAGCGAAGCTCTCGTCCAGCCAGCAAAGATGAGACTTAGTGAAACTGCAGGCTTTGGTTGGGATCCAAGAGACATACACCTAGAAAATCGTGTGGAGGGGCACCAGGATGGCTCAGTAATTATCTGCTTAAAAGTATTTGGTACAGGTCATGATCCCAGGGTCCTGCAATAGAGCCCCACACTGGACTCCCTGTTCGGCAGGAAGCCTTCTTCTCCCTCTCACACTCCCCCTGCTTGTGTTCTCTCTCACGCGGTGTCTCTTTCTGTCAAATAGATAAATAAAATCTCTTAAAAAAAGAAAGAAAGAAAGAAAGAAAGAAAGAAAGAAAGAAAGATAGATAGATAGAAAGAAAAAAGAAAATCAGGTGGTCAGGAAATACCCTGGCCTTCTAAGGTATTGGGCTTCAGCGAATGATCTCAGTTGTACACCAGATAAAGGGACCCAGTATTGCTGGAGCCCCAGCACACTTTCCACAAAGAAACTTTCCCTGTTTCTGCAGGAAGAGAATTCCATTTTTCTCTCCATGTTCTGGACCCAAGTCTCATACTGAACAAGAAAAGGACCTAATGCAGGAGTGGTCAGAGCATGTGATGAGAGTTAAAATGAAAGGGAAATGTAGACTGATCCAGAGGGGATCCACGTATCAAAGTGATTAATGCTGGTACCTTCCCCCTTCTTCCCCAATGAATCACACAATAACATTTGGCAAGTCATTAGAACAGAAAGGAAAATTCAGGTTACACAAATCAAGACAGGAATGGCAGCCCAATTCTACAGAATGCATTTGGCAAAAGTACACAAAGATCCAATCCCAGAAGATCCAAATAGTTGCCGCCACGAAAATTCATACAACAATATCTATGACAACACAGCAATAGCTTACTCTTCTGCAGTCAGTTTTCGGTTTTCAGAGAACTTCACTACCATATCCAATTTTTTCTTTAGCAGGTTCAATTCTGCTTCTTTTGAACACTGGTCTTCCAGGAATGTTTTCCTTTCTGTAAAGGATGAGTTTAATTTTCTATGTTTGTGCCATGACCTGAGAACTTGGTTTCAATGGGGAAAGGAGAAGGGCAACGCTGTGAAGGCAGAAAGGCATTCTCTCCTTGCCCGATGCAAACTCATTGCCACCATATGGAGATTTCATCCCCCAAAACAAGGTACCTTTCAGTTCGTGGTTTTTTGATGTCAAGGCTCTCAACTCTTGATCCGCCAGTGCATCTTGGGCCTTTAAGACAGATTTGAGAAAAGACATATGAGGGCACCTAACAGGACAGGATCAGGGAGGGCAACAAAGAAAGCCCTTGAGGCATAAATGGAATACGGGACAAGTAAAGAAACTAGTTCATGTCAAAAAATACACAAATGACTTTCTTAGAGGAACTGATATAAAATAATATTCTACTATACATATTGGGCTTGCTATCATCCTTCACTGCTCACATATTTTGTGGGATTTTCTATGTAACTTGGAGGGCAGCGCTGAATGATGTGATGATTACCCAGCTGTGAAATAAACCATACTTCCTAGGCCTTGAAATTGCAAATCTCATCGGGGTGGTCCTAAGTGAAATCACAGTTCACGGTTCAGTAGAGGTTTCTGTTCCCAGATGCCCACGCTCTACTGGGCAAACAGCACAGGAGTACACTGCACTCACTTCACCCACATAAACCAAAAGCCTCCCAAGCCACATTATAGTACAACTAACACCTAACTTTTACCACATCCACATTCTTAATATTCTTTTCTCTCTGAGCTTGTAAGGGAGCCTGTTTACAATGAAGGGAGTCCTTCAAATTTTCATTAATCTCTTCCACCTTTTTGATGTTCTCTTTCAAGAAAACATATTGAATGAGTAACAGTGATTCATTCCTTGGGGCACCTGGGTTGCACCTGGGTGGCCCAGTCTGTGGAGTGTCTGACTCCTGCTTTCGTTTGCCTCAAGTCCTGATCTCAGGGTCATGGGATTGATCCCCGCATCAGGCGAAACACTCGGCACGGTGTCAGCTTGGCATTCTCTCTCTGTCTCCTTCAGACCCCCTCGCCTCACTCTTTCCTTCTCTCAAATCAATCTTTGAAATAATAATAATTTTAATAATAATAATAATATTTTATTACTTTTATTTCTGCTGTTAGAACACAATTCAGGCAAATAAAGGAGTCTTACTTTTAATTTATGTACTCCAGCAAGGGAATGCTTATGTTCTCTCTTCGTTTCCACTTGCTTCTTTGCTTCCCTGGCCTACAAAAAATATGAAAAAGAATCAGAAGTCCAAAATAGCATGTTAAAGAAACCTATATCTGTGCCTCTCCTTTTGTGACAAAGAAAGAGGCAGTACTCTACATTTGTGAAGCTTCTCTTACTCAAGGACCATTTCTGGGTTGCATGATATAGATCAATAGAATGAACTACCAGAGGGTAAGTATCCAATATGAAATCACAAAAAAATATTTGAAAGGGTACACATACCTTCTCCTCCCAACTCGCTATGTTTTTTTCAAGATCCCTGTTTTCGTTTTTAAGGTTATTAATCTTCATCTTGATTTGGTCTAAAGTAACTGAAAGGAGAAAAAAGAATTTTAAGATAATTAGCAAAAACAGCAACATTGAATAATCCCAATATATTAGCACCAGAGTACATTCTCTGACACTTGGGTGTCACTAACTTGCTAGCATTCCCATTGTGCCTGAAGGAAGCATGTTGTAGCAGCATTTGAAACCTAAGACATTCTATATCAGTGAGATTCCTACTTAAAATGTTTTTCAAACATAAAAAAAGAAACAATCGAAAGCTTTCTCATTTTTCTCCCACCTGTAAGCACCATTCTTGGAAAATTCAAACCTTGCATATGCTAATGTCATCGCCAGAGATGTGACCGAAAAATCAAGCATCCTAGCAACTAACATCTCTCTCCTCCAGTGATTCAGATACAAAAGCAGGTCCCTGCAAACAACACATAATGAGCAAAACTATACATTGTTTCTGCTCAGTGGATCGTCTACTTCCAGGTCCTACTTGGAATTCCACACAAGGAAAGCTCAAGATGTCAGGTGAGTGACAACTCACAGGCCTTCAGAAACTTTCTGCTGCTCCCAGATCGCCTTTCATGGACCCCAGGCTGGGGGCTCTGGAGGACCAGTTCTCTGCTATAAACACATTTGGGTACAATCTCCACATTACAGAGAGTCTTTGGAGGCCCTGGATAATGCACAAGCCTGAGAAGACAAGCTTTTTTCATCACAACAGGAGAATGTTACCCTGCACCCTTAAAGGGAAACAACACTCATGAGGAGACTGATGGCAGCTGCATAACACTTGTAAGGTCTAGAACACAGACTCCTCTAAGAGCCACTTAATTTTCTCATCGTGGGGCACCTGGGTGGCTCAGTTGGTTAAGGGTCTGCCTTCTGCTGGGATCAGGATCCTGGGTCCTGGGATCACATCCCACATCCAACTCTCTGCTCAGCAAGGACCTGCTTCTCCCTCTCTGTCTGCCTCCCACTCTGCCAGCTTGTGCTCTCTCTCTATATATATATCTACTGAATAAACAGAATCTCTTAAAAAATAATTCTCTCATCTTGCCTCAAAGTGCAAACTTCTCTTCTCCTGACCCACCGTGAGTGCTCTCCTGCTCTGAGACCTCTCTTCTCACCAGAACCACTTCCACACTCACAACAACGAACAACGACATTCAATGGTTTCCTAAGTGCCAGGTGGCCACCCAGGCCATCAACAGCCAGCACCATGGAATCACCACAATCCATGATCCCCACACACTATCCATTATCCCCGCTGGCACAGGCTTTATTCCATTCATTCTCCCCTGGCAGGCAACGACCCCTCCACTTCAGACTTAAAACCACAGTTTACTTCTCTCCTGTAACACACGCTCTGCATGGCAATATCTGCCTTCTTCCCTATGTGTAGCCATTTTGGTAGACTCAGAGAGTTTTCTCCTCTTGACATTTCACCAAGAGCCAGCTCATGATGAAGTACTCACTCCAGACCTCACGCTGTCATCATCACTTGCCTCCTAAACATGTCTCTGCAAAATTACACCTTGTATTCTCCCTACTCCCAGGAAGAGTTCCTTCTCCTGGTCTCTTAGAGATGGCAACTCCCTCCACACTGTCACTTAGACTCCACATGGGGAAGAGAATCATTTTCAAGACTTAAGTCAGTGAGACATCAGAAGTCACCATATGTATCCCTCAACAAATTAAACACACATCAAATACGGGTACTGAGAATTTTTGGCAAAGAAAACTGAAGCCCCAAATCTTACCTTCATATTGTCGAGGCTTTATCTAAGAGAGGAAGAAACAAAGATAAGCTGGATGACAAAACATATTATGAGTAATAATCTATAGTACAGATAGTACCACAATTATAATCCAAAGATATTACTACAATCACTTTGCTTAGCAGCATGAATTCACAGGATTAAAAAGGAAGATAAAATTAGAATTTCTGATGAAGTCATCATGGTTTACAATCAATTTATGATAAAGAGCCCAAGTTGTGTTTAACTTATTTTTGCCCCCAAATTCTATTCACATAGTAGTCAATGAATGTTCAACGTCTTCAATTTTGACAAGGGATCATGCAGACATTGAAAAGATATCCTTTAATTCATTATTTATTTCCCTAGCTATTTTTTATGGTAGTCACCACACAGTCTGTCATTAGTTTTTGTTTCTTTTTTTTTAAATTTATTTTTTATTTATTTTCAGCCTAACAGTATTCTTTGTTTTTGTACCACACCCAGTGCTCCATGCAATCCATGCCCTCTCTAATACCACCACCCCAACTTTCCAACCCCAAGACTTAAAACCCCTCAGATTGTTTTTCAGAGTCCATAATCTCTCATAGTTCACCTCCCCTTCCAATTTCCCCCAACTCCCTTCTCCTAACTCCCCATGTCCACCATGCTCCACCAATAAGTGAAACCATATGATAACTGACTCTGTTTGTTGCCTTATTTCACTCAGCATAATCTCCTCCAGTCCCATCCATGTTGCTAAAAAAGCTGGGTATTCGTCCGTTCCGATGGTGGCATAATACTCCTTAGTGTATATGGACCACATCTTCCTTATCCATTCGTTCGTTGAAGGGCATATTGGTTCTTTCCACAGTTTGGCAACTGTGGCCATTGCTGCTATAAACACTGGGGTACAGATGGCCCTTCTTATCACTACATCTGTATCTTTGGGGTAAATATCCAGTAGTGCAATGGCAGGTCATAGAGAAGCTCTATTTTTAATTTCTTAAGGAATGTCCACACTGTTCTCTAATGAGGCTGCACCAACTTGCATTCCCACCAACAATGGAAGAGGGTTCCCCTTTCTCCACATCCCCTCCAACACATATTGTTTCCCGTTTGGTTAATTTTGGCCATATCTCAATGTAGTTTGAATTTGACTCTCCCTGAGGGCTAGTGATGATGAACATTTTTTCATGTGTCTGATAGCCTTTTGTATGACTTCATTGGAGAAGTGTATGTTCATACCTTCTGCCCATTTTTTGATATGATTATCTATTTTGTGTGTGTTGAGTTTGAGGTGCTCTTTGTAGATCCTGGATATCAACCTTTTGTCTGTACTGTCATTTGCAAATATCTTCTCCCATTCCGTGTGTTGTCTCTGTGTTTTATTGACTGCTTCCTTTGCTCTGCAGAAGCTTTTGATTTTGCTGAAGTCCCAAGTTTATTTTGGCTTTTGTTTCCTTTGCCTTTGGGGACATATCTTGAAAGGAGTTGCTGTGGCTGATATCGAAGAGATTACTGCCTATGTTCTCTTCTAGGATTCGGATGGATTCCTGTCTCACGTTGAGGTCATTTATCCATTTTGAGTTTATAGTTGTGTATGGTATAAGAGAATGGTCGAGTTTCATTCTTCTACATATAGCTGCCCAGTTTTCCCAGCACCATTTATGGAAGAGACTGTCTTTTTTCCAGCGTATATTTTTTCCTGCTTTGTCAAAGATTATTTGCCCATAGAGTTGAGGGTCAATATCGGGGCTCTCTACTCTGTTCCACTGGTCTATGTGTCTGTTTGTATGCCAGTACCATGCTGTCTTGGTGATCACAGCTTTGTAGTAAAGCTTGAAATCAGGTAACGTGATGCTTCACATTTTATTTTTGTTTTTCCACATTTCCTTAGCAATTCAGGGTCTCTTCTGATTCCATATAAATTTTTGGATAATTGGCTCCAGGTATTTGAAGAATACTGGTGAAATTTTGATTGGAATGGCATTAAAAGTATAGATTGCTCTAGGCAGTATAGACATTTTAACAATGTTTATTCTTCTGATCCTAGAGCATGGCATGGTCTTCCATCTTTGTGTGTCTTCTTCAATTTCTTTCTTGAGTGTTCTGTAGTTCTCGAGTACAGATCCTTTACCTCTTTGATTAGGTTTATTCCCAGGTATCTTATGGTTCTTGGTGATATTGTAGGTAGAATCAGTTCTCTAATTTCCCTTTCTGTATTTTCATTGTTAGTGTATAAGAAATCCACTGATTTCTGTACATTGACTTTGTATCCTGCCACATTACTGAATTGCTGTATGAGTTCTAGTAGTTTGGGGATGGGGTCTTTTGGGTTTTCCATATAAAGAATCATGTCATCCGCAAAGAGAGAGAGAGTTTTACTTCTTCATTGCCAAATTGGATACCTTTTATTTCTCTTTGTTGTCTGATTACTGTTGCTAGGACTTCTAATACTATGTTGAACAAGAGTGGTGACATTGGGCAACCTTGTCGTGTTCCTGATCTCAACGGGAAGGCTGCAAGCTTTTTCCCATTGAGGATGATATTTGCTGTGGGTCTTTCATAGATAGATTTGATGAAGTTCAGGAATGTTCCCTCTATCCCTATACTTTGAAGCGTTTTAATGCATCGGATGCTAGATTTTGTCAAATGCTTTTTCTGCATCGATTGAGAGGACCATGTGGTTCTTCTCTCTTCTCATACTAATTTGTTCTATCACATTGATTGATTTGCAAATGTTGAATCATCCTTGTAGCTAAGGGATGAATCCCACCTGGTCATAGTGGATAATCTTTTTAATAAGCTGTTGGATCCTGTTTGCTAAGATCTTGCTGAGAATCTTAGCATCCATATTCCTCAGTGATATTGATCTGAAATTCCCCTTTTTGGTAGCGTCTTTGCCTGGTTTGGGAATCAGGGTAATGCTGGCTTCATGGAAAGAATCTGGAAGTTTTCCTTCTGCTTCAATTGTTTGAAACAGTTTCAGGAGAATAGGTGTTATTTCTTCTTGGAAAGTTTGGTAGAATTCCCCTGGGAATCTGTCAGGACCTGGACTCTTGTTTTTGGGAGATTTTTGATTACCGCTCCAATCTCATTACTAGACATTGGTCTATTCCGGTTGTTCAATTCTTCCTGGTTCAATTTTGGGAGTTTATAGTTTTCCAGGAATGCATCCATTTCATCTAGGTTGCTAAGCTTATTGGCATATAAACTGTTGATAATAACTTCTGATGATTGTTTCTACTGCCTTGGTGTTTATTGTGATCTCTCCCTTTTCATTCATAATTTTATGAATTTCGGCTTTCTCTCTTTTCTTTTGGGTTAGTGTGACCAATGGTTTATCGATCTTATTGATTCTTCCAAAAACCAGCTTCTAGTTTCATTGATACATTCTACTGTATCTCTGGTTTCTACCTCATTGATCTCAGCTCTAATCTTGATGATTTCCGTTCTTATGTGTGGAGTTGGTTTGATTTGTTGTTGATTCTTCAGTTCTTTAAGGTGTAGAGACAGCTGCTGTGTTCTGGAATTTTCAATTTTTTTTGATGGAGACTTGGGTGGCTATGTATTTCCCCCTTAGGACCACCTTTGCTGTATCCCATAGGTTTTGGACCGAAGTGTCTTCATTCTCATTCGTTTCCATGAATTGTTTCAGTTGTTCTTTGATCTCCTGGTTGATCCAAGCATTCTTAAGCAGGGTGGTCTTTAGCTTCCAGTTATTTGAGTTCCTTCGGAACTTTTCCTTGTGATTGAGCTCCAGTTTCAAAGCATTGTGATCTGAGAATATGCAGAGAATCATCTAAGTCTTTTGGTATCAGTTGAGTCCTGATTTGTGACCCAGTATGTGGTTTATTCTTGAGAAGGTTCCACGTGCACTTGAGGAGAATGAGTATTCTGTTGTTTTAGGGTGGAATGTTCTGTATATATCTATGAGGTCCATCTGGTCCAATGTGTCATTCAATGCTCTTGTTTCTTTATTGATTTTCTGTTTCGATGATCTGTCTATTTCTGAGAGAGGTGGGTTAAGATCTCCTACTATTAATGTATTCATATCAATATGACTCTTTATCTTGATTAACAGTTTTCTTGTGTAATTGGCTGCTCCCATATTGGGGGCATAGATATTTACAATTGTTAGATCATCTTGGTGGTTAATTCCTTTAAGGATTATGTAGTGTCCTTATGTATCTCTGACTACAATCTTTAGTTTAAAATCTCATTTATCTGATATGAGAATTGCTACCCATCCTTCTTTTGAGGCCCATTGGCATGAAAGATGCTTCTCCATCCCTTCACTTTCAGACTGGGTGCATCTTTAGGTTCAAAATGGGTCTCTGGTAGACAACATATGGATGGGTCCTATCGTTTTATCTAATCTGCAACCCTTTGCCATTTTATGGGAGCATTTAGGCCATTTTCATTGAGAGTGATATTGATAGATATGTTTTCATTGACATCGTGCTACCTTTTAAGGCTTTCTTCCTGTAGATTGTCTCTATATTTCTGTTCAATACTACTCTTAGGAATTCTCCTCTTTTATAGAACTCCCCCCTTAAGATTTCCTGCAGAGTTGGCTTGGTGGTTGCATAATCTTTTAAGCCTTGCCGGTTTTGAAATCTCTTTATCTCTCCATCCATTTTGAATGTCAGTCTTGCTGGATAAAGTATTCTTGGCTGCATATTATTCTCATTTAGTGCCCTGAATATCTTGCCAGCCCTTTATGGCTTGCCAGGTCTCTGTGGACAGGTCTAATACTATTCTCATGGGCTTTCCTCTGTAAGTAAGGAGCCTCTTAGTGCTAGCGGAATTCAAGAGATTATACCTACAATTATGATTCCTCAATTTGACTATCAGGTGTCTTGATGTTTTTCTGGAATCTATAATCTTGGGTAGAGAACATTTGGCCTCTAGTACATGAATTCTGGTTCCATTCACTAGATTGGGAAATTTTCATGAAGGACTTGTTCCACTCTATCCTCTAGATGTCTTTCTTGCTCCTCCCCTTCAGGAATTCCAATAATTCTGACGTTGGAACGTTTCATGGCATCATTTATTTCCCTGATTCTGTTTTTGTGGTTTCTAATCTGTTTGTTCCAGGCTTCCTCTTGATCTTTCTCCTCTATCTGTTTGTTTTCCAGATCACTAATTCTATCTTCTCTCTCAGTTACCCTAGGTTTTAGAAAATTTAGATTAGATTGGAACTCACTGAGATCATTGTGAACATCAGACCTGGTAACTTTTAACTCTGCCCTAACATTGTGACCATCTGGTCTGGTTCCTTTCAGCACGGCCCTAATTAATTTCGTTTGGTCATCCATGGCTTTCTCCAACCTATCTATTGCCTGGATAAATGTTAACCTGAATTCTCTTTTCGACATATTGTCTATGTTGATAGCCGTTAGCTCTGTTGTGGAAGGTCCATCCTCTGTATTTTTCTCTGTTGGGATTCCTCCTCCTAGTAATTTTGGTGAGAGATGACTGAAGAGATGTAGCTGGATATATCGACCGTGGTGCAGTCAGGGTGCACTCTGTAACACTTCTGAGCAATCAGAATTCCCCACCACAGTGAGAGAAAAAAGACAAGACAAAGAAAAAAATAGGAGATAGAGAGAGACAGGAAAGAAAGGGAAGATGAAAGAGAAGGTTCAGCCCAAATGCGCCCCAAGGAAAGATTTATGAGGTATACAAACAAAAGACAAACAGAAAGACTGATAAAAGTATATAACAAGAGAAAAATATGTAAATATATGCAAATACAGGAATAACCTTGTTGAAAAGAACCCCAAGTGTAAGATTTATATACTATCAGGATAAACACAAAAACACAGAAACACTGGTGGAAGAAAAAAATGGGAGAGTGGTTATAAATTCTCTGTGTGGGCAAGGAAGGTTGTTTTGATCCTTGCTGGATGTAATTGATATCTTTGTTAAAGGACTCAACTTTGCTAGGATAAAGGGATTAAAAATGGTTTACCTCTAGGCGTAGTATTGATTGGCGAATGGGGATTTCTTTGAAGTTTAACTCTATATGAATATTAAAAAATCAAAATAAAAAAGGAATAAACTCAGCTAAACTAAAAATTTTAAAAATTCAAAAAATAGAAGTGCAAAAGAGAAACACAGGTGTATGCAACAAAAAGTTTAGGTTGGAAATTTATTATGGAATTTCATGTGCTGGACAGCTCTCTGTGATGGTAAATCGGTTAAACAATTATCTATATACAAAAAATGAGCCAGAATAGTGAGAACAAATTAAAAATAAAAGTTGTCCTACGAAGTAGTGGTGGTGGTTCTCTTGTAGTCTTTTTTTTTTTTTTTTTCCTTTCCTGGTTGGTTTTCTTGAGGAGGTGCCTGCCACGTTGGTTTTCAGTCAGTAATATTCCCTGAGTTAAGTCCTCCAGTCCCCGTCTAGGGGGTGGGCTCTGAGGAAACTGGTTTTTTCAGGCTTTTGTTCTCTGGAGCTTTTTATGTTTCTTCACCTTTTCCCCCCTCTCGTCTTAACCTCTTTTGAATGGTTTTTGTAGGTTTAGAGGAAAGCAAACTGTACCCTGACCTCCCTCTCAGAGAGAAGCCTCAGTCTGTTCTGTGGGTGTTGCAGAACACATATAAACTTCCCCTTGGCTGCTGGCAGAGTAGGTTCTGAGTCACGGTTCCTGGGGACGCAGGATCTTCTGCTTGTACCCAAAAGCATGGCAGCGGCGTCTGTCTGGGATCTCCAGACCGCCAGAGAGGTCCTAAGCATGGATCGCACACTGAGATTTTCCCACTGGTCCAGGCTGGGAGTGCCTAGTCTTTCTAGGTCTAAGAGCACCTGGCTTGCATGCACCTCTTTTGGGGGAGGCTGTGGGTCGCTTGCACGTCTCGGGCTCTGAGAACGGGTGCAGGTCCAAAAGCACCAGGCTGGGCCTTCTCGTACCTCTCTCCTGGGAGAGTTTGGGGTGCCTTTGTTAGGCTCTGAAACAATGGCGCATATCAAAGAGCGCTGACTGGGCCTTTGTACCTCTCTCAGGGGAGGATGAGGGACATGCACATTAGAGGCTCTGTAGCAGGGCTCACACATTCTGCCATCCTGTGTGGCTCCCATCCCCTTACAGGAGCCAGAACCCACACAATCTCGGGTTTGCTGGCGGCTCTGGGACCAAGATCTGGTTTCTTTGTCACACTCTCTCTGGCTCAGAGGCAGGGGAGGCTGTCCTGGGACCGAGGACTTAAGCCCCTGTCCCTAGCTGCCCCAATTACAACAATTTACCCCCCACGTTCCTGTGCTCTTTTGGAGTGCTTTCAACCAGTCTCCAAGTTAATGCTGGTTCCCAGAAACTGAGCATGCTCGCTTGTATTAGGGTATTACTTTCCAACTGGTCAGCTCTGGTGGCTCCCTCCCCCTTTTGTTTATCTTGCAATATCAGTCTGCCTTTCTCACTCCGCTTTACCTGCCCATTGGTGTCTTCTGCCCCTGTTGAGATCCAGATGTGTAAAATTCTGATCTAATGCTGATTTCATAGGTGATCAGAGTTCTTTGGTAGGTAATCAGCTCGCTTTAGAGTACAGGTTGAAAAGGTGCCTCTTCCTACTTTCCCGCGCCATCTTGTCCCTTCTGTCATTACTTTTTGATGTAGTGTTCCAGGATACACTGTTTGTGTATAACACCCAGTGCTCCATGAAATAGGTAACCTCCTTATTACCCATCACCAGGCTCCTCATACCATTCTCCTCTAAAACCCTCAGTTTGCTTCCCAGAGTCCATAGTCTCTCATGGTTCATCTCCCCCTCTGACTCTTCCCCCCCGATTCATTTTTCCCTTCCTTCTCCAAATATTCACTATGCTATTCCTTATGTTCCACAAATAAGTGAAACCAAAGGATAATTGACTTTCTCCACTGGACTTTTTTCACTTAGTATATTTCCCTCACATTTTTGCAAGATAGTATCTGCACTGAAGTACAGAATTTGGCACTATTTTAAAATACTGAAAGAAAGAAAATGGAAGGAAGGAGGAAAGAATGCAGGCAGGCAGGCAAGGGAGCAAAGGCTGTGTCAAGGATATGCCACCTCTTTCCTTCTCTACAAAGCTATCTTGAAACCTTACAAAGAGTTGGCTGTTTGCTGAATTCACACACAGTTATGACATATCAGGTGCTATGCAGTTTCCCAGACTGTTTAAATGCAGTGTCATCAAAAAGAAGTAAAAGCCATCAGATGAGATAAAGAGTGGCCCATTATGAGATAAAGCATAAGCCATGACAGAAATGACAGCTGATGGTTCCAAAAAGGGAAATGAGGCAATTCAGATTTGAGTCACCCTCATGTTATTATAGCTCAACAACATCTAGGCAAGACCTCACTTTGACACCATTAACATATTTCCTGTTTTAAAAGGTTTACAGGATGATGAGAGGCTGGGGCCAACCTGCAAATCTTGCCAGGATATTGGAATATCACCATGCTATCAATAAACCAGTCATAGTATGTTGTTGGGGAGAGTGCATCAGGGGAGGGAAATCAGAAAGCCTTGGTTATTCCTTTGATTTCACATGTTGATAAGGAACCTCTGAGCCGCTGTGGCCTATGTCACCAGCCCCATGGGCAGGGGAAGTGGAAGGGTCGATGGCTACACCAAATATATAATATTTTTCTTTTCTCTTTGAAGGGAAGTTTTCTCCATTGTGAGGGAGAGGGGGAATAGTCTCACGGAGAAAGAAACTCAAAAGAGTTCTTTCTTCTTACAAAGGTCTGCCCTCAAATGAAACTATGTCTCCAGAGTCTAAATGGGGGTTTCCCAAAGACTCAGCCACAGAGGTGAGGGAAATCCTCAACTCCAGTGCCATCTTCTCCCTGTCTCACCGGTGAGGACCTCAGTCTAACTCTGAGCCAGAGAAGCAGAAAACCTCACCCTAACTCCCACTTACCTCCCTTCCTTCAGCAGGACACAGTATCTAGCTTTCAACACAACCCTACAAGGCATGCTGCAGGTAAAAACCATGACAGCAAGCACGAGAATCACACTTCCTGTGGCAGAAGTGATGGGGAGAGCAGGCTGGACTTTCAAGTCTCTTTGATGTAAGATACTGGGTCTAAGGGAAAAGTGCACAAGAGGAAGAAGCGATGGTAAATGTGGGCAGAGATAGGAAACTCTAAGATTGTAACATGTTGTCTAGAAAGACAACAACACCATTATAAAAATCAAGAGTGCTTGCGCTGGCTTCATGAAGAGACTCAAAATAAACCAGAGGAAAGAATCATTGACAGGAAAGAAACTTCCAAAAGAGAAACACAAAGACAAAAATTACACAGACAACACAGAAAACCCAAGACTGATAGGTCATTACAAAATGTGTAACACACACATAACAGGAATACCTATTCCTATAGGAGAGTGGACGGAGAGCTATTTGAAGGAATAATGACAGAGGATTGTCTGAAATTAATGGAGTTACCTAATCAAGATCCAGGAAAATCAAAACATTGAAAGAAGGATAAATACCAAAACACACACACAGACAAACAATGAACCAAAACCACTAATGTTTCCTAATCTAGAATATTCAGCTACAGATCATTAAAGACAAAGAAATTGTTCTGGAAATATGGAGCAGGGATTGGGAGTGGGTGTGGGAAGGGGAGAGGTGAGCAGTAACACCTTACTCCAGAGAAAAGGATAAGAACGACATCACACTTCTTTTCAGAAACCATGCCATCAAGAAGGATGATGTGTTTATACTGTTTAAAGGAACATCGAGCTAGAAATCTGTGGCCAGTGAAATGGTCCTTCAACACACACCGCACAGTAAGGAAACCCGTCAGGAATAATGGTGGGCATTATTTCAATGATGAAGGGGTCAATTCTCCAAAAAGACACAACAATTTCTAATGCGTATGCATCAACAACAGAGTGTCAGAACACATGAAACAGAAACTGAAAATACTGCTGGTGGGAACAATGAATCCATTCCTACAGCTGGAGAATTCAAAATCCTCTTATCCCTCATTGACAGACCCAGAGATGCAGAATATCCATGAGAGCACAGGTGAACGGACCAGCATCACCCATCCACCCCATCCACTACACATTGGCAGAATACTTCATTCAACAATGAGGTATAGACATTCTGCTCGGGCTGACATGAAACAGTCACTAAGAGAGCCAAAATTCGGGGCCATACAACACATGTGAACCACCAAAGGAATTGAAATCACCGGAACTATGCTCTCAGACCCCAGTTGACTTAAACTAGAGATCGAGAACAGAAAGATAGCTGGAGAAATGACCAGAGAGAGAGAGATTCAACAGCCCACTTCTAAAGAAGACATGGGTGGAAGGGCAGGTGGGTGGAGGGACGGGTGAAGGAGGTGAAGGGAAAGAAGAGTGCACTTCTTCTGCTGAGCACTGAGAAATGTACAGAATTGCGGAGTCATGTTGTACACCTGAAACTCACATTACACTGTTTGCCAATTATGCTTGAACTTAAAAAAAAAAAGAACATATGGATCAAGAAGGCACTTCAATAGAAATTTAAAACTACATCAATCTAGGTGATAATCAAAATTGACATATTAGAGGGAAATTTGTAGTACTGCATAGACATAAAAATGTCCAGGGGCTCTAACATTTTTTGCTTATTTATGAATGAAAGTACAGAAGGTACATTAATATACTTACAGCGAGGATGGTTCTCCAGAGGTATATGAGAAAGGCACAAGTTCCCAAGAAGGCAGTTAAAATGAAAAGCTTCCACAGAACTTCAGTCCCATGAGGGCCAAGACAGAAATGATCAGGCAAGGAAAGGACAAGCTGAAATACGATTTGAGACAATGAGGAATCTCAAAGACTTTTACTGTGTATCTGTCACAAAAAATCAACTTTACAAACCCTCAGTCAGCCTCCAGGAGGTGAGCATACCTCTTAACTAGCTCCTCCTGGAGGAGAAGGAGCACAGAGGCATTTCCAAGGAGCTGGGGCAAACTTTTGGCAGTGATGAGTGTGTTTACCAACTTACCATGATGATGGCTTCCTTGTTGCTTCCCTATGTCTAATATCAACAAAAAGTATTCTTTGAAAAGATGTTGTGATCATATATACATTATGACACACTAAAGCTGCAGGCAAAATCTAATAGACAAATCTTAAGAGATTTTATTTTATCTACAAGCACATTGCAACTGTTTTTTCTATAGCTAACAGAACTTGAGAATTTTAAGCCAACATAAAATAAACAAGGTAAGTCAATGTAAACTTAGAATAGGTAAGGAGTTAGGGTTGCTGGGGGGAGGGGGTTTCGGAGAAGAGGGTGGGATTATGGACATTGGGGAGGGTATGTGCTTTGGTGAGTGCTGTGAAGTGTGTAAACCTGGTGATTCACAGACCTGTACCCCTGGGGATAAAAATATATGTTTATAAAAACTAAAAATTTATAATAAAAAAAAAAGAATAGGTAAGGAGTGACTTCTACTGTATATCCATGGAGGACCTGGAAAAACTCCTTTGGACCATTTCCAAAACTACACCCAAAATTTAAGGACGAATGAGGAAAAGCATGAATAGAATTTGTACTAGAGGTACAAATGAGCACATTATATGGACACATGTTTATAGATCAGGACATAAGTGAGAGAGACAGGAGGCTGCTCGTTAATACGACATGTGATTATTGCCCAATAAAAATAAATCAGAGTTACTGATTAGTTTCTGAAAACATTGATGTTTTCTTTCAATGCTCACTCTGATTCTGAATCACAAACCCAGATGTCAGATTTCTGAAGTACATAATCAGGTGAGCATGTATGTTCTAAGCATATCTGTGGGGGTTAGTATCTCCAAAAAGCCAATGGAAGCAATTCATCTTCCTCTTTCTTGGTACTGTAAGTAAATCATGCAAGAGCAACTTAAAATTTATCTTTCTAAACAGGGAAAATATTAACGAATGTATTTATTTATTTTAAAGAGAGATGGGGAAAGGCATAGGGAGACTGAGTAGCTGAGTGGCAGCTGAGCAGGGAGCCCAACCAGGGCTCAATCCCAGCACCCTGGGATCATGACCCAAGCCTAAGGCAGACACTTAACTGCCTGAACCACCCAGGTGCCTGTGAATTCTAATACAAAATTCCTGGATACAAACACCGAGGCTAGGAACACATCATTTTACAAAAACTACACTTAGAAGTATTTCAGGAGAAAAGACACTAACAATGCAATTCATACTAATTCACACCAAGCTTGAATTTTGTGCAAACACACCTCTCTAGAAAGGAGCTCCTGAAATCTAAAACATTTTCCTCTTCAGCCCTCACAGCTGAGGTCAGGAAAATGTGTGCTTGTGGGAAACGTACACTGCCTTTAATAGCCACTGTCTGGAAGAGAGCAGTAGCTGTCAGCACAATGGTTGGTCATGGGGATCAAATGCACAAAAGACAGAGGCTGTCTTGTCAGGAATGTAAAACATGCCCAGCTGTGGGCACACAGTACATCTGGCAGCTGTCTGGATGCTGATACCAGTAGCTGAGTCTTAACTAGAGGACAGCCAGTGGGGCCAAAATCTCTAGGTTCTCCGACAGTGGCCATGAGCAGGTGGAGGTGGGAAATGCAACACCAGTTCATTTAGGCAAGAGTTCAGAGATGAGGAAGGGTGAGAAAGGTGAACTGATCCATGAGATGCAGCCCAGGTAGAGGGGAATGATTCCAATCCAGACGACCAAGAAATTCCCTCTTCTGAAGACTCAAATGAAACAGAATGGGGTCTACTTTGACTAGAGGTCTTCATGTGGGATGGGTCTGCCTCAATACAAGCATCCTTCTTGACTACTGACACTTCCAGATCCTCTTTCATATCTGGTGCAAGCGGATCTAAAGTACTCTACTTAATTCCAGGGATGTTCCCTAACTGTTGGCTGACTCTCTCTCTTTCTCCTGGGTTACAGGGTTTACTTTTTCATGACAGAGTGAAATATTCATGCTGGGAACCATGTATTTCTTTATATTTGGACAATCCTAAGGACATCCAGAACTTTCTTATTTTGGGAAAATCAACACACTGCACATACTTGGTCAAAGAAAGGACAACAACTCATTCACTTCCTGATCACATCACTCCTAGTGATTTTCCTGTGACATATATCCCAGCAGGTTGTGGTCTATTAGTGTCTTCTGGGATTCTCAGGTCTCCATGGACCTGGTGGGACACACAGTCCCTGGGGACAGCCTCCAACCAAGAAGCAGAGCAAAAAGGATATTTCACTTCTTAAGACTCTAGTCCCAACCCCAATGCTTTAGATACCCAGGGATGTCAAACTCTACAAATATAAACAATGCGCTGACACAAAAACAAACTAAACAGAAGCTGTACCCTGAATTTACCAGGCTTGCAGTAGGATCGTCACCAGGATTCCAGGGGACAATCTAGCGCCCCTAGCTCCTACTAAATTAGAGTTCCTGACATTTTTGAAGACAATTTTAAAGAGATATAATGTACATATCACACAAGCCCCCTATTTAGGACAAGGAGCTCAATGGCTTTTCCTATCTTCACAAATCCTTCCTCCTGACACTATAAACCTGGTGCCTTCAGGTTTCCATCCTACCAAAGCTGTGCTTCTTGGACCCAGCAGCACAGACAGGACCCAAAACATGAGGGAAATGGCTGTGGCCTCAACACCTTCAGGTTGACCCTGAAACGTGCCCTGTGGTGCCCAGTCATCAGGAAGAACTCTCATTCTTCTGAGGTTACCATCAAGAACCCCATGAAAAAGCTGTGATTAAATAACCCTGTCGGAAGGAAGAAACCACTAGCAGCTTATGGGCACCCAAAAAGCTCAGTCAGATACGTGACCAAGTCTTGGTTTGGATCAAGTCATGATCTCATGGTCCTGAGGTTGAGGCCCACTTTGGGCTCTGTGCTCACTGCACAGCTGGTTTGGGATTTTCTCTTTCCCACCCTCTCTGCCCCCTACACATCAGCCCTTTTTCTCTATTCCTCAAATAATTCATATCAGAAGAAGAAGAAGAAGAAGAAGAAGAAGAAGAAGAAGAAGAAGAAGAAGAAGAAGAAGAAGAAGAAGAAGAAGGAGAAGAAAAAGAAGAAGAAGGAGAAGGAGAAGAAGAAGAAGGAGAAGAAGAAGAGTAGAAGAAGAAGGAGAAGAAGGAGAAGAAGGAAGACATGAGTGAAGTGTCACATTTACTCACATTTGGGTTTGGGGAACTGGGACAGTGGAGCAAGACAAGCCAGAAGAGTAGCCTTTGAACCATCATGTCCTGGTCCTTTTAAGGGGCACTGTGGGCCCAGGGAGGAAGTGGAGATGGTTGGGGGGCAGGGGAGGGTGGGGTGGGGTGTTCGAAAGGGGTGGGGAGGGGCAGGGTGGTAATTAGGGAGGGGAATAGGGAAGAAATAGAGGGTAGGATGGGGAAGGTTTTGGTCAGGAGGAGGGGTCAGGGACAGTGTCAGGCGGTGTCAGGGTCAGATTAAGTACTCAAGGGGAAGTAGCACGGTTCAGAAAAGTTAGGAGGTCAGCAGGTTAGTAAAGGACAAGGTCAGCAGGACACATTAGCAGGTAAAGTGAACTCTCAGGAGCAGTTGGTATGGAGAATCCATCCTCCACCAAGCCTTCCCGGGTTTGAACGTTTCCTTAGCAACCTAGAAACATTCTAATCTCTCGACCAATCCCCTGCCTTTGCCGCTAGTAGCTCAACATGGATGCCACAGGTGACCTCATTGGTACAAAGCCCCTTCCCACCTGATACCCCAACACATGCCATCGCAACGACAGATCCTCTCTGGATCTTTAGCCATTCTTCTTGTTTACTTCCTCCAACCCAGGTCCCTGTTCCCTCTTCTGGGCGCTCTCTCCTTCCTTTCCAAACTCCCGTCTGAGAGCCACTGGCTGAACAATGTAGAAAGCAAAGGAGAACCAAACTGCAACAATAAGCAAGTACACAACCAGAGTAGGAGGTTCGAGCCCTCTCTCAGCAACTCAATGCAGACAGAACATCCACAAGATGTAAATCTTAATGGCAAACCATCTGAATCCCATAGCTGTCTCCATACATCTGTCCACATCCACACCCACTGTTTTAGGCACATAGGAGACCATTTCAAAAATACGCCCAATTTACTTTAGCCATAAGGGAAATTTCAATTTTGTTTCAGATGCATCAATTCAGGCAACTACAGAGCATCTTGTGGTAATATAATGTGCTAGAAATCACTGATAAAAAGTGAACTAGAAATTCCCATATGTTTAGAAATTGAGAAGTACCTCTATCATGGGAACAGGAGTAAAGAAATAGAAAAAAGAGGGGCTTCTGGTGGCTCAGGTCATGATCAGGTCCTATGATCAAGCCCCACATTGGGCTTTGTGCTCAGGAGGGAGCCTGCTTTCCCCTCACTCTCTGCCTGCCTCTCTGCCAACTTGTGATCTCTCTCTGTGTGTCAACTAAGTAAATAAAATCTTAAATAAAAAAGAAATAGAAAAGGAAAAGAGCAACACTGGAACTGAATGATACGAGGATGATACAATTGAAATCAAATATGTCTTCTGGGCTGGAATATCCTCCGGTAGTAGTCTGAGAAGACTTCATGGTCTCAAAATCATCCCCAATTGGCTGAGACATTGGAACACCTCCGACAGAGTAGATCTGTCACTTCTCTTTGTGACCCTCCTACGCACTAGCTTCGGCTTTACATGAGGAAACTTTACAGGGAAACAGTCCAATCAGACTCTCATGCCATCTTCTGGGACCTCCAGGAATGAGAGCATTTTAAGAGAAGTCTTTCACCAGCTTCTCCCCTGGCGGATCTACGATAACACCCAGAGAGCTGGCAGCTCCATCTGTGCTGGGTAGGGACAGCCAAGCATGTGGGCAGGACCAGGGACCCAGGAGACTAGACAAACCCCTTGTTATCCTCTCTCCTGGGGCCTGTCCTGAGCTGAACTTCCTAAACTGTGTCTCCCTAGGACTCTCAAATGTTTCCTCAACTCCTTCTGGCCCAATACAGCTGATTTTCAGTGCTCTACAAACCACCACTTTATTATTGTGTAAATTTCTTGTAAACAGGAACCACTCTAGTACTGCTTAAATAGCACAACAGCTTGTTTTTTCTAATTAACGTATAATGTAGTTTTTGTTTCAGGGGTAGTCTGTGATTCATCAGTCGCATACAGTTCAAGCACTCACCAAAGCACATACCTTCTCCAATGCCCATTCCACAGCCACCCCATCCTCCCACCACTTCCACCCCTGCCACCTTCAGTTACAACAATATCCTAAACATACACATACAGAAACCATAAAATACAAGCCAACAACAAAACAAGGATAACAAAACAAAGTATTCAATTCGGCTTAGATGCCACTGTCCACCACTTGAACCCCAGAGTTGGGCTGCTCTGGTTGTAGAAGGAGACCAGCTATGGAAGGGGTGGAGTCAGACTAGCCCAAAAGGGAACAGGAGAGAGGCCCAACCTGTAAGGGGGCCAGGGACTTCCATGGAAGATGGCCAGAGTCACCTTGATTAGAACTGGAATCGGGAGCAGGGAAAGAAGCAGGGAATAGAGTTTGGGGGCCTCAAATAGGTGAGATCAGTCATGGAGTTGAGGAGGTGTCCCCAAAGCCAGTGTCAGTCTCCCATCTATGAAACCCTTTGTGGCCCCTGGAGACAAGCCAGGAGCCTAGAGTTTGAGATCCAGCTGTCCTGCTTACCTGCTGTTTGCCCTGGTGCTCATTTCCTTCACTGAACCGGGAGTGTCCATGCCCATGTCCATAACTGTGTGGAGGACAAGAAGAATGAGAACACACACACATTGACGTCATCACCGCCAGGGGCTCAGTGTCTCTGGAGATCCAGTGCCTCATGTCTCACCCCTGTTAATGGCAGCCCGGGTGACAACCACAGGTCCCTCCTGTTTCAGGCCTGTGCTATGCCCTGCCCTTTGCCGACATCAGCATTCCACCACCAGATGGCAGGAAGATCCCATGAACTGTGGGGAGAGCTCTGGGCCCCTGGCAAGACTGAGATATTCCTGACCATGGGAAAGGTGATCAAGTGAGGGATTATACAGGACTGGGCAACTGAGCTCCAGGGCACCCTGAAAAGAATGGGGGATTGGGCACCTGTGGAAAGGCCTGGAGGCATCTTACAAGATTCCTGGGTCCCCACAGGGCAGATCCCTCCTACACTCCTGCTGGTGCTGGCAGGGATCTGGAAGCACGAGCAGCACCAGCAGCAGAAGTCGCAGCAGATCAATGGGATGCTGGATGGACCTGGGAAGAATGGTCTGGCAGGTAAGTGGAATCACCAGGCTGGGATGCCCTTGGCCTCCTCCTCCTTCCCCAGCCACCTCTCAACCTCTGACTCTGACTTCACCTTCCAGCAGGGCATGGAAAGCCAAGCAGAGGGGGACACCCGCAGCCAAGGAAGGGTCCCTCCCCAGAGCTCTGTGTCCTTCTTTCTGAACAGACAGAAGGAGTCACCCGGGGCCCCTGGAACAGGGAGGGAGAATCTGGCCCCAGAGCCCTCTCTGATGGGGCCTGGGGAGAATCCTGGAGGGACAGAATGTAGCACTGGTTCGTAGTCTAAAAAGTCTATGTTTATTAAGGAAATGGAAAAAATCAAGTTGCCAGTTGAGCCTCTGGAAGAGAACAGGACCAGTTTCCATTCTTCCAATTTCTACTCTTTGCCTGGATAATTACTTCAACTCTCCAAACCTTTGTGTCCTTCTCTGTGATGTGGGGACAGCATGGCTTCATTCCTCAGGGCATGGATGCAAAGATTCATCGAGATCCGTCATACAAAGCTAGTTTAAACTGATACTTATACCTATCTCTATCATCATTTTTTCTTAAAGATTGAACTTGTTTTTCTCAACATTATGCTAAATAAACTTTTATATTTACTTTCTTCAAAAGATTTTATTATTTGAGAGACAGTGAGCACAAGTCGTGGGCAGACGCAGAGGGAGAGGGAGAGGCAGCCTCCTCTCTGAGCAGGGCTCAGTCTCAGGACCCTGAGATCAGGATGCCAGGTAGAGGCAGATGCTTAACTGACTGAGCCACCCAGTCACAGAGGGCTCCTGAGAAAGAGCCCCCAGGGCTGCAGCAGTGGGAACAGCCCCAATCCCGATCTCTAGCGGGAGAGATACATCCCCAGCGCCAGGATATCCTCCAGCCCCGGGAACTCCATCTTAGCAATGCCTGCCTCCCCCCACCCCGGGTGACCCCAGAGTCCAGCCAGTGCCAGTCCCTGCCTGCCCCCATCCCTTCCTCCCATTCCACTCCCTCCGCTCCATGCAGGTACCTAGTCAGGCTCTTCTTGTGGCCCTTGGTCAAGGAGTGGTGTAACCCTGCCCACCCCCCAAAAGCCGAAACCAGCACTGCTTGGAGGAGTAACGCCATAGGTGGAGTCCTCGTGGTCCGCCCCTCTCCCTTCAGAGCCCAGGACCTCAGCCCTACCTAGGCCACTGGGCCTTGAGCATCCTTCAGTGCCACCACTGCCTCCGCCGCCGCCCCTTGAGCCTCCACAGCTGCCAGTCTCCTGAGACCCGCTCCCACCTGCGCTGCCTCTACTGAGTGCATGTCATGGAGTGTGTGCTCCTTGGGGGCGTGCGGGCCTCTTGGTGACCTAGTGGCCCAGCAAGGTGGAGCGTGTGATTCCGGCAAGTGGCGATGGGCTCCAGGCCCTGCAAGTCTGCCTTAAGGGGCTGTAGTGGGGACCCAGTCCCGAAGCCATTCCCAGGGAGGCAGTTCCCCACACTGAGGCTTGCAACTGCCAGTGCTGCTTGCTATGCCTCCAGGCTTGGAGTGCCCTGGGAGCCAGCGGGCCTCTTTCTTTTGGCCCCAGTTCCCCTGCTCCCTTCTGCTCTTCTGCCACCAGGAGCTTTGGAGCAGCCTCTCCTAAAGTCCTGGCCTCTTGCCCATACCCCAGGCCGAAGCCCCTTCCCAGGCTCCTGAGGCAGGAGAGAAGTGTGCTGACAAAGTAAAGAAAGCAATGCATACCCTGGAAAGCTAAATCCACACGTGACAACACAGAGACCAAAGGCTTAATTACACGTGCTCCATCACACCCTGTCCAGACACCAGTGCCCTGTGTGGGGGGCAGTCATTCACAATCTCTCTCCTGCCTGGGACTACTGATTTTAATGATGGCATGGCATGTTATTTTGAGGAATTGTGTAATTTTCTGAATGAGTCAAGTGACAAACAGTACAGTCAGCAGTGTTCTACTACATATTCTCAGGCCATTTTCAGGGCTCAGAGGGTTAAGCATCCCCCTCCCGACTCTGGCTCACTTCCTGATCTCAGGGTCCTGGGATGGAGCCTTCAGTCTGGCTCCTGGCTCAGTGCAGAGTGTACCTGACATTCTTACTCTCTCCCTCTACCCTCCCCATGCCCCGGATGGAGACTCTCAAATAAATAAATATCCTTAAAAGGATAAATAAACCTTTAAAACAAACAAAACAAAACAAAAACAAAAACAAGAACAAAACCCTCCTTCCCAAAAAGGAAGGAGGGAACCATGGGGGCGAAGACGCCACCCACAAAAAGGCCCTCCTGAAAGAGCCAAAGAGAAAGAAAGTGAGAGCCAAAGGACTGCAGCACACGTCATTTAGGTGTCGGAGGCAGGCCCCCAACCAGGGCGGCCTCCGCCATTAAAAGATGGCGCCTGGCTAGTTGCCAGGTTAGGATTGCCTCATGAGACTAAGCGGAATGCCCAAAGAGGAAGTAAACAGCATTGGTTGCTAGCAAAGTTGTTCATTTAGGTGTGCAGCCTGATTCGCTCCCTCCTGTACCCTGCTCGCTGATTGGTCAGGTAAGCGTATATAAGTGTGTAGACTTGCGGAAATAAAGAGAGAGAAGATACATCTGAACTGGGGCTTCTTGTCGTCCTTGCGGTTCGAGGGCGATAAATGGCGCCGGCACCAGGGAACTAAATAAAGGAATCTTGCAAGGTAATTCGCAGGAAAGCGGGGAGTAAAGTTCCGCAGGTAAGCGGGGACATTAGCCACGTTCAAAAGTGGGAAATCCGTGGTAAAGCAGGGATTAAAGGCCACGTTCAAAAGTGTGAATTCCACGGTAAAGCGGGAAGTAAATGTCGACTGAAGTATATGCGTGTAAAAAGTTGATGTGTTAGTTACTGTCTTTAACGTCCGCGTCTGTTGTCTGTGTGTTCATAATGGGATCTGAAGTATCTAAAGTGCGGTTGGAAGAGTCTTTAAAAGACCTGCTGAAAGCCAATGGAACTTCACTAAAAGCAAAAACTGCTCGGGCCTTTTTGAATACAGTGGAAAAGGCGGCTCCATGGTTCCTAGATGAAGGCTTGCTAAACATACCTCAATGGGACCACTTAGGGGAGGATTTGAAGAAACAGGACAATAAAACGCCTTTGCCACCTGGGTCCCTGGCAATATGGACCTTAGTCTGGGGATGACTGGTGGGGCCTAAACCCAAATATGAATCAGCTCTACAAGAGGGAGCATTGGCATTGGAGGAATTGAAAGAGGAGCGGTCTTCTCGTGCCTCAGAGGGGGGTAGTTCTAGTGAAGAGGAAGAAGAAATGTCAGGGGAGGAGTTAGGCCGTAAAATGCATTGCAACTTTGAACAGTTGAAACTATCGACTCCAGCGACGCCTAGTGCCCCTCCGCCATATAATCCTATGGCGTGCCAAGGAGCTTGTAGCTGCTGCACCACATGTGGTAGTGGCAGGGTTTCAAGCTGGAGAGATCATGACCTGGCCTCTGCCTTTCCAGTTTTAGAGGACCAAAACAACCAGCGGTATCATCAGCCTCTTGATTGTAAACTAGTTAAGCAATTAAAGGAAGCAGTCATGCAGTATGGCCCTCAGGCAGCCTTTACAGTATCTTTGCTGGAGACCATAACAGGAATGAACTTAGTCCCTGAAGACTGGGGTAACCTAGCCTGCGCAACCTTGTCGGGAGGGCAATATCTAGTATGGAAAACAGCCTGGCAAGAATACTCAGAGGACACTGCCCGCCGTAATGCAGCGGCTGGAAATCCTCAGTGGGACCTAGAAATGTTAATGGGAATAGGACCGTACATGGGAAAGCAGGCCCAAATACAATACAACCCTGCGGTGTATCTGTAAATAGCCGCGGCGGCCACTAAAGCATGGAAGACAATTCAAGGCAGTGGGGATTTACAGGGTCAGCTGTCTAAGGTAATACAAGGACCAAATGAATCATATGCTGATTTGGTAGCGAGGCTGATGCAAACAGCTGGTCGAATATCTGGGGAGGTAGAGGCAGGCATGCCATTGATAAAACAGCTGGCTTATGAGCAAGCTAATAAATGGTGTAAAGAAGCCATCAGACCTTGGAAAAGCAAAGACTTGAGTACATATATTAAAGTTTGCAGGGATATCAACGACAGTGTTATTCAAGGGCAGGTTATGGCTGCAGCTATCACTCAAGGTTTACAAGGATTTCAGGGAGCTCAACAATATAAACATAAGGTACTCCTGGAGTTTGCTATTACTGCAAGGAGCCAGGACACCTTAAGCGTGAGTGCCCCGAGAGAAAGGTGTCCTATCAAGAGCCTAAAAAACCAGGTATCTGCCCAAGATGTGGGAAGGGTGCCCACTGGGCATATGAATGTCGCTCAATAAGGGATATACAAGGAAACTCTCTGCCTCCAGGAGGGTCAAAAAATGGGAAGGGGGGCCCCACACCCCAGGGCCCTCAAATGTATGGGGTGCTCCAACAGGTGGCTCGCTCGCATTATCCGCCGACGAGCCAAGGCGAGCCACAACAGGGAGTGCAGGATTGGACATCCGTGCCACCACCAGACTCATACTGACTCCAGAGATGGGGACCCAGGTAGTCGAATCAGATTTTAAGGTTCCATTACCTGAGGATACCGTGGGCCTCTTGCTAGGACGGAGCTCCATGGCATTATCAGGACTCCTTGTTCACCCCGGAGTTATAGATGCTGATTATAAAGGAACGGTGAAAATCCTGGTATCCTCCCCACGTGGAATTACAGCTATTAGTCCAGGTGATAAGATAGCTCAAATCCTGGTATTGCCTAGTTGTCACAAGCTTTTTGGAAGCCATGAGGTTACGCGGGGACAGAAGGGGTTCGGTTATATAAGGAGCTCCTCTAGCATGCGTCATGCTATGCATGGAAAATAGAACCTTTTACTCTTTTTGGATAAGAGACAAGAAATTCATGGGCTTATTGAACACTGGAGCAGATCGCAGTATCATCAATGAAGCTGATTGGTCTAAGGATTGGCCTGTGCAAAAGGCTGATCAAACACTTCGAGGATTAGGGATTGCTCATAGCCCCATGTGCAGTGCAGCTACACTGCCATGGAAGGATGATGAAGGCCACCATGAACTTGTGCAGCCATGTGTCCTTAAGATTCCCATTTCATTGTGGGGACGGGATGTCTTGGCCCAAATGAACCTGAAGTTGACTCCAGAATTATTCTATATTGAGGAAGCTCAAGCCTTAATGACTAAGTCTGGTTATCCTGGAACGGGAGGCCTAGGAAAACAGCTGCAGGGCACCCCTGAACCTATTCCCTTGACTAATTACTTCTCTCAAAGAATAGGTGGGCCACTGCTTGGTTTTTCTTAGGGGCCACTGAACCTCTAAAAATTCAATGGAAAAACAGTAAACCCGTGTGGGTTCCTCAGTGGCCCCTGCCTAAAGAAAAATGTGAAGCTGCCCACACGTTAGTAAAAGAGCAACTTGCCGCCGGGCATATTCGGCCCTCCACATCACCATGGAATACGCCTATTTTTGTGATTAAGAAGAAGTCGGGGAAATGGCGATTGTTACATGACTTACGAGCTGTTAATGAAAAGATGGTGGCCATGGGAGCAGTACAGCTGGGGGCTGCCTTTAGTCTCAGCCCTGCCCTCTGGTTGGCCCTCTGTGGTAATCGATATAAAAGACTGTTTCTTTTCCATCCCATTGCTCCCCGAGGACACCCAATGTTTCGCTTTCACAGTACCTACCATTAATCATTCTTGTCTGGATCAACACTATGAGTGGGTGGTATTGCCTCAGGGCATGGCCAACAGCCCTACAATGTGCCAATTATATGTGGACCAAGCCCTGAAGGAGGTTAGAACACAATTTCCCCCGCTCATTGTGTATCATTATATGGATGATATTTTGCTGTGCCATAAAAAAGAATAATATATTGAGAAGGCCCTTTCCTTTCTTTTCAAACATTTTGAGAAATTCGGATTACACATAGCACCAGAAGAGGTCCAAATGACGCCCATTAAAGAGTATTTGGGAACTAGGTTAGAGAATACTAAAGTCAGAGCTTTAAAGATAACCCTGCGGACGGATCACCTAAACACGTTAAATGATTTTCAAAAATTGTTAAGAGATATCAATTGGATGAGGCCCTATCTAAAACTCACTGATCAGGAATTGTCACCCTTATTTGAGACACTTAAAGGAGACCCTAACCTCACCTCTCTTCGTCAGTGGACTGAGGGGGCAAAAGAAGCCATCAGTCTGATCCAGAAAAGGCTAGAAGCTGCTCAGATAGACAGAAATGACTACTCCAAACCTTTGCTATTTTGTATCCTTGCCGAAAAACGAGCTCCCACTGCAGTTTTTTGGCAATCTGGCCCCATATCATGGGTTAGTTTGACCCACTCTCCAGGGAAGGTCTTGCCCTGGTACCCAAGTGCCATTGCACAAATTATACTTAAAGGGATTAAACTTAGTATAGCAGCATTTGGTAAACAAACAGATACTATAATATCACCATATACGCAGGAACAAATAAAGTGCCTAGCAGCCTGTGATGATGACTGAGCCATTTTGATAACTATAACGTGCACTCAATTTGATAGCCACTACCCATCACATCCATGGCTACAGTTCAGTTTATCCAATCCAATCATATACCCTAGGATCACTCACCATAAACCCCTCAGTAACGTAAGGCTTATATTCACTGATGGATCTAAGCAAGGAGTAGGACCTATAGTTACCACAGAAGAGAGTTGGACCTTCCTATTTCAAAGCTCCTCTCCCCAAGAAACCGAGCTGCTCACAGTGATAAAAGCATTTCAAATGTTTCATCAAGAACCCTTCAACCTTTTATCAGATAGTAGATATGTGGTGCAAGCTGTCTCTATCATTGAAAATGTGGGTTCTATTAATGCCAGGTCTACTATCTCTGAGGCATTACAAGAAATCCAAACATTCATTTGGGACAGGAAGGCTCCATTTTATATTGGCCACATATGAGCTCATACAACCTTATCAGGCCCCCTGACAAAAAGTAACCGGTTAGCAGACTCCTTAACCAGAGGAGAATTTGTCTTTGCCATTGAGGACCCAGTGCAACAGGCGAGACATTATCATAAGCTGTTCCATGTGAATGCTTTAACTCTTTGCCTCAAATTTAACATAACAAAAGCACAGGCAAGGGACATAGTAGTCTCCTGCAGAAATTGCGTGACCTTACTACCTGCACTCATCCTTGGGGGTTAATCCTAAGGGTTTGTTACCTAATCATATATGGCAAATGGATGTCACACATGTTTCAGAATTTGGAAAGTTAAGATATGTTCATGTCTCTGTAGATACCTGCTCTGGAATAATTTTCACCTCAGTGCATACGGGGGAAAAATCCAGAGATGTTATCGCCCATTGCCTACAGGCTTTCGTGGCATGGGGAAAGCCAGGCCAGTTAAAGACAGACAATGGCCCAGCCTACACCTCACAACCCTTTAAAGCCCTCCTACAACAACTTGACATTCACTTGATACATGGAATACCCTATAACCCACAAGGACAGAGTGTTGCGGAGTGTGCACATCTTACAATAAAAAATGCGCTTTATAAACAAAAAGGGGGAATAGGGGACACCTTCAGGTCCCCTAAAGATAAGCTCAACGCCATTCTCTTTATTTTGAATTTTTCAATGTTGGACCAAACGGGTAAATCAGCTGCAGACAGACATGGAAGTGATGCTGCTGCTCCCCCTAAGCCTTTAGTACTTTGGAAGGACATCCTCACAGGAAAGTGCAATGGACCAGATCCAGTGTTAGTATGGAGTAGGGGGTCTGTATGTGTTCTTCCACAGGAAAAGGAGGCTCCAATTTGGATCCCAGAGCAGCTGGTGCGTGCAGCCTTGCCTCCGAACACCAGTCATGATGCTGAAGATGCTGATGATAACTCTGGGGATGCTACACCTCCTGTGGCTGACTCAAGCCAGAAAGCTGTGGGCAATGGTTAAAGCACGGCCATATCCTTTACCAGTGACTATCTCTTCTCTCATATTCCCTCCTCTCCCTTTGATGCTTGGCAGGTCTGTAACTTGCTAGGAGCATGTACTGATATCTCAGCAGTGTCCATGTTAAATGGCAAATTCCTCAACTGTTTTATAAACAAAATGACTCTAGTACCTTTGAGGCAACAGTTAATGTGTCTTGTCCCAATAATATTACTTATCAGCCCACTCCCATATGCGTCTTGCCACCGTTCCTTTTCCTCGTAACAAATGCTAGCGAGCTGAATGATACGTTAATTGCACTAAGAATTGCTATCTTTCCCAGTGCTGGAATGTAACTGCCTTCAAGCTGGCTGTGATTATGTGTATCCCTACCCATGTTCCTATCCCAGTTTCCATTCCAGAGGACAAGTTACCGGTGGTGCTATCCAGAAAGAAGAGAGATTTTGGTATCACAGCCGCCGTTGTGACAGCACTGGCTATATCTACAGCAGCTGCCACGGCAGCAGCAGTCTCACTTGCTACAACTATACCCACTGCAGAAGTTGTGAACACCCCTGCAGAAGGAACGGCGGCTGTCCTTCAAACAGTCTCAGATCAATGCACATCTGCAAGCAGGAATCCCGATAGTCAACCAGAGAGTGGATTTGGTTCAAGAACAAGTGGACATATTGGGGGCCCTATTGGGACTGGGATGTATAGCACCCTTCCCGGCAATTTGTGTAACTCCCATAGCCTATACTAATATGAGTGACTTACAGAATGTCTCCTGACAGCTCTCCCAATACTTGTGGGGGAATCAGTCCGCAGAATTCCAAAACTACACTCAGCACCTGCTACTAGGCATAACAAGGATAAAGAACACCAGAGATGAGCTGGCAACCCTCCCAGAGATAATCAAAACATTGCAAGATGTGTTAACCTTTATGAAACAAGCGGCTAGCGTAATTTGTCTGATGATAATCCTCGTAGTGGGCTTGATTCTGCTAGTAAGGAAACTGCAAATTTGGAGGCAACAGCAACATAGGTAATGGCAAGCCATGGTGCAGGACTTGTTAGCCATCGAGGCTGGAACATCCCACCAAGTGTGGCTAAGTATGCTGGATCGGTAGTCAACGACGGGTAAGATTGGTGGGGGAAATATACCAACCTAAGACAGGACGCAGATCATTGATATCTGCCGTCTGATGATGGGTAAGGATATTCTCCGCCACTGACAACCTAAGACAGCCACAATCCCTGCCATAATAGAAAAAAGGGGAGATGTCAGAGGCAGGCCCCTGGCCAGGGCGGCCTCCGCCATTAAAAGATGGCGCCTGGGGGCGCCTGGGTGGCTCAGTGGGTTAAGCCGCTGCCTTCGGCTCAGGTCATGATCTCAGGGTCCTGGGATCGAGTCCCGCATCGGGCTCTCTGCTCAGCAGGGAGCCTGCTTCCTTCTCTCTCTCTCTGCCTGCCTCTCAGTGTACTTGCAATTTCTCTCTGTCAAATAAATAAATAAAATCTTTAAAAAAAAAAAAAAGATGGCGCCTGGCTAGTTGCCAGGTTAGGATTGCCTCATGAGACTAAGCAGAATGCCCAAAGAGGAAGCAAACAGCATTGGTTGCTAGCAAAGTTGTTCGTTTAGGTGTGCAGCCTGATTCACTCCCTCCTGTACCCTGCTCGCTGACTGGTCAGGTAAGCGTATATAAGTGTGTAGACTTGCAGAAATAAAGAGAGAGAAGATACATCTGAACTGGGGCTTCTTGTCGTCCTTGCGGGTTGAGGGCGATATTTAGGGGTCCACTATTACCTGAAGTTCTACTGAACTGAGTTAGTGCTGACAACTTCCTCAAGTAGCTGCCGTTTACCAAAAGAGCTTTTAATAATCTTGGAATTTCTTCAGCATTGACAGAAGCACAGGAGAAACCTATGCCACATGAGGAATGCACTCCAACCTCCCATCCCAGTAACTGACAGGATACACTGACAAGTTGGCTGGCCTGGTCTCAGGATGTGGCAGGCAACTAAGGAAAGGTTGACTAGCCTGTCCACGAAGGTTCCACCTTTAATTCTCCCCAACCCCAGGAGCTAAATGGCAGAGTCTTCAGAAATGACCTACAGAAGTAACTACCCATTGCCCCCAAAAGAAAGGAGCGTGCACGCTGCCCCAAAAGGCAAAGGTGTACCTTAACACTGTCTAGAACGAGTTTCTCATCACTGTGTAGTTTCACATTCTGCTCTGATTTCTCAAAACACTTGCCACTGGCCACAATTATTTCACTTTTCTGTTTACTTGCTGAATTTCTCTTCTTCTCCACAGTATTCCAAATGCAATGAGAACAAGGACATTGTCTGTTTTTCCACCACTAGACACCAGAGCCCATTTCGTGGTATGCTCCAGAAAAACCTGTCAAATAAGAACAACTACCCAGGTAATTTACTGGAAGGTTACCAAGTAGACAGAAGATCCAGTCAGTATCAATAAATCACTAAGTTCAATGTAATAGCAAATACAAACAAAATTATCACCGTTTTGGGATAAGGGCGATCTTAGAAGCCAAAAGGTTGGGTAAATTAGATGGCTCAGAAGACATGTAGTTTTTCCATGTATTTCATGGAGAAGGTTTATTAAAGACAAACACTACAGTAAAACCCATGTGCCCTAAAGAGCAAAACCACTGTGGTGGATGACCCACAAACCACAGGGAAGAAGCCTTGCTCTACTCCAGGTTAGCTACACCCCAGCCCTGTTATCTGGGAGTTGTTCTTTTTTTTTTTTTTTTTTTTTCAATCTGAAACTCATTACCTCAGAGAGATGCACTTTTGAGGCAAGATTCGAACTTTCATGTCTTGCTAAGGATGAATGTTTACCTCGAAAACTTCTAAAGTACTTCATGACTATCCAAGGGCTATTGAGTTGTTAGGCTACCTGAATTTGAGGAGAGAAATGTCCAAACTTACAACTTCAAAAAATGAGGGAGCTCCAGAAGAAAGGAAATGTTTTACAAACAAAACAGTGTACCAACTTTTCATGCAATATCCTGAGTACCAACTTTTTTTCCTTTTAAGACATAATTTTATAACACATCTAAAGTAAATTCCTCACTTCTCCCTGCAAAAGCTCTACAAACTTCTCAAGGAGATGGTGTGCAAATAAACTCGAGTTGACCCTAGAGTCCCAATAAAATTGGGCACTGAAAAATATAAAAGTTCTAAATCCATGGGAATTACCCAACAGCAAATTTTACCAACTTTCTAGTGAGTGTCACATAAGCGGTAGCTGAGGGTTCAAATGCGGCACTATGATCAAAGAGGCACTAATCATCTCCTGCTGCAGCAGTAGCTTGGCCATCTCTGCTTCCAAAAAAGACATGATTGGATTTAGAGAAGCAGCAAGACTGAAGCAAAGTACATCGAATCTAAAACCCGAGTCTAAGAAGTTACTCTGCTCAACACTCAAGAACGTCCACTTCACAAAAGGCTTAAGTAAAGTTGTTCATTTGCAGGGGTAGCTCATCCTAAAAGCTGATGGCATCATCCTTCATGACACTGGCAAACCCTACTTTATCCGTCTCCTCTAATCACAGAGGAAAGGGACAGATTTTCCTCCCCACCCACAGCCATCTTCAATATACACCACTTTATTTCCTATGTTGAAAGGCTTAGGGTAGAGTTCTCTCAGCATGGTGAGGAGGCAACCTTCCTGGCCGGGAGCTGCAGACCCCTTCAGGCTCTTAAGTTGTATCACAGAACAAACAGGAGCCAACCACAGGATAGGATGGAAATCTTCCCAAACTGGTTTGTGGTGATGCTTGCACAAGTCTTTAAAACAACTGAAATTCAATGAATCGTGCACTTAGCATGAGTGACTTTGACAAGATGGAAATCATACCTCCATGAAACTACACAATAATCACCAGCCAGGGGCAGACTGTGATGGCACAGTTAGAAAAAGGAGTGTATCCAAGACCCAAAGAGACCCTCCACATGACTGACACACCCAATATACATCTCTGTTGCTCCCTGAACCTCCGAGGATCCTGTTCAGTATTTCCTCCTGCTTCCCTTCACATGTTCCTCTGGCACATCTGACCTCCTTCCCATTCTGCTCCAGAGCAGACCTTATGAATCCCTTCCACGAATCCACCTGGAGTATTCAACACATAAAGTACACCTGGCAATAACAATGAAAAGTTGGCAGGGGATCTTGTAGAAATTGATTCCTTTTTTCAGAAGAAATGGGAAGGAAAAGGAGGCATTCAAATTGACTCCCCTAGCCAGACTGCTCTCATCCCCCAGACAGCACCTTATTTATACCTGTCTCCAAGGCTGTAAAACTTGATTCTGCTCATCCTAGTGCCTTTCTAATCAACTCCTTCCCCACCCCTCACCAATATCTTGACCAGTACCTTTCCCCTCCTAAAAATTCCATAAATGCTCTTTGGGGAAGTTATTATTCTCCTCACCCAATTCAGTGACACCTGTTCTATCCTCAAAGGGTAAATACAGTTCTGTGTCCTACTGGACCTACCACTCATCAAACTCTGACTTCCTTCCTAGACTTGGTCGATTAGGGCAATAAAGACCAAAATGATGAACAAACTCCAAAATGACCACGGGTTAGACCACCGGAGAGGGTGATGTCATAATACGAATATGAAATAAGCTCAGAGCTATAAAACCTAACTTCTACATGAGCCAACAGGTTAACGAATCCCTTTTAAGATTTTTTTAAAGATTATTTATTTATTAATTTGACACAGAGAGAGCTCACAAGTAGGCAGAGAGGCAGGCAGAGAGAGAGGAAGGGAAGCAGGCCCCCTGCTGAGCAGAGAGCCCCACGTGGGACTCTATCCCAGGACCCTGAGATTGTGACCTGAGCCGAAGGCAGTGGCTTAACCCACTGTGCCACCCAGGTGCACCCCTTTTAAGATATTAAAAGGTTGTTCTAAAATCCCAAATTCTTACCTCCTCCTCAGCATCCAAACCCAACAAGTTTTCTACTGTCATCAATACCAATATGCAAGACAGAAAGTATGAAATCTTTGCAGTACCAAAAAAGAATTACAAGAAAAAGACCCAGGAAGATCACAGAGCAGTAACTAGGATGGCAGGGAAATTAACCAACTGTTTCTATACCTCATGACACCTGGATGAAGACCTTTTGAAAGTCCCCTTCCCACAGGAATCCCATTTCTAGCCTAAGAAAGCCCAAATGGGGTCTGCTTTCCAATTAAAGATGGCTTCAAGAATGTTTCTCCAACACCTAAACACTGACAATAACCACGTGGTGAAAAAATAATGAATACTGTTATGCTGAAAATAAATTAATTTAAAAAAAGATGAAACAAAAAGGCCACAGAAAGTTGGTGCCACTTTTCAGAGTGTTAAGTCCTCTGATCTTGGAAATCTGAGTTCAAATCCCACTCAAGCAGGGACCTCAAAAAATTACACGAAAACCCTTAAAGAGAAGAGAGAAGTCCCCTTTCCTAAAACAGTCTGACTTTAGTAATCTCCTAGATTCATTAAAAATCGGAATGTCACTCTCAACATCTGTAACTCTGGAACAAACTTCGAACATTTCTATGGCTTTTAAAATCAAAACCTCGGGGCACCTGGGTGGCTCAGTGGGTTAGAGCCTCTGCCTTTGGCTCAGGTCATGATCCCAGGGTCCTGGGATCAAGCCCCTGATTAGACTCTCTGCTCAGCAGGGAGCCTGCTTCCCTTCCTCTCTCTCTGCCTGCCTCCTACCTACTTGTGATCTGTCTCTGTCAAACAAATAATAAAAAAAAATCTTTTTTTAAAAAAAGAATTAGCTTGGGCGCCTGGGTGGCTCAGTGGGTTAAAGCCTCTGCCTTCAGCTCAGGTCATGATCCCAGGGTCCTGGGATAGAGCCCCGCATCGGACTCTCCACTTCTTGGGAGAGTCTGCTTCCTCCTGTCTCTCTGCCTACTTGTGATCTCTGTCTGTGAATAATAAAAAAAAAGAATTAGCTTTTGTATATATTGATTTTCTCTGTTGTGGCTTATTTCATTTATATCTGATCTCATCTTTCAAAATTTCTTTCCTTTTGCTTGCCTTTTGACTCATTCTTCCTTTATCATGTTTTTATTTTTATTTCTTTATTTGAGAGACTGAAAGAGTGAGTGAGAAGGGAAGAGCAGAGGGACAAAAGCAGTCCTCACTGAGTACAGAGCCCAACTCGGGGCTTGAACCTACAACCCCGAGATCTTGACCTGAGCCAAAACCAAGAATTGGTCACCTAACCAACTGAGCCACCTCTAAGCTCCTAATTTGTTTTTCATTTTGTCATTTCTTAAGATGATAGGTTATGAAAGTAACACTTTCTTCCTTTTTAAATATATGTTTAAAATCCTAAGTTTCCCTCAAAAAAAAAAAACTTAACTGTATCCCATAAGACTTTGTATTTTATATTTTCACTTTCAAGAGATGAGCAAGAGACCGATTTTTGGCTTTCATTCATCTCAAGGTATTTTATAACTTCTACCATGATTTCTTTTATGACTCATGTCTTATTTAGGAGTGTGTTATTTATTTTCCACATACTTGTGAATTTTCTGTTTCCTTTTGTAAACCACTTTTATTTTATTGCATGGAGTTAGAGACCATACATTGAGTGACTTTAGTTCTTCAACATGTATACTACATTTATAGGTCTTTTGGTTTTTCAGACTGGATAATCTCAATTGATCTCTATTTATATTCCCTGATTATTTCATCTATTACTACCACTGAGCTCATCTGGAGAATATTTTGTTTCAGTTATAATGCACCTTTCATTTCATTCTAATTTTATTTTTATTATATTCTTGATTTGGTGTGGCACCATTCTTGTACTTCCTGTGTCTTCTTTTTTTTAAGAGTTTATTTATTTATTTGACAGACAGAGATTACAAGTAGGCAGAGAGGCAGGCAGAAAGAGAGAGAGGAGGAAGTAGGTTCCCTGCTGAGCAGAGAGCCCAGTGCTGGGCTAGATCCCAGGACCCTGGGATCATGACCTGAGCCAAAGGCAGAGGCTTTAACCCACTAAGCCACCCATGCACCCCAGTATATTCTTTAAACATGGTTTTACTTCAGTTCTTTAACATATGGATACAGAAGAATGACAGTTTTTGTCCACATCTTTATCCATTCAACCTATATCTGGAGTTCTTGGGAAATGGCTTTAATTGAATGTATTTTGTTTTTTGTTTTCCAAGTGTATAGATAGCTATAATTCCCTTTTGCTGGAGTATTGTGCAATTTCTTGAGAAAATTAAGGTTTAAATTATATAATGTGGTAACTATAGAAAGTAGATCCTCCCCCTGGGTTTTGAAAGGTAGCCTAAACATCAAGGCCAGATCTCCTGAGACTACATTTAACTCTGTTTCCCCCCTACATACACATATTTGCACACTTCATCTGACTGTATTTTAATTATTAAACTGGGTAGTGGAAAGCATATGTCTATTTACTTATTTACTGCTGTTTAATTTTGATGTTATTTTCTAATTATACAATGATTCTCTTTTAGCTTCTACTCCATGGAGTGTGCATCAAGCATGCAACAAAATTCTATTGGCTTTCTTACCACAAATGTTGTTTTTCATTTTACAGATGAAATGTGAAATTTTCACAAATGTAGGCTTTCATTGGACTTGAGCTCCCCAATACACTCAAATCAAGAAAGATTATTAAGTACACAGAAAAATGGGGATTCAAATTGTGTCATGCTTTCTGCCTACGCATAATAGACATGTGATGTAAAACGGATATCGAGACAAAAGATTTAGCTTGGTTTTTAATCATTGCACCTAAACACTGTCAGACTGCAGACAAATCAACCATTATGTTCCTATTTGTAAACTGGGAATAATATCAGCTCTACTTAATACTTTAATATTTATGCATTTTTACATCAAATGTTACATATTTCTACATAAACGTTATAAAATGCATTTTATTGAGATAAAATGTGTATATTTTCTTGTGTACCTACGTAGTTACTATATAATAGATAGGGTTATAAATTACTTTCCCAAGGTTACACTCTCTTAAATTCTATATCTGAAAGTCAACCTTTTCTTTTTTTTGTTTTTTTTTTCCATATGAAACTATGCAAATTTATTGCACAGATGTTCTTAGCTCTATTCCCAATGCCACAAACTGGAAAACTACATATATACACAAGTATATGCATACGTAAGCACATATGTATATATATACATGTATACACAATGGAATAATGTTTTCTTAAAATTTATTTCTTATTTATTTTCAGCGTAACAATATTCATTATTTTTGCACCACACCCAGTGCTCCATGCAATCCAGCGCTCTCTAAAACCCACCACCTGGTTCCCCCAACTCCCACCCTCTCCGCCCCTTCAAACCCCTCAGATTGTTTTTCAAAGTCTATAGGCTCTCATGGTTCAACTCCCTTCCAATTTCCCCCAACTCCCTTCTCCTCTCTATCTCTCCATGTCCTGCATGCTATTTGTTATGCTCCACAAATAAGTGAAACCATATGATAATTGACTCTCTGCTTGACTTATTTCACTCAGCATAATCTCTTCCAGTCCCTTCCATGTTGCTACAAAAGTTGGGTATTCGTCCTTTCTGATGGAGGCATAATACTCCATAGTGCATATGGACCACATCTTCCTTATCCATTTGCCCGTTGAAGGGCATCTTGGTTCTTTTCACAGTTTGGTGACCGTGGTCACTGCTGCTATAAACATTGGGGTACAGATGGCCCTTCTTTTCACTCCATCTGTACCTTTAGGGTAAATACCCAGGAGTGCAATGGCCGGGTCATAGGGAAGTTCTATTTTTAATGTCTTGAGGAATCTCCACACTGTTCTCCAAAGAGGCTGCACCAACTTGCATTCCCGCCAACAGTGGAAGAGGGTTCACCTTTCTCCACATCTCCTCCAACACATGTTGTTTCCTGTCTTGCTAATTTTGGCCATTCTAATTGGTGTAAGGTGATATCTCAATGTGGTTTTAATTGGAATCTCCCTGAGGGGAGTGATGATGAACATTTTTTCATGTGTCTGATGGCCATTTATATGTCTTCATTGGACATGTGTCTGCTTTGCACCCAACAGGAAATACACACAACCAAAACCACACATCAACCACCCGAAAATGTAAAAAAGCCATCCTCAACAAGTTGGAAAGAGGGCCTCAAGGATAGCCCTCCACCCTCTCCCACACCTTAAGCAACAAAAGTCCTTCCACCAAAGGTAACCCAGATCTTCAAGTACCTGGTGGAGATGCCTTCCCTCACATCGCAGATGCTGCCTATCAAGGCTTCAGCTCAGCTTCTGAAGGTGCAGATGCTCTAACCCCAAAAGCCTTTCTCTGCAGCAGGTTCCCTGGTCTTTCTGGCCTTCTGAGGAGTGAAGAGTGGGGGCAAGGGGAGGGAAGAGACAGGGATCCCGTTAAAAAGGAGGAGAAACAGCAAAACACAGGCACTGGTGAGCCCTCGCAATTTCCCAGGCATCCAGTGCTTCAAACTTGGTTCAGAGACCGACCACCCACCCACGCATTCCAGGGACTGAAACAGGGACTGGGAGTGCACCGGGCGCCCCCATGCGCACCTCACAACCTCTGGGCCCAGACCATGCTGCCTCCCACAGGCAGCGGAGATGGCAGCGGCCTGAGAGAGGCCAAGGCAGGCATAGGGAGCAGCGGACTTGTGGACTGCAGCTTGGGATTGGGGGGGGGGGGGTGCGGCAGGGGAGACACTGGCTGGATCTGGAGGGAGCATGTAGAGGCAGGCAGAGGCCTGTGGCGGGGAATGGGCCAGCTCCTTCCCTCTGCCCTCCCAGGCTGGTTCCCTCCCTTCCTCCCTACCTGGGTAAATCTCCCTTTGCCTGGGAGGAATGGCCAAGGCAGTGGCAGCGGCCCAGGGACACTGAGGAGGAGCTGCCAGGGCTGCTGCACTCAGAGCCCTCAGCCTCCAGCGGGAGCGATGGCGCCCACTGCTGCCGCAGCCTCCTCCAACCCCAGGATCTCCATTTTAGCAGCGCGGGCCTCCCTCCGCCCTGGATAGCCACGGAAACTTGTCTTTGCCAGGTCCCTCTAGACCCCAGCCCTCCCTCCCCTTCCACCCTCTCAGCTCAGAGCAGGTACCTGGTCGGGCTCTCCTTATAGCACAAGGACGAGGGTGGGCTCTACCCCCGCACGCCCCCCTCCCAAAGCCCAAAGTGGCGCCACTGGAAGGAAAATGCCTTCCACGAAGTCCTCCCAAACCCGGCCCCCCGCCCTTCTCGGCGCCAGTCCTCAGCCCTACCGCTGCCCTTCCTCAGTTGCTGGCCCTCGAGCTCCCACTGCGGCCGCTTGCACAGCCCCCGCCGCCGCTCCGCCGCTTCCATCTGCGTTGCTGCCATCTGCGCCGCAGCTGCCGCTAGAGTCGCCAACACCGCTTGTGCAGCCGATGCAGTCTGCGCAGACGCCGCTATGTGCTCCACCGCTGCTACCGCCGCCGCCGCCGCCGCCGCTTGAGCCTTGGACGCCCAATCGGTCGCTGCTGGTGCAGCCCAGCTGTCTGCGCCAGTGCTGCTTGCACCGCTAACACCGTCGTCTGTGTCGCCGCCCCTTCCGCCGCCAACACTGCCGGCGCCGCCGCCCATGCCGCTTGTTCCCTCGAAGCCACCACCGTCTGCACCGCCGCTTGCACGGCCGAAGCCGCAGTCTGCACCGTCGCTGCTACCGCCGTCGCTGAAGCCGCTGCCGTCTGCACCGTCGCCATTGTGCGCCGAGGCCGCTTGCACCGTTGACGCCGTCGTTGGAGCCGTTGCTGGTTCCGCCGCTGAAATCGTCTGTGTCGCCACCGACGCCGCTTGTGCCGCAGCTGAAGCCGCTGCCACTGCTATCCCCGCCGACGCCAACGCTTATGCCGCTGCCGCCACCGCTTGAGCCCCGGAGGCCTTCGGAGCCAAAGCCGCTTGTGCAGCTACGCCCCTTGGTGACCTCGAAGCCACTGTCTGCGGCGTCACTGCTTCCGCCGCCGAGGCCGCCTGCGCCTCTGACGCTGCCGCTTCCGCCGCCGCCGCTTCCGCCGCCGCCACCATCTGCGCCGCCAGCGGCATCAGCCCCGAAAGCGGCGATGCCGCAGCTGGGGCATCAGCGGCCTAAGCGGCGTCTGAGGCGGTGCAGAGGGCGTTGGCCGGAGAAGAGGCCGCAGCGTCGCCAAACAGGCGGGGACGGCGTTGGCGTCGGCGGCGCAAGCGGCCTGGGCTGTACAAGCGGCGTCGGGATTCAAGTGGCGGCGGCGGTGCAGACGGCGGCGGCGAAGCGTCGGTGGTGGCGGCGCAGACGGTAGCGGCGGCGGCGGCAGAGTCGGCGGCAGAGTCGGTAACAGCGGCGGTGAAGACAGCGGCGTTGGCGGCGGTGCCAACGGCGGTGGTTTGGTCGCGGCGCCATTGGCGGCGGCGGCGGCGGAAGCCGCCGAGGCGCAGACAACTGCGTCGGCGGTTCAGGCGGCCTCGGGGCAGACAGCGGCGTCGGTGCACAAGGCAGCGGCTTCGGGGGCGGCGGCAGAGTCGGTGGCGGCGGCAGTAGCAGCGGCGGTGCAGACAGCGGGTTCGACGACTGTGCAAGCGGGGCGGTGCAGAGGGCGGTGGCTCCCGCGGCTCAGGCGGCATCGGCGGCGGCGCAGGCGGTGTCGGCGGCGGAAGCGGCGGTGCAAGCGGCGTGGGCGCAGACAGCGTCCGCTACACAAGTGGCAACGGCTGAGGCGTCGAGGGCTCAAGAGGCGACGGCGGCGGCAGCATAAGCGGTGTTGGCGGCGGTAGCCGTGGTGGTGCGGACAGCGGGGTTGGCAGCGCATGGGGCGGCCGTGCAGATGGAGGTGGCTTCCGCGGCGGCTGCACAAACGGCGGTGGCGGCGGCGCAGGCGGTGATGGCGGCGGCACAGAAGACGGAGTGGGCGGTGCAAGCGGCATTGGCGCAGACAGCTGGGCTGCACAAGAGGCAACCGCTTGGTCGTTTTCAGCTCCAGCAGAGGCAGCGGCGGCGTCGGCGGCGGTAGCAGCGGTGGAGCAGACAGCGGCCTCGGTGCAGACTGCGTCGGCTGCACAAGCGGTGTTGGCGACTCAAGCGGCGGGTGCAGCGCAGCTGGCAGCAACGCAGATGGCGGCGGCGGCGAAGCGGCGGCGGGGGCCGCGCAAGCGGGGGCAGCGGCAGCTTGAGCGAGGGGCAGCAACTGAGGAAGGGCATAGGTAGGGTTGAGGACTGGCGCCAAGAAGGGAGGGACAGGTTTGGGAGCAATTCCTGGATGGCATTTCTCCTTCCAGTGGCGCCACTTTGGGCTTTGGTGCGGGGGAGCGGGCGGGGGTAGAGCCCACCCTTGTCCTTGCGCGATAAGGAGAGCCCAACCAGGTACCTGCTCTGAGCTGAGAGGGTGGAAGGGGAGGGAGGGCTGGGGGCAAGAGGGGGCAGGCGACGACCAGTCTCCGTGACTACTCAGGGCCTAGGGAGGCGCGCGCTGCTAAAATGGAGATCCTCGGGGCTGGGGGAGGCTGTGGTGTCAGCGGGCGCGGTCGCTCCCGCGAGGGGCTGGCTGCTCTGGTGCAGCAGTCCTGGCGCCAGCTCCTCAGCGGCCCTCAGCTGCCACCACCGCCATGGCCATTCCTCCCAGGCAAAGGGAGATTTACCTAGGTGAGGAGGGAGGGAGGGCGCCAGCCTGTGAGGGGAGAGTGAAGGAGCCGGCCCACTCCCCGCCACTGGCCTCTTGCTGCCTCTGCGTGCCCCGACCAGATCCAGCCAGAGTCTCCTCTGCTGCCCCCGCCCCAGCCCCACGCTGCAGTCCACAAGTCAGCCCGCTCCCCGCGCCCACCAAGGCCTCTCTTCGGCCGCTGCCATCTCTGAAGCCTGTTCGAGGAAGCATGGTCTGGGCCCTGAGGTTGCGGGGTGCCCTTGGGGACGCCCGGTGCACTCCCCGGTCCCCGCTTTGGTCCCTGAAAAGGGTGGGTGGGTGGTCTCTGAGCCAAGTTTGCAGCACTGGATGCCTGCGAAATTGTGAGGGCTCACCAGTGCCTGTGTTTTGGTGTTTCTCCTATTTAACTGGATCCCTGTCTCTTCCCTCCCCTTTCCCCCACTCCTCACTCCTCAGAAGGCCAGAAAGACCAGGGAACCTGCTGCAGAGAAAGGCTTTTGGGCTTAGAGCACCTGCACCCTCAGAAGCTGTGCTGAAGCCTTGATAGGCAGCCTCTGCCATGTGAGGGAAGGCACCTCCACCAGGTACTTGAAGATTTGGGTTACCTTTGGTGGAAGGACTTTTGTTGCTTAAGGTGTGGGAGAGGGTGGAGGGCTATCCTTGAGGTCCTCTTTCCAACTTGTTGAGGATGGCTTTATTGTATTTGCAGGTGGTTGATGTGTGGTTTTGGTTGTGTGTATTTCTTGTTCAGTGCAAAGGGGTCCTATTCACAGCATGACTTGAGGGAGGACATTTGTCCAAGTTTTTGTCTCATTTCTAACGGGCTGGATTGGTTTGACACTTGTGTCCATTGGGTTATTGGTATGGATGGGCTCAAAAAGAGAGGAAGCAGGGATTTTTGTGTGGATTGGAGGAGTTTAGCCGTTTTCTTTTGACCATGTGTAGAGTGGTTTTAATTTGCCTGTCCTGAATTACGTTTTCTTCTCCTGAGCGATTTGGTGGTGGTGGTACAGTTATGCTGGTTGTTGTGCTTTTCCTGTTTTGAGCGGCAAATGTGTGTTCCTTTCTTGTGTTTGAAGAAACATGTTGGGGTTGGATAAAGAAAGTGTAATTTTTTGGAAAGCTGAACTGTCAGTTTGTGTTTCTTTGTTTTCTGATGATCTCTGCAGTGGGGTGATGGGTGTCTTTCTAGACAGCGTTAAGGTACACATTTGTCTTTTTGGGCAGCACACAATCTCCTCTCTCTTGGGGCAAGGGATAGTTAATTCTGTAGGTTATTACTGTAGGCTTTGCCGTTTAGCTCATTGGGTTGAGGATAATGTAAAGTTGAGATCTTTGTGTAGAGGCTAGTCTGCTTTTCCTTAGTTGCCTGCCATTTTCTGAGGCCAGGCCAGCTAACTTGTCAGTGTATGCTGTTAGTTGCTGGGATAGGAGGTTTCAGTGACATAGGTTCATCCTGTGCTTCAGTCAATGCTGAAGAAATTCCAAGATGAATAAAAACAATTTTGGTAGGGACGCCTGGGTGGCACAGTGGGTTAAGCCACTGCTTTCGGCTCAGGTCATGATCCTGGGGTCCTGGGATGGAGTCCCGCATCGGGCTCCTGGCTCGGTGGGGAGCCTGCCTCTCTCTCCACCTCTGCCTGCCTCTCTGCCGGCTTGTGTGCTTTTTCTTTATCTTTATGACCAAAAAAACCAAAACCAAAAACAAAAACAAAACTATTTTGGTAAATGGCAGCTGGGTGAGGAAGTTGTCAACACTAACTCAGTTCGTTAGAACTTTAAGTAATAGTGGATCCCTGGATGTCTCCTCTGCAGTCTGAACTGAAACATGCTGTATTCTTTGGCTCTCAGTTTCTCTATGGCTCTGTCACCTGGGCCCCTTTGGTTGTGTTGTCTTCCTCCCCATGGGGAAGTTCTCTTCTTCTTTTTAAGGGAAGGGTTTTTTTGTTTGTTTGTTTTTAAGGCCTATTTATTATCTTAAATATGCTTGTTTCCTTGAGAGAGTCTCTTTGGGGGCAGGGGAGGGCAGAGGGACAGAGAGAGAATGTCAAGTACACTCTGCACTGAGCCAGGAGCCAGACTGAGGGCTCCATCCCAGGACCCTGAGGTCATGACCTGAGCCAGAGTCAGGAGTTGGATGCTTAGCCCATGGAGCCACCCAGGCACCCCTTTAAGTAAACTTTTTGAACCTCAGCATATATACAGAGAAGTGCACAGATCATAAGCCAAAAGCTTGAGGAACCTCCACAAGGGGAACACACCATGCGACTTTACACCCAGGATCCCAGTGTCTGTGATAACCCACTTGAGGGTCACTTCTGCCACGGTTCTTGACTGCCGTTGCTGGGGAGCTGCTGCGCATGTTCCTGAATTTGGTGTACGTGGAGTCATCCAGTTGGATGCACTCCTGGGCCTGCCTTACAGAGAGTCATCCGTGTTTGAGTGTGTGGTTGTGAGTTGACCAGTGCTGCTGTTTTCATCCTCAGACTATTTTAGAGCTCCACTCTGCTTGTAGACCCTTAGACATTCTAGAAATAGGATAGCTCCTTGGTGCCTTTTAATTATGTGCATTAAAACAGGTAGTTTTTTAATGAACAAAAGGTGTTCATTTGAACACAGGTGTCTTCTTTCAGCTGTAGTGTAAGGATCAAGCCTGGTGTGTGGAACTTTTCTATAGTCCATAAACAGAGAAAGCTTTTGCCTCCTCAGTTGTAGAGTTCTATCAGTCACTGCTCTTTCAAGTCATTGGTGAAGTGGATAGAAAATGCCTGCTTTCAGGGAACCGAACGGATGTTGAAAAGGTGAGACAAAAAAGGTCTTCAGTGGTGGGAGGCGCACCCTTGGAATAAGTGAGTCCATGGGAGACATAGTTGGTCTGTGTGGGTACATGGGGAAAGGCCTTACTGAATCTGGGATTTATGATTCTTGGAGGTCATTTGTTGGGCAGGCCAATACACATTAGTTTTTTGTTCCCTCCTCCATCCTTTTTCAGCTCTTCCTTCACTTCAGAGGTCATCCACACTTTTCCACTTCTTCCCACAGGCTGGTAACTCCCATTTACTGTATAATAACCATCACCAGCCTTATGCATCTGGGCCCGAGGCAGGCAAATCCAACTCTCTCTGCTTGGTCCACTGGCAGTTTTCATGCCTTTTCTTTCTTTCTTTCGTTTTTTTTTTTTCTTTTTAAAGATTTTATTCATTTATTTGACAGAGATCACATGTAGACAGAGAGGCAGGCAGAGAGAGAGAGAGGAGGAAGCAGGCTCCTCGCTGAGCAGAGAGCCTGATGTGGGGCTAGATTCCAGGACCCTGGGATCAGGCCCTGCACCGAAGGCAGAGGCTTTAACCCACTGAGCCACCCACGTGCCCTTCTCGTTGCCTTTGAAATAAAGTCCAAATGCCAAGCATCACGAGGGTCTCCTGATTCAGTTCTTTTGTGTTCCTTTAGGATTTCTGCAAGCTGACTGCCACCAATCCCCATCTGCCCTCTACATATAGGGGTCTGTGTTTCCTGCCAACTGCTTTTGTCTTGGGCTTGGACCATGGGACCTTATTTCCATACCTTCACACCTTCTCTTCCTCTGGATTTTCTCTGAAATGCTTTCCCTTGCTTCTGTGTCCTGCCTCACTACCATTTGGACTCCGAGATGTCTCGGGAAGCCTTTTCATCAATCCAGTCAGGTGTAGCTCATCTTTGTAACACTCGAGTTGTATTTTTATTGGCTTACCTCACCCTCCAAATCATGTACAATTCGTTTAACACTTGAACAGAAGTTTTATTGGATCACCTATTACATTTTACCATTTTTGAGGGTAGGACCTTTTGAAAACAAAACAAAATAGAACAAAGAAACCTAATGATTTTGAGGGGGGTGGGGACAGAGGGAGAGAGAAAGTTTTAAGCAGTCTTCATGCACACTCTGAGCCCCACATGGGGCTCCGTCTGATGACCCTGAGATCCTGAGCGTCTGACCCTTAACTGATTTGAGTCCTGTCAAAGAAGAATTGTCAGTAAAGACACTGCAAGAAACCTGCTGTGTTAGTCAGAAATCAGGAATAGTGGAAATCATAAGGTAAACAAGGGAAATTTAAATTTTTCAACAGGATTAGATAATGCTCTCTTTTCCCTCCCTTTCTCAGTTTAGAAAAACTATTTAAGTGATCCTTTGGTTGAGAAAAGAAAGTGGTAGAAGGGATACGTTAAAAATAATCTTACTTAAAACTTCATATTAAGAGCATTCGCAATACATTTTAAATTGAAGTTACTTTTGCGGGGGACAGGAAATTAAAGGGGGTGTAGGCTGCCAGTATTATCAGCCTGTATTGGATCTTCAAATCTGTCGAGTACTTGGTGGTTAGTCAGGGAGAAAACAAATGAAAACCAAACATAAACCTGATGACTGCTTTCTGAGAAGAGATGAGATTTCCTATGTACGGTAGAAGGTTTATACACTGTTCATTCTTTTCTAGAAGTAAAAGTTGTCGAATATCATAAGTCTGCCAGAATATTCGAGGTTTCAAGAAATAAAAATTCAGCTTAAAACGACCTTCAGTCAAAACCAAACCGTTCTGTGGTCTTGGGGTGCCTGGGTGGCTCAGTTGGTTAAGCATCTGCCTTTGGCTCACGACAGGATCCTGAGGTCCTGGGATTGAGCCCCACGTTGGGCTCCCTGCTCAGAAGGTCTTACTTGCAGGGAAATGGGGCACTTACCCAGGTGGATAGGAGGTAGCTTAACACCTGCTTGTAACCAGGTTAATACCCATGTGTTCACTTCGAGTTTCAAACTTTAATAAGCATGAAGGTTGGAACTCGGTTTATCTGGTACTACCAAAGCCTCTTTTGAATTTTTATCCTGCGAAGGAGAGAGATTATCAGCACATTGGTCAAATTTAAAAAATAAGTGATGTATTTGTAGGGTATATTCCTGTATCATTCCATATATTCCTGATTCTCCTTTCTTTTGGTTGTGAAGGTGGTAATACATGCTTAGATAGAATTAGGGGACAAAACAACATAAAGGTCACTTTTATTCTGCCCATGCAGAATTACTTTTATTTGACCAATTTATTTGTTTATTCCCTGGACCACAAATATTTGCATAATTATAGTTTTCCTGGTGCTGTTTAATATGCTAGTTCATTGAATTTTGAACGTGCTATAGGTTGTAGTTCCATGTAGAAATGGGGGTATCAGGCAGTGTATGATACAAAACTAATTGAGTCTCTGGCTTGAAAGATATCAGTTCTGACCTGTTGGTTCTCTGTGGTTCATTTTGGGTTTTTCTTCTCTAAGGAAATTTTTTTTGTGATCACTTCATAGTTTTAGGGATTCCTTTTTGTAGGAAATAAAGCTAACATCCAGTTTCCAGTTTTCTTTTTGTTTTTTTTTGTTTTGTTTTGCTTTGGGGGAGAATGAAAATATGTCTCTGGATTCTTAGGATCTGTGGCATGATTAACTTTTCTGAAGTCTTTCATGAAAAGAAAAAGTATGGAAGACAATCCAGATTTAATGTTTTTCTACTAAATTTGTTTAACATTGTGGAGCTCCAACGTTCCTATGTATCGGAATCCCCTGGAATGCTTGTTGAAACACATTGCTTGATTTCCGGCTCTACGCACCACCTTCTTGGTTTTTTTATGAAGTAGGTCTGGGGTAGGGCCTGTGAATTTGCATTTATTTCTTAGAAGTTACCAGGTGATGTTAGTGCTGCTAGTGCTGGTCTAGAGAGCGCTATTGGGAACTATTGGTTATATGACCTTAAATGCGAAAGAGAGGCCAGCGATGTTTCTTAATGAAACTGGAGATAGTTTTATTGTTACAGAAAATTGACGTCTTGGTATTTCACAGGGAATTTAAGAGAAGTGATATGCATTCATGTTTTAGTTAATTAATTAATTAATTAAAATGATTTTATTTGTGGGGGGAGGTGGGGAAGAATGAGGAAGCACAAGCAAGGAGAGAGGCAGGCAGAGGCAGAATCAGGCTCCCTGCTAAGCGGGAAGCCCCATGCGGGACTCGATCCCAGGACCCTGGGATCATGACGGGAGCTGAAGTCAGTTGCTTAAGTGCCTGAGCCACCAAGGCTTTGTTGCATTCATTTTTTTTCACTTAGAGATGGAATTAGATGCGGTTTCTTAATAAAGACATTGTGTGTAGTAGAAGAGCACTTATCAATTGGGGAACCATATCTACTAAATTTTTATCGTCCACATTGAAAAGTCAGATATTGTCTTGGGCTATTAATATGTGTTGGATTTCAGATACATGTAGTTTTAAAGGATGTTTCTTTTTAACATATGTTTGAGCCAAGTTTGATAGTCAGTAAACTAACCTTTCAATAGAATATTGGCCAAAGAATATGAATAGGTAGTTAAAGAATGACAAATTAAGTCCAGCAACGTGAAAAATATATAACTTCTATTACTTCAATACAAAACAATATTTTTGGGAAGTCAAATTTTAAAGACTACAAAATTGCATCTAGTAGTAAGAAGTGGACATTGTAACGGCCGTGGAGGCTAAGATAAGCTGCTTTACATTTTCTGAAGGCCAGTTGGTAGCAATTCCTTTAAAAATATTTGTAGCTTGTGACCCATCATTTGCACTAGGAATTAGTGTTCTCTGCATATATATTTTCTGTGTAAATTTATTTGTTACATCGTTGTTACAACAAAAAATAGCTTCCTGGCCAATATACTCATTAAATGTTGGTAGTTTGCTTCATGAGGGGCAGGTCTTTTGCTAAGACCACAAGGGTCTGTGGCCCAAAAAGTAGAGTTTGATAGTAATTCTTGCTGCAAGTTAAAAACAACCAAACAAAACAGTCTACATAGAGGTCAGGGAATTGATACAAAACTGTGTAATAGTTACAAATATTTTGCAGGTCTTAAAAATGTCAGCTTTACTTTTTGTATGGTAAAACTGGAAATAACCCAAAAGTCCTTCTGTAGAGGAATGGCACATCCATATCAGAAGGAATACTTCTCAGCAATTAAGAAGGAACAAACTCTGGATGCATGAAACAACTAGTGTGGATTTCAAGGTCATGATGCTGAATGAAAAAAAGCCAGTCTGTACAGGTCACACACTGTAGGCAGCCCTTCACGTTTTTTTTTTTTTTTTTATCACAAAGTTAGATTAGCAGTCACCAAGGGGTTAGGGCTGGTGAGGTTGGGGGTGGGGTGGGTGGTTGTGACTGGAAAGGGTTACCAAGAGGGAACGTTTTTGTGTTGATGAAATCTGATCTTGATTGTGGTGGTTGTTACCTGAATCTACACTTGTGATAAGGTGACCTAAAATGGTACACATGTGTTCCAATGTCAGTTTCCTGGTTTTCATGTACTGTAATCCAGAGGATGCAACCCTATCTGGGAAATGGGGTGCAAATTATATGGGACTTGATACTGTGTTTGCAACACCCTGTGGTTCTGTAGTTATTTCAAATTAAAATGTGAAGTTTTAGAAAGAATATATAATAAAAGGAAGTGTTCACAGTATTAGAATAAAACAAGTTTCAAAGTGAGAAAACATATGATCCCACTTTAATATTTCATATCACTTAATACATTTACCTGGAAGTAATGAGTGATCAAAATATTCTGAGCAGTAGCATGGTGGATTCTTTTGGATTCTTTTGTGAGTGTGTGTATGCTTCTCTATAATGTCGATAGTTTAGATGATCTGGTATCACTTTTGTCGTTTGAAAAACAGTTTTCATAATAAGTTCCAAAAATCTAATTCTGCAATGTTGAAATTTAAATAACAGTTACATTGAGATTGTAAAGTTTTGTTTATATTGGTTACAACAAGTTAGCATTTAAATAGCTCTTAGCTGAGATTGGAGAGTATATTTATCCTCTAAAATGTGTTGTGTATGTAAATGTAAAGCTCTTTTTTGCTCTTGGTATTATAAATGTCCTGTTTGAAGTTCTGACTCCCCAGTGTTGTCTAATGTAAGTATATACATTGCAGGCCACATGAAATTTCAAGCTTCATTAACCACAGTGAGAAAGTAAAAAGCAGGCAAAATGATTATTTTTAAAGATTCTATTTATTTTTTGTCAGAGAGCAAGAGTGAGAGTAAGAGCTAGAGCAGATGTGTGCTCAAGCCAGAGAGCCCCTGTGGGCACATGCACAATCCAGGGGGAGGGGCAGGCAGCGGAGGCAGGCTAGGCAGAAATGAGAATCAGGCTCCCTGGTAAGCAAAGAGCTGGATGTGGAATTTGATCTCAGGACTCTGAGATCAGGACCTGAGCTCAAGCTTAATTACCTGAGCCACCCAGGTGTCCTTTGATGAAATCATTTTTAAGAAATTTAGTTTGTTTCAATCAGTTATATCCAGAATATTATCAGTTCAATATGTAATCAGTATAAAATCACGGTGAGATGTTTTACATTCCTTTTATCATACCGTGATAAAAATCATAGTGATGTGGGAAACAGAGGCAGAAGAAACATTATTAAATTTCTTTACCTCCTGACAAACCCTTAAAACAGGCAGTGACTCTCCTCTAGGGACTCAACTACCCCCACCTTAAGGGCTTGCTAAGGGCAAAGGGCAGTCCTAGCCTGACCGACCCCCTCTCCCTCACCAGGACCCTGTGAGCACTTTAACAATTCCTTTGGAAAAGTTATCTCTGAACCTGCCAGATAGTCTGATGATCATTCCCAAGCATATGGCCTACTGATAGACATGTAAAGGGTCTCACAAAAAGGTATTACTACTAGTAGTGAATAACCTTTCCCCCCCAAAATATCTGGCCCCTCAAGGTCCTAGAAACCTTGCTTCCAAAATTCCTTAGAGACTGACACCATGCCTAAACCCTTCCCCACCTTACAAATATATAATATACCACTCCTGAGAACCCCAGGGCAGCATCTCTTCCTGCCCACAGGTCCTGTCCCCATACATTAATAAATCACCATTTTGCACCAGAGTGGCCTCAAGAATCCTTTCTTGGTACTGAGCTCCAGACCTCACCCCACCAAACCTCACCTATGTTCTAGAATTTCATCATTTGGCGTCCAACTGGGGCTGTGAGTCTTTACATTTGGACTCTGAGCTTTGGTGCAAAGTTGGTGAGTCCATTCTCGCTTCTTCCTTTACTCTCACTTCAGGGCTTTTCAAGGAGTATGGTCTTATTGGAACACTTGCATGTCAGTTGCTCAGGCTTTAATCCTCTAGCCCGTGGCTACTCCACAGGGAAGAAAACATCAGCTTTTTGGCTGGAAGTTAGTACACTGGCCGGAATGGTAATAAGACCCAGAAACTTGATGTCCTCTCTTTATTCCTGTTCTTACATAAAGTTGTCTTTCTTGGGCACGGAGAAGTCACCTCAGTCACCAGGAAGGACAGCTGCCAATCTTAAGACTCCCATGTGAGTTTTCTTCCTGATTGATCGAATGTGATCTCCTCCACATGCCTGGCCTCGCACTTCCTGCCATGGGAATGCCACTGGGAGATGGCCAAAAGAAGCCCCCGATTGAATTAAAATGCAACCAGGGATCGTTTCCTAGGGAAGTGGGCGGTAAGGATCCCATGTGTTGGAATGTCACATAGACCATGATGGGTTTCAGTCTTTACTGTTTCCCATCAGTGTCTTCTCCAAATGACATAAAGCTATGAAATTGGGTAATTTCCCCTTGCCAAACATTTCCCATGGGTTAAAAATTGCAGGGCAGCCACACAACTTTTAGAGTATAGGATGGCACAATATCCTAGTCCATTCACCGGGCACCCATCTGTAGCCTAGGATGCGATGGGGAAGAAGAGGGATGCTGGCACCCCTCCAGGGCCTTTTATGGCAGGAATGCCTTCCCGAGAAGGTAGAATGGTGATCAATAGCGAGGTCTTGAGGGACACCTTCTTGAGGGTGGCTTTTGACATATGGGCAGCTCTGACATATCCTGTGTGGGACACCACCCAGGCATCAGGGGGGATTTGGTAATGGACCTTCGTTCCTTCTCTGGTGGCATGGCCTTAGTCGGCTTCTTCAGTCCCAAGGACTCTACCAAGGGATGCTTTTGAACCCACTGGAAATAATTTGGATTGCAAAACTTAGGAGAGGACTGAACTCCTGTAACACTGCATGGCCTCAGTGGGATCTATCAATTAGATCTCCTGTGCAGGAAAAGGGGTGAATGAGCCTAGGGTGCCTTCATTGTTCATGCCTAGGCCATCATTGCTCTACCCTAGGACCCCGACCTAAGGGTGTTTTGCAGAATGTGTTTGCCTGAACGAGTGTGCTAGTCAACTCCCTCCTGACATATTGGGTGATAATTACGTCAATAAGCCTTGTAGTAAACCCAGGTTGCTAGGCCACCCCTAGGAAAGGGGACTCTAACTTTCCCTTTCTCTGTTTCTCCTCATAGATGGGGGGGCTTCTCCTTTACTCATTTCTGTGTTAATGGCTATAACTGGAGGCAACTGGAGTTAGTCTAACTCGAGATGGAGACTTTGAGGAATATTCCCAGGCAGCTGCCAAAACTCCCTTTGTTTCAGGGAAATTCCCTTTCTTCTTTGGCCTGACATGGACTGCTTAACCCCTCCTTCCTGGCGGGAAAACATGGCTTTTGCTCCTCTGTTCGAGCTGTCCTTTTAACCATTGCTGGTTCTCTAAGGTTTGCTCTTCCAGACTAAGGAAACTTTATTCTTAAGAGGTCTGTGATTTAGAGCTATGTAAAAATATTTATTTTTAAATAAAGCCTTCAACTTTTCTATCTGAACCCTCTACAACTCAAAAGGTCTCAGGAAGTATTTTCCTCCATCGCAATCAGTCGTTTTAATAAGTTCAATAAGAATCTGTTCTCCTTGTAACAGAACACCATGGGAAACATGGGATATTTTGCCAAGGCTTTGACTGGAATGCCCTATTTGAGAAAGACAAAAAGAACAACTCAGATATGACCAGACAGCTTTAAGGAACTAAGGTTGCCTTTTTGAAACCTGGAGCCATAAAGCCCCTTGAAACTGTTGGCCCAATACCTGGCTTACAGTGTTCCCAGCAGCCTCACCAGGTGAGTAAAGAATGTCTCTTTCTGGCAGGTGCTGGAACCTTGGGATACCCTGGGGGACCTCAAGAAGAGGAATTCCCCCAAATCCACAGGTATTGCAGGCATGTCTGATGGCAAGTACATGGCTTGGCTTCTGGCCTGGAGAGGCTATAAAAAGTTCAACCTAGAAATTCCTTACAAGAAGTTCCAGTAAAGCAGATTCTAAAAGATCTATATGATCGCTCACTGTTCTTGCTGAGCTTATGTAAATAATTAGGCCACATTTGTTAACACTGGACTTGTTTTTCAAATAAACTAGTCCTGATTTGCCTCTCTCTGGAAATGAGGGTTATTTTAGAGAGAAATTTACGTTTTAATAACACACCTTTATGAAGGTTACATTCTAGATTGAATTGGCTTTACATGTTTCTTTACCTAAGCTAGAGAATTTGAGGTGCACTTCAGAAAAGTTGCACAATAGCTCATTCAGAGGATCTTCTTGCATTTTTATTCTGTGGGGATAATAACAAGAGCCCATGGCACTTGGTTAAACCACTGGAAAATAAAATTGATTCCCAAACAGTTGTATAACTTAACTATCACCTTGACCATTGTACTTCTCTATAGAGCATAACTGTTCAGATGTTACTGATCTTGCTTACTGTATTTGGCCAGATTTAAGATGCCCCTGTTTAAAATACAAATGATAGTTGGTTTACTGATGCCATTAGTTTTCATGAAAAGAGTAAGAAAATCTAGGTGTGCCATAGTGCCCATTAGCACTTTGTAATTGCCAAAGCCTTAAAAAGTTAAATATATCCTGCATTTAGCCTGGCATCCAAAATCTTCTGGAAAGGTAGAAAAAAACTAATCCTACTTTACAATGTCATATTACTAAGCTTAGTCTATAAACCCAGGAAAATTGAATTACTCTCCTACCAATAGGACTTCTCACGATGAGAACTGCTCCAAAATAACCTGTAGGACTCAGCCCTTTTGACTTATTACATAATAATATTATATAATAATTATTATAATTATTATATAGGAATGAGTTATTATATATATATGTATATAAAATATCTCTTTCCATAGATCTGTTATTAGATGAAATTTATAATGCCTTATTAAATACTCACTAGAGGCTGGCTTAACTTATAAGATACTAATCATGTACTCCCCAAACCTGATTTAATTATAGCTGAAAACCCACCCCATGTAAATCTCAGAGACATGGTTTATTTAAAAAAAAAACTGGAAGACACATACAACAGAAAGCCTACATCCAAACAGGAAAGGTCCATATTTGGTCATACTATGTATCCCCACTGCAGGAAAGCTAGAAAGATACTATTCATGGGTGCGTATATCTAGAGTAAAACCCTAACCTCCTTCACAGAAACCGAGTGAGCAAATGAATGTGCCTTCTTACTCCCCTAAGCCCATAGAAAACCTCAAACTTCTCTTCAAACCAAAATGAAGGTTGTAATTCTCTTTATCTTCCTTTCACCTATCTTAACTGACCGTTCCTTTCTACAGTGGGCACAGCAGTATACTGAACTACATAATCAGTTTGTTGGATATGTGGAATTTTGCCTATGTCAAGTACATCCAGGTTACCCTGGTGTGTTTTGCCCTTACAGGGCACTGATTGGCATTCTCTGCAGGATTATATTTCAGATGTAATATATGGAGACATTATGTACCAGGATAACTCTATCACTAATCCAGATGTTTCTTCCTGGCCCTTCCTCAGTGAAACCTAGAGTTCACCAGGACTCCATGACCAAACTTTTTCATACTCTCAAGCTATTAATGTCTTACCTGACCTTATAAGCCTATAAATTAATACCCAACAACTAGGGCCTAAGCCTAAGATACAAAACCCTCCTCATTGCTATATCAAGTATGGCATATGTCAAATTTGGGATACATATTTGTGGGTCCTACCCACCATTGGACAGCTCAGTCAAAAGGCAGTTTTATGTCAGGAACAAAGAAATCATACATATGATACATGGGCAAAATGCACACGACATCTAGGACGGCTATCATTAGAAATATGTTCTGAAATAATAGTACTCCAGGCTACTGACTGGTTTGCTACTGATTGGATAAGGTGTCCTGGCATTAGATGGACAGTTCCAGATGGAACCCACTGGATATGTGGAACTAAACTGTGTCCCTGGCTTCCTCCAGGGTGGATAGGTTGCTGCACCTTAGGATTTGCCTGGATTCATGGACACGATACTAAAATCATCACTACTCCAGCTAATCTCACAGTTTAAAGCAAAGATGGACACGATCTGTTTTTAAGTGCTATGATCACTTCACATCCATTTTTGCTCCATCTGTGGGACTAGAGGATGTCATTTGGCATGTAGAAGCCCTTAATAAATAAACTGCAAAGGCACTCAGTGATTCACTAAATAGCATCCCCTTACCTAATATTGAAGTCTTTCAGAGGCGCAAGGCAGTCCTACAAAATAAGATGGCCTTAGATGTCCTGACAGCAGCATAGGGTGACACATGTGCAATTATCAAAGCAGAATGTTGTGTGTACATCCCAGAATATCAGAAATGTCACAGGACTAGTAAAAGATAATATTACCCAGATTGAGATTCTTCAGGATCCTTCTCTCTCTCTCTCTCTCTCTCTCTCTCTCTCTCTCTCTCTCAGTGATTGGTTAAGTTCCTGGTTTAAAGGAGGACTGTGGCCAACAATTAAATATCTCCTTTTTGGCGTTCTCATCCTTATGGCCTTGATAATCTTAATGTGTTGCCTTGTTCAGTGTTTCTCTGCTTGGTGCCGAGCTCCATTGCTGCAATGGCTTCATGACGACAGATGATACTTACCACACACAGAGACACTTCCTCACTGTCAGCGCTGGATTCAGCTGCCTCCCTCTTTTGTAACTTCCTTACACATTCCTCAACTGATCAATGTTGACCCGAGTAGATAGGGACAGCTCTACACCCCTATTCAGCAGGAAGAAGTTACAGAAGATGAGACCTTCCATCTTCAACTACCGTAAAGATTTAAGGGTCAACATAGTTCAGGGGGGAATGATGTGGGAAACAGAGGCAAAAGAAAAATTATTAAATTTTCTTACCTACTGACAAGCCCTTAGAACAGGCAGAGTGACCCTCCTCTAGGGACTCAACTACCCCCACCTTAAGGCTTTGCTAAGGGCAAAGGGCAATCCTAGCCTGCCTGACCTCTACCCCCAACCAGGATCCTATAAATCTACTTTAACAATTCCTTTGGAAACTTTATATCTAAACCTCCAAGATAGTGTTGACAAACATTCCCAAGCATATGGCCCACTGGTAGACATCGAAAGGGTCTCACATAAAGGTTTAATTACTGGTAATGAATAACCTTTTCCCCAAAACAATAGCTAGCCCCTCGAGGTCCTAGAAACTTGCTTCCAAAATTCCTTAGAGACTGACACCATCCCTAACTTATTCCCTCCCCAACTTATAAGTACATCATAGACCACTCCTGATAACCCCAGGGCCTCTCTTCTTGTCTACCAAGCCTGTAAATGTACAAAGAACGCCTCAGCATTCTTTATGAAGAACTCATTTCTGATTTTGGTGAATCTTAGCAGCATGAAATTCTGCAATTAGAGTGTTTTTTTTTTTTTTGTCTTTATGGAACATTTGTGAGGATTGTGGAATGTGGCTGTCCAGACTAAGTGAAATTCGGTGTAATGATGTTTCATAGATTTTTTGTTTTTTTTTTCTCAGTACTTTAGGGTGTCGTAAAAGTTTCAGTATACAGTTTCTGTTTATTGCCATTACTTTGTGGATAAAAGCTTAAAAAATATCACATTGAAGGATATTATGTATGTGTAGACACATATGCAGGTTGGGATTTTCAACGCTGGGTTGCATTTAATTGAAGTTCACTGAAATTCATGGAACTGGATGATTTCTTGGTTCCGGCAGTTATGCTGTGATTTATGTCAGTTTTGGCAGTTTCTAATGCAATAATGAAATATATTGATGCCAAATTAATTGTCTAAAGTTTATTGAAAATAATTTATTGGTAATGTCTCACTCCTCCACCCCCAGGATATGTCAGTAGCTATTTATACATTTCCAAATCTCTGAATAGGAAGGTTTTCTCTGTTAAAAATTGTTGGCAAGAGTATGTATAGTTGGAGATGTCGGGTGGGTCAGTTGGTTAAGCGGATGCGTTTTGCTCAGGTCATGATCCCAGGGTGCTAGGTTTAATTCCCTCATCGGGCTACTTTTTAGGCGGGGAGCCTTCTTCTCTCTCTCCCTTTGCCTGCCACCCCTGCCTGCTTGTGCTCTCTCTCTCAAATAAATAAAATCTTTTAAAAAAAGTATGTACAGTGGAAATTTCCTTAGTTAAGTTATAATTAAGCTTTATATTTTGAAATCCTTCACTAATAATCCTTCATTTATGGACTTAAATATATTTGCCCTTCTCTTTCCCAGTCTAAGAACTTAAACTCATCACAGACTGACCAGATGACTAGATGCAGTAATCCTCCTATTTACAGATCTTTAAGATAAGAGTTTTCTGTCAAAACACCTGGTGTGGAAGGTGTATTCCCTACAGACTGCCTGTACTACAGCCCGAGGGGTCGTCATAGTCTTTGCTGTTTAATTAAGAGAAAGACTCAGGGCTTCGCTTTTTCTTTATCGTTCGCTCTTTTTTTTTAATTTTTTTTTTTTTTTTTGGAAAGTGTATTACTGAAATAGTTAATACTTTGTGATGCCCCAAGGTAACGTTTGGTTCTGTTAAAACAGGTGAACATTTGCACTTTTTCATGCTTAGTGTTTATTGAATGGCCATTATTTTTTTAAACTATTTTATTTATTTATTTGACAGACAGAGATTACAAGTAGGCAGAGAGGCAGGCAGAGAGAGAGAGAAAAGTTAGCAGGCTCCCAGCAGAGCAGAGAGCTCCATGCGGGGCTCGATCCCAGGACCCTGGGATCACGACCTGAGCCAAATGCAGAGGCTTTAACCCACTGAGCCACGCAAGCACCCCTTGAATGGCCATTATTGAGGGAGTAATCGGAACTACAGACGGAGGCGGAGCTTCACTGGGAAACAGGAAGAAGAGTGGGACACCTTATGAAGTCTTCATCTGTAACTTACACTCACCCTAATATGAATGCTGATAAGGGCCACCACTTAACCTGCATTTAATAAATGGGCAGTATATTAAGCCTATTTCATGGATTGTCTCATTTAATCCTTTTAAGGGTGTGATACTTCGCTCCATTTTGCAGATAACAAAATGAGCCTTAGAGTTTACATTTCCAGCTGGGTTTATATTGTACTATTGCACTTGACTCAGATCTTTTCCTACTTCACGTTCATATTGTTTTTAATAATTTTTTTTCTGAAAACGGTATTGCCATCACTACAGCCACCAGTCTGTATGCATCATTAGACACCCACTGTAGCAGTCAGATGCCAAATTCTGTTGTTTTATTCTTCCTAAGGTCACTACCACCTTAATTTAAGTCCTCATTCTTTAATTTTTCAGTTCAGTGTGAACTTCATTAATTGCAAATCTCTACAGTACAGACCTACACCTGGACTCTTGGAGTAGCTTTGCTCAGCCAGGTGTCCAGTGATCTCTCTAGGAAACATAGAGCTCACGTAGCTTGTCTGCCTAGAATTCTTGGTTGCTGCCTGATGGCTGCCTGATTGCCTGAGGAGGTATTGCCTTTTTTCCTTGAACGACCTGGGAGGCCTGGTCACGGTCTGGCTCTGTCCTACCTACCAGCTCAACTTTGCCACTTCTTCCCATGCATATTTGGGTTAAACTTGTGTTCCTCAGCATGTTCTCTCATGTCCCTGTGTTTCCTGAAGACTTTCCACCTCTTAGTTTTACCGGTAAAAGCCACTTTTAGATGTAAGACCCAGCTCATTTAAACTCTTTTGGGAAACCTCTTGATTCCTTTTTTTCTGTGGTCATTGAAGAAGTATGTGTATTTTATTTTATGGTGGAATTTACTTTTTACATTTTTGCCCCAGATTTAAATTGGAAGCCCACATGGCCAAGGATAGTGCCTCTGACAACTGTTAAATCTTCAGAGGCAAGGTCCTAATGTGCTACAGCATTTGTACTCTTAGGTATAATTTTAAAGTGTAATCTATTCTCCCAATCTCTAGTTTTAAAGTGTAATCCATTCTCCCAATCTCTATTTTTAAAATGTTTCCTTTTAAAAATAATGTCCTATATTGGTCAGTTTTTTCTGCAAATAGGGCATGTCTATTAAAAATTTTAAAAGGCACTGGGGAGGGCACCTGGCTGGCTCAGTGGGTTGAACCGCTGCCTTCAGTTCAGGTCATGATCTCAGGGTCCTGGGCTCGAGTTCCGCATCGGGTTCTCTGCTCAGCAGGAAGCCTGCTTCCCTCTCTTTCTCTCTCTCTCTGCCTGCCTCTCTGCCTACTCTGTCTGTCAAATGAATGAATAAAATCTTAAAAAAAAATTCTTAAAAAAAAAGCACTTGGGGGGCACCTGGGTGGCTCAGTGGGTTCAGCCTCTGCCTTCAGCTCAGGTCATGATCTCAGGCTCCTGGGATCGAGTCCCCACAGCAGGCCCCTGCTCCGCGGGGAGCCTGCTTCCCCCCGCCCCAGCCCTCTCTCTTTGCCTCTCTGCCTACTTGTGATCGTTGTCTATCAAATAAATAAATAAAATCTTTTAAAAAAAAGCACTTGGCAAATGACTTAGATACACTGCCAATATTTGTTTACTTCCTCTCTTTAGTTTTTAATTTTACTCTTTGTATAGCCCCTCTTTAAAATTTTGTTTTTATTTAATTTCTTTTCAGTGTAACAGATTTCATTGTTTATGCACCACACCCAATGCTCCATGCAATACCTGCCCTCCATAATACCCACCACCAGCCTTCCCCAACCTGCCACCACCCCACCCCAGTGCTCCATGCAATACCTGCCCTCCATAATACCCACCACCAGCCTCCCCCAACCTCCCACCGACCCACCCCTTCAAAACCCTCAGATTGTTTTTCAGAGTCCATAGTCTCTCATTGTTCATCTCCCCCTCCAATTTCCCTCAACTCCCTTCTCCTCTCCATCTCCCCATGTCCTCTATGTTACTTGTTATGCTCCACAAATAAGTGAATCCATATGATAATTGACTCTCTCTGCTTGACTTATTTCACTCAGCATAATCTCTTCATGTTCATGTTGATACAAAAGTTGGGTATTCATCCTTTCTGATGGAGGTATAATACTCCGTAGTATGTATGGACCACATCTTCCTTATCCATTTATCCATTGAAGGGCATCTTGGTTCTTTCCACAGTTTGGCGACCGTGGCCATTGCTGCTATTAACATTGGGGTAGAGATGGCCCTTCTTTTCACGACATCTATGTCTTTGAAGTAAATACCCAGTAGTGCAATTGCAGGGCCACAGAGAAGCTCTATTTTTAATTTCTTGAGGAATCTCCACACTGTTCTCCAAATTGGTTGCACCAACTTGCATTCCGTCCAACAGTGTAAGAGGGTTCCCCTTTCTCCACATCCTCTCCAACTCATGTTGTTTCCTGACTTGCTAATTTTGGCCGTTGTAACTGGTGTAAGGTAGTATCTCAGTGTGGTTTTAATTGGAATCTCCCTGATGATGAACATTTTTTCATGTGTCTGATAGCCATTTGTATGTCTTCATTGTAGAAGTGTCTTTTCATGTGTTCTGCCCATTTTTTTGACATGATTACCTGTGTGTATTGAGTTTGAGAAGTTCTTTGTAGATCCTGGATATCAGCCTTTTGTCTGTATAGTCATTTGCAAATATCTTCTCCCATTCCGTGGGTTGCCTTTGTTTTGTTGACTGTTTCCTTTCTTGTGCAGAAGCTTTTGATATTTGACAAGGATTTCTTACATGCAGATATGATTGTGTTTCTTTTTTGTAAATATTGTAGTCTTTGCCTTTATAAAGAGACCATTTTGGGTTTTTATGATTATTGATATGATTTGTTTTAAACCTGTCTTGCTATTTGTTCTCTGTTTTTCCCACCCATCCTCTTTCCCCTTTTCTTCTACTGTCTTTGGCTTAGTTGAATTGGTTTTTGTTTTTAAATGCAGTTTATATCATTTCTTCTTAGCTATAACTCTCTGGTTTTAGTTGTTCGTTTAGTATACCTCTTTAGTATGTTATCTAAAGTTATCTTCCAGATTTTTTCCCTATCCAGGTGACCCCTGACCAATTGGGGATTAGGGATGCCAGCCCCATATAGAGTTGAAATCCCAATATAACTTATGAGTCCCCCAGAACTTACGTACTTCCAGCCTACTGTTTACAGGAACACTTACCAATAACATAAGCAGTCAGTTAACGTATTATGTATGCTGTCTATATTTTACAGTGTATAATGTGGTGAATTAAGTTAGAGAAAAGAAAATAGGAAGAAAATCATAAGGAAGAGAAATACTGTATGAAAAATACAGTATTTTTCATACCATGTATTTTTTGAAAAGAAATCCACTTGTAATTGAACCCATGTAGTTCAAACCATGTTGTTCAAGGTTCATCTGTAGTTGAAGAGTACAGGTATGTGGCCACTTTCCTGTAACTAGCCTTTCTGCGATAGTGCTGTTGTAATCCTCCGTAAAAAAAAATTTTTTATATAGTCAATTATCTTTTAAAGTGATTGCAAAATATAAAAAAAGAAATCTTTCCTATTTTCCCACATACATACCAGTTCTGGTGCTCTCCATTCCTTTGTGTAGAGCCAGATTTCCATGGGGAATGTTTTCATTCTGCCTGAAGGACCTCCTCTAACATTCTTTTTTTTTTTTAAGGTTTTATTTATTTATTTGACACAGAGAGAGATCACAAGTTGGCAGAGAGGCAGGCAGAGAGAGAGGGGGAGGCAGGCTCCCTTCTGAGCAGAGAGCCTGATGCAGGACTCGATCCCAGGACCCTGAGATCATGCCCTGAGCCGAAGTCAGGGGTTAACACTCTGAGCCACCCAGGTGCCCCTTCCTGTAACATTCTTATAGTTTGCATCTGCCAGTGATTGATTCTTCTGTTTATTTCTCAGTTTTTATTTTGCTTTTCTTCTGATAACAGCTTTTTGAGCTATAACGCATATATAGTATGGTTCATCTAGTTAAAATGTGTGGTTCATTGGTGTTGAGTGTATTGGCAGAATTATGAACTGTGGCCTCATTTCATCACCCCCAAAAGGAATCCCCTTGGTCTTTCCTTTCCTCAGGGTGCCCCCAGTCTTAGTGCACACAGCTATCCCCAGTGCTAGGGAACCCCTGATAAACCCTCTCTCTAAAGATTCAGGGTTCTGGGTATTCTGTATAAATGGAATCAGATGACATGTGGTCTCTTGTGACTGGGTCCTTTCACTATCATCATGTTTCTAAGGCTCACCTTGGAAACATGCATGTTGTAGCATGTATCAGTACCTACACCTGTTAATAGCCAGATGATATTCTGTTGTATAGGTAAACCACCTTTTGGCTATGAATGAATAATGCTGCCATGAACGTGTGTGTACACGTTTTTGTATGGATCCATGTTTTAATTTCTCTGGGATTTAGGCTTAGACTCGGAATCACTGGGACAAATGGTAACTCTTTAACCTTTTGAAGTATAGGCTGTTTTCCAATGTGGCTGCACCATTTCATATTGCCAACGGTATATGAGGCTTGCAGTTTCTGTCCTTGTTTTGAAAGACGTTTTCAGTGGGTATAGAATTCTGGGTTCAGTTTATTCCTTTCAGTACCTTAAAGGTGGTGTTCCACTGTTTTCTGGGTTTCATTATTTCAAATGAGTAATCTGCTGCCATCTTCCACCCCCCCCCTTTTTCCTTGTCTACAAGGTGTGTCTTAGTCGCTTCTAAGATTTCTCTTTATCCCTGGCTTTTAGCAGTTTATGATGGTCCTTGGTGTTGTTTTCTACATGTTTCTTGTGCTTAGTGTTTGTTGAGCAGCACTGAGCTTTCTACTTAAAGCCTGTAGTCTGTTGGGAAATAAATAAGGAACATTTTTATAAAATGAACTAATGTTCAATCTACATTACTAATGACTATAGTTGCAGCTGGCCCAGAAGAGCTAGAATTCTTTGAATTGCCCTGGGTACTGTTTTTCCTCCATGGAAAAATTGCTTTAGAATGGACCTTAGAGATCATTTTATCCAGTCATTACATCCAGGAATCCAGTGAGCTTAAGTGACTGGCCCCAAGTCATGAAACAGGTTAGTAGTAATAGAACCTGGACTAGACTTCTGGACTAGTTTTGTCCTCTTCTGCCAAGTTGTATCACCTTTCTAACAGACCAAGCATTAGGAAGATGATAAGAGGCATTCCTCTGTACTCTGCAGTATGAGTGCTATTATGCCTTAGATTTTATGGTTTCTTTACATTGAAAATTCAGAACTGTGGTAGACACGTGTGTATTTCATAACGAAATAAGAACTGTTTCTTCTCAATTCCAGCTCTCATTTTTCTCTGTAGAAAGCACTTCTGTGAAATACTCCCCGTTACAGTCTGAACTATCTTAGACCTCCAATACTTGGGTGTTGTCATAGGAAGCCCTGTGATTTGGTTTGCACAACAGGGAAATTTGATACAAGAGGATTCAGGGTGTGAATTAGCTTTCTCTTGATTTGTCTGTGGACCTAATGTCTCCCAGTGGGAGAGATGTACGAATGTGGGTGGTGATTAGTTGTTGTTGCCATCATATGCATAAAACTCCCTAAGATTTCCTTTGTTTTTCAACTCCTTTCCTTTGATTATTCTTCTCGGATGATTTTCTTCATAGATGATTGTGGAGCTCCTGTAGTACTTTGGCAGAGGCGGAATGTTTACATGCTTGTATCCTTTTTGAAGTTTATGAGATTAGCTCTACAAAACATGCATTGGAAATACTAGATTTTCTCGTCATATGGAACATCTGGTTTTCTTGGAGTTGAAGTTTGATCAGTATGCTTATATGATGCTTTCAGAAGTACATTTAGAAGTACATGATGAGAGGATTTGTTAGAGAAGAGTGAATGGAGTTTGGAAAACTGAAATGTTAAAATATTTTAAAGAAAATACTTAAGAAAAGGATGTTTTTTTAAAGGTTAGATATACATATACAGAATAGTCAGATTAATCCTTCTTGGTGTACAGGTCTGTGAATGTTCATGAACTTATTAACCCTGTAATTACAAGCAGTAATAATATTTGCATCATCCCCAAGAGAACCATTTTGTTTTTCATCATCAACAGTGTAGAATTTGTTTGTGCATCCTCAGTATTTGACATTGCTGGTTCTTTGTCCTTTTGTAATACCAATATAATAGATTTAATGGTTTATCTTTGTAGTCTTAATTTGCATTGCCTTAATGACTAATGATAAGTGTCTTTTAATGCGTGTTTTTTTTTTTAAGATTCAATTTATTTTACAGAGATCACAAGTAGCCAGAGAGGCAGGCAGAGACAGAGAGGGGGAAATAGTCTCCCCACTGAGTGGAGATCCCTAGGTGGGGCTCAATCCCAGAACCCTAGGATCATGACCCGAGCCGAAGGAAGAGGCTTTAACCCACTGAGCCACCCAGGCACCCCATCCTTTCATGTGTTTTTATGCAAGTCACCCATCTATCTCTGGGGAAATGCCTTCAGATATATTTTTTTGCCCATTGCATTTATTACTCAGCTTTCATACAGGTTTCCATATATTCCGAATTACAGTTTATTAGATACATATTTTGCATATTTTCTCTCCTAGTCCTTGGCTTTTCATTTCCTTGGTGGTGTCTTTCAGTGGGAGAGGGAATTTGAGGAAGGTGGTCAAAAGGCACAAATGCCAAGTTAGAAATAAGTACTAAGGATGAAATGTACAGCATCATGACCATGAGTCTGTTGTATTATGTATAGGAAAGTTGTTAAAGGAGTACATTCTGAGAGTTCTTACCCAAGGAGAACTTTTTTTTTTTATTGTATTTAGAGAAGATGATGGCTGTTCCAAACTTGTGGTAATCATTTTATGACATATGTAAATCAAATCTTCATGCTGTTCACCTTAAACTTTTATAGTGGTATGTGTCAGTTATTTCTCATACCTGGGGAAATGCCCTCTTTCAGAAAATGGAGATTTTTAATTTTTTGAAACTCAATATATGTATTTTTTTCTTTTGCAGGTTATGCTTTTTATGTTTTGTTGTTTTGAAGATTTTGCTTATTTGACAGAGATCACAAGCAGGCTGGGAGGCAGGCAGAGCGAGGGGTGTGTGGGGAAGCAGGCTCCCTGCTAAGCAGAGAGCCCAATGTGGGGCTCCATCCCAGGACCCTGGGATGAGGACCTGAGCTGAGGGCAGAGGCTTTAGCCCACTGAGCCACCCAGGCGCCCCTGCTTTTTATGTTTTATCCAAGGAATCTTTGCATAGACATGGTCCTAAAGATTTTCCTTTATTTTTTTCTCAGAAGTTTTATAATAACTTTAGTTTTACAATTAGGTATTTAATCCATTCTTATATATGGATAAGAATATGGATTGAGGTTCTTAATTTTTATGTATGGACATCCCACCTTTTTCTGTACCAGTTATTGAAGACTCTCTTTTCTCTAATGAGTTAAATTGGTATCTTTGTTCAAAATCAAATGATCCTATGTATGCGTGTATATGTATCTGAACTTTGTGTTTTTGCCAATACCACACCATCTTTAATTACTATTAGCAGTCATCATAAATCATGAAATCCAGTAACATCAGTCCCTCAGCTGGGTACTACTTTTTCAGAATTTAAAAAAAATTTCTTTCTTACTCATTTAGAGTCTATGAGGTCCTCTTTTTTCATCCTCATTTCTGTGAAATTTGGTGAGATTGTGACTGGATTGCATTGACTCTGTAGCTAGCACTGTCCAGTAGCAATAAGAACTTCTTGTAATGAGGGGGATGTTTCCCATCTACACTGTCCAGTATGGCAGTGATGGACAACATGTGACTTGAGCACTTGAAAAGTGATTAGTGAAATTGAGGAAACGAATTCTAAATTTTATGTGATTTTAATTAAGTGCAAATATAAATAGCCATGTATCTAGCGACTGCTGTGTTGTGTATCATAACTACAGGTCATTTTGAGGAAAATTGATTTTAATATTAATAAGTTTTCTCACCTACAAGCATGGTATAGCTCTTACTCAGTTAAGTCTCTGATTTCTCTCATCAGTGTTTCGTATATTGTAGCGTACAGATCTCCTACATATCTTTTTACATTTATCCCTGAATAGTTAATGTGTTTTTTATGCTATTAAGTTGTACTTTATGTTTTATTTCCAGTTGTTGGTAATATGTCAATAATATTGTATTTATTTTAGTATTTTCATGTTTCAGGTATGAAAGAACTTTGCACTCCTGGTATAAACTCAATTCTTTATTACATTTTACCCTTTTTATGTATTGCTGGATTCAATTTTCTAATTTCTTAAGGAGTTTTGGTTCCATATTCTTGAGAGAGCTGGATCGTTCTCTTGTGTTGTCTTTATTTTTGGTGTTCTGATAATGCTGACTTCATAACACTGAGTTGAAAAGGGTGTTCTTTTGGGAAGCAAGAATTGGTGAAGAATTCTTTCTTAAATTTTTGGTGGAAATTCACCAATGAAGGTGTCTTGGTGGGGGTATTCTTTTGGTTTTGTTGTTTTAATTGTTGAAGTCTTTAAGTACAAATCATTTATTTTAAATATATATAGGTCTTGTACTTCACCTATTCTTATGTAATCTTTGATAATTGGAGAAATTCTTTGAGACATCTCATCTAAGCTGTCACATACACAAATTGTAAGTTTCCCTTATCCTTTTAATATCTATAAGACTTGTAATGATGTCTTTTTCTTGATTCTTGGTAGAATTTGCATCTTCTTTTTTCCTTTGAATTAATGTAGTTTTCCGTTTTTGAAACCTTTGGAAAGACAATTTTTTACACTAATAGAAAAAGACGAAGTAGTACTCATTCCCTAAATTTAAGAAATGTTAACTCTTTTTGTGCATTTGATTTGGATAGTTTTTTTTAAAATTAAGATTTTATTTATTTGCCAGAGAGAGAGAGAGAGTGAGTGAGCACAGGCAGGCAGAGTGGCAGCAGAGGCATATGGAGAAGCAGGCTCCCCACCGAGCAGGGCGCCTGATGTGGGACTCAATCCCAGGACGCTGGGATCATGACCTGATCCAAAGGCAGCCACTTAACCAACTGAGCCACCTCAGTTGGATAGTTTTTATTAAAATATTCAAACACTGAACAATTTGCAGGAGTTGAAACAGTGAGCACGTCTTCTTTTTCTCCCTCAGTTCCTTTCCGAACCACCGTTACTGAAGAAGATCTATATCATTCCTTTGCATATTTCTGTATTTTTTGGTATATATTTGTATGCATTTATCATCTGCATAAACCTTTTTTCTAGTTGGAAAATCTGTCTAAATGGTGTACTTTACGTATCTTTTTGCACCTTGGGTTTTTTGTTTTTGTTGTTGTTGTTGTTTGACTTAGCTTTGTGTGACATACAACCATGTTGATACTGGATCTAGCATGCATAAACAGAATTCCAATTTTCTTGTAGAATACCAACAGTTTGGGGTTATCAGGTTTCAGGTCTAGAAAGAGATTGGAAAATGGGAGGGTGGTAAATGGTATTCGAATCTTTTACTGTACATTTTCCTTATCCAGAAGTATAAACTTCTTTTCGTATGTTTGTTAGCTGTTTGAAATTCTTCTGTTTGTTAACTGTGTTGGAATGTTAAAAAAGTATAATCTTCTGGACATTGTTCCCAGAGTTATAATTTGAACTTTGGTGTCCCTTTCATTTAGTGCCTTTATACACTTTTCTTATGTTTTCTGTCCTTTGTCTTGTTACCTGTAATTTCATGGTGCAAAAGGACCAGAGTATGTGCCCGTCTTGATTTTCTTTCTTTTATAAGTTTCAGGTAATGTAAGGATGTTACAAGTATTCAGATGGCTCCTTTACTGTTGCTTGTTACTTTGAAATGGGAAGGAAAGCTTCTCCACCTTTACTCTCTGCCTTTCTTTTTCTGGCAGCATCCATTGCATGTGAAGTCTTGCTGGGTGCCATCAGTAGGTCACCAGGTGGAAAGGGGATAGCTTTGCATGCTTTATGTGGAGTTAAGAGACAAATCAGGCTCCCAAAAGATTTCCACTAACCAGATATCCTATCAGATGGGAGTTGAAGGTGTCAAGGTGCTAAGAACCTAGTTTGGTGATTTGAACTGAGTTGGAAAACTTGGAATTAATAATAAAGTGTATGCCTTTGTGTGTGTCCTACAATCTCGAAGGCATGGCTGCATCTGTACCATACCTTTCTTTCTTTTTTTTTTTTATTAATTTTTTATTTTTTATAAACATATATTTTTATCCCCAGGGGTACAGGTCTGTGAATCACCAGGTTTACACACTTCACATCACTCACCAAAGCACATACCCTCCCCAATGTCCATAATCCCACCCCCTTCTCCCAAACCCCATCCCCCCAGCAACACTCAGTTTGTTTTGTGAGATTAAGAGTCACTTATGGTTTGTCTCCCTCCCAATCCCATCTTGTTTCATTTATTCTTCTCCTACCCACTTAAGCCATACCTTTTTGATTGAAGAGATTGTTCCAGGGTTTTTGGTTAAAAATTTAAATCCACCTCTAGAGATTGTTTTTTGCAGCTCGATGTAGAAGTTTTCAGTGCTGAATTTCTTTCCTGTGTTTGTTCTCTGGTGTTTAAGAATAAGTAGCTAATGGTTTTTTGAAATCACTTTTCTTTAGTCTGCTGTGTGTAGGGTTTATACCCTATAAAGAAGATTCATATATTGCAAGACTTCAAACGTGATGCAGCCTCAGAATATGTGAGCTACCGGTATTCTGTAGAGGAAGCAGTGCAAATATGCTATGTGGAAATTTTTTTAACTTTAAAAAAATTTTATCTTATAATACTTGTAGATTTATATGCAGTTATAAGAAATACTAGAGACATCTCACATCTCCTATAACCTTTATCCTGTTTTTCCCGGTGATAATGTCTTGAATGACTGTACGAAACAGTAACACATCCAGAAACTTGACACTGACACAATCCAGACTTTATTTAAATTCCCAAGTTTTACTTAGACCTATCTGTGACATTGTCAGGTAGAGGAAATGAGAAAGAAAGAGAGTGTATGCATAATTAGTTGTAGGTAATGTCACCATACATGTAGTTTGGAATGCCACCATCACAGTAAAGATACAGAGGAAGTCCGTCACAAGAATCCCTACAGCCCAGTCCTCTGCTCCCAGCCTCTTCAGCAACCACTCATCTGGACTCTCTCCAGTGATGTTGTCATTTCAAGAAGGTTTTGTAGATGGAATCCTATATATGTTACCCATTAAGAGTGGATTTTTTCCACTTAATCATAATTTATTTAAGGTGAATTCAAATTGTGTGTTTTACTAGTTATCCCTTTTTACTCTTCAGTTGGTATTCCATGCTGTGGACATACTGTGGCTATAATATCCACCCATTGTAGGGTATTTGAGTTGTTTTCAGTTTTGGGCTATGATCAGATAAAGCTGCTAGAAACACTTACGTAAAGGTTTTGGTGTGAAAATAGGTTTTTCTTTCTTTAGAATAAATGCCCAAGAGTATACTTACTGGGCAATGTATTGACTGTGTTTTGGCTTTTTTTTTTTTTTGACCATGTAGATGAGAATGAAATACCTGCTGTTAGACATTGCTAAACAATACACCTTAAATGGAAAACTTTCATCTTAAGTTCCTTTTAATTCTATTACAGTTTGTGTTTGAAAATACAATCTTTTGCCTTTGGTAACTGTGAGAATTTGTTGAAAACTAAATTACCTTCTACTAAAAATTTTGGAGGGTTGGGTTTTCACTTATAACAGCATTTTTTAAATATTATTATACACAATTCACCTGTCAAACAATTTAGCGAGTTTATACATGTGTCCATTAAACAGATATTTATGGAGAGAGAGAGAGAGAATCCTGAAGCAGACTTCCCACTCACGATGAAGACCAACGCCGGGCTGGATGCCAGGACCCTGAGATCGGGACCTGAGCTGAAACCAAGAGCTGACCGTGTATACCATTTGGTTTAAATGGTAAAGATGTTTCTTAATTCCCAAGATACCCATTGAAGGGCAAAGGTCAAAATGCCCCCCCCTTGAAGCCCTGGGGACCTGGGTTCCCTGAGGCAGCGAGTCAGCAGCCTAACTGCCTTCTTTCTCTGCATGGGCTTGCATGTCCAGAGTGCTTCCCAAGTAGAGTGTGGTGAGCATCTTTTCAGTTTTTGTTTCAACATCCAGTCTGTTGTGGATGATACTGTATAACATACAACAAAAAAGATTTCCTAGAAATAAAATGCAAGATAACCTGTAAACGACAAGCTCAAATGATTTATTAGGAGAATCAATAGACACAGAACTCCTATACATTTCTAAATGCTGCTCAGGTTTTGTTCTTAAGATAGTTACACTTTAAGCAACAGGGCTATAGAACCCAGATTTTATCTTCCCTTCCCCCTTTTATTCGCCATCCCCTTTACCCAAGCTCCTCACCCTGGAGCTGAATAAGTCCATTTTGGGGGCAATGTTTGCTCGTGCCTTCCTCTCCTGCAGTCAGTCTGTGAGGTCAGTTTATAAGCATAGAGAGTTTTACCCACACAGGTTGGAGATGAAGGGAACATGGTAAGAAATACGTCTTTATTTTATTTCATTTTGCTTGGACATTTATCTGCCCCATATTCTGACTGCAAAATATTATATCGTCTTGATCTCGCATGTTGATGTTGAGCTGAGTCCTCAGTAGTTTGCACCTGGGCACGAAAAGCATATTTCGAAGAGGAATATTAAGATCTGATGTTTTGATGTAAAACACTTGTCTTTCCTGTGTACAATCATGGGACATTTTATGGTAATCTTTAAAGATTTCATTTATTTATTTATTGGAGAAGGAGAGCATGAGTGGGAGAGCCAGAGGGAGAGGGAAAAACAGGCTGTCATTAGAGCAGGGAGCACATCCTGACCTGAGCCAAAGGCAGATGCTTTACCGACTGAGCCACCCAGGTGGCCCAAGGGACATTTTTATTTCTAAGATCTTTATTTCCACCATTAAATCATTAAATAGACTGTAGTTACTTTGGTTCCAGCAGGTTTAAGTTAAAAAGAAGAGAATGCGAAAGTCTTGATTTTTCCCATGAGTCCACAGGAAAATCACTGACCCCAAAGAAGAGCAGCCGAGTCCTCATTGGCTCTTCTCCTAGGGCGGGCTCTGCAGGGATGCTTTCTGATCTCACTGAGCGATAACTTGTCTCTGTGTCTCTGTCTCAGGATATTTTGCTTGAGTCTATGGCATCAGTCAGCTGGTAAGGGCATTTCTGCAGAAGACAGAATGTCATTGTCAAATTCTAAATCTTGGGACTGGGATGGAGACCACCTTCTGGAGATTAAAGGTAAGTGAACATTCGCCCTCTTCTTTTTTTTTCTTTTTTTTTTTTTTTCATTCATTCGCCCTCTTCATTCTCGAATTGTTTCATTTGTGAAGGTGGCCGCCTGGTTCAAAATGTTAACAATGTATTAGGAGGTGACTGCCTCTCTCCCACGCCTGTCCCCAGCTACTTGCGCCTGCTGCCACCGTCAGCCACGTACTTGATGTCACCGGGTCCCCGGTGAAGAATGGGTGCCTGGCTTCTCATCCTTTGCTGTTATCAACAGGGCTCCTGATAAAAACCCTTATCGATGTGACCTCTGCATGAGTGGAAGACCCTGTCAGTGGGACTGTGAGCGCTAGACCCCTGTGTCTGCTGTATTCACAGTCACGAAGATTTTATTGTCAGCGTGACAGTGTCTTCAGTACAGTTTAGAGATGTGCAAGGCTGGTGATAGTGATATGTACAAAGGCCTTTCATAGCTGCTCCCTGATTTCATCCCTCACCTGCTCGGTTAACGATCAAGAACAGTTTTAACTTCTCTCACAGGAAATGAGACGGGTCCAGTTAGTGGCAGAACCAGGACCGAATAGACTTCAGGTCCCACAAGTCCAGGTTGCTTCCATGTTTCTCTGTACAGAGCCTTGTGCTTGCTCAGGGAGGTCTTTGTGGTCCATCAGTCAGTGGTGCCTGTACCTCAGTGGCCATCATGTGGCGGAAGGAGCTGGATCAGAATGCAGGGGCAGATCGTGTGCAGTAAGAACAGATGCGACTGGAGAAATGCCTCCTCTCAGCCCCACGTCCTTTCAAATTGGTCCCAAGGTTTGTTTTCTCCTTCGTGTCATATAGTTGGGTTGATCAGGAATACATCTGACATTTTCATTTCTGGTCCAGGTACACTGAGTCTTAGATACCCCTTCCAAGGATAAGGTTATCTGCCAATAATAAGGTCGGCAAATAGCACAGCGTAGAACAGATTTAGTGGAGGTGTTTTGGATCAGTCCAATGGGTTTTTTAAAAAACTCAAGTCCCCTTGAAACAAAAGAATGTCTGTTCCAACCATCTTCGTGTTCATTCCCTGCTAGAGGGTAAAACTACTTGACACTTGCCACTTGACAATGGCAAGGTCTCCAGTATCTTGTAGGTCTTCCTTAGCATAGGAAAGTTCTTTTGAAACCCTTCCCTCTCCTTGCCTCCCCCAACTTTCAAGGGTGTATCAGTTCCTCCCACAACACCGATGCCATTCTTTCTGTGCACGGATCCTGTCCCGGTGCTTTAATAAAACCACCGTTTTGCACCAAGGAGGTCTCAAGAACTCTTTCTCGACATCGGCTCTGGACCTCACCCCACCAAACATCACCTACATTCCAAATCTCTATGACTGCTCCCCTGTCTACCTGCCGTTTGGCATTATTTCTATCTTTTCCTACAAATGTCGGCAAAGGAGGCACTGCTAGGCTTTAGGGGACTCTGGAACAGGATCAGTGCACACAAAGATCATGGAGTGGAGTAGCAACCAAATTAAACACAAAACACAGCCACTAAGCGAAAAGTTATGGGGGAGGGACCCGCAAACCCTCAATTGCAAGTTTAGAAAATGAGAGGGGAAGGAAAAGCATTTTGGTACACGCACACCAGAACTGTCACATGTGCTTTAGCCAAACCTCACTCCCCATTTGACCCAGTCGTTGGGGGAAAAAACAAAAAAGCAATAGCTGTGGAAGACTCACACTTTGGTATCTCATCCAGAATAAGCAGTCAGTAGGTCCAGTACAGCCAGCAGCTCTAAGGTCCTTGAAGGCTGTGCCCCAGATAACTGGGCATATGACCATCACCTCCAAGAACGCTCAAAACCACCAGTGAGTGATTCCTATTCCAACAGCCAGGTGGTCTACAAACCCTGGTGTCTGCTGTCATTTCATGGTGGATAATGTTTCCCGTCAGGCATTAAAGCAGAAACCAAAGAAACTTTGAGAGGATCTGCATCCAAACCCAGAGGAAGAAAGGATTTTTTAAAAGCTCTTTAAAAAAATAAAAAGAAAAAGAATCCGAAAATTCAGCCCAAAGCGTTTCCACAGTTCTTTCCTCCCAGAGGCCTGGGTTTGGAGGCAGCAGCACCTCTACGGTCCCTCCATGGATAGCAGGCACTCCGGAGGCAGATCCTATGGGCCCGGACCTCCAATTAATTCTTTCCTGCAATTAGGCACTTGGAGGTTGAGGATCTGCAGAGGTAAGGTGCCCCCGCAAGGCAGAGAACACATCCCCCAGAACACAGCGTCCATGGGGCCTCAGGCATATCAGTGCCCAGAGTTTTCGCCCAGGGCAAACCCTGGTGTGGGGGGCAGGGGAAGGCTCAGGTGCAGTCCCCCCCCAGGGCGATGCTGGGCATGACCAAGACAGAGGGCGGTGGACACCCCCTGCAGGGGTCATCTTGGAAAGGCCAACCCACCAAGTAGCTCTTCCCAGAGTCTGGCACAGGCCCAAGCTGGCCTCCAGTCTGTGGCTTGGTGCAGACCCAGACCAGGACCCCTTTTGCCTGGTGCATGGTGGTGGCAGGGGACGGGAGCTCGCCACCAGGAGAGCCACCAGCCCTCCCGTTATGGCTCCTGACCTCACCTGGCACAATCCCAGCCCGAATGCGCGTATTTACAGGCCAGGGTCTGGTTGGCCAGCTGCTTCATGCAGCAGAATTGCTTCTTCATCGTGGCAATGGGGTGGGCAGCGGGGCTCCCGCGGGGCAGCTGCCAGCGCGGTGCCTAACCCTATCCCCTGGACTAGCATCAGTCAGGACTGGCAAGAGGGGTGGAGTCAGGCCTCTGCTGCTGCACACCTGCCACTCTGTGCAGGCGGAGGACCCGCGGACCAGGCGTGTCCACCATTCTGCCCTACCGCCTGCCTGGTCTAGGCGCACAGCTGCGGGAGGTGATAGAGGCGCAGCATGGGCAGTGGCCAGTGAACCGCCAGAGCAAATCATGACCAAGCTGTCCCTGCAGAACTGATGGGGCAAGGAGGGACAGAGCACTCTGGAGCCACTGGAGCCTGGAAATACACAAAGTCTCCATGAGGGCCATCCTCTGTGCGGATATAGACCTCTGTGAAGTGCTCTGAGGATCCTCTCTCCTAGCTGGATGGATGTGTGTGACCCTGTAATTTACACCAGAATGAAAAATGTACTATTGGGTGGAAAGACCATACCACACGACTTTGTGTATTGTGATCCCACTTAGGGGAAGTAGAGGGCCATGTGCATTTTCTGGGGGCAGGCACCTGGGTGCAGTCAGGCCCGATCATGCACTAGGGGCATACCCTGGACAGGTACCAAGGAGGACAATGGGCCCAGGCCTGGGTGGGAAGTTGTGGGAATGAGCTGTGGGGACAGGGACCCGGACCAGTGGCCAGAGGGCCTTGGCTGTTCAGAGCTACCTCACCAGCAGAGGCGCCTGGGAGTGAGCGGCAGGACGTGGGGTGGGGGGGTGGAGGGGTAGGGAAGGGGCATGCAGGCATTGCCTGGAAAGGTCTGTATGCTTAGGCACAAGGGAGCTCTGGAGGAGGGGGGGAGGGGCATGCAGGCATTGCCTGGTAATGTCTGTATGCTTAGGTACACCTGACGTCACAGAAGGGGGTGGGGGAGGGGCATGCAGGTGTTGCCTGGAAACCTCTGTAGGCTTTTGATTCTCAGCTTTGTGCAGCTTGGGGTTCTGGGACACTTGGCGGGGTAGTCCGACTGGGCTGGACACTTTTGTACCGCAGACCAGGACAGTTGTATGACCGTCAGATGTTCTCCTGGGCTGGTAGGCTGGGCTCTGGCCTAGGCCATTCCCTAGGGGCCGTGGACAGCAGCCAAACCACTTTGACCAGGGACATCGATATTAAGAGACATGTACAGCAGCCAAACCACTTTGACCAGGGACATCGATATTAAGAGACATGTGCTGGGGAAAGGGACTTTCCCTGGGGATGCCAGGGATTTGGTTGATGTCATCTTAACCCAGACACAGATCAGTAGACTCCTCCATGAGATTGAAACATTGGAGGCTGAAGTGACTCATTGAAAGAAGTTGTGCCAGTGTTCCACCCAGGGACCAAATACCATCAACACAGAAATACTGTGGAAACTGAAGAGCCACATCAGGGACCTACAGCAGCGGCGGAATCGCGAGCTGGACAAACATCAGCTGGAGGTGGCGGGGTTGCAAAACACCCACCAGCAGAAGCTAGCAGACCTCACTGACCGGCACCGCCAACAACTTAGAGACTATCAATGGATGGATCGGCTCTCCAAAGAGAAGATTGGGAAACTCACTCAAATTATCCAGCAAAAGGATTTGGAATTTCAGGATCTTTCTAGGAAAATCTCTGTGGCTTCTCACTGCCAGAATGGGCACGTGGAACAACTTCAGCGCCAATTGCAAGAGTGTACTTTGAAAAGCGAACAGGTCTTGGTGGTCCTAAATGAGAAGACGAGGGAGAATAGCAATCTGAAAAGGAACTATCACAGAATGACCAATCGACTTGCTGCCAAGAAGCAGAACTCCAGAAGATGCAAGACGAAAATCAAAAACTGTCCACTAGAATAGAAAGCAGTGACATAGAGGTGTTTAGAGAAATGATTCGGAATTTGTCACACATTATTTGAGAAAAAGACCTGGAAGTGGATGCATTAAGTCAAAAATGCCAGACTTTAATGACAATCCTGCAGACACCCAGCACTGGTCATGCGGTTGGAGGAGATTCTATTGATCAGTTCCAGCAGCTTCTACAGGAATGGGACACATTAAGACAGCGGGTGACGATCATGGAGGAGTGGAAAGAGCAGGTGCTGACCATGGTCCAAAATATGAAGCGTGAGTCATCCCAGCTTCAGAGAGTTCTGCGACAACTCCAGGCATGGGCTTGCACCAACAGCGAGGTTTTGAAACTGCAGACAACCTCTCTTGACCAGATCCACACTTACCAAGGACATGAAATAAACTTACAAGAGCTAGAGAAGGAACTAGCACAACTTCAGCTCCGCATCAGGGAGCTCTGCAATGCCAAGGACCTCCTTTTAGGGAACCTTGACGCGATTTTCCTCTGGCCCTCCAGCGACTCTGCAGAGGCAGCTGACTCTGAAGGCTGTGAAATCTGACCGAGTGAGTGAGTCTTCTCAGGTGCTCAGAGAGGAGGTAGAAGAGCTCAGAAAATCAGGGCAAGGAAAAGATAAAAAGATTCAAACCCTCCAGGAAGATCAGCAGAGACGGATTGCTTCAGGGACTGCTACGGGGGAAGGAGAAGGCAAGCCACAGGAACACAGCGATTCCGATTCCCACATGGAGCAGCAGAAGGAGAAACAGGCTGTTCTACAAGATTTCCTTCAGGCTCAGGACCTCCGAATCCCAGCAAAAAGTGAAGAACTGCTTTCTTTACAGGAGAAGCTCAGGGGCCAACTGAGTGAGAATGAGCTGCTGAGGCAGGCAGTCACCAGCCTGAAGGAGAGGATAGCAGATTTTGAAATGGATGTGTGTCGGCTGAAAGAGGAAAATGGAAAGATGGTGGAAACATGTAGAGAAAAGGACATGGAAAAACAGGCCTTGCAAGAGACAAATCGGCTGCTGTCAAAGATGCAGAGGGAGGAGGAATCCCAGCCTGCCGTGATGAAAGAGAAGGCACTTTCTCTGGAGCAACTTCTGCGAGAGAAAGAACACGGCGAGAGCTGGGAATTGAACCGGCATATGGACGTCATTCAGTCAAAACAGGAAAAGGCAGTTGTGGCTCAACAGGAGAGAGATGATGTCGTGTTGGCACAGAAACAGAAAGAAACGGAAACCTGTGCACACCAGTTACATGAGAGACAATTGCGCCTAACCCAGGAGCTGGAGAAAGGATGGCACCTCGCTGCAGAAGCCCAAGATTCTCGTTGCCCGGAAAGTTTGGCTTCAGAAGACCAAGTGGCTCAGCTAAGAGAGGAAGTGACCGTCCTGCAGGGAAAACTCGTTTTGTCTTCCGCTGCCATGGAAAAGGGCAACCATAGAGCCAGTTTGCAGGTGGAGTTGCTGCGGGAGTATTTGCACATGGTCACCCAGCAGAAAGAGGAAGCTGCGCTCCGGCTTGCCACCTCCCAGGAAGAGGGAAGGCACTATGATTGAAGGCTAGCGAACCTCAAGCTGGAAATCACTGAATGGATGGAAAAGGCAGACACCCTAGAACGAAAACTGAAGTCGTTACAGGGACGATGGCATCAAACAAATGCCGACTTGGAGGTGAAGGAGGACCAACTCCAAGAGTTCAAGAAACAGAATGAGGTCCAGCAGGAAATACTGGAGGACACACAGAAGAAACTCTTGACCTTAGTAAGTAAGGCTGAAGGAATGGTGGACAAAACCCTCCTAAGGAGACTCTTCGTGGTATCTGTCCAGGCAGCTGATGTGGAATGGCAAGAAGCGTTGAGGTTGATGGCAAGCACACTGGGGATCCAAGAACACCAGCTGTGGCAGCTCCGTGGTCAAGAGCCTGCGAGCGTGCCCAGTGGGGTGTCTGGGGAGCCTGGATCCAGAAGCGCCCCCAATGCACCTGGGAAGCCAAATCACCAAGCTGTGCCCAATTCTTTTTCAGGACTTTTTGTCCAGTTTCTAGAAGTGGAATCTCTTTCAGCTTCTTCATCACCAAACTCCTCTGCTCATGACATGAAACCCCCAGATTCAGGAGGAACGGGACAACTGCCTAAGAAACAAGGCCCACCACGACTGAATGCTACCCTGGGATCCACACCCGGAAAAAAAGATGTCAAGCCCAGAACCACAGCTGTGTCTCTTATTAACCCACCTGGACCAGAAATGGATGGGTCAGAGCACCTTCTTCTACATGTTATCTCTGATTCTTTACCCAGATACACGCCCTATATACTGTCACCTGCCAAGAAGGTTGGAATGGCGGCCAAAGACCTCTCAAAGAAATAGATGATTGTCAAGCCAGAGACGTGACCATGCTTTGAAGATCCCAAGTCATTCTGTGTCTTCCTTAACCCCAAATGCCTTTTTTCAAAATGTAAACTATTTGCAGTTCTGCTTTCAGCTTAATAAACAGGATTTTATGACTTAACAATAAAAGGGGTCATTTAATAACTGCAGAAGTATTTGCCAAAGTGAAAACAGTGGTGACTTCTCTTTCTTTTTTTAAGATTTTCTTTTTTTTTTTGACAGAAATTGGGGCACACAAGCAGGGGGAGAAGCAGAGAGAGAGAAAGAAGTAGGTTCTCCACTGAGCAGGGGAACCTGTGACCTGATACTAGGACCCCGGGATCATGACCAGAGCCAGACGGTTAACAGACCGAGCCACCCAGATACCAGAACAGTGGTCACTTTGTTAGGACAGTCGACACTGCTGGGCTTGGGGGCTGTGGTCAAAGGATTCTTCCAATAATGTCTGTAATGCTTTAAGGTTTTCACAAGGGTCAGGTGTCTTCGTATATCTGATCTAGGGAACACATCAACTAGTTTTAGTCTTCCAAATTTATCAAATACACGAGTACACACTCCTTATATGGAAAACAAAGTGAATAGCATGAAAGTACAAGATGAATATAAGGTTAAAAACAAAAAGGCAAGTTTGCTTTACCCAGGTAAGTCTCATTTCTGTTAGCTTATTTTTTAGTTTCTATTTTTTCAAAATCATTTCCTTTTCTGTGGTCTGCAAAAGCACTCTATGGGTAACCTGAGTCCTCTTGGGCCTTATGTATATTTGTCTAGTTAGGAGTATTGTATTCTCTGACTTGTTTTATTTCTTTTTCCCTCCAAATCACTCTGCCTTGGAGACCATTTGAAATGGGAATGAATCCCATCTTATTCTTTAAAAGAAAATCCAGCTGCTTATGGTTCTACCCTACATTATGCAAATAGCTCCCCTTGAATAGCATGTAAGCGGTTTTTACCTGGAATGTCCATGGTCAACTCCCTTGTTCATTTCTTCAAAAGCCCCTTCAAATCTTCCTTTGCCCTTCAAGGTGAATTGTTCCATTGCACCTTGGAAAGGATCCATTCAGATTTTTTTAGGACTTCATTCCATTTTCCATTCTGCTCTCTCTTCAGCCTGCCAAATATGGTCATTCCTTCCCTGCTTTTCTGTTGTCAGTGCTCTGATTCACCCACTGCTGTCTCATACTCTTGCAGAAGACTCCCTAACAATCTTGCTGGTTCCACTCTAAGCCTCCCTTGAATCCATTCTGAACTCTGCTGTCAGGAAGAACTGAGATGAACATGTGATGTTACTTCCCTGCTGTAATTACTGGAGGGTTTCCCCACTGCCTGGAGTTTGACCTTTAAGAGAGCATCCAAGCCCTTGCCTTTGCGGCCTTCCTTCCTCCTCATCGTTCACATAAAGGCTGCCCTTTAGCTCCAGGTGAATTCTTGCAAGCCCCAAATAGATTTTTATCCAAATAACTTCATGTCCATGAGCCTCCTCTTTGTGCCTTGACAAAGGTACAAGTGAGAAAGATTTCATCCTCTTCTTCACCCGTTGGGGAAAGGAGGGATTCCAGCCCTAAAGCTATGCAGTGTTCGCATGCAACATAGCTGAGATCCACCGTAATTTGTTACCGACCTATCCTCATGGCCCAGGTAAGGAGGATACACACATCATGCAGGGCCATGGGGGGACGTTGCACCTGGGAACAGAATGGACATGGGCTGTGGGTGCAGAGGAGAGTGAAGGTGAGCCCTACTTCCTGCAGGAGAGAATGACTGGCTTGCTGGATCATTCCACAGGCTGTCAGGGAATTGGAACTTACTACTTGGGGAGGAACTGTGCCTGGTACCTGTGCTTAGGAGGCCTTGTTGGCCAGAGGATCTGATCTGTGGGAGCAGAGTGGGAAGAGAACATGGAGTGAGGCCATTTGAGGCCATCTGAATCTTAATCAAACTCAGGCTTTTCATCACAGTGGACTCTGATATTTGGACATCCATTTCATCTGAGACCCTTAAGGCATAGGAAAGGTGTTTCTCCAGGACGTGAAGCTGTCATGTGAGCAGGAATGAGACGTGGTCATCAAAACCAAAATGTAATATCTTCCATAGATGTTCATACAGTTGATCCCATGGAAAACCCTGGGTAGCCAAGGGGTAGAAGGAAGAGCTGAAGTCCTCCAGCACCATGGAATCTGGCAATGCACTGTGGACAGAAGCCTCCACCTCCACCTGCAGGTAGGATAAGCAGACTTTGGCTTCAGCCTGTAGCAAGTAGGCCTTGGTGACTCTATTAAGCTGGTGGGGGTGCCATGACCCAGAGAATAATAGACAGCTGGATAGGAAGGCTCAGAGCCTGTGAGAGACTCTATTTCCAGGAGAGCCCTGTGCATGGCCAGCAACTGCTGCTTTCCTGGTCTATAACCCAGGGCTAAGGAGGGCTGTTTCTTGCATTGAGATCCCATGGACAATTGACAGATAGCATGGGTGGTCCAGGGACTCCTGGAAGGAGAGAGGAGGCTTCTGAAGCCTTTTCTCCTGGGTACTAACAGGTGATTTTTAAAAAAGATTTTATATATGTAGTTAAGAGAGAGCTCTGGCTTGAAGAGGGGGTATAAGGGAGAGGGAGAAGCAGGCTCCCCACCAAGCAGGGAATGCCCCTGCCAGGCTTGATGTCAGGATCCTGAGATCAGGACCTGAAACTAAAGCAGATGCTTCACCAACTGAACCACCCCATCATCCTCAACAGGTCATTTTTACTTGCACATTTTTTACTTGCCTTTTGTTGAGGGGAGACCCTCCTGCCTTCATTGTGAGCTCATTGACAAGTAACAGCCTAAATGGGCTTCTGTAAAATTTATAAACAAGGAATATGTTGCCTCAGAACCCAAAAAGTACTGAGAGATGTTGGACTTCTATGTCCTTTTTTCTTTTTTAAAGATTGAAATTGTTAGTTGATAGAGCACGAGAGAGAGAGAGAGAGAAGAATAGTAGGGCTGGCAGGGGCAGAGGGAGAGGTTGAAGCACGCTTCCCGCTGATCAGTGAGCCTGATGCAGGGTTTGTTGCAGGACCCTGAGATCAGGACCTGAGCTGAAGGCAGGCACTTAACTGACAGAGCCAGCCAGGAACACCCGCATTTGTAGGTCCTTAACAAGTTTGCCAAATAAATTTCCTCACAGTAGGATGTCTTTTTTTTTTAAGATTTTTTTTTATTTATTTGTCATAGAGAGAGAAGCAAGAGCAAGCACAGGCAGACAGAGTGGCAGGCAGAGGCAGAAGGAGAAGCAGGCTCCCCGCCAAGCAAGGAGCCCAATGTGGGACTCGATCCCAGGACGCTGGGATCATGACCTGAGCCGAAGGCAGCCGCTCAACCAACTGAGCCACCCAGGCGTCCCACACTAGGATGTCTTAAATGTGATGTCACACCTATGTTCCTCGAGAAAGATGGGTGTAGTAAGTTCCTACCCACAAAGGTTGCCTATGATAGCAGAGCGGTTTGGATGCCCTTTGTATAACAAGGTATATCATGTGTCCTTCAAGGTTGAGGCACACATGCCTGTGATGATGTTGAAATAGGCACTGCTGATCAGATCATCTTGGCCAAATCTATCATAGCGAAGTATTCACCATCTTTAAATTGGTTGGGCTCCGTCATTTTTTTTTTAATTTTTTAAAAAATGTTATTTATTTATTTTGACAGAGAGAGAGATCACAAGTAGGCAGAGAGGCAGGCGGGGTGTGGGGGAAGCAGGCTCCCCACTGAGCAGAGAGCCCAATGTGGGCTTGATCCCAGGACCCTGAGACCATGACTGGAGTTGAAGGCAGAGGCTTTAACCCACTGAGCCACCCAGGTGCCCCATCCCTCATGGTTTTTTAAATGACCTTATTTCTTTATTTTAAAGAGAGAGCAAGAGAGAGAGAGAGATAGCAAAGGAGCGGGGGTAGGGGGTGATGTTGGGAAGGGAAGGGCAGAGGCAGAGAAAATCCCAAGTTGACTCCACTCCGAGCATGTAGCTGGACATGGGACCCAATCCTATGACTCTGAGATCATGACATTAGCAAAAGCTTAACCCACTGAGCCCCTCAGGTGTCTCAGATGTTTTAAGGGGACTGGGGTTTATTTTAATCAGGTATGGTAAGACAGGCAGATATACAAGTAACTCTCACAACGGAAAAAGTGTTTTGGACTCACAGATGCCATGAAAGGAGGTGCTGGGAGGCATGGAGGGCGGCCCCGGGAAGTACCAGGCTTGGTCAAGAAAAAGAGGAAGTGAAGGGACAATAGGGGGAAGACCATTTATCATGGATTCCGTGGGAAGGGGCAGGTGAGTCCGGGTAAGCACGTTTAGGACTGCCTAGTTTGTGTCATCTCAGTGGATTCTGGGACACAGTGGTGTCTGGAGTAGCCTGTCCTGGCCCCTGGGGTGATCAGGGCAGGGCATAGTAACCCAGAGTGTAAGAGTTTCTTATAAGAGATGGTTGGGGGTAAAGCCTCTGATTTGGTTGCTTTACCTGTGAAAGGTTTGCTGGCAGGCAAGCTGCTGACCCTCTCTAGGAATTCAGTAAGCCTGCCAGGGACAGTCCCTCCGAAGTCAGCAAGGCCTGAGATGTCAAAGCATTAAATATAGAGGATAGAAAATATGGTTATTATATTTGCTATAGACAGGATTTGAGCCCTCGTAATAAGTCAATTACAGTTAGGCAACCAGTGCCTCCTAGCAACATTAAAGTTCATTCAGAACTTATGATGTAGAGGCATAAAAGCCAGTCGGCCTCCTTTTATTTTTGTCAATTAAATTATTTTAGTAAATTTTTGATTTCTTTTTTTTCAAAGATTTTATTTATTTATTGGAGAGAGAGAGAGAGAGAGCACAAGTACGTGTGATAGAGCAGGCCTCAGGGGGAGTAGCAGGGAGAGGTAGAGGGAGAAGCAGACTGACTCCTTGCCCAGCAGGGAGCTTGATATGCGGCTCTATCCCAGGATCATGGAATCAAGACCCAAGGTAAAGTCATTGACTAACCATGTGAGCCACCCAGGTGCCCCTGTAAATTTTGGATTTACAGTTGGGTCAAATTTTGAACCTATGTTGAATTAGTCATGGTAGGTGGGTGTTGGGTTCTGCCACCTGTATTCAGATCTCTCTCTTCCACTCCTCCTATGCTTAGGTCTGTTTCTTCCTGGAAGAAGAAACCCCTGTGGGGTGGGGGAATGTCTCATTACCCTGCTGCTCTTTCTCGGGTTTTTTTTCCAGAGTGTCCCAAATCAGCATCATCAGCCTTGGAGCTTCCGTTGTGGCAATGGTTGTATGGTTTCAAGTCTCCTGGTGTAAGTCAAGTGGGAATTGATCCCCTCACTGTACCACAGGGGTCCCCCGTATGTTTCCCCCATAATCCTGAGGATCAGGATCTTGTGCCAAACAGATTAGGCAAGGGGGTGGTCAGTGCAAAGGCACAAGACCCACAGTCTAGTCGTTGATGAAGCAAAACCATCTTCTGCTACAGCCCTACCTTCTCTCAGTATAGATTGTTTCCCTTCCCCCCTTTTCCCTCTCTACAGATTTCCTCAGGATAGATTTTCATTTCTAACCACACAAAGCCATGAGATTTTGTTTCTGTCCCCATCTAATCACATGGCGCACATGTTCTGCATGTTTAGGGGGAAAGGGAGCTGGTTTGGTCAGCCCACAGATGGCCATCCTCTTCTTGTGGGAATGCCAGTCCATCTCCCAGTGTTCGAGTCCACAGCCAGGAAAATCATTCTGTCCATGGCCAGAGTCAGAGCCTCAAGCCCCTGAATCACAAGATTAGTCTATCGACGAGCCGGGGAGCAATAACACTACGAGAAAGGCAAGTGTGCTGGTGAGGTGTTTGGCACTGTGAGAGAAGTGGAACACCAAATGCCCCCCCTCCACTTTTCTGCTTTTGTTCAGCTGGTGGGCCCTGGGCTGCCATGGTTTTCTACCTGAAAACCTTGAGGGCTCAGGAAGACACATGGTTACAGGGAGAGGAGTGGCAGCTCGGAGTCGGGCAAGGCCACTCCCAATGCCTGAAACACAGTGACTCGGGAATCAGCCAGGGAGCCATCCTTATATTTCCCTGGGGCCGCGGTCTCCCTTCTTTGCACCCACAACACAGAGGGTCAGCCCCAGGACTGTGCTTGAGGTGCACTGTCCCCCATAGACCCGTACATCAGCCCCAAGCACTGGGCCATCACCCAGTCCCTGGAACTCAAGCACACCAGTCAGCATGTCCTGCAGTTGCCAACATCAGGGGGGAGCCTTGGAGACCAATGCAGGCCACATAGGTGACACTGCCATACTCATTCATTAACAGATGGTTTAGGGATTCTTTGATAACACCAATGGCAAAGTGGAATCCTTGGGACAGAGAATCTTTAGCAAGTAAAGTCCAAAGTATTGACCATGTGGTCCCCTTATACAGAAGCTTACTGGCCCCTTTTGTAGAGCACAAGTTTTCTCAGTGATGCCCTGTTGCACAGTAGGAAATATGCTTATATTTAATGAGCGTGTGTTAGGTTGCGCCATATTAAATTGTCATCATTGTAGGACAAAATGGCCAGGTATTGGCACTTATGTATATGATCCACATAATGTAACTTTACACGCACATAGGTACACACATGCACACATGCTACTGCTGTCAGTGAATGTAGGAATCGTTATACTAGAGGCACAAACTCAGTATTTCAGGAGCACAGAGTAGCGTGTGCACGGTTCTTACCAGTAAGGGTGAGGGAAAGGGACTAGAAGCTTGAGAGGCCTCCAGAGAAGTGGCTGTGTTTCTGGCTGCTGTGCATTTGAGCTGCACTTCATGGCACCTGTAGGATTTGTTTCGGGTCAAAAAAAGCGTTTTCTACAGGGGTGGGGGTGGGATTGACATTGAGCTATAAGAAACATGCTGCATTCTTTCGTTCAAGCACAATTGCCGTTCATCCTGGAAAACAGTTGCTTAGAATTAGAGGACATTAAAGATCGAGTGAGCATGACTCCCTAATTTTTAGATGAAGGTTGGCGGCAATGGGATAAGTTCAAGATCTCCCTGTTGTTGACCAGTTGTTTTATTGGCAGGACTAGAGCCTATGTCTTCTATGCCCCAACTCAAGTTGATGTCCATCAGGCCACTCGGAAGTCAGAGAAATCAACTACTAGAGACAGTGGTAGCAGACAGGCCTGGGCTTGCCTTCTGGCTCTGTTACTTACTGTCTCTGTTACTCATCACAAGGTTTGTGAGCCAGAATTGCCTCCAACACAGACGCCCTCAGAGTAGAGGTTTAGAAAGCTCAGAGTCTGAAACCAGACTCTCTGAGTTTCATCCCCGCACCACTATGTGCTAGCTCTGTCACCCTGGGCACATTACTTACCTTATCTGGACCAGTAATATAGAGATAGTACTACTACTTACCTCACTGAGCTATAGGACTGAGTGATTTTAGGATTAAATGCAGGCATAAGGCACACAGAAAAATACCTGGGACATGCTGAGTTCTATATGCTAACCTTATTAGAAGAAAAACAGTGGATTGGGACATCTCAGTGGCTCAGTTGGTTAATAAGTGTGTGCCTATGGTGCAACTCATGATCCATGAGTCCTGGGATGCAGCCCTGCCATGGGCTCCTTGCTCAGCAGGGGGCCTGCTTCTCCCTCTACTAGTGTTCTCTTTGCTTATGCTTTCCCATTCTCTCTCTGACAAATAAGTAAATAAATAATAAAATCTTTCAAAAAAGAAAGAAAAAACAGTGTATCCTAGGAGTGTTCTAAGAACCAAGGAGAGTAATTTAGGGGAAGCCTTTTTCCATACATGTAGAACAATAAAAGTAGAAATGTATTTTTCTTCTCTTTGTGAATTGAAAGACTAGCATCCTGGAGATTGATGGTGATGATTTTCATTTCTTACAGCCTTACTATTTGCCAGGGACGTGACTTCTGTTAGTTAAGCGTCACAAGATCCAGAGATGGTTCTTAGTTTTGGCTGACAATTGTGACTGCATAGCAGAGTGTAGGAGGACAGTGTGCTGCAGACTCTGGGGCCAGGCTGCCTGGGTCTGAATCGTTGCTCAGCCTCTTACTGGCTGTGTGAACCCAGCTGTGTTGCTTACACCCTGTGCCTTGGGTTTCTAGTCTATAAATGAGAATGATGAATATGGTGGTTTTGAGGATTAAAGGAGATAATTTTGTGAAGTGCTTAGGACAGTGTTTGATGTATAGTATTTGTTTAAGGAAGAATGAAAGCGAGAAGCAGACTCCTTGCTGAGCAGGGAGATGGATACAGGGCCCAGTCTCATGACTCTGAGATCATGATGTGAGTTAAAGGCAGATGCTTAACTGACTGAGCCACCCACATACGCCTGTCATCACCATTTTCACTATTACTGTAGATAGAGTTCTGTGGGCATTCAATATATGCTGGGGATTAACTCTGTTGATATTATTGGTATCACCAGTAGAGCACAGGGCCTGTACACAGTAAGCACTCAGCACACAGGGAATCAATGAATGCATACTCTAGAGCCAGTCTGCTCAGATTCGATTCCGGCTCTATCACATTAGAGCTTTGTGATCAGGCAACTTATTTAATCTCCTTATGCTTGTTTCTGTCTCTATAAAAGAGGGTCTCAGATTCCTAAATTAATGGGGTTGCTGTGAGCAGGAGGTAAGCCAGCCCATTCGCGTGCGCACAGACACACACATACACACACACACACACACACACACACACACACACACACACGTCAGGCCACACTGCCCTCTGCTGACCACACCGTGTAAATGCATATGTAAGTCCCCTGGGCCTCCTTCCACCCTAGGTCCAAGGCATCCCTGTACCTGCCTTAATGCGCACAGACACAAGGATGGACCTCTGTGTCCTCCTTACCTCCCTTCAAGTCGGGTCCGGGCTGCTCCCCACAGCTGATTCAGCCACCTCAGGATGTTCGCTCAGGTCGTTCTCCCCCTCCATGGGCCCGATGTGGTTCCTGCAGGATCGATGGCTCTTGCTTGGTTTCTGAGCAGCTGCCCAGGCCAGGAAACCCAGGCCCTCAGGGCTCGGGTTTTGAAGGCTCCCATCTACCTGTGGCCTGCAGGAAAACTGTCGCAGGGATCCAGATACCTCGGACCTGGCTCTGTCATGGGCCCCAGACATGAAGAATGTGCACTCCATGATGAGGAATACAACACTCGCACACTCCCCAGAGTTTCTCACCTCACTGCCTCCGCTCAGAGAGGTGGGTGAATATTTAATCCTCCCCAAGCTCTAGGTCTTGACTCTAGCAGCTTCCCTTGGCCTGAAACATAATGGAACTCTCAACCTTTAACTTAAATATTGATGCAAATTCTGCATACTCTTCCCCATTAGTTTAGCATGTTTCCATCTGAACCCTGCTTTTAGCCCATCCATGTCTGAGCCTTTTGGGGACTCCTACAATGTCAATCTGCACTATTGGTCAGAGGGAGGGTCTTGCCACACTTGCCAGCCAGTCCTGCAAAGTGGTTGCAGGACCACGTGAGGGTTCATGTGGTTTAGAGCAGAATGCTGACACCAAGACCGCTGCTCTCATCCAGGAAAGAGGATGCATGACACACCATTAGAATTTTCATAGGAATTGCACTGAATCTATAGATTGTTTTGGGTAGTATGGGCATTTCAATCATGGTAATTCTTCCAACGCATGAGCATGAAGTATGTTTCCATTTGTTTGCGTCTTCTTCGATTTCTTTCAGCAGTTTCTGGTAGTTTTCAGTATACAGGTCTTTGCCTCCTTGATTAATTAGACTCTAGGTATTTTATTTTTTTGATCCATTTATAAATGGGATTGCTTTCTTACTTTCTCTTTCCTATAGTTAATTTGCCTTTACCGCTAACTGGTCTTAAGTTTTACCTTTATCTCTCTTGCCATCAGTAACCATTATTCTGACTTCTAAAACCATAGATCAATTTTGCCTTCTCACTTATACAAATGGAGTCATACAGTCTGTGCATCTTTGTATCTCACTTCTCTTCAAAGAATGCCTGTGAGATTTATACATGTCATTGTCTGTATCTGTACCAATAGTTCATTCTTCATCATTTTGTAGAATCCCATTCTTTGAACATACCTAAAATGTACTTCACTCTACTTTGGTGAGAGAATGGAATTGTTTCCAATCTGGGATAACATGAATAAAGTTGCTATACATATGATAGTACATGTCTGTTGCTGAATACTTGCAGAGATTTTATGATTGGTATATATTCAGGAGTAGAGATGCAGAATCGTAATGGTGTACATAGTTTAAGTTTGATTAAGTTATTACCACACAGTTTTTTAATGCCTAACATATACTCCTACCTCAGTGGAAGCTGAATAAAATTGAATAAAAGTTCCAATTGCATAATTATGCTGAGCAAAATAAGTCAGAGAACGACAAATATCACATGATTTCACTCATGAGAAATCATTGATGAGCACTGGATTTTGTACTGTGTGCTGAATCACTAAATCCTACACTTGAAACTAATATTATACTTTATGTTAACTAACCAGAATTGAAAATAAAATTTAATTAATTAAAAAGTTCTATTCGCTCCATACCCTCAACAACACTTGTTATTATGAATCTTTCAAACTTTAGTTATCCCTATAAGCATGCAGTATTATTTCATCAGAGTTTTCGTATAATTTTAAGGGCCATGTAGTAGTTCCTTCTTTCAAGATGATAAAGTTTTTTAGTTTACTAATCTTTAATTGTTGGAGGCTTGTTTTTGTTTTCTTTTTAATTCTTTACAAAACACCTGGATGATCATCCTATAATATAAAATTTTTGTGTGCCAATATCAGAAATGACAAGAGAGTTATCATTACAGAGGCAACTGGGTGGCTCAGTGGGTTGAAGCCTCTGCCTTCGGCTCGGGTCATGATCCCAGGGTCCTGGGATTGAGCCCTGCATTGGACTCTCTGCTCAGCGGGGAGCCTGCTTTCTCCTCTCTCTCTCCCCCTGCCTCTCTGCCTACTTGTGATCTCTGCCTGTCAAATAAATAAATAAAATTTTAAAAAAAAGAGTTATCACTACATATGTTACACTTAAAAAAGTTAGGGGCACCTGGGTGGCTCAGTTGATTAAGTGTTTGCCTCAGCAGTTTTGGCTTAGGTCATGGTCTCAGGGTCATGGAATCGGGCCCCATGTTGGGCTCTGTGCTCAGGAAGGAACCTGCTTGAGATTCTCTCTCTCCCTCTACGCCTGTACCAATCTCTCACAATCTCTCTCTAACATACATAAATCAAACTTCTTTAAAAAAAAAAGATAACAAGACAATACTATGAGCAGTTTTATGTCAACAGATTTAACAATGTAGACGAAAATGGAAAGATGTCTTGAAAAATATACCTTAGTGGCACCCACGTGGCCCAGTGGGTTAATCCTCTGACTTCGGCTTTGGTCATGATTTCAGGGTCCTGGGATTGAGCCCAGATTGGGCTCCCTGCTTCCCCCTCCTCCTCTGCCTGCCTTTCGACTTGTGATCTCTCTCTCTCTCTGTATCAAAGAAGTAAAATCTTTAAAAAATATATATAACACCACAAAATAAAACAAAAATCTGAATGATTCTATATCTATTATAATAACTGAAATAATTATTAACAACTTTACCAGAAAGAAAGTCCTAGATCCAAGTAGTTTTACTGGCAAATCCTATCAAACATTTATGGAAGAAATAACACCAAAATTACAAAAACCCTTTCAGACAGTAAAGGAGCAAGTAACACTGGGTGTTATGAGGTTTTAAGCCTTTGCCAATGTGAAAAGTGAAATCACTTTAATCTTATTTGTCCTTTCATTACTAATAAGATTGGATTTTTTTTAAAGATTTTTGTTTGTTTTCAGAGAGAGACAGTGAGAGTGGGAACATAAGCAGGGACGGTGGGAAAGGAAGAAGCAGGCTTCCCACTGAGCAGGGAGCCTGATGTGGGGTGTGATCTGAGCCATGACCTGAGCCAAAGGGAGATGCTTAACAACTGAACCACCCAGGTGCCCCAAAATGTTTCTTTTTTTAAAAGAAAATGTATTTATTTGAGAGAGAGAGAGATACCACAAGTAGGCAGAGGGCCTGGCAGAGAGAGAGCAGGGGAAGCAGGCTCCCTGTTGAGCAAAGAGCCTGATGTGGGTCTCGATCCCAGGACTCTGAGATCATGACCCAAGCTGAAGGCAGAGGCTTAACCCCCTGAGCCATCCAGTTGCCCCAGATTGAAGTTTTCTGTATATTTGCTGTCCTTTTCCCATTTTAAAATCTTTGAGAGAGGGCGAGAGAACAAGGGAGAGAGAACACAAGTTTGGAGGGGAAGGCAGAGGAAGAGAAAGAGTCAGAGAAGAGATAATCTCAAGCAGGCTCCCCACTGCATGGGGAGCCTGGCACTGACATGGGGCTCAGTCTGACAACTTAAAGATCATGAACTGAGCCAAAATACATCAAGGGTTGGACCCCTAACTGAGTGAGACTGAGCAGAGTGTGGTGTGCTCATTATGAAAGTACAAGTCCTCAGTTCACAGTCCCTCTACCTCCACGCTATGGTCTAAAATACCTGCTTGTCATTAGAGCACTTTTGACCTAAGGTATCATTCAAAGACTGCAACTGTGGGAGAGACGGATCATTAATCCAGTCACTCCTCATTTACTAGATTTTCAGTAGTGCACTAAGGCACAAGGAGACAAGGTAGTTCGGTTTTGATTGAGAAAGGAGACAGGTCGTGAAAAACCAGAATATAAAAACCATAAAACTCAGTCCTGAAGGAGGCCCCATGCGGCCTGATAAGTGGAGTTAAAGAAGCAAAACAAGCCCTCTGGCAAAATATTTCATTACAGACCAGGGCCTGTACCATATTTGTCTGGGGGATAATCTGTTCAGGGAACCAGAAATGTAATAAGACAAAGAAAAGTGCAGGATTATAATTCTTGGAGAGACTGAGAGTGTGTGGCTGGAAGTAATTTGGAATATTGTCTAAGAAACCCATAAAGGAGACATGAGTCAAAGGAGGAAGTTGCTAACCACCTACCTGAGCAAAGTAGATCAGACCTACTGCAGGGCTTTGCTTCTGACTGAGAGGGGGATGCGAGTTTTGGGCCAGAGGTGCTTTGCTTGACACTCGAGGGATGAGGCTGCACACTGTCACCTCTTTCTTTTTAATCCTTCCCCACTCAGCAAGCAGCTCTTTCTCCAAACAGATGTTGAACAAGTGTCTAAAGGATGTTGGTTAAATTTTCGTTATGAAGCATATTGGGGTCCCTGAAGGGCTGCCCATCTCAGTCTCACCCTGGCTGCAAGAATGTGGAGAGAAGAGAAGTGGAGAGATGCCGCACTTTTCCTGGTACTCACTTGAATCCTCAAACTCTCCAGCTTGTTCACTCCTCCCTTCCTGACAAAACAAAGAGAAAAAGAAGAAAAGGGTAAAAGTCGGAGGATGTATTCGGTTATAAAACACCAGAACTCCTTTCCCCTGCCTATAATGTAAAGGTGATAGAGCTCCGACATCTCCTATCCCCCATTCCAAAATTGGAGAAGCTCTGAAAAATAAAACTGTTTCTCATATTTCATTTGATGCAAAACCTGACCTATCAGGAAGTGAAACTCTGTGTAGTCTTTATCCTAATCAGTAGACATATTCATATATTTCAATGCAGAAATATTTACTGGTATGATTTCAAGATGCAGCTCCATGGTTTTATGTACCATATCACCTTTATAAAAGCTGAGAAACAATGAAATCTATAACACGTTAGCCCTATAGTTTTCAGGTAAGAAATAATATTGAAAGATATTTCAGAAACGATAAGTGAGAGAATGTTCACAAAGCACCCAGAACGTGCCTGACACCCAAGAAACAGGAATTCAGTTTCCTTCTGCCCATGTTTGGCTTATTTGGAGAAGGAGCTCTTCTTCAGAAATTAGCTCCAGGCTGGATAATGGGGATCAGATATTACCAATGAGGTACAGAGTGAAAATATTTGCAACTTCTACAACAGAGATCTAATATATATCTAACATATCCAGAACTCTCAAAGAAGAAAAAGACCAAACTTGGTAGGAAAATAGGAAAAAAAAATGAATAGATAGTTTATAGGAAGTGATAAGCAAATGTTCCTTAAACATTAAAAAAAAAAAAAAAGCCCACAGAGGTTTACAAGAGGGAAGGGATGGGGTGAAAGTGTAATTGGGTGATCGGTCCTGAGGAGGGCAGGTGTGGTGATAAACACTGGGTGTTACATGCAACTAATGAATCTTTGAACACTACATCAGAAACTAATGATGTAGTATATGTTGGTTAATGGGACATAATAACAATAATGATGATAATAATAATAATAAATAAGCCACCCTTGGAAGACTTCTTGTTTTCTGCTCCCTTCAACCAAGGTCCCTGTTCCCTCTTCTGGGTGCTCTCTCCTTCCGTTCCAATCTCCTGTCCGAGAACCACGAGGTGAACAATGTAGAACGCAAAGCAGGACCAAACTGCAACAACAAGCAATTACACAACCAGAGTAGGAGGTTCCAGCCCTCTCTCAGCAACTCAATGCAGTCTACAGAGCATCCACGAAATACAGGTCTTGACGGCAAACCATCTGAATCCCACAGCTGTCTCCATACATCTGTCCACATCCGCATTCACATCCACTGTGGAGGACACATTGATTTTAGGCACAGAGACCATTACAAAAATGCTCCCGATTTACTTTGGCCATAAGGGAAATTTCAATCTGTTTCAGAGGCATGAAATCACACAGAACATGTTGTGGTAACATAATGTGCTAGAAATCACTGATATAAAACTAACCAGAAATTCCCATATGTTTAGACAGAGAGAAGTACCTCTAACAATGATATAGGAGTAAAGAAATAGAAAAAAAAAGAGCTACATTGGAACTGAATGATATGAGCATGATACAATTGTAATCAAATATGTCTTTGGCTGAGAATATCCTGGAAATG